>NC_136422.1:4890000-5510000 GCF_052625555.1 Lactuca saligna
TTTTGAAGAGCAGAGAAAGCGAACTTCTTTTGAATCAAATCAAAGCATATAAGAAGTGGGCTGATCCATTATATAATAGAACGAAGTGAACAAGTTGCCGGAATTTCAACAGTGAGTTCCTGGATGATATACGGATTAGAACCGAGACGACCGATGCCTCAAGCCCATGGTTTGTCTTTTTTCCGACATGCAAAATGACTCGCCCTGTCTTTCTTATCAAATCCGAGAGCACCCTATCCGATTCGGGCGGATTCTTCCCCCAACTAACGAAGAGATCTTGGCGGAATTGCCACATATGAAATTGAGCACAATTTTGCAAAGAAATAGCCGACTTGTTTCTCGAGAAGAGATGGGAAACATACCCTGAGTTTAGTTAAAAAGGGTGATCTAGGATTTGCTATTACCTATCAAGCTCGAACAGTGGTAATGACCCAATCTATCTATGGCAACCACCCCTACTTTTAGTAGATGGAGATGCGCACCTAGGAAAGCGCGGAATAGACCTACGTGTCGGCCAGTGCCGGGGCAGAGATAGGGACCATGAAAGCATGGGATTCAATCGAACCTTTTCGGACAATTCGTTGAATTGTTCCAGAACCGCTTCCACGGAATTTTAGGGATTTTGGTCTGCTGTATCAATGCACCAGTACGGACTCCTTCTTGTTTCAGAAGGCGAATCTATCAAATTTGAGCAGCCGTTGACAAGTAATCCTAATGTGGGCAGATTTGGTCAGGGAGATGCAGAAATAGTACTTCAAGATCCATTACGTGTACAAGGCCTTTTGTTCTTCTTAGCATCTGTTAATTTGGCACAAATATTTTTGGTTCTTAAAAAGAAACAGTTCGAGAAGGTTCAATTGTCCGAAATGAATTTCTAGACTCGCGTTAGTACCATTCTGGGCAACTCTCATTGGGTGGTAGGTGCTGGTAACATCAGCTTTAGCATGGCTAACTGGGGTGCTGGTGCTTTTTCTGTGCAGAATGTGGATCTTAAGACTCCTTTTAGAGAAGTTATTCAATCTGCTGATTTTTCTACCTTAGTTCTGGCTTTCAATTAAAAAATGAAAACTTGGATTATAAAATTGCGAAACAAAATTTGAAAATTGGATCAATACTTCCAATTGAATGAGTATGAATAAAGAATCCATGGATGAAGATAGAAAAGTAGATTTCTAATTTCTAATCGTAACTAAATCTTCAATTTTTGTTTGCATTTGTAGCGAATAAATTGAAGCAAAATAGCTATTAAAGAATATCTTTAGTTTACTAGAGACATCGACATATTATTTTAGCTCGGTGGAAATAAAATCCTTTTCCTTAGGACCCTCTCAAATAGAAATAAAGAACGAAGTAACTACAAAGATTGTTAGAATTGCCTTCTTCTAGAGGGATCATCTATAAAGCGAGTCGTTTTGAATTAAATATATTCAAACAAAAAGCTGACATAGATGTTATGGGTATCATTTTTTTTTGTAAGTTGGTTCACATCTGAAATCTAGCAATTTATCCATTTTCCATAAAGGAGTCGAATGAAACCAAAGTTTCATGTTCGGTTTTGAATTAGAGACGTTAAAAATGATGACTCGACGTCGACTATAACCCCTAGCCTTCCAAGCTAACGATGCGGGTTCGATTCCCGCTACCCGCTCTATAGCCTCTACTTATAGATTTATTCTATTATCTTACTATTTACTATATTTTATATATTATTAAATACTCTAATAGACTCTAATTAATACATCATTCATCATTTTCTCATTACTTTAGGTCTCTCATTTTCCATTTTTATTGGCATTACTATAGTAGGATTTCAAAGAAATGGGCTTCATTTTTTAAGCTTCTTATTACCCGCAGGAGTCCCACTGCCGTTAGCACCTTTTTTAGTACTCCTTGAGCTAATTTCTTATTGTTTTCGCGCATTAAGCTTAGGAATACGTTTATTTGCTAATATGATGGCCGGTCATAGTTTAGTAAAGATTTTAAGTGGGTTCGCTTGGACTATGCTATGTATGAATGATATTTTGTTTTTTATAGGGGATCTTGGTCCATTATTTATAGTTCTTGCATTAACCGGTCTGGAATTAGGTGTAGCTATATTACAAGCTTATGTTTTTACGATTTTAATCTGTATTTACTTGAATGATGCTATAAATCTCCATTAAAGTGGTTATTTATTTATAATTGAACAAAAGCGAGGAGGCGAAGCCGCTTTACCGAATTGTAGAGGTGAAGGTACGAGAACTTCCCCCGAATCGACAAAAAGTTTCCGAGCACATCTGGTCAAAGTATATCTTGTCTTTACCACGAGCCATTTTCCGGCTAACAAGAATGAAAGTTTTGCACATATCCGCGGGTTCTTCAATTTTATTTATTCCTCATAGACGAAAGAAGTAAGGTGGTATACTATATTTCTCCGCTTATTTGAACTCCTTCTAATGACCTATGCATTCTGTTATCATTTCCAGTTGTTCGATCCATTGTGATTTGGTTCCTTGGTGTGGAGAGATCTCTGCCATAAAAAGAGAGAGCTCGTAGGCCTTATTCTGTAGATCAAAGAGTGACTTAATTCCCCATTCATACGAAATAGTATTTTAGTCTTAGATTTAGGTTCTTTTTCAAAATATGCACAAATCTTTTTAGGTTAGGTGATGTAAGCTTCATTTACAGTTTTCTGGCTTTTTTCGAGCTTCAAAAAGGCTTGAATTATTGTTTCTCCGTTCAGGTTTTCTTCATTTATTTCCTGGGGCATGAGTTAAGCATATAGTGGATTTATCTTTCTTTCGATTGAGCGTCGGTACTTTTTGAGTCCTCCGAATAGAACATGACCATATGAGTGGATACCGCCACTATCAAAGATCTCGGGTGTCCCGTTTACCCACAACGGAGGAGCCGCCCCCACCAGGCAGGCGGCCACGGGTCATAACGCACTCTTCGCACAACAAATCCACTTTGAAGTTGACTTATTCACTCGGCCAATCTCTGATTCAAATCCAACATAGCACCCATAGGTACATAAGAAATGTATTGAATCGATTCTTTTTAATGAATAGATCCGATCGCAACTTCAAATATGGAATTCAAAGGGATCTAGGTCCCTGGCTTTGCTTTCTTGTCCGGAATAGAACCAGCTTGAGTTCCGAGGATAGAAGCCTTTTTTTCTGGTTGGCTAGTTGGTTTTCATCTACCGGAAGAACACCAAAGAAGCGTCTTCGCAGAGCCTCCTAGTCAAGACCCGGAAGGTTCACTGTTGCTGTAACCATAACCAAATGAGACTTGGAAAGCGAGATAGGGCCTAACTGGGAGGCAGGAAGAAGACTACACAAGTGGTTCGAGACGGAATCTCTTTGACTTTATGGTGCCATAGCTTCGACTCCACCCCAGAAATAGTAACCTGACTTTCACTTTCATAAAAAGAGAAAACTGGACTTGCACTTTAAGAAATGGAATTGTGATGAGCCAGAAGTTAGAATCTCGCCTAACCACCTGTCTCCGTCTCCCGTAGTTCCCCCCAGAAACATCCGTTTGCCTACTTCTACTTAAAAAGAATCGAATAAAGAAAGAGATAGTCTATATCCTGTATCGATCATAGGATCACTCTATGAATAGGTAAATTCTTTGTGACGTCCCACCGTTCACGACATCCCTTGCTTCTCGCTGCGAACGGCTCCTCGGTGGAAGAGTAGAAGCGCTGGTCCCCTTCGGTCAAGTTGCTTGTACCTGCTGTTACCTTCCATTGCATCAGGTAACCATACATGAAGGGGAAATTGTGCAGATTTCGCAATCGCACCGGCAAATAATAGAATAGCACACAAAGTAACAAATAAAAAATTGACCTCATTATTAGAAATCAAGTTATTGAAGATTTGGAATAAATCACGAAATTCGAAACTTCCCGTTATCCAATAAAACCCTAAAATGCCTAATAATAAACCAAAATCGCCAACACGATTAGTTACAAACGCCTTTTGACAAGCCTTTGCTGCAACAGGTCGTGTGAACCAAAATCCTATTAATAGATACGAACATATTCCAACTAATTCCCAAAAAATATAAATTTGTATCAAATTTGAACTAGTAACTAATCCCAACATGGAAGTACTGAAAAAACTCATATAAGCAAAAAATCTCAAATATCCGTGGTCATGAGACATATAATTATCACTTTTAAATTGAGTATCCGTTTCCCTCCTTTTCCTGCTAGGATTGGAAATCCTGTATTTTACATATCCATACGATTGAGTCCTTGGGTTTCCGAAATAGTGTAAAAAGAAGTGCTTCAAAGGAAGCTCGGACCCGGTCAAGATCCGAACAACAAGGAGCACTCAACTACTAGTCTAGTCTAGTAGTCGTCTTTTTCTATTAGTTGCGATGCAAACAAGCCTTGGAATCGTCTTCTTTTCAAAAAGATCTTCTCCCTTGTTCTTCCCTCTTCCTATGATCTTGACCTGCAAAGTTATTTCCGAAAGCTCCCACTATGACTAAAAAGCTCCCAATAGGCCACCCGCTTATATTATAATAAAGTAAGTAGGAAGGAGCGAAAGCTACTCGACCAGACGGGAGAGGCGACCAAAGGAAGCTGGTTCACCGTCCCGTTCATTGTGGTTCCTCGGCCCTGCTAGCCATTTGCTTGCTCGAATTGTACACATTCAAAGAGGGGGCAAGCTAAACAAGCAAGCAAGCCATCCAAGTTTATTTTATAGAGTCGGAGAAAGAACTTGGGGTTCCCCTGTGACTAAGTTAGCGCACTTCCGGTGGTAGCCATTGGGCTATAAAGATCCACTCACTTATTTATTTATAGTTCGGTGTGAGATCAGCTAAATTAAGCTACGCTCATCATTTATGATCCACGGCTCACTCAATTAGAGCACTAACTACTTCAAAGGAATTCGCTCCAAAGAGGCTTTGAATCGCTCCGCTGGTGCGATCTGGTCGATAGGTTGTCCAGTCATCTCGGTGAGGAATTTCGCTATGCCCCCCGCTGACCTTTCACTGTGAGTACTGCTGCAGTAAAGCCAATGGGAAGATCAGTCCCAGGGCTCAATCTAGGGCCGTTGATGAATCATCAATCCATTCAGCCGTCACGTCAGCCGAGAAGACGGACTTGTTGGTATCGTCAAATAGAGTATAGAATCCTTCTTCCGCTCTAGTGGCGGGTTTATCTTTTCATTAAGTAGCCCCTCATTAACCTTGTACACTGAGTCAAGCAACTTCTCCTTTTCTGTCATGAAGAGGAAGTGAGATGATGACAAAAAACGACATAAATTTGCTAATTATCATTATAAGAGATTCAATTTTTTGGTCATTAAGGAGCACAAAAAGTATAAAAATAAGCTTCGAAAAAATTACAAGATATGATCTCTAAAGTCTCAATTCCAACAAGTTAAAAGGGGTGGAATTTCCCTTTCCGTCCAGAATGTAGTGTAGAAAAGCAAAGAATCTTTCCTGCTTCAGAGCTATTCAGAGCTAATAGGATAGGTATTCTATTTGAAATACTAAAGTCGTTCCACCCGTGCTTCTCTAACAAGAATCACTTCGTTCCACTCTCCCAACAGGCCAGCAAGCCATTCCTAGCGGCTTAGCCCTTGTTAAAGGCTAAAGAGCGTACTGAACACTCACCCTTTCTCGCCAGCAAGCTAAGCTCCTAGTCCTCTTAGCCGGCTTACCTTTAACCTAACTCTCTAGTTTATGGCTGATACATGTACCGAATGCTCATACGGGAAAGTTGACTCCTGGGTCTGGAACCTGGGGGGTTGCTCCGAGAAGTCCTTTCTTTCTCGTCCACTCAGGGGGGTGCGGACACACCTGCGCTGTTTCTTCACCGTTAACTTATTCAGCTCCCAATACTCGATACATATCTGATGCGACCCATTCTTCTTCTTCACAATCAAGATCGATGCTCTCCATCACAAACTACTTGGTAGAATAAATCCCTTGCCTAACAGATCCAGCAAATGTGTTGACAACTCCTACATCTCTGGAGGTGCTAACTGATAAGATACTTTGGCTATCGGAGCCGCACTAGGAACCAAGTCAATCTGAAACTCCACCTGCCTTTCCGGAGGCACTCCAGGAAAATCTTCTGGAAACACATCTAGATATTCCCGAACAGTCAATACATCATCCACTTTCATCTTAACCTTCTTACGTGTATCCATCACATAGGCAACAAATCCTGAACAACCCTACTGAAGATCGCGCCTGGCTCTAGCTATCGAACATAGAACCGACCCACACTGAACACCCTCTCCCTAAATCACCAAATCTTCCCCACTTGAGGTTCGAATATGCACCAATTGTCACTCGTAATCAATCATTTCCCTATTGGGGATCAGTCAATCCATCCCCACAATAACATTACTCTCTTGCAGGGGAATAGGAACCAAATCAATCCGGTATCGCTCGCTTATCAACTCCAAAACACAACCCTGATGAACCATAGATACTCACACAGAATGATCATCAACAATCTGAACCTTTAATGGATGATCCAGCTCCCCTTGAGCATCAACAAATCTCTTGATGAGCACAAGAGATACAAAGGATCGGGTAGCCCCCAAATCAAAAAAACCAGAGCAGAGATATTGTTCACATGGAATGACCCTAAAATAAAATACAAAATATAAGCAGGAAAATTAACATAGATAAAAAGATAAGGAAAATATGCATACACATCACCACATATGGTGTTGTCGCAGCCTCCTCGGCAGTCAACTGGATTGCCCAATGCCTTGTCCTGCACAACAAGCGTCTCTGCCTTGCCCTGTCAATCGTCTGTAATATGCAAATTCAGCAGAGCGGGCATTACAACAGGTCCTTCTGTTGCTAAACTCTAACAATCAGCATTTTTATAGCCCCTCTATTGCAATGGAAATAAATCAGACCCAATCCCTAGGTGGTGGTGGTGATAGTAGTGTAATCCCAGCTTAAGTGACCCGTCCTGCCACACCTGAAGTAGCCAGAACCACCCACCTTGCACGCCCCATCAGGCTTCTTGCCACATTTGCCACATTGGCCCTGGCCCTACTGGCCCGTTGATCTCGAATCAAAAAACTTAGTCCTCTTGCCCGAACTCTCAGAACCCTAAACTAGATCCGACTTCCTCTTCTTCTCCATCTCCAAGTCAATATCCCTCTCTCTGGCTCGTGCCACCATATCATCCAGAGGCTTGCAACCGGATCAGATCACAAACTAGTTGATATCGCTCCTGAATATCTCGTGGTGTCTCTCCATCTTTATCTCCTGGTCTGCCACATATTGTGGAACCAATAACGCCCTCTCACGGAACATAGCATTGATATCTACCACCGTTTCAGTAGTCTGGTGAAGGTCATAAAACTCCCTCGCCAATTGTTGGACCTCAATCACAGGTGCAAACTCAGCCCGAAACCGCTACACAAAATCATCCCAAGTCATCAACTTAACCGCCTCACCTCCAGAAGCGTATCCAACCTCCTCCCACCAATCTCAAACTTTGTTTTGTAGAACATATGATGCAAGTCTGACCTTTGCCCCTTCGGGGCAACAACTAGTATGGAAGGCATTCGTGACATCTGCCAAGCAACGCCTGCTCGCAATCGGGTCCTTCCTCCAGAAGAACTTCGGAGCCCCACATGCCCACAACTCACAGAAAGTCAAAGTGTGTGACAACTGTCAAATTCAGGTCATTCTCGGACTCATGCAACTTTTTATAAACCATATATGCAAATCATGCCATGACCTAATAATAGAAATTAGATCACAATCTTGTATAATCTTGGATCCAACTAAAATCTAGGACTAATATACTTGACTCTTACGATTCTAGTAAGTTGTCTAGCTACAATAGGAAATGTCAATACCCGAATTAGAACGAACTCTAAACATTTGTTATGATTAAAAAAGGGTATAAACCCCTAAAAATAAATTAAAACCTTATAATTTCATTTCAATATGATGGTGAATATCAAACAATGTTCCAAAAAGCCTAAAGAGCCAAAAAAATCCGAATTTATAAACTTTAAAAGCTATAAACTCTATAAGATTTGTTATGAACCTCATTATATCAAATTTAAATAATCAATTTATGGGATATAATCAAAGACATAAAAATTTAATTATCAAACATTAATCATAAATTATTAGTTAAAAACAAAGATTTTAAATAAATCAAGAATTAAATAAAGAAGCCTTTGTATAAAAATTGGGGTTTTATAAAAATTTAAGGGAAATTATATAAACTTGAATTAGGAGAGAGACGACCTCTCTTATACTCATAAAATTTGTCCACCCTATCTCTCATACTCTCTTTTCCCTAAAACTTCAACCATTAAATCCATTCTTACACTTCATGTCCCTCTTCTCTCTCTCTCTCTCTCTCTCTCTCTCTCTCTCTATCTATCTATCTATCTATCTATCTATCTATCTATCTATCTCTATCTCTATCTCTCTCTTTCACTCCATTCTTTCCCACACTCAAACACCCTTTTTCTCTCTCAAAGCCACGAAATTATCCAGCCAAGAACATCTCTCAACCTTCAAATCTTCATCTTCTAGGGTTGTTCTTCAAGGTAATCACGAAAATCCTTCATCTTCCTTCACTTTCCTTCTTGTTTTAAAGGTTTTTCTTGCGCCTCTCCTTGTTCTACACCATTCTTTATGAACATACATGAACATATCCATGAAATTTCGTGTTTGATGATGATAGTGGTCCGGTTTCACACAAAAACAACATGCATGTTGTTTAATTGTGAAATCTAAGGACCAAAACCTAAGTCAAACCCTAAAATATTAATTTTTACAACTTTTAATGGTCAATCTACCTTATGTATTCAAGTTTTTTATTTGAAAACATCAACACGAACAAAATATATCCATGCATGGTCTACAAACCATGATGCATGTGATGAACATCAAGTTAAAGAGTTTGACGATCAAAGTACATTGTTAATAGTGCATGTACATGATTTTATTCACAAAAAAATCTAGATAACCTTTTATTTTCGAAATAAAATTTTCTCAGATTCCCAGTAAGATGATATGAGGATCTGGAAAATTCCAAGAGTTTTTATCATTTCTTTAATTTAATAAAATTATTACAATAAAACAAGGCCATAAATCATTTAAAACACTTTCTGAAGTCTATAAATCTTAGGTAAATTCGTGGATGACCTCTAAAGTTAATGACGACATCTCAGTGAATTTCATCGATTTTGGTTATTGTTTGCAATAATTTTCAATTTTCTCTTTTTTTAACATAAATAAATCATAAAACTACTTTAGGGAATGTGAAAAGGCTATCTAAGATTTTTCGCAGATCCTATTACATGTGGAATACTTCGAAAAATATTTTCAGAATTTTTCATAATGCATACCTATTTTACTCCAATTTTTATATTTATAATGAACTAATAATGGGAAAAATAGTTCTACTAATCCAAAATTAATGACAATTACAAGAAGTTATAATATATGATAACTCTAAATAAAAATTTGTATGATTTTTATATTCCGTATACTATTTTTCTTTTATTTTCTAAGATTAAATACACTTAAATCCACAAAATCGGATTACAGAATATAAAAATCACCATTGGCATTTTTCCCAGATTATGTATACTGTAAATGAAGTTTACAAATTTTTTGGTAATTTATTTTAAGTTTTTGATAATTATTCACCAATTAATGATTATTCAAGAGAATAAAACAAATAAAAATAGCAAAACTGATTGAAAAATATCTTTTATCTTTTTCACAGCTTCTATATGTTTGATAACAGTGTTACAAAAACTTTAGGCAATTTTGGAAACAATCTTCTATTTATTTTCATTTTTGTTAGAATAAACGCACAAAAATGATAAAACAGAGTTAAACTACATAGAAACCCATTTTCATATTTTCCCCAGCTTAAGTGTATTTAATGGAAGTATTATTAAAAGTTTGGGAATTTTTATCATTTGGATACTATTTTTCATGAAATTATATTTTTATGAAGGCTTAAAATTTTGGAAAAATTGTTAATCACATCAAAAATTCAAGGGAAATTTTCTGGAAGACTTTTACTGTATTTGGAATGAAAATTTAAAATTTAATGAATTTTGGAAAGTGTTTGATAATAGTTTAGGATTTTTAGGAGTTTTTAACACCTTTAAATGTGTTGAAACACATTCAATTAATATTACAAAAACCTGTAAAATAATTGCTAAAACTATCTTAATCGCATGAGTTATAAAACATCACCATTTCAGAAAAATTGTTACCCATTTACTATAAAACCAATATTAGAACAAATATTTGGCATTTCTCTATATGTAGTTATTAGTATATTAGCATTGGATTTTGATATAGAGACTCACTACCGTGTGTTTGATGTCGTAGGATCCCGGTAGTAAGGCGTTGGTGTATTCTGAGGCACCACTTGTAGCTACTTGAAACATAATGGGTATTCACGACTCCCCCTATTTTTATTTTTTATGTTTTGGGGTCGAAAAGCATATCCAAAAAGCTATTTATTATTCATTGTATTTACATTGAATTGTATCAAACTTCATTGCTACATTTTGCTATAATTTGCTATATTCTGTTATATATCTCTATGCAACACGAAACATGAGAACTTATCGTCTTAAGTCCTTTCCCTTATAGTTTACTCGAACCATTAACTCTTTGAGTCAATGGTCATTATGGATAGCGCTATTAGGAACTGACAACTCCTCACTCACCTGATTGCTGGAGTTCATGATACCATATAATCTATGGAACGATAAGCATAGATTTTAACAGGGCATCAGTCATAGGCTTGGTTGGGAACTCGTTGCTTGCTCATACATATACTAACTTGTTATTTATTATGGCAATAAACTCGTTTATCATTTATAGCAATGAACTTTGTTTCTCAATATAGCAATGAAATTTGTTTCTTATTAAAGCAATGTACTTGTATTTATGGAATGTCTTATACCAAATCTTAGTTTTATAAACTTGTGAACTCACCAACTATTTTCATAATTGACACTCGTTTTACATGCTTTTTCGGGAAATAATTAGTAAGTGGATATAAAGATCCATCATCATAGAGCATGTTGCATCATGTGGAAGTTATTTAATGAAGTTATATTTTGAAGAATGTCATTTTTGAGAACTTGTACTTTTTTTGTTTAAATTATGGGTTGTAAACTTTTAACTATTGCTATGGTGATGTATCTTTATCTTTTTCAATGAAACAATTATCGCTGTCATATCTTGCATTTCCGCTTTAGCAAGGTGTGACAGAAATGGTATCGGAGCTGAAGTTATAGAGAACATCAATTTTCTTTTAAGAAAACACAACATATAACCAAAATGTATAAATTTTCTTTTACATTGAACATACTACTAATGTAATTAGGTCGGGAGTTGTATTATTGGACCTTAATTAAACATAGCATGATCACGTATGTATAATTAGGGAAAATTTTATACAAAGCTTGAGCTAATTATAATGGAAATATGTTCAACCAAAATTTTGAGAAAACATTATTTCAAAGATTCAAAAAGGTGAATTTTAGTGTGTGTAAGCATTTCATATTATAGGCATTCATTGTTATTTATTTCATAACTCATTAAAACTATGTCTCAGTCCACTATGTCGATTTCGTCATCCTCTCGCGCTACCACCTCGGCTGATGATTTCAGCTATGTCACCATCATCCCTTGACGTGATCCCCCAGCCTCGGTGGAAGAAGACCCCTCGGAAGACATGGAAGACACGGGAGACTCGGTGTAGAGCAGCAGCGACAATGCCCCGATTCGGCAATGCGAGGCATCGCCTGTATCGGTGCTACCACTGTTGGATTAGTGTCTAAGCCCGTAACCATATTTGGTAAGTACTTGACCCGGTTGTGCATGGTCCTTTTGGGTTGCCTTCACCAAAGCAACTTAACTAGAGAAATAAATAGAGAAAAAGGTTATTATGATTTATTAATATGTTATAAGAATAATATATTAGAAGAGATATCATATTTGTTTAATTAATATTGCTCAATAATTAATTAGGAATTAATTTTGTGATCAAGTGTAATTAATTAAACTAGAGGGGCTGAATTGTAATTATGTGATAGTTGCAAAGTAGGGCAATGGTTACCCTAAATATAGGTTGGACGAATTCAAAGGATAATGCATCCTTGAAATCGTCCAAGGATAAGGGTTATTAAGACTTATCTTATGGTTACTTGGTGGGCAAGCAACTAGATAAGGATAAGGACTGAAACCCTAATCTCTACCCTATATAAAGACCCCTAAGGCCATAGAAATCGTCCCCACTTGATCCCTAGGGTTCCTAGAGCCAATTTCTATCTCTCCACTTCTCTCTCTATTGCCTCTCCAATTGCTTGTGGTGTTTGTGAGCCATTATAGGTACTACACTTGTGGTACTTGCTTTCAAGACTTAGGGTTTGAAGATTTGAGTTGTTATTACAATATAACAACAAGAGGCATGTGATCTATCATTCTATGTGAATTTCAAAAATACTAGGAGCATGCTAGGGTTCTTCATGTGTTCATAATGTTGTGTATCTAATAGAGAAAACATAGATCCAAATCTAGGGTTGCATGCACACATAGGATTGTTTGTTCAAAACCCATCAGTGGAATCATAGCATTTGGTTAACTTGTATGAACTTGACATATTAGGGTTTATAGCCAATAAACCCTAAGAGGCAATATTTCGAGATTAGGGTTCCTAAACCCTAATTTGCGAAAATTTGAAAGGGTTTCTCAAATCCTTTCCTTAAGTGCCAAGATTTCGAAGTCTAGGGTTTGCAAACCCAAGGATTTTCGAGTTTAGCCTCCTCCCCAAGATAAGATCCTAAATTTTAGGGATTTGGATAATCTCATATCTTGCAATTATCCTTTAATGGTTAAATATGGTAATTAAAGATTTTGAATTATCCTATCCCATGATTTTCGATATTTAGAGGGATTAAAACGATTAGGATAAATTATTTGTTTAATTGGTAGTTATCCTTCATGATTTAAATAATCCCTTATGATTTAATAATTTAAATTAATAGTTTAATTCAAGATAATTATTAACTCAAGAGTTTTAATATTTAAAATTTTAATTTAAATGGTATTAAATTTCGAAAAAAAATTAATTGATATTAAAACCCTAGTATTTTGAAATGTTTAAAATACTCCCTATACTATTATATTATTACAAGATTAATATATATATATATATATATATATATATATATATATATATATATATATATATAACTAAAATGCTAGTCTTACCGTTAGTAGGCCTCATTCACGAAGCAAATCTATAAGGGGGGTATAAGGTTATGGCCTATAAAATATCCGTTTAATGGATATCTACTCTTACCCACCGCTTCCTTGATTGGTGTAGGGTCGTTAGCCGAAAGGGTAGAATATGGCAATCCTCTCTTCATTAACAAATATAATGAATCTATGTAAAGTAACTAAACACTTTTACAAATTCCCAATCCTAATTGCTTTAGGCAAAAGTGAAATTGATGCAATCCCATGAAATTGCATTTTGCACCCTTGCTAAGAAGTTAGTGGAGCGTGTGTGATTAACCGGCACACTAATTGGTTCTAAGCAAAGGTGGAAAAGGGTGACTCATTGTTTGTCATAGTTCGATGGAGCGTGTGTGGTTTACCGGCACATCGAATAAGTGATTGTAACAATGAGGGCACCATGTAGATTTGCATGGTTATTCACACCCACTTTGTGATCCTCGGCATGCCAGTCACAAACGAGAGGAGCATATCGAGATTTAAACATGCCATTGAAAAGTTCAATGAAAATCTAAGGAAATCTAGGAGTTCTCAATACATTTAAAACTTGAGCGTTATGTTTTTCATGGTGAAGAATTAGTGAATCGCCATTAACTTACCTCCAAATTATTTGCATATTGAATTGCGGCATCCCTTTTTCTAATGTGTAAATAATGTTGTTGGGTCCTAGCCCTAATTTTCCATTTTGGGTGTTTAATTAGGGATTTAATTCTAATCAAACTTTGTTCCTTTCTATTTATAGATGTCTAACGTAAACATCACTGCTACTACCTCATTCTCACTAATGAGCCTATGTCAAAAGGTGACATTTGATGGATCGAACTTTAGCGAATGGCTAAGATACATTCGCACGATTGCTCGCTATGAGGACAAAGAGTATGTTATCAACGAGAAGCTTGAAAAGATCAATCTGGAAATCCCTACTTCCAAAGAAACGGCTGTCTTTGAGACCCATGAGCGTGATGCAACGAAAGTCCATTGCATTATGCTAGCCACAATGAATCCCGAACTCCAAAACTCCTATGAGGACATGTATCCATACGAAATGCATCAAGACTTGATGGAGAGATATCACCAAAGCGCAAGGCAAGAGCGCTATGAGATCATCACGAACATGATCACCGCTAAGATGGGAAGTCGAGAGTCTCTAACCGTGCACTTGCAAAAGATGCAAAGATATGTTGATCGCCTTTGCAAGTTAAATGTTAACTTTAGGGAAGATTTAGCAATCGACATCGTTCTTCACTCCTTTCCCTCGTGCTACAACCAATTTAGGATGACCTACCACATGAACAAATAAGAGGTCACCCTAAGTAAACTCCAAGGGCTCCTAAGGACTGCTGAGAGCAACCTCAAGGACAAGTCTATTGCATTAACTCCCACTCCACCTGCTACTCCTGTTTTGGGCTTTTGGCTATTGGGCAAGGGAGGCGCAAGAAGAGGAAGGCTTCTTCCAAGAGCCACCACAAGGGAAAGTCCCAAGATGGTTCCTCCTATAATGGGACCAAAGTTGGTCCTACCAAGCCCAACTCAAACCCAAAGGAGGCAGAGTGTCACCACTGCCACAAAATAGGGCATTGGAAGAGAAGCTGCCCGGAATATCTGCAAGCCATCAAGGCTGAGGGACGATATTAGTTTTACAGCATGCGAGGGTTAAGCATTTTCAGCAAGCGGGGCACATCGGGCTGAGGGACGATATTAGTTTTACAGATTAGATAGTTTTCCTGAAACTTGTAAAATGTAATCGACGTTTGATGATGAATAAAATTTGTGATTTATTTATGAGTAAAGTGCTACTATCATTGTCAATTATTTACTATTGTTTCAGTTTTGCATGTTTTGACTTCCAGAATAATTAATTTATTCAAACCTCCACAATCGATCATACGTAGGAAGTAGGTATGAATCAAGATCGTCATGAATTGGGTTTGTAGATGGCTAAAAGGTGTTTAGACATGGCAATGGTTGCTGCAACATTCATGAGTACTCATAAGTTATGAGTATTGGTATAAACCCACGCTCACTTGTATCACTTCATGGAATTTATCTTGAGTGATCGTGAGACGATAATATCATATAAATCTTCAAACCTAGAGATATGAGTTGTTACCTATGAGTTGGTTGTGCATTGATTGTACGTAAACGCATCAGTAACTTGATTTTATAAAACGTACCTTTGTATACAATTCAATAAGTAGTAGAACAAGCATATCAGTCGAAGTTTATCTGTTCCTTCTAGAAATAGAAGCGATATCTGGGCCCCTCGATGATTTTGTGTTGACCCATGTACCGGACCCGGTCAGAACTAAACCGATGTGTTCAGTGAAGTTCTTCATCCAACAAATCGGAAAATCGAGAAACAACTGCTAGACAATAAGCAAGACATAGTTCCATGTGTTTGTCCGGCTGATATCATGAGAACAGAGGATTATGTGATCACTTGTCTTAAAAATGGCGCTTCATAGTTCGACGGAGTTTTCGAGAGCTACGATTGCTGGTTGGTTCCTGAAGTTATATAGGCAAATACAGTTATTAGACTTATCCAAGTGGGAGTCTGTTGGATAAGGTGTCTAAGTCCATAACTTATTTGGTATATACTTGACCCGACCGGCATGGTCCATTTGGGTTGCATCTCATCCAAACTATTTATGGATAATTTTATGAGAGTTATACAAATATGTTTATTAATATATTATAAGTTATAATATATTAATATGAAGTTATGTTAATTAATTAGTTTTAGTCTTAAATTAATTATGAATTAATTTAGAGATTAAAAGGAAGACTAATTAGATTATGGGCTATTTGTTTTATATAGTGTGGGCTAATACTCATTTGTTAATGGGCTAGGCTTATATGGAAGTCCATGGATGATCCATGGAGCTTTTAACCCATGTATCCTTGGAAAGGAAAAGACATGGGTTATTAGGGTTTCACCCTAACCATGCACACTATATAAGCATGCTTATGTAGCATGAAATGAGACTAGTGAACTAGTGTGTGTAAGCTTGTGTGTGGCCGAAATTATACAAGTGTGTATACTCTCTCAAAGTTTTCCAAGAGTTTGTGGTGTTTTGTGATTCCATTTGAGGCATTCACACTATTGGTGCTTGGCCCTCAAACTCCTTAGAACCAAACTCATCAAAAGGAATGTAATCTCTTCTAACTCTTTTATGTTGAAATGTTCCCCATGCCATGTTAGATAGGTTATAAACCTTGGAAAATTTATTATTTTGCATGTATTTAGCAAACATAGATCCAAGGTTTATTAGGGTTGCATGCACACTTAGGAAGTGTTAGATTGCTCAAAACCCAACAGTGGTATCAGAGCCTAGGCTTGCTTGTTTAATACTTGATGCAAAATAGTTGAAAAAGTCGAAAAACTTGTTGTTTGACTGATGAACTCGCCGAGTCCATGGGGGGACTCGCCGAGTCCATGTGTATCTTCAACCTACTCGCCAAGTAGGTTCATGCACTCGACGGGTAGGATCAACAGAGTGCATATTTTCAACTTTTGCTGCTGGAAATGGACTAGAAACATTACCCTAAACTGTTTTGGTGTTTTAAAACTTATTTTAGTTGGTGTAATGGTTGTTCTAATCCATTTACAATAGCATATATCAAAATTCCATGATTTTATGTGTTCATATAATTCTTGAAATTTTGATGATCATGTTCATGTTCTTAATAATTTAGATAATGATAGGAATTACTTGCTGAATTGTTTAGAATTAATTCTTGATCATTTATGTGTTTTAATGGAGTCCATAATTTGTCTTCAAGTTATGGATTTCCAAAGGTCACTTTTACACACTTAAAACACATAAGTTACATGAAAATGAAGAGTCTTCATTTTTATGAACCTTTAATTCATAAGTTATGAAATGAAGAGTTTTGCATAGTTACAAAACTTGCCCTCAAGTTTTGGAATTTGTATAGTTTCACACACTTTAATAAACTTTAATTCCAACCCTTAGAGTTTTAATAGTTAAAATTCAACCCTTATACTATTTATAACATTAATGGTTAATTATTATTATTATTATTATTATTATTATTATTATTATTATTATTATTATTATTATTATTATTATATATATATATATATATATATATATATATAAGAATAAGTCGTTTTACCGTTAGTAGGCCTCATTCACGAAGCCGGTCTATAAGGTGGGTATAAGGTTGTTGCCTATAAAATGGCGACTTAATGGGTGTCCATTCTCACCCACCGCTTGCTTGATCGGTGGAGGGTCGTTAGCCGAACGGGTAGAACAATGACTTTAAATCCTCATTAAAAGTATAATGATTATTATAAAGTACCTAAACTCCTTTTAATTCCCAATCTTAGTTACCTTAGGAAAAATGTGAACATGGTGCTAGTCCATGGAATTCACACTTTGTACCTTACCAAGTCGTTTGTGGAGCGTGTGTGGGTAACCGGCACACTAACTAGGACTAGTAAGGATCACGAAGGGTGACTTAATGTTTTTCATAGATCAATGGAGCGTGTGTGGTTAACCGGCACATTGATTAGGTGATAATATTAAGGGTACCAAGTGAGTTAGCATGGTTATTCATACCTTGTTTTGTGATCCTCGGCATCCCAGTCACAAAATTTGAAGGGCACAATCGAGATTGAAACATGCCATTGAAAATCTCAATGAATCTCAAAAGAATCTAGGAATTTCAAATCCAATTAAAACCTAATAAATCATATCATTTTCGTGGTGGAAATTGGTGAATCGTCATTCACCTACCTTTCAAATATATTATTACTTAGATTACGGCATCCCTCTTCTAAGTGTAATATATTGTGATTGGGTCCTAGCCTTAATCTTACATTTGGGTTTCTTATTAAGGATTCTATATATCTAATCTAAACTTACTCTCTTCTTTCAGATGTCTTCCAACACTAATGCTTCGGGCTCTAACCCAACTGGTTCTTTCTCTCTCATGAATCTTTGTGGGAGGGTCATCTTTGATGATTCCAACTTCATGGATTGGATTAGGAACATCAGGATGGTTACTCGTTATGAGGATAAAGAATATGTCCTCGATAAGGAGTTAAAAGAGCTTGATAAGTCCACTGCTACTCCTGAGGAGATCGCTGAATTCAGGACTCGTGAGAGAGATGCTACTAAGGTAGCATGTATCATGATGGCCACGATAACAGTCGAGCTCCAAAAGTCGTATGAAGATTTCTACCCTTTTAAGATGCACCAAGACCTGATGGAAAGGTACCATCAGAGTGCTCGGCAGGAGCGGTACGAAATAATCTCCTCCATAATAACAACCCGCATGAAGGACGGTGAATCTGTCATGGGCCACATGCAAAAGATGCAAAGGTATGTGGACCGTTTGCTGAAGCTCAATGTAAACATCCCTGAGGAGTTGGAAATTGACATCATTTTGCACTCCTTGCCTTCTTGTTATGACCATTTTCGTATGACATATCATATGAACAAGGAGAAAGTTACTCTTAGCAAGCTTCAAGGACACTTGAAGACCGCGGAATCCGGTCTTAAGGGTAAGGCGGTTGTTACCTCTACTACTCCTACTCCAACATCTACCCCTGTTTTGGCTATCAGGCAAGGCAAAGGGAAGAAGAGGAAGCACCCTTCGAAGGGTACCAAGGGAAAGTCTCTTGAAGGCTCCTCATCGAAGACCAAGAGCGGTTCTGTCACTCCTTCTGCCATTCCCAAGGATGCTGAATGCTTTTATTGCCATGAAAAGGCACACTGGAAGCGAAACTGCCCTAAGTACTTGCAGGATCTAAAGGATGGGAAAGTGAAACCCACCCATGCAGGGCCTAAGAAGAAGTGAGGATGTGGAGCACGGGAAGATAAACTTGATCATGGGGAATAAGAAGGCTTCACCTGTTTCCAAGATTGGAGTTTATACTTTGTTGCTTAATAATGGGTTAAAATTAGATTTGAATAAATGTGTGTACTCGTCTGATATGGCGAGGAATATTATTTCTTTTCATGCTTTGTACAAACAAGGTTTTACCTTTTCGTTTGATAATGAAAGTGGTGGTATTAATGCTTTCTTTAATAATGTGTTTTAATTTAAAGCATTACCTTGTGATGGTGTGTATGAAACTGTGTCGATTGTAGACAACTTAGGAAATAATGTGTTGTATATTGATTCTTCTACTAGCCTAGATAAAGCATCATTGTGGAATTGTCGTCTTGAACATGTAAACAAGAAACGCATAGGCCAACTCCAAAAGAGTGGAGTCTTGGAATCATTTGACCTTAAATCAGATTATAGTTCTGAATCTTGTCTACTTGGTAAGATGACAAAATCACCCTTCACTGGAACTTGTGAGAGGGGTGAGGGTTTGCTGGACCTAATACATACTGATGTATGTGGACCATTCAAAGCCGCCACAAGGGATGCTAATCGGTATTATGTGACTTTTATTGATGATTTTAGTAGATATGGGTATGTCTACTTAATCAAACATAAGTCAGAAACCTTTGAAAGGTTTAAGGAATTCAAACAGGAAGTAGAAAATCAATTGGGCAGGAACATTAAGATGCTTCGATCTGATCGAGGTGGTGAGTATCTTAGTACCGAGTTCCTTGACTATCTTAAGGAGTGTGGGATTGTCTCACAATTCACTCCTCCCAGGACACCACAACTGAATGGTGTAGCTGAGAGACGTAATCAAACCTTGTTAGACATGGTTCGCTCTATGATGAGTTGAGTTTCGTTACCAATCTCTTTTTAAGGGTATGCTTTAGAGACTGCCGCCCATATCCTTAATCTAGTCCCTACAAAGAAGGTTACCAAAACACCTCATAAGATGTAGACTAGGAAGGTTCCCAATTTGGACCACATCAAAATTTGGGGTTGCGAAGCTTTCGTGAGGCATGAAACTCATGATAAGCTTGAACCCCGAAGCGAAAGGTGTATTTTCATCGGCTACCCACAGAAATCCTTCGGTTACCACTTCTACAGACCCAGTGAGAATGTCGTCTTTGTAGCACGAAGAGGGGTCTTTCGTGAGAGAGAATTTATAAGCCAAGGAGACAGTGGGAGGCAAATTGATCTTGAAGAAATTCAAGAATCAATTGGTGAAGGAACCTCAGACACTAGCAATCAACCTGAGGAGGAAACTCCTGTTGATCCATGTGACGAGTCTGTACCTCCAAGGCGTTCTACACGGGTTAGAAACACACCTTCGTTTTATTATGGATTTCATATTACTACGGAAGGTGATACGTTTATCAATGATAGTACATTGGTAAATTTGGATGAACCTAGCAGTGTCAAGGAAGCCATGGCAGGCCCAGAGTTTGCCAAATGGAAGGAGGCTATGGACAGCGAGATGCAATCCATGTATGAAAATCAAGTTTGGAACTTGGTTGACAATGTACCAGGCCGTAAAACAGTCGAGTGCAAATGGATCTTCAAGAAGAAGACCGACATGGAAGGAAAAGTGCATACTTATAAGGCTCAACTGGTTGCAAAGGTTTTTACTCAAACTCAAGGTATTGATTATGATGAAACCTTCTCGCCGGTAGCAAAAGTTAAGTCTATTAGGGTTATGTTAGCCATTGCCGCATTTCATGATTATGAAATATGGCAAATGTATGTCAAAACCGCTTTCCTTAATGGAAAGTTGGCTGAGGATGTGTACATGAATCAGCCAGAGGGTTTTGTCAGTGCGGAGTACCCAAATAGAGTATGCAAGCTTAAGAAGTCCATTTATGGGTTAAAACAAGCATCTCGTAGCTGGAATCTTTGTTTCAATGAGAAGGTCAAAGAGTTTGGTTTCTCGAGAAGTGAAGATGAGTCTTGCGTGTATGTCAGAGCTAGTGGGAGTATAGTTAGCTTCTTGGTATTGTATGTGGATGACATACTACTTATAGGAAATCACATCCCAACCTTGCAGGAGGTTAAGTCCTGGCTTGGGAAGTGCTTTGCTATGAAGGACCTAGGGGAGGCTGCCTATATCCTAGGGATAAGGATATTAAGAGAAAGGAGTAGAAGACTAATTGGACTTAGTTAGAGTACCTACTTGGATAAGGTGCTGAAAAGGTTCAACATGGAGAATTCCAAGAAAGGAGATTTACCGATCCAAAACAATGCCAAACTGAGTAAGACTCAGAGTCCGAGTACAGAGGCAGAGATAGCTGAGATGAGCCAATTACCGTATGCTTCCGCTGTTGGCTCGATCATGTATGCTACGACTTGTACTCGCCTTGATGTGGCATTTGCTTTCAGCATGGTCAGCAGGTATCAGGGGAACCCTGGAAAGGCTCATTGGACCACGGTAAAGAACATTCTCAAGTACCTGCGGAGGACTAAGGATTGGGTCCTTACCCTTGGTGGGAGTGATGACTTGAGAGTATTAGGGTATAGTGATGCTAGTTTTCAGACTGATAGGGATAACTTCCGCTCTCATTCAGGTTGGATCTTTACCTTAAATGGAGGGGCAATTTCTTGGAAGAGTTCCAAGCAGGAGACGGTGGCTGATTCGACTTGTGAATCAGAGTATATAGCAGGGAGTGAAGCAGAGAAGGAGGCGATATGGCTAAAGAACTTCATCGGAGACCTTGGAGTTGTACCAGCTATTAAGGAACCTATAGAGCTTTTCTGTGACAACAATAGTGCAGTTGCCTTAACCAAGGAACCAAGAGATCATGGCAGATCCCGACACATTGACAGAAAATTTCACTTCATAAGACACAAGATTGAAGAAGGAATCCTCGTGGCAAGGAGGATATCATCAGATGAGAATCCTGCAGATCCCCTTACGAAGGGACTGACGAGGGTTAAGCATTTTCAGCATGCGAGGCGCATCGGGCTGAGGGACGATATTAGTTTTACAGATTAGATAGTTTTCCTGAAAGTTGTAAAATGTAATCGACGTTTGATGATGAATAAAATTTATGATTTATTTATGAGTAAAGTGTTACTATCATTGTCAATTATTTACTATTGTTTCAGTTTTGCATGTTTTGACTTCCAGAATAATTAATTTATTCAAACCTCCACAATCGATCATACGTAGGAAGTAGGTATGAATCAAGATCATCATGAATTGGGTTTGTAGATGGCTAAAAGGTGTTTAGACATGGCAATGGTTGCTGCAACATTCATGAGTACTCATAAGTTATGAGTATTGGTATAAACCCACGCTCACTTGTATCACTTCATGGAATTTATCTTGAGTGATCGTGAGACGATAATATCATATAAATCTTCAAACCTAGAGATATGAGTTGTTACCTATGAGTTGGTTGTGCATTGATTGTATGTAAACGCATCAGTAACTTGATTTTATAAAACGTACCTTTGTATACAATTCAATAAGTAGTAGAACAAGCATATCAGTCGAAGTTTATCTGTTCCTTCTAGAAATAGAAGCGATATCTGGGCCCCTCGATGATTTTGTGTTGACCCATGTACCGGGCCCGGTCAGAACTAAACCGATGTGTTCAGTGAAGTTCTTCATCCAACAAATCGGAAAATCGAGAAACAACTGCTAGACAATAAGCAAGACATAGTTCCATGTGTTTGTCCGGCTGATATCATGAGAACAGAGGATTATGTGATCACTTGTCTTAAAAATGGCGCTTCATAGTTCGACGGAGTTTTCGAGAGCTACGATTGCTGGTTGGTTCTAGAAGTTATATAGGCAAATACAGTTATTAGACTTATCCAAGTGGGAGTCTGTTGGATAAGGTGTCTAAGTCCATAACTTATTTGGTATATACTTGGCCCGACCGGCATGGTCCATTTGGGTTGCATCTCATCCAAACTATTTATGGATAATTTTATGAGAGTTATACAAATATGTTTATTAATATATTATAAGTTATAATATATTAATATGAAGTTATGTTATTTAATTAGTTTTATTCTTAAATTAATTATGAATTAATTTAGAGATTAAAAGGAAGACTAATTAGATTATGGGCTATTTGTTTTATATAGTGTGGGCTAATACTCATTTGTTAATGGGCTAGGCTTATATGGAAGTCCATGGATGATCCATGGAGCTTTTAACCCATGGATCCTTGGAAAGGAAAAGACATGGGTTATTAGGGTTTCACCCTAACCATGCACACTATATAAGCATGCTTATGTAGCATGAAATGAGACTAGTGAACTAGTGTGTGTAAGCTTGTGTGTGGCCGAAATTATACAAGTGTGTATACTCTCTCAAAGTTTTCCAAGAGTTTGTGGTGTTTTGTGATTCCATTTGAGGCATTCACACTATTGGTGCTTGGCCCTCAAACTCCTTAGAACCAAACTCATCAAAAGGTATGTAGTCTCTTCTAACTCTTTTATGTTGAAATGTTCCCCATGCCATGTTAGATAGGTTATAAACCTTGGAAAATTTATTATTTTGCATGTATTTAGACAAACATAGATCCAAGGTTTATTAAGGTTGCATGCACACTTAGGAAGTGTTAGATTGCTCAAAACCCAACAGTTATCACATATGTTCTGATTTGCAGGGACTAAGAAGAAGTAAGGATGTGGAGCGTGGAAGAATAAATCTAATCATGGGGAACAGAAGATCGTCGCCTGTCACCAAGATTGGAGTGTATTCTCTAGTGCTTAGTAATGGATTAGGTTTAGATTTAAATAATTGTTGCTACTCTCCAGATACGGCAAGAAACATCATTTCATTTCACGGTTTGTTTAAACAAGGATTTATATATTCGTTTAATAATGAGAATGGTTTGATATATGCTTATCTAAATGGTGATTTATATTTTGAAGCATTGCCTTGTAATGGAATTTATGAAACTATCATTGTTGTAGATAAGCTAGGAAATGATGTATTGTGTATGGATTCTTCCAATAGTATGGATAAAGCATGCTTGTGGCATTGTCGTCTTGGACATGTCAACAAGAAGCGCATAGCCCAATTCCAAAAAGAGAGAGTGTTGGAGTCATTCGACCTTATGGAAGATGACATGTGCCAGTCTTGTTTTCTTGGAAAGATGACCAAGTCACCCTTCACTGGAACTTGTGAGAGGGGTGATGGTTTATTGGATCTCATACACACCAACGTGTGTGGGCCCTTTAGATCCATCACAAAGGATGCAAACCACTTCTATGTGACTTTCACCGATGATTATAGTAGATATGGGTATATTTACTTAATCAAGCACAAGTCAGAAACGTTTGAAAAGTTAAAAGAATTCAAACATGAAGTGGAGAATCAATTTGGCAGGAAAATCAAGATGCTTCGATCCGATCGAGAAGGAGAGTACCTAAGTCTTGAATTCCACGACTATCTCAAGGAATGCGGAATAGTTTCGCAATTGACACCACCTAGGACACCATAGCTGAATGGTGTTGCAGAAAGGCATAATCGAACCCTTTTGGACATGGTTCATTCCATGATGAGTCGTGCTTCACTACCTACCTCATTCTGGGGGTATGCCTTTGAGACTGCCACCCATATCCTTAACCGAGTCCCTACAAAGAAGGTTTCCAAAACACCTCATGAGCTGTGGACATGGAAACCTCCCACGTTTTCACATATCATGGTTTGGGGCTGTGAGGCTTTCGTAAGATGAGATACTCACGACAAGCTCGAACCTCGTAGTGAGCTGTAACGCCCGTAGATCCGGGCTAATCAATTTAGAGGCAATAGAGGTCAAAAACGACTTTTCGACAAAATATTATTTAGAATAAATAATCTTAACCAAGTTATAGAATATGTCTTAAGGTTTTCGTACATATTAAGAACGCCGAAATCCAAGTTATAACGAAGAAGTTATGACCCGTTGAAGTTTCGCGATGGAACCGGTACGATACCGGGAAGCGTAAATAGTGAATTTACGATAGAGCAAGATTTAGCCTTAGCGATCTAAACAAAAATTCGTAGAATGTGTTAAACTAAGAACATCGATAAAAAGAACGCCCAAATCTGACTTCGTATGAAAAAGTTATGATTTTTCGAAGTTTCGGATTAGTAGTGTACAACCCGAAATTCCAATGATAGATCGAGCGGTTCTTAGCCGACACAACCTAAACGAGAATCGAAGATCTCGATAAGAGTATCGTAACGAGAAAAAGATGGGTGAAAACGGACATCGGATGAAGAAGTTATGAGAATTTAATGGGTCAATCATGTCCCGGTCTGTTAATACTATAAAATATAAAATCGAGTCAAAATTAGCCGACGGAGTCTAAACGAAAGTTGTAGAGTACGTTCCCAGCTTCACTTACATATAAAGAACATCGAAAACTGAGGTTGTACGCTAATGTTAGGAATTTTTGAAGTTGTAACTTGAATTTGCGAAGCTGATTGCGAAGTTGATGACGTGGCGTGTTGTGGGCCGTCCATCGCTGATCAAAGGACGCTTCAGATTCGGACACGCCTCCCTTCGCATTACGCCCCGCGTACCTCTGGCCTTATCCTTCCGAGTCCGAGTGCGAGCCAGCTGGTGCAAGCTGGCAACCACATCCGAGCTACGCCCAGCGTAGCGCTGCTGGACGCCTAGCGTACTTCCGAGGCTGCGGCCTATAAAAGGGGAGCGAAGGTTCTCGGAAATCTCACACCTTTCTCCACACTTTCTTTCACTACTTTCTCTCTCTAAGGGTTATAACCCTCCCTAAAGTCTAGGCGAACCCCTAGCACCCTAAGGAATCCCCGAGGCTCCTGGAGTCCCGAGAAAAAGTGTCTTTCGGTTTCGAAACACTGCTCCAACTAAGTTCCGATTTTCAATAAAATTCGCTGAAAGTGTGCTATGATTACGCAATTTTTAATATAGCTTTCAAATAATGATAGGAATGTTATTAGGTCCTTAAAATAATTATTTGGGATATTATTATGAGTTATATTGAGTGTTATTAACGCTTATATAATAATAATAATAATAATAGTTAGACTAATTAATTTGTCGCGGTTATCGTTAGACTAAACCCTAGTGGTATTGGTACTAGGTTTTATCGAAGGAAATTGTTTTGAGAGTATCGAAGCGCTGTTCAAGTACTAAGTCACCACCTTTCAACTGAGTGCATAGTCCCTTTCATGAACATGATTTTAATACAAGTATTGATTGAAGTATTAATTATATGTTTATCTGCGAGTTAATTGATGTTGCCTGAAATACGTGTTAAAGAACATACCTGATTATATTTGATAATTTAGGATAAAGAGTAGACCTAAATTAAATATGAGGAATATTGGGTAGTATATTCTTACGAGTACAAGTGAGTTAAACTCAGAGAATAGAATTTAGTATATGTCATTTATCCGGGAGTATGGATTAGACATAGTCATTGTCCCTAGTCCAAGAGTACGGATTAGGCATAATCATTCATCATGAATCCGAGAGTATGGATTAGTCATTGTCCCTAGTCCGAGAGTATGGATTAGGCATAATCATTCATCATTAATCCGAGAGTATGTATTAGTCATTAATCCCTAGTCCGAGAGTACGGATTTGGTAAATTCGTTCATTTCTGATCCGGGAGTATGGAGTATGTAAAACGACTAATCTTAGGTCCGAGAGTATGGATAGCCTCGTTGCGAGGATCGGCGGGGTGGGATAAGAGTTGTTTATATATATGGTGAAATTGTATATTTTGGGAGTTTTAAACTATATATATGGTATAACATTGTGAGATTGAAATCCCTATGTACTCACCAGGTTTCCCAACCTGACCCACTCAGTTTATTTACATCACAGGTGTTGATATGAAGTCACATTACACTGAGAGATTCAAAAGAGATGTAGATCACTAGTGTAAATAAATGTAAGTTCTGTTTATGCTTATGTTTCTGTATTAACGATGACATCCCAAACGTTTTGAAATGAATAAAATACGTTTCTTCGAAAATGTTTTAATAACGTATTTATCGTGTTTTTCTGGGAACAAATTCTGCAACATTTTTATTAAAAGAAGAACTCTGATTTTTATAAAGCATAAACAAAATCGGACTTTTCTGGCCGCGAAAATGGGGATGTCACATGAGCGATGTATTTTCATCGGTTACACGCAGAAATCCTTTGGATATCTCTTCTATAGACCGAGTGACAATGTTGTCTTCGTTGTGAGGATAGGGGTTTTCCAAGAGCGAGAACTTATAAGCCAAGGAGACAGTGGGAGGCAAATCGATCTTGAATAGATTCAAGAGTAGAGTGATGAAGGAACCTCTATCGTTGGCACTCAACCCGAGGAGGAAACTTCGGTTGAACCGATTGATGAGTCCTTACCTCTTAGACGTTACGAAAGAATTAGAGTTCAACCCCAGTTTTATGGCTTTCCTATTACTACCGAAGGGGACACGTATATTAGTGATGGTACACTAATAAATCTAGATGAACCTAATAGTTATAAGGAAGCCATGGCGGGCCATGAGTCTACAAAATGGAAAGAGGCGATGGACAACGCGATTCAGTCCATTTATGACGACCAAGTTTGGAATTTGGTTGACAATGTGTCCGGACGTAAGACCGTTGGGTGCAAATGAATCTTCAATAAGAAGACCGATGTGGATGGGAATGTACACACATATAAGGCACGATTGGTTGCGAAGGGCTTTACTCAAACTCCTGGAGTTGACTATGATGAGACCTTCTCACTAATTGCTAAAATAAAGTCTATTAGGGTGATGCTAGCCATTGCTGCATTTCATGATTATAAGATATGGAAAATGGATGTTAAGACCGCTTTCCTTAATGGGAAGTTGGCTGAGGATGTTTACATGGCTCAGCCAGAGGGTTTTGTCAATACGAAGCATCCCAATAAAGTGTGCAAGCTTGAGAATTCCATTTATGGTCTTAAGCAAGCATCTCGCACATGGAATCTTTGCTTCGATGAGAAAGTCAAAGAGTTTGGATTTGTACGAAGTGAAGATGAATCATGTGTATATTTCAAGGACAGTGGGAGTATAGTTAGCTTCCTCGTTTTGTATGTCGATGACATACTGCTCATAGGAAACGACATCCCGACTCCGCAGGAGGTTAAGTCCTGGCTCGGGAAGTGTTTCACTATGAAGGACCTCGGAGAGGCTTCTTATATTTTGGGAATAAGGATAGTGAGAGAGCGAAGTAAGAGACTAATAGGACTTAGTCAGAAAACTTACTTGGATAAGGTACTAAAACGTTTTAGTATGGAAAACTCGAAGAAGGGAGAATTACCGATACAAAGTAATGCCAAGTTGAGTAAGAGTCAAAGTCCAAGTACCGAAACCGAGATAGCAGAGATGAGCCGAGTACCTTAAGATTCTGCAGTTGGCTCAATCACGTATGCTATGACTTGTACTCACCCTGATGTGGCCTTTTCTTTGAGCATGGTTAGTATATATCAAGGGAACCCTGGAAAAGCACATTAGAACACAGTCAAGAATATCCTTAAGTACCTTCGGAGGACCAAGGAATGGTTTCTGGTTCTCGGAGGGAGTGATGACTTAAAGGTGTGAGGGTATAGTGACGCCAACTTCCAGACCGACATGGATAACTACCATTAACAGTCAAGTTGGGTCTTTACACTTAATGGAGGAGCAGTAACTTGGAAAAGTTCCAAGTAAGAAACTGTAGCTTATTCAACATGTGAATCAGAGTACATTGAAGCGAGCGAAGCATCAAAGGATACGATATGGTTGAAAAACTTCATTTGAGACCTTGGACTTGTACCAACCATATAGTATCCTATGGAAATCTTCTGTGATAATGAAGGAACGGTTGACTTGACCAAGGAACTAAGAGATCATGGTAGATCTCGACATATCAACAGAAAATATCACTTTATTAGACATCGAGTAGAAGAAGGGAACCTCGTAGTTAAGAGGATATCGTCAGAGGATAACCCAACAGATCCGCTTACGAAGGGACTGCGTAGGGTGAAGCACTTGCAGCACGCTAGGAGCATTGGACTGAAGGACGATATTAGATTGGATTAGATAGTTTGGAAACTTGTAGTACATAAATGTAATTGACATTTGATGATTAAATAAACAATTATTATTTAATGGTGTCTGTCTTATGTTAATTGGTTAACTATTGTTTCACTTTGCATGTTTTGACTTCCAGAATGAGTGGGTTTATTAAGAATAATCGAATCATTCAAACGGTCCACAGTCGTTCAAATGTTGAAAGTAGGTATGAATGAAGACTGTCATGAATTGGTGTGTAGATTGTCTGAAAGGTATTAGACATAACAAAGGTTTGTTACAACATTCATGAGTGCTTATAAATAAGTTTTGAGCATTGGAATAAACCCGCACTTGCTGGAATCACTTCATGAAATCTATCACGAGTGATCGCAAGATGATAATATCATGTGGTCTTAAAACCAATATATATGGTTTATTGTTTACTGATTAATTGTTCATTGATAATGTGAAACCGCATCAGTAAATTGATGCTATAAAACGGATTGTTGTGTATAATTTATTAGTGAATAGTAAATGCATATAAGTCGAAGTTTATCTGTTACTTTTATCCTAAGAGGGTAAAAGCGATATCAGGGCCCCTCGATGATTTTGATTTGACTTATGTGTCGGGCCCGGTCAGGACTGAATTGATGTGTTCAATTAAGTTCTATGTCAAATGAATCTGAGATCGAGAAACTGATTGCTGGAATAATGAGTATGACGATGTTTCATGAGATTGTCCGCACGATTTCTAAACAGAGGGCTATACGATCCCTTATCTAAAGGCAGGTTACTGATAAGATCAGAGTTCGACAGTGTCTTTGAGAGCTACAATTGCTAATCGAGTTGTATTTGCATTTGTGGTTACTAGACTTATCCAAGTAGGAGACTTTTGGATTAGTGTCTAATCTCGTAACCATATTTGGTAAGTACTTGACCCGGTTGTGCATGGTCCTTTTGGGTTGCCTTCACCAAAGCAACTTAACTAGAGAAATAAATAGAGAAAGAGGTTATTATGATTTATTAATATGTTATAAGAATAATATATTAGAAGAGAAATCATATTTTTTTAATTAATACTGGTCAATAATTAATTAGCAATTAATTTTGTGATCAAGTGTAATTAATTAAACTAGAGGGGCTGAATTGTAATTATGTGATAGTTCTAAAGTAGGATAGTGGTTACCCTAAATATAGGTTGGATGAATTCAAGGGATAAGACATCCTTGAAATCGTCCAAGGATAAGGGTTATTAAGACTTATCTTATGGTTACCTGGTGGGCAAACAACTAGATAAGATAAGGACTGAAACCCTAATCTCTGCCCTATATATAGACCCCTAAGGCCATAGAAATCGTCCCCACTTGATCCCTAGGGTTCCTAGAGTCGATTTCTATCTCTCCTCTTCTCTTTCTATTGCCTCTCCAATTGCTTGTGGTGTTTGTGAGACATTAGAGGTACTACACTTGTGGTACTTGCTTTCAAGACTTAGGGTTTGAAGATTTGAGTTGTTATTACAATATAACAACAAGAGGTATGTGATCTATCATTCTATGTGAATTTCAAAAATACTAGGAGCATGCTAGGGTTCTTCATGTGTTCATAATGTTGTATATCTAATAGAGAAAACATAGATCCAAATTTAGGTTTGCATGCACACATAGGATTATTTGTTCAAAACCCATCAACCACAAACGCCACCCTCCGGGCCTCATCTCCAACACATTGCAAGGAAGAACGTCTCTAGGTCCGTGGGGCTGTCATTCGATAGAGCAGGACCCAGTAGGGTGAGACCCAACATGGCAGGACCGAGACTACCCCTACCAGATCGAGTCATAGGGATACCTGTCAGGCAGGCAGGTATGACCCCGGAGGAGTCCCGAAGAATGCAGTGGATGGCAGGGGACTTACGACAGAGTCTCGCAGTGATAGATGGGCACCAGAAGGTTTTGGATGAGGTGACGACAGAAATGGTCTTCTTGTTTCAGCATGCGATGGAGGCTAACGATACTGCTAAAGATGCCAGGCGAGTGACTGGTCGTGCGATGACCGCATGTTATGTGTTCGGAGGGTTGTAACTGATCATGACGTGGATGTTTCTTGTTGGGATAGCGATTCGTATTTGGTTCTGATTTTAGTATTTTATCTTATCATGTAATGAAAACCCATGTAGGGTGTCTTTTGGGAAAACATTAAAACTTTATTTTGGGATTGATGTATTGTTATGGTTTTAAAACATACAGTTTATCATATTTATATGACCTGAATGACCTGAACATGTAATCAGTTAGTGATTTTAAGTAGGGGAAAAAAGGGTATTCTACATTGGATGAATTCACGATTTTTGAAGGGATACGTGGCAGACATGACTCTTTTAATAGATAGGTAGATAGAGAGGTAGATTGTATTTTTATAATATTTTTAATTTTGACCAAAATCAGATTCGTAAAATCTGTCAAATCCGACTATATTGATCGCAGAACTTTAAACTTCACGGAGCTTTGTATATCCTAATTAAATTCCATCTATGTTTTTGGAATCACCTCGACCGAGACTACGAGCAGGCAATCGGGGATGTGCATCACAAAAAGAATAAATAAATAAATAAATAAAATACAAAACAATTGATTTTACGACAAATATCTGTATAAATCCAATCTTGTACAACAAAATCATTTTTAATCTATGAAAATCTATGAAAATCTTTAAAAAAAAAAATTAGATTTGTATACATTTCTACACTCATACGTTTTCCTTCATATTCACTCCATCTTCCATTGTTCTTCTTCAATCGAATGCAACTCTCCACTTGTTCCCGTCGATCATACCAGCCAAAAACACCCTTTTTCTCATCCGTTTTCCTGTTTCTCTTGTCAAAACAGCAACAGCCCTAATCAAATCCTGTTAAAAATCATACCCAAATATCCATTTTGTTTCACCTTTGAATTCTGTTAAACATCAAACAAACACACACCTAAAACCATTGTTTAAATAATTAAATCTATTGATTTCTGTCAAAACAAAACAAAAAACCATACCTGTTAATTCCGTTTATTTCCGGTTGAAGAATCACCACCTATAAGCCCGGCTGCCTTCGTCTTTCCTTCCTCGATCAAGCAAAGAACCGGAGATGCTATCATCGACTGATTGCTCCGTTGAATCAGCTTATATCGCATCTCACTCAATCGTTGCACCCACCGAGGCCACTGCAGCCTCGTTGCCTCCCTTCCTCCTTCGCACCTCACAGCCGGAGGGGACGAGCGAAACTTCGCTGCTTTTCACGTCTTCATCGCTTCGGCCTCGCCGACCACGGAGACCACGGCCTCCCCTTTTCCCTCCGTCTCTTCAGCCTCTTCGAGCCCCGGAGACGATCGCAATTGGTCACGACATTCGGAATAGCGGACTTCGCACCTGCGAGCTTCCTTCTCACCACCTTCAGTCATCGCTTCGCAATTGGTCCTCATTGCAACCGACGACGGGAGAGAACCACGAAGAGTCGCCGTCGATTGGTTCCTCTTTCCCCTGCTTCATCATTTTACGAAATGCAAATGAACGTAAAAGCCCTAATTTCAATTTAAGTTAAATGAATTTACGAAATCGGTCCCTAGTGTGAAATATATTTTAGTTAAGTCAAACTGCCATTTAATATAATCAAGAACAGCCCCTCCCTTCGGAAACCTTAACAAGTTTGGTCCAAAAACTCCAAACTAGGGGTAAAATGTGCATTTCAACCCCCTGTTTTGGAAATAAATTACGAAATCAGTCCCTTATTGTATGATTCTTGGAAAATCAATCCCTAGAAATTCATTGATATTTAATTTATTTAAATAAACACACCGATAGTTCCACCCCCTCACCTTACCTTATCTATCTTACCATTTTCTCTATTTAAATAATATTCTTTTTAGGTAAGATATTGACCAAACGTGTAACAAAACAAACAATAGGGACCAAGTGTGCAACGAATACAAATAGTAGAGACTTTGCAAGTTAAAAAATTAAGTTAGTGATCAAGCGTACAAATTACGCCAAACCATAGTGACCATTCGTGTAATTTACTCTAACATTTGAATTATTCAATTTTGTTTTGGTAGAATATTATTTATAGTTAATAAATCCTTATAAACACATTATTATGGTTCACCTACGGATTTGTATGTTATTTTCTTTGCGTGAATATTTTCTTATTAGATAAAATCATATGAAAATAATATTTATTATTATTAATAATGATTAAGGAATATAAAAAAAAAATACATAAAGAGGAGGAGCAAAGGTAAAGTTGTCTACAAATAACTTTATCTCGTGTGGTTGTCGAATTTTAATTTTGGCAGTACATGCAAAGGCGGGGGTTTGGGTTTATGATCGCCAGTAATCCGACTTTGAGTTAGAAGGGTTCTTGTGTGGATATTTTGCGTTCATTTTCGGTGTGTTGATGATGACATCGAAAGTGAATTTTAATTGAATGTAACAGGAATGGGAATGAGAATGAAAAATTGGAAATAAGAAGAAAGGAATACCAATGAATGATATAAACAGACGGATGATTGAGACTGTAGTGTACGTTTTATGTTATAAATTTCCAAAACATTTAGATAATGATGGGTTGTGGGTGGTATATATGTAGGAAGCATGGAATAGTCACAAATGTATATATCATTCGAAAACTATCTAAGTCGGGAAAATGTTTTGCATATATAAGATTCCTGTGACTCTTTATTGCTACCTAATTTGCTAAGTAGTTAATTTGCAATGATATTGCTAAGTAATTTATTTTGTCACATTTTTGCTACGAAATTATTACGTAGTTAATTTTTTTAGGGAATAAATCCATAGTTGATTTTCTATAGAATAAGTTCAGAGTTGATTTGATAAAATTATTACCAAAAAATTAATCTATAGTTAATTTTCTATGAAATTAGTCTGTAACAAATTCTTTAGTACATTGCTGCAGATTGTATAGCTATGAAAAATTTAGCTAGGAGGTAGTGGTGATGGTGAAGGCGGTGGTGATGGAGGTGGTGGCGGCGTTAGTGGCGTGTTGTGGTGGTGGAGGTAATGGTGAATGGTGTTGGAATAGTGTCTAAGGTTGCAACTATATTAGGCAAGTATTTGACCCGATTGTGCATGGTCCTTTTGGGTTGTCTTCACCATAGCAACTTGGTAGGAAGATTTATTATGAGAGAATAGATATTATGAGAATAATATAAGGAATAATAATATAGTTATTTGATTAATATAAGTCATAAATTAATTAGTATTAATTTGGTGACTTAAGGAGATTAATTAAATAAGAGGGTATAAACTGTCAATTGTTTGATAGTTACACTTAAGACTGTAAATCCTTATTGGATAGAGGATGGACGAATTCTAGGGCTTGGGATAGCCTCAAATTCGTCCAAGGGTTATCTAAGGTAAGGATTAGGATCACTTAAAGTCTAAGTTATCTAATTAGGGTTTAAGTTGTAACCCTTAAGGAGTCTACAAGTATAAATAGACCCTATGAGAAGGAGGAATCAACACATCTTCAAAAGTAAGGATACTCTGGTCGAATTCCATCCCCTCTCCTCTCTCTCAAATCATCCTCTTTGCTAGTTGGTGTTTGTAAGCCATTAGAGAAGTGACAATTGTGACTCTAGAGCTCCAAGACAACAAGATCAAACAAGAGAATCAAAGGTATGTTTCTAGATCTGATTTTGTGTTATTCTTACACCTAATTAGTCATTAGAAGTCTTGGATTCAAAGCATGTTTAATAGAGAAACCTAGATCCAAGCATTAGGGTTTGTATGCGCACTTAGGAATGTTCTTATGTACAAAACCCATCAGTGGTATCAGAGCCTTGATTGGTTTCTATTAAATTGATGCTTAAATGTTTGAATCTTAACTGAAAAATTCGATTTTTATGTTTCTGAGTCATGGACTCGGCGAGTCCCATAGTGGACTCGGTGAGTTGGCCTGACTCGGCGAGTCCAGTGTGGGTACTCGGCGAGTCCGAGCGTCAGGATTAGCCAAAAACGGGATTTTTTTCATATTTATCTTATGGAAACTTACCTTAATCATATTAGATCAACCCTAATCGGATTTTGTGATATATATGACTATATTTTTGATCTAATTGAAGATAATTATCAATTAATAAAATATTTGATTTCCTTATATGATAATTATTAATCAAATATAGATAATTATGTGATTTAGATTATTTGTTATTTGATCCTTTATTTTTTAAATGTTTAAAACTAGTCCTCAAGTGTTGAAATTTATGTTTTGTGATTAAAAGTTTAATTTAGACAATTTAAATTTCAAACCCTAGAATTTTACAAGTTTAAAATATAGCCCTATACTAATATGATATTACAAGATTAATATATATATATATATATATATATATATATATATATATATATATATATATATATATATATGTATAACTTAAATTGCTAGTCTTACCGTTAGTAGGCCTCATTCACGAAGCCGGTCTATAAGGTGGGTATAAGGTTGCGGCCTATAAAATGGCGCTTAATGGGTGTACACTCACACCCACCGCTCGCTTGATTGGTGGAGGGTCGTTAGCCGAACGGGTAGGATAGGGCAACCTCATCCTCTCATTAAAAGTATAATAAGAAATACAAAGTAACTACATGTTTTATTAAAATTTCCCAATCTTAGTTACTTTAGGAAAAGTGTATTGATGCAATCCCATAAAATTACACTTTGCACCTTGCTAAGAAGTTAGTGGAGCGTGTGTTGTTTACCGGCACACTAATTGGTTCTAAGCGAATGTGGCAAAGGGTGATTCATTGTTTATCATAGTTCGATGGAGCATGTGTGGTTTACCGGCACATCGAATAGGTGATCGTTACAATGAAGGCACCATGTTAATTTGCATGGTAATTCACACCCGCTTTGTGATCCTCGGTATCCCAATCACAAACAAGAGGGGCATATCGAGATTTAAACATGCCATTGAAAAGTTTCAATGAATCTCATCCGAACCTAGGAATTCTCAATACATTTAGGACTTAAAGTTATGTTTTTCATGGTGGAGAATTAGTGAATCGTCATTCACTTACCTTCAAATTGTTTGCATGTTAGATTACGGCATCCCTTTTCTAATGTGTAAATATTGTTGTTGGATCCTAGCCCTAATTTCTTATTGGGTGAACATTAGGGATTCATATTCTAATCTATCTTTGTCCTTTCTATTTATAGATGTCGAACGCCAACAATGCCGCTGCGAGTTCTTTCACTTTGATGAGCCTTTGTCAAAAGGTCACCTTTGATGGAACGAACTTTAGCGAATGGATAAGATACATTCGCACGATTGCTCGCTATGAGGATAAGGAGTATGTCCTCGATGAGAAGCTCGCGAAAATCAACCCCGAAATTGCTACTCCCGCCGAAATCACCGCTTTCGAAACTCATGAGCGTGATGCAACGAAAGTGCAATGCATCATGATTGCGACTATGAACTCCGAATTCCAAAAGTCCTACGAGGACATGTATTCGTATGAAATGCACCAAGACTTATTGGAGAGATACCATCAGAACGCGAGACAAGAGCGTTATGAGATTTTCACGAACATGATTTCCGCTAAGATGGGTCATGCAGAATCTCTTACTGTGCACTTGCAAAAGATGCAAAGGTATGTAGACCGCCTTCGCAAGTTAAATGTTGACTTTGGGGAAGACTTGGCGATCGACATGGTGCTTCACTCTTTGCCTCCGAGCTACAATCAATTTAGGATGACCTATCACATGAACAAAGAATAGGTCACCCTAAGCAAACTCCAAGGTCTCTTGAGGGTCGTTAAGAGCAACTTCAAGGATAAGTCTGTTGCACCAACTCCCAATCTGCCCGCCGCTCCTGTCTTGACAATTGGACAGGGAAAGGGAAAGAAGAGGAAGGCTTCATCAAAGAACGATCGCAAGGTGAAAGCCCGAGATGGTGCCTCTTCTAGTGGGACCAAAGTTGATCTCGCTAAGCCCTGCTCCAACCCGAAGGAGGCAGAGTGTCACCACTGCCACAAGATAGGACATTGGAAGAGAAGCTGCCCGGAATACCTGCAAGCCATCAAGGAAGGAAAGATCAAGCCATATTTCGCAGGTATATATACAATTAAATCTAATGATTCCCACAATACTTCTTGGGTCCTTGATACCGGTTGTGGTTACCACATTTGTTCTAATGTGCAGGGACTAAGAAGAAGTAGAGACGTGGAGCATGGAAGAATAAATCTAATCATGGGGAACAGAAGATCGTCGCCTGTGACCAAGATTGGAGTGTATTCTTTAGTGCTTAGGAATAGTTTATCTTTAGATTTGAACAATTGTTGCTATTCGCCAGAAATGGCTAGAAACATCATTTCTTTTCATGGTTTGTTTAGACAAGGTTTTAGATTTTCCTTTAATAATGAGAATGGTTCTATTTTAGCTTATCTAAATGGTGTCTTTTACTTTGAAGCTATACCATGTAATGGAATTTATGAAACTGTTATGATTGTTGATAACTTAGGAAGTGGTGTTTTGTACTTGGATTCTTCCAATAGTATGGATAAAGCATCCTTATGGCATTGTCGTCTTGAACATGTCAACAAGAAACGCATAGCCCAACTCCAAAAGGATGGAGTGTTGGAGTCATTCGACCTTAAGGAAGATGACACATGCGGGTCTTGTTTACTTGGAAATATGACTAAGTCACCCTTCGCTGGTACGTGCGAAAGGGGTGAGGGTCTATTGGACCTCATACATACTGATGTGTGTGGACCGTTTAGATCTACCACGAAGGATGGGAACCGCTTCTACGTGACATTTACCGATGACTATAATAGATATGGGTATATCTACTTAATCAAGCAAAAGTCGGAAACTTTTGAAAAGTTCAAAGAATTCAAGAATGACGTGGAGAATCAATTGGGCAGGAAGATCAAGATCCTTCGATCCGATCGAGGAGGAGAGTACCTAAGTCTTGAATTCCACGATTATCTCAAGGAGTGTGGAATAGTTTCACAATTGACGCCACCTAGGACACCACAATTGAATGGTGTGGCAGAAAGGCGTAATCGAACTTTGTTGGACATGGTTCGCTCTATGATGAGTCGTGCTTCGCTATCTATCTCTTTTTGGGGGTATGCCTTAGAGACTGCCGCCCATATCCTTAACTGAGTCCCTACTAAGAAGGTTGCCAAAACACCTCACGAGATGTGGACGGGGAAAGCTCCTTCGTTAGCACATATCAAGGTTTGGGTTTACGAGGCTTTCGTAAGAGGAGATACTCACGACAAGCTCGAACCTCATAGTGAGCAATGTATTTTCATCGGCTACCTGCAGAAATCCTTTGGTTATCTCTTCTATAGACCGAAGGACAATGTTGTGTTTTTTGCGAGGAGAGGAGTTTTCCGAGAACGAGAACTCATAGGCCAAGGGGACAGTGGGAGGCAAATCGATCTTGAGGAGATTCAAGAGCTGATAGATGAAGGAACCTCTACCGTTGGCGCTCAACCCGAGGAGGAAACGCCGGTTGAACCAATTGACGTATCATTACCTCTTAGACGTTCCGAAAGAGTTAAGTTTCAACCCCAATTGTATGGCTTTCATATTACTACCGAAGGGGACACATATATTAATGATAGTACACTTATAAACCTTGATGAACCTAATAGTTATAAGGAAGCCATGGCAGGCCCGGAGTCTGCGAAATGGAAAGAGGCAATGGATAGCGAGATCCAATCCATGTATGATAATCAAGTTTGGAATTTGGTTGATAATGTGCCTGGACGTAAGACCGTTGGGTGCAAATGGATCTTCAAGAAGAAGACCGACGTGGATGGAAAGGTACACACATTTAAAGCACGCTTGGTTATGAAGGGCTTTACTCAAACTTCCGGAGTTGACTATGAAGAGACCTTCTCACCAGTTGCGAAGATAAAATCTATTAGAGTGATGCTAGCTATTGCCGCATTTCATGATTATGAGATTTGGCAAATGGATGTCAAGACCATTTCCTTAACGGAAAGTTGGTTGAGGATGTTTACATGACTCAGCCAGAGGGGTTTGTGGATCCGAAGCGTCCAAATAGAGTGTGTAAGCTTTAGAAGTCCATTTATGGACTAAAGCAAGCGTCTCGCAGATGGAATCTTTGCTTCGATGAGAAAGTCAAAGAGTTTGGATTTGTACGAAGCGAAGATGAATCGTGTGTATATGTCAAAGCCAGCGGGAGTGTAGTAAGCTTTCTCGTTCTATATGTCGATGACATATTACTCATAGGAAACGACGTCCCGACTCTGCAGGAGGTTAAGTCCTGGCTCGGGAAGTGCTTCGCTATGAAGGACCTCGGAGAGGCTTCCTATATTTTAGGAATAAGGATACTAAGAGAAAGAAGTAAGAGACTAATAGGACTTAGTCAGAACACTTACTTAGAGAAGGTACTAAAACGTTTTAGTATGGAAAACTCGAAGAAGGGAGAATTACCAATACAAAGCAATGCCAACTTGAGTAAGAATCAAAGTCCGAGTACCGAAGCCGAGATAGCTTAAATGAGACGAGTTCCATACGCTTCCGCAGTTGGCTCAATCATGTACGCTATGACTTGTACTCGCCCTGATGTAGACTTTGCTTTGAGCATGGTTAGTAGATATCAAGGGAATCCTGGCAGAGCCCATTGGGTTGCGGTGAAGAATATCCTTAAGTACCTTCGGAGGACGAAGGAATGGTTCTTAATCCTTGGAGGGAGTGATGACTTGAAGGTGCGAGGGTATAGTGACGCCAGCTTTTAGACCGACAGGGACAACTACCGTTCGCAGTCGGGCTGGGTCTTTACCTTGAATGGAGGAGCAGTAACTTGGAAGAGTTCTAAGCAGGAAACCGTAGCTGATTCAACGTGCGAATCAGAGTACATCGCAGCAAGTGAAGCGTCGAGGAGGCAATATGGCTAAAGAACTTCATTGGAGATCTTGGAGTTGTACCTGCCATAAAGGAGCCCATGGAGATTTTCTGTGATAATGAAGGTGTGGTTGCCTTGACCAAGGAACCGAGAGATCATGGTAGATCACGACATATCGACAGAAAATATCACTTTATTAGACATCGTGTAGAAGAAGGACAACTCGTAGTGAAGAGAATATCATTGGAAGATAACCCAGCAGATCCGCTTACAAAGGGACTGAGTGGGGTTAAGCATTTGCAGCATGCTAGGAGTATTGGGCTGAAGGATGATATTAGCACAGATTAGATAGTATTAGAAACATGTAATTGATAAATGTAATTAACATTTGATGATTAAATAAAGGAGTTTTATTTATAAGTAATGTTACTGTCTTATGTTAATTGTTTAACTATTGTCTCACTTTGCATGTTTTGACTTCCAGAATGATTGAGTTTATTAAGAATAATCGAATTGTTCAAATAGTCCACAATCGTTCATATGTCGGAAGTAGATATGAATGAAGATTTTCATGAATAGGTATGTAAAGTGTCTAAATGGTGTTAGACATAGCAAAATATTTCTGCAACGTTCATGAGTGCTTATGAACTAGGTTTGAGCATTGGAACAAACTCGCGCTTGCTGGAATCACCTTATGGAATGTGATAGCAAATGGGTGATCACAAGACGATAATATCATATAGTCTTAAAACCTAGATATATGGTTTGTTATTGGTTAATTTATTGTACATTGATAATGCGAAAACGCATTGGTAACTCGATGTTATAAAACGCATTGTTGTGTGTAGTTGGTTAATTAATAAGTAAATGCATATAAGTCGAAGTTTATCTGTAACTTTTATCCTAAGAAGGAAAAAAGCGATATCTCGGCCGCTCAATGATTTGATTTGACTTATGTGCCGGGCCTGGTCAGAATTGAATTAATATGTTCGATTAAGTTCTATGTCAAATAAATCGGAAATCGAGAAACCAAATGCTGGACTAACTATTCCATAGCATTGTTAGCATGATATCTAACAGACGACTGTATGATCCCTTATCTAAAGGACAAGATTGATTAGATCAGAGTTTGACAACGTCTTTGAGAGCTACGATTGCAAATCGGAATGTACCTGTGCATATAGTTACTAGACTTATCCAAGTGGGAGACTGTTGGAATAGTGTCTAAGGCTGCAACTATATTAGGCAAATATTTGACCCGATTATGCATGGTCCTTTTGGGTTGCCTTCACCATAGCAACTTGGTAGGATGATTTATTATGAGATAATAGATATTATTAATATATTATGAGAATAATATAAGGAATAATAATATAGTTATTTGATTAATATAAGTCATAGATTAATTAGTATTAATTTGGTGACTTAAGGAGATTAATTAAATAAGAGGGTATAAACTGTCAATTGTTTGATAGTTACACTTTAGACTGTAAATCCTTATTGGATGGAGGATGGACGAACTATAGGGCTTGGGATAGCCTCAAATTCGTCCAAGGGTTATCCAAGGTAAGGATTAGGATCACTTAAAGTCTAAGTTATCTAATTAGGGTTTAAGATGTAACCTTAAGGAGCCTACAAGTATAAATAGACCCTATGGGAAGGAGGAATCGACACATCTTCAAAAGTAACGATACTCTCGTCGAATTCCATCCCCTCTCCTCTCTCTAAAATCATCCTCTTTGCTAGTTGGCGTTTGTAAGCCATTAGAGGAGTGACAATTGTGACTCTAGAGCTCCAAGACAACAAGATCAAACAAGAGAATCAAAGGTATGTTTCTAGATCTGATTTTGTGTTATTCTTACACCTAACTAGTCATTAGAAGTCTTGGATTCAAAGCATGTTTAATAGAGAAACCTAGATCCAAGCATTAGGGTTTGTATGCGCACTTAGGAATGTTCTTATGTACAAAACCCATCAAATGGTGGCGGAGATGATGAAAGTGGTGATGATGAAAGTAGCAAGGGTAATTTGATGATCTTTCATCTACCCTCTTTAATTGTAATCAATTCATTCCTCCTATTAGAGAAATGATATTTCCCTGTTATGATTGGAAAAAAAATCATTTAGAATTGTAATTCCTTAAAAAAAGTTGAACCAAACATAAAAAAAATCATTTAGAATTAAAACTGAGATAACAGAGATGAGCCGAGTACCTTAAGCTTCCGCAGTTGGCTCAATCATGTATGCTATGACTTGTACTCGCCCTGATGTGGCCTTTTCTTTGAGAATGGTCAGTATATATCAAGGGAACCCTGGCAAAGCACATTGGACCGCAGTCAAGAATATCCTTAAGTACCTTCGGAGGACCAAGGAATGGTTTTTGGTTCTCAGAGGGAGTGATGACTTAAAGGTGCGAGGGTATAGTGACGCCAACTTCCAGACCGATAGGGATAACTACCGTTCACAGTCGGGCTGGGTCTTTAACCTTAATGGAGGAGCAGTGACTTGGAAAAGTTCCAAGTAAGAAACTGTAGTTGATTGAACATGCGAATCAGAGTACATTGCAGCGGGCGAAGCATCAAAGGAGATGATATAGTTGAAAAACTTCATTGGAGACCATGGAGTTGTACCAACCATAAAGGACCCTATGGAAATCTTCTGTGATAATGAAGGAGCGGTTGCCTTGACCAAGGAACCGAGAGATCATGGTAGATCTCGACATATCGACAGAAAATATCACTTTATTAGACATCGAGTAGAAGAAGGGAACCTCGTAGTTAAGAGGATATCGTCAGAGGATAACCCAACAGATCCGCTTACGAAGGGACTGCGTAGGGTGAAGCACTTGCAGCACGCTAGGAGCATTGGACTGAAGGACGATATTAGTTTGGATTAGATAGTTTGGAAACTTGTAGTACATAAATGTAATTGACATTTGATGATTAAATAAACGATTATTATTTAACGGTGTCTATCTTATGTTAATTGGTTAACTATTGTTTCACTTTGCATGTTTTGACTTCTAGAATGAGTGAGTTTATTAAGAATAATCGAATCATTCAAACGGTCCACAGTCGTTCAAATATTGAAAGTAGGTATGAATGAAGACTGTCATGAATTGGTGTGTAGATTGTCTGGATGGTATTAGACATAACAAAGGTTTGTTACAACATTCATGAGTGCTTATAAATAAGTTTTGAGCATTGGAATAAACCCGCACTTGCTGGAATCACTTCATGAAATCTATCACGAGTGATCGCAAGATGATAATATCATGTGGTCTTAAAACCAATATATATGGTTTATTGTTTACTGATTAATTGTGCATTGATAATGTGAAACCGCATCAGTAAATTGATGTTATAAAACGCATTGTTGTGTATAATTTATTAGTAAATAGTAAATGCATATAAGTCGAAGTTTATCTGTTACTTTTATCCTAAGAGGGTAAAAGCGATATCAGGGCCCCTCGATGATTTTGATTTGACTTATGTGTCGGGCTCGGTCAGGACTGAATTGATGTGTTCAATTAAGTTCTATGTCAAATGAATCTGAGATCGAGAAACTGATTGCTGGAATAATGAGTATGACGATGTTTCATGAGATTGTCCGCACGATTTCTAAACAGAGGACTATACGATCCCTTATCTAAAGGCAGGTTACTGATAAGATCAGAGTTCGACAGTGTCTTTGAGAGATACAATTGCTAATCGAGTTGTACTTGCATTTGTGGCTACTAGACTTATCCAAGTGGTAGACTGTTGGATTAGTGTCTAATCCCGTAACCATATTTGGTAAGTACTTGACCCGGTTGTGCATGGTCCTTTTGGGTTGCCTTCACCAAAGCAACTTGACTCGAGAAATAAATAGAGAAAGAGGTTATTATGATTTATTAATATGTTATAAGAATAATATATTAGAAGAGAAATCATATATTTTTTTTAATTAATACTGGTCAATAATTAATTAGGAATTAATTTTGTGATCAAGTGTAATTAATTAAACTAGAGGGGCTGAATTGTAATTATGTGATAGTTCTAAAGTAGGGTAGTGGTTACCCTAAATATAGGTTGGACGAATTCAAGGGATAAGGCGTCCTTGAAATCGTCCAAGGATAAGGGTTATTAAGACTTATCTTATGGTTACGTGGTGGGCAAGCAACTAGATAAGATAAGGACTGAATCCCTAATCTATACCCTATATAAAGACCCCTAAGCCTATAGAAATCATCCCCACTTGATCCCTAGGGTTCCTAGAGTTGATTTCTATCTCTCCTCTTCTCTTTCTATTGCCTCTCCAATTGCTTGTGGTGTTTGTGAGACATTAGAGGTACTACACTTGTGGTACTTGCTTTCAAGACTTCGGGTTTGAAGATTTGAGTTGTTATTACAATATAACAACAAGAGGTATGTGATCTATCATTCTATGTGAATTTCAAAAATACCAGGAGCATGTTAGGGTTCTTCATGTGTTCATAATGTTGTATATCTAATAGAGAAAACATAGATCCAAATCTAGGGTTGCATGCACACATAGGATTGTTTGTTCAAAACCCATCAACCACAAACGCCACCATCCGGGCCTCATCTCCGACACATTGCAAGGAAGAACGTCTCTAGGCCCGTGGGGCTGTCATTCGATAGAGCCGGACCCAGTAGGGTGAGACCCAACATGGCAGGACCGAGACTACCCCTACCACAGCGAGTCATAGGGATACCTGTCAGGCAGGCAGGTATGACCCCGGAGGAGTTCCGAAGAATGCAGTGGATGGCAGGGGACTTACGACAGATTCTCGCAGTGATAGATGGGCAGCAGAAGGTTTTGGATGAGGTGACGACAGAAATGGGCTTCTTGTTTCAGCATGCGATGGAGGCTAACGATACTGCTAGAGATGCCAGGCGAGTGGCTGGTCGTGCGATGACCGCATGTTATGTGTTCGGAGAGTTGTAACTGATCATGATGTGGATGTTTCTTGTTGGGATAGCGATTCGTATTTGGTTCTGATTTTAGTATTTTATCTTATCATGTAATGAAAACCCATGTAGGGTGTCTTTTGGGAAAACATTAAAACTTTATTTTGGGATTGATGTATTGCTTTGGTTTTAAAACATACAGATATATCATATTTATATGACCTGAATGACCTGAACATGTAATCAATTTGTGCTTTTAAGTAGGGGAAAAAAGGGTATTCTACATTGGATGAATTCACGATTTTTGAAGGGACACGTGGCAGACATGACTCTTTTAATAGATAGGTAGATAGAGAGGTAGATTGTATTTTTATAATATTTTTAATTTTGACCAAAATGAGATTCGTAAAATCTGTCAAATCCAACTATATTGATCGCAGAACTTTAAACTTCACGGAGCTTTGTATATCCTAATTAAATTCCGTCTATGTTTTTGGAATCACCTCGACCGAGACTACGAGCAGGCAATTTCGTAAAAAATTCCGGAGACATGAACGACGGCACGAGAATTGACAATCGGGGATGTACATCACAAAACGAATAAATAAATAAATAAATAAAATACAAAACAATTGATTTTACGACAAATATCTGTATAAATCCAATCTTGTACAACAAAATCATTTTTAATCTATGAAAATCTTAAAAATAATAATAATAATAATAATAAATAATAATAATAAAAAAATAATAATAATAATAATCAGATTTCTATACATTTCTACACTCATACGTTTTCCTTCATATTCACTCCATCTTCCATTGTTCTTCTTCAATCGACTGCAACTCTCCACTTGTTCCCGTCGATCATACCAGCCAAAAAACACCCCTTTTCTCATCCGTTTTCCTGTTTCTCTTGTCAAAACAGCAACAGCCCTAATCAAATCCTGTTAAAAATCATACCCAAATATCCATTTTGTTCCTCCTTTGAATTCTGTTAAACATCAAACAAACACACACCTAAAACCATTGTCTAAATAATTAAATCTATTGATTTCTGTCAAAACAAAACAAAAAACCATACCTGTTAATTCCGTTTATTTCCGGTTGAAGAATCACCACCTATAAGCCCGGCTGCCCTCGTCTTTCCTTCCTCGATCAAGCAAAGAACCGGAGATGCTATCATCGACTGATTGCTCCGTTGAATCAGCTTACATCGCATCTCACTCAATCGTTGCACCCACCGAGGCCACTGCAGCCTCGTTGCCTCCCTTCCTCCTTCGCACCTCACAGCCAGAGGGGACGAGCGAAACTTCGCTGCTTTTCACGTCTTCATCGCTTCGGCCTCGCCGACCACGGAGACCACGGCCTCCCCTTTTCCCTCCGTCTCTTCAGCCTCTTCGAGCCCCGGAGACGATCGCAATTGGTCACGACATTCGGAATAGCGGACTTCGCACCTGCGAGCTTCCTTCTCACCACCTTCAGTCATCGCTTCGCAATTGGTCCTCATTGCAACCGACGACGGGAGAGAACCACGAAGAGTCGCCGTCGATTGGTTCCTCTTTCCCCTGCTTCATCGTTTTACGAAATGCAAATGAACGTAAAAGCCCTAATTTCAATTTAAGTTAAATGAATTTACGAAATCGGTCCCTAGTGTGAAATATATTTTTGTGAAGTCAAACTGCCATTTAATATAATCAAGAACAGCCCCTCCCTTCGGAAACCTTAACAAGTTTGGTCCAAAAACTCCAAACTATGGTTAAAATGTGCATTTCAACCCCCTGTTTTGGAAATAAATTACGAAATCAGTCCCTTATTGTATGATTCTTGGAAAATCAATCGCTAGAAATTCATTGATATTTAATTTATTTAAATAAACACACCCATAGTTCCACCCCCTCACCTTACCTTATCTATCTTACAATTTTCCCTATTTAAATAATATTCTTTTTAGGTAAGACATTGACCAAACGTGTAACAAAACAAACAATAGGGACCAAGTGTGTAACAAAAACAAATAGTACAGACTTTGCGAGTTAAAAAATTAAGTTAGTGATCAAGCGTACAAATTACGCCAAACCATAGTGACCATTCGTGTAATTTACTCTAACATTTGAATTATTCAATTTTGTTTTTGTAGAATATTATTTATAGTTAATAAATCCTTATAAACACATTATTATGGTTCACCTACGGATTTGTATGTTATTTTCTTTGCGTGAATATTTTCTTATTAGAGAAAATCATATGAAAATAATATTTATTATTATTAATAATGATTAAGGAATTTAAAAAAAAATGCATAAAGAGGAGGAGCAAAGGTAAAGTTGTCTACAAATAACTTTATCTCGTTTGGATGTCGACTTTTAATTTTGGCAGTACATGCAAAGGCGGGGGTTTGGGTTTATGATCGCCACTAATCCGACTTTGAGTTAGAAGGGTTCTTGTGTGGATATTTTGCGTTCATTTTCGGTGTGTTGATGATGACATCGAAAGTGAATTTTAACTGAATGTAACAGGAATGGGAATGAGAATGAAAAATTGGAAATAGGAAGAAAGGAATACCAATGAATGATATAAACAGATGGATGATTGAGACTTTAGTGTACGTTTTATGTTATAAATTTCCAAAACATTTAGATAATGATGGGTTGTGGGTGGTATATATGTAGGAAGCATGGAATAGTCACAAATGTATATATCATTCGAAAACTATCTAAGTCGGGAAAATGTTTTGCATATATAAGATTCCTGTGACTCTTTATTGCTACCTAATTTGCTAAGTAGTTAATTTGCAATGATATTGCTAAGTAATTTATTTTGTCACATTTTTGCTACGAAATTATTATGTAGTTAATTTTTTTATGGAATAAATCCATAATTGATTTTCTATAGAATAAGTTCAGAGTTGATTTGATAAAATTATTACCAAAAAATTAATCTACAGTTAATTTTCTATGAAATTATTCTGTAACAAATTCTTTAGTGCATTGCTGCAGATTGTATAGCTATGAAAAATTTAGCTAGGAGGTAGTGGTGATGGTGACAGCGGTGGTGATGGAGGTGGTGGCGGCGTTAGTGGCGTGCTGTGGTGGTGGAGGTAATGGTGAATGGTGGCGGAGATGATGAAAGTGGTGATGATGAAAGTAGCAAGGGTAATTTGATGATCTTTCATCTTCCCTATTTAATTGTAATCAATTCATTCCTCCTATTGGAAAAATGATATTTCCCTGTTATGATTGGAAAAAAAAATCATTTAGAATTGTAATTCCTTAAAAAAAGTTGAACCAAACATAAAAAAATCATTTAGAATTAAAACTGAGATAACAGAGATGAGCTGAGTACCTTAAGCTTCCGCAGTTGGCTCAATCATGTATGCTATGACTTGTACTCGCCCTGATGTGGCCTTTTCTTTGAGAATGGTCAGTATATATCAAGGGAACCCTAGCAAAGCACATTGGACCGCAGTCAAGAATATCCTTAAGTACCTTCGGAGGACCAAGGAATGGTTTCTGGTTCTCGGAGGGAGTGATGACTTAAAGGTGCGAGAGTATAGTGACGCCAGCTTCCAGACCGACAGGGATAACTACCGTTCACAGTCGGGCTGGGTCTTTAACCTTAATAGAAGAGCAGTAACTTGGAAAAGTTCCAAGTAAGAAACTGTAGCTGATTGAACATGCGAATCAGAGTACATTGCAGCGAGCAAAGCATCAAAGGAGATGATATAGTTGAAAAACTTCGTTGGAGACCTTGGAGTTGTACCAACCATAAAGGAGCCTATGGAAATCTTCTGTGATAATGAAGGAGCGGTTGCCTTGACCAAGGAACCAAGAGATCATGGTAGATCTCGACATATCGACAGAAAATATCACTTTATTAGACATCGAGTAGAAGAAGGGAACCTCGTAGTTAAGAGGATATCGTCAGAGGATAACCCAACAGATCCACTTACGTAGGGACCGAGTAGGGTGAAGCACGTGCAACACGCTAGGAGCATTGGACTGAAGGACGATATTAGTTTGGATTAGATAGTTTGGAAACTTGTAGTAGATAAATGTAATTGACATTTGATGATTAAATAAACGATTATTATTTAACGGTGTCTATCTTATGTTAATTGGTTAACTATTGTTTCACTTTGCATGTTTTGACTTCCAGAATGAGTGAGTTTATTAAGAATAATCGAATCATTCAAACGGTCCACAGTCGTTCAAATGTTGAAAGTAGGTATGAATGAAGACTGTCATGAATTGGTGTGTAGATTGTTTGGATGGTATTAGACATAACAAAGGTTTGTTACAACATTCATGAGTGCTTATAAATAATTTTTGAGCATTGGAATAAACCCGCACTTGCTGGAATCACTTCATGAAATCTATCACGAGTGATCGCAAGATGATAATATCATGTGGTCTTAAAACCAATATATATGGTTTATTGTTTACTGATTAATTGTGCATTGATAATGTGAAACCGCATCAGTAAATTGATGTTATAAAACGCATTATTGTGTATAATTTATTAGTGAATAGTAAATGCATATAAATGCATATAAGTCGAAGTTTATCTGTTACTTTTATCCTAAGAGGGTAAAAGCGATATCAGGGCCCTTCGATGATTTTGATTTGACTTATGTGCCGGGCTCGGTCAGGACTGAATTGATTTGTTCAATTAATTTCTATGTCAAATGAATCTGAGATCGAGAAACTGATTGCTGGAATAATGAGTATGACGATGTTTCATGAGATTGTCCGCACAATTTCTAAACAGAGGACTATACGATCCCTTATCTAAAGATAGGTTACTGATAAGATCAGAGTTCGACAATGTCTTTGAGAGCTACAATTGCTAATCGAGTTGTACTTGTATTTGTGGCTACTAGACTTATCCAAGTGGGAGACTGTTGATTAGTGTCTAATCCCGTAACCATATTTGGTAAGTACTTGACCCGGTTGTGCATGGTCCTTTTGGGTTGCCTTCACCAAAGCAACTTGACTGGAGAAATAAATAGAGAAAGAGGTTATTATGATTTAATAATATGTTATAAGAATAATATATAAGAATAGAAATCATATTTTTTTAATTAATATCGGTCAATAATTAATTAGGAATTAATTTTGTGATCAAGTGTAATTAATTAAACTAGAGGGGCTGAATTGTAATTATGTGATAGTTCGAAAGTAGGGTAGTGGTTACCCTAAATATAGGTTGGACGAATTCAAGGGATAAGGCATCCTTGAAATCTTCCAAGGATAAGGGTTACTAAGACTTATCTTATGGTTACTTGGTGGGCAAGCAACTAGATAAGATAAGGACTGAAACCCAAATCTCTACCCTATATAAAGACCCCTAAGCCCATAGAAATCATCCCCACTTGATCCCTAGGGTTCCTAGAGTTGATTTCTATCTCTCCTCTTCTCTTTCTATTGCCTCTCCAATTGCTTGTGGTGTTTGTGAGACATTAGAGGTCTACACTTGTGGTACTTGCTTTCAAGACTTAGGGTTTGAAGATTTGAGTTGTTATTACAATATAACAACAAGAGGTATGTGATCTATCATTCTATGTGAATTTCAAAAATACCAGGAGCATGCTAGGGTTCTTCATGTGTTCATAATGTTGTATATCTAATAGAGAAAACATAGATCCAAATCTAGGGTTGCATGCACACATAGGATTGTTTGTTCAAAACCCATCAACCACAAACGCCACCCTCCGGGCCTCATCTCTGACACATTGCAAGGAAGAACGTCTCTAGGCCCGTGGGGCTGTCATTCGACGGAGCAGGACCCAGTAGGGTGAGACCCAACATGGCAGGACCGAGACTACCCCTACTACAGCGAGTCATAGGGATACCTGTCAGGCAGGCAGGTATGACCCCGGAGGAGTCCCGAAGAATGCAGTGGATGGCAGGGGACTTACGACAGAGTCTTGCAGTGATACATGGGCACCAGAAGGTTTTGGATGAGGTGACGACAGAAATGGGCTTCTTGTTTCAGCATGCGATGGAGGCTAACAATACTGCTAGAGATGCCAGGCGAGTGGTTGGTCGTGCGATGACCGCATGTTATGTGTTCGGAGGGTTGTAACTGATCATGATGTGCATGTTTCTTGTTGGGATAGCGATTCGTATTTGGTTCTGATTTTAGTATTTTATCTTATCATGTAATGAAAACCCATGTAGGGTGTCTTTTGGGAAAAACATTAAAACTTTATTTTGGGATTGATGGATTGTATTGCATTCATGGTCCATGTGGTAGAAAGAGAACCTGAAGCTAAGCAAAACAAAGAGATCCTGGTGGTTCAAGACTATCCCGAAGTGTTTCCGGAGGAATTACCCGGCCTACCCCCACACAGGCAAGTCGAATTTCGGATCGACTTAATTCTCAGAGCAGCACGAGTAGCAAAAGCAGCATATCTCCTCGCGCCATCCGAGATGTAAGAATTATCCGGAAAACTTGAAGAACTTATAGAAAAAGGGGATTATACGACCAAGTTCTCCACCTTGGGGAGCCTCGGTGGTTTTCGTCAAAAAAAAACGGGTCATTCCGAATGTGTATTGATTACCGAGAACTGAACAAGTTGACAATCACGAATCGATATCCTTCCTCGAATTGATGACCTGTTCGGCCAGTTGCAGGGCGCTTCATACTTCTCAAAGATCGACCTCCGATCGGGATATCATCAAATAAGAGTTCACGAAGGAGATATTCATAAAACAACATTTAGAACCCGTTATGGACATTATGAGTTCTTAGTCATGCCTTTTGGACTAACGTACGCGCCAGCCGTTTTCATGAATTTGATGAACATGGGCTATAGACCATACCTAGACAAGTTTGTAATCATATTCATCAATGACATACTTGTTTACTCACAAACCAAAGAAGATCATGAACGACATCTGAAGCTAGTATTGGAGTTACTGAAGGAGAAAATATTGTATGCCAAGTTCACTAAGTGTGAATTCTGGATTTGGGAAGTACATTTCCTTGGTCATGTGGGTCGGCAAAAAAGGAATTTATGTAGCTCCAGCTAAGATAGAGGCAATCAAGAAGTGGGAAGCCCCTAAAAGTCCGAAAGAAATACGACAGTTTCTAGGATTAGTTGGGTACTACAGACGCTTCATTGAGAATTTCTCAAGGATTACTCAACCATTAACATCTTTGACCCAAAAGGACAAAAAATTCCTCTGGGAAGAGAAACACAAAGAAGCTTTCCAAATCCTGAAAAACAAACTATGCAATGCACCAATTCTAGCCTTCCTAGAGGGATCAGAGAAATTTGTAGTGTATTGTGATGCATCTCATCAAGGATTAGGATGTGTGTTAATGCAAAAAGATAAGGTCATTATGTATGCTTCCAGACAACTCAAACCACATGAGAAGAATTATACAACACACAATCTAGAATTAGGAGCAATAGTTTTCGCTCTTAAGATATGGAGGCCTTATTTGTATGGAACCAAGTGCATCATTTATACCGACCACAAAAGCCTTCAGCATATCCTAGATCAGAAAATATTAAACATGCGGCAGAGGAGATGGGTAGAGTTGTTTAGTGATTATGACTGTGAGATACGATATCACCTAGGCAAGGCTAACATAGTTGCTGACACTCTTAGCAGACAATAAAGAGTGAAACCTTCCCATGTGAGAGCTTTAGGAATGGTAATACATACAAGCTTGAAATCTCAAATCATTGAGGCCCAAGAGAAAGCCTTTCTCAAGGAAAATAATCCAGGTGAAACTTTACATGCTTTAGAAGTGAGATTTGAAACCAAACCCGACGGAGTACGTTATTTTAAGAGCAGAGTTTGGATTCCAAGAGTTAACAATATGAGAGACATAGTAATAGAGGAGTATCATCGATCTAAATACTCAATCCAACCTGGAGAGGATAAGATGTACAAAGATCTTAAAGAGTATTATTGGTGGCCTGGAATGAAAAAGGATATTGCCTTGTATGTTGGGAAGTGTTTGACTTGCTCAATAGTCAAAGATGAACATCAAAAACCATCTGACTTATTGCAGCAACCCTAATTCCCCAATAAAAATGGGAGCAAATATCCATGGATTTCGTTACCAAACTCCCTAGGACTTCTAAAGGTCATGATTCGATTTGGGTCATAGTGGATCAACTAACGAAATCTGCTCACTTTCTCCCTATTCGGGAAGACTTCAAAATGGAAAATTTGGCCTAAGTCTACATTGACAAAAAAATTTATCTACATGGTGTACCGCTATCTATCATTTCTGATAGAGATAGTCATTTCACATCACGATTTTGGTGGATGTTACAAAAGGCTCTAGGAAACCAGATGAATTTAAGCACAACTTACCACCCTCAAACAGATGGGCAGATGGATAGAACAACACAAACCTTGGAAGACATGCTACGGGCGTGTGCCATTGACTTCAAAGGAAATTGGGATACTCATTTGCCTCTAATTGATTTTTCTGACAATAATAGTTACCACACGAGTATAAAATGTGCTCCATATGAAGCATTGTATGGATGTATGTGTCATTCTCCATTGTGTTGGACAGAAATCAGAGATAGACAATTGACTACACTCGACCGTATCCAAGAAACAACTGACAAGATTGCTATCATCAGAGATAGGCTTAAAGCCGCTAGAGACCGTCAGAAAAGTTATGCAGATAATCATCGAAAACCATTATAATTCCAAGTTGGAGAAAAGGTACTTCTAAAGGTGTCGCCCTGGAAAGGGCTTGTACGTTTTGGTAAGAAAGGAAAAATAAGCCCAAGAAATGTTGGACCCTTTGAGATCACTGAAAGGATTGGTCCAGTGGCATATAAACTCCAATTACCCAAAGAGTTAAGTGCCATTCATGACCCATTCCATGTGTCCAATCTTAAGAAATGTTTAGCCGACGAAGCATTGATAGTACTTCTGGAGGAAATCAAGATCAATGATAAGCTAAATTTTGTTGAGGAGCCGATAGAAATATCGGCTCGTCAACTTAAGCAGAGTAAGATTCCAATTGTGAAAGTTCGATGGAACTCAAAACGCGGGCCGGAGTACACCTGGGAGCGTGAGGACTTCATGAAGGAAAAGTATCCACAACTTTTTCCATACGATGACAAATGATGACATAGAATGAATTTCGGGACAAAATTCTTTTTGATTGGGGGATACTGTGACAACTGTCAAATTCAGGTCATTCTCGGACTCATGCAACTTTTTATAAACCATATATGCAAATCATGCCATGACCTAATAATAGAAATTAGGTAACAATCTTGTATAATCTTGGATCCAACTAAAATCTAAGACTAATGTACTTGACTTTTACGATTCTCGTAAGTTGTCTAGCTACTATAGGAAATGCCAATACCCGAATTAGAAACGAACGCCAAACATTTGTTATGATTGAAAAAGGGTATAAAACCATAAAAATAAATTAAAACCTTATAATTTCATTTCAATATGATGGCGAATATCAAACAATGTTCCAAAAACCTTAAAGTGCCCAAAAATCCAAATTTATAAACTTTAAAAGCTAAAAACTCTATAAGATTTGTTATGAACCTCATTATATCAAATTTAAATAATCAAGTTATGGGATATAATCAAAGACATATAAATTTAATTATCAAACTTTAATCATAATTTAATCGTTAAAAAAAGATTTTAAATAAATCAAGAATTAAATAAAGAAGCCTTTTTATAAAAACTGGGGGTTTACAAAAATTTAAGGGAAATTATATAAACTTAAATTAGGAGAGAGAGGACCTCTCTTATACTCATAAAATTCGCCCACCCTCTCTCCCATACTCTCTTTTACCTAAAAATTCAATCATTAAATCCATTCATACACTTCATGTCCCTCTCTTCACTCTCTCTTTCTCTCTCTCTCTCTCTCTCTCTCTCTCTCTCTCTCTCACACACACACACACACTCCACTCTTTCCCACACTCAAACACTCTCTTTCTCTCTCAAAGCCATGAAATTATCCAGCCAAGAACATCTCTCAACCTTCAAATCTTCATCTTCTAGGGTTGTTCTTCAAGGTAATCACGAAAATCCTTCATCTTCCATCACTTTCCTTCTTGTTTTAAAGGTTTTCTTGCACCTCTCCTTCTTCTACACCATTCTTTATGAACAAACATGAACATATCCATGAAATTTCGAGTTTGATGATGATGGTGGTCGGGTTTCACAAAAAACCAAACATGCATGTTGTTTGATGGTGAATTCTAAGGAACAAAACCTATGTCAAACCCTAAAATATAAATTTTTACAAGCTTTAAAGGTTTATCTACCTTATGTATTCAAGTTTTTCTTTTATAAACATCAATATGAACAAAATATATCCATGCATGGTCTACAAACCATGATGCATTTGATGAACATCAAGTTAAAGAGATTGATGATCAAAGTACATTGTTAATAGTGAATCTAAATGATTTTATTCATAAGAAACTCCGGATAACCTTTTATGTTCGAAATAATTTACATTGAAGAGTTATTTTAACTGGATCATGGGTAAATCTATCTTTAAGCTACCGTATTCCTTATTTTTTGTAATTTCCTACACCTAGAGTGAAAAAAAAAAGATGAATAAATGTTTCTAACACTGCAATAGTAAACTATTAAGCCAAATAATAAAAGCATATATTCTAAAATAAAATATTTGTGACTTGTTAGGTAAAATTTTCAATCGTTATTTGATTATATGGTTTATTTGTCAAAGCATCCTACAATAGATTTTATACTCTAGTGTTGTTAATATTTAAAGGTTAATTTTCTTTCACAGAAAGTGAGTAAATTACCATATTACCCGCTTTAGGAATATGATAGACATGGGAGGTCTTGGTCGACAATTAGATTACCTGGTCATTTTTCTATGATCATTTTTATGGTAATGACCAATTACGTGACTTTATTAACAGATCATATAACTTCATTATGAGCCGCATAAACATATTTAAGATGATATCATCATTAATTTATTGTGTTTGGAAAGTAAAATGATAGAGGCCTGACTCATTTAAAGCATAAAAGAAGAGTCAAAAAGCGTTCCTGAATATCTCCTACAGTTGAAAGTTGTAACATAACAAAAAGCTCTAGAATTCTAGAGATGATTGGAATTGATTACGTGTGTAAGATTATTGTTCATATCGTTTTTTAAATTGAAAACTTCCAAATTTCAAATGCATCACTATTGAAAGAGATTTTCTGAAATATGTGGTCAAACATTTTTAGCTGTTCAACAAATTATAATCCTCTAAAAACGCCAAAGATTTTGATTTTCAATTACATTATGAAAAAAGTTAAGGAAATCAAAAACAAGACTGTCAAAAGTCAAAACTCCACTTCACTATAATCAACTGAGCATTTAGGCACACATTGAGAAGCTTTTCATTGTGGCCAATTAGTGGAAAAGGAACTAAAATCGATATCAATAAGACTATTTCACACTTTATGAGTCATAGCACGAGTCCGTAATCATACAAATCAAGTGAACAAACAAAAATAAAAACTGGAGAGACTCATGTGTAAACGTAGGTAAAGTTGTAAACAGATTGGTATAATGGTTTACATAAGTAGTAGTAAACACAAAGGTTAAAGAAACAAAACTATAGAATCCAAATAATTAAAAATTAAAAATAGATAATCTAAAGTTAAGATGTAAAACCAACACATATCATAAACTTTAATGATGTTCTTACTCGAATGAGAATGAGGAGTTACTCCGAGAGTTAGGGTTGCAGAAGATAATTTCAATTCACATGGTGATTGAATTGATGAAGAATTTAGAGAGAAACCCTTGTAGAACCCTAAGAAATTATGTCGACGATGGAGAGAGAAAGTGAATGATGGGGCTTTTGAAAATTACAGGCGGGGAAAGAATCTTCGTGGAATTATTTGGCGAGAAGTGGAGGTTTGAAAAACTATTGATGAGATTTGAATGTCTGATAAAGCTTCTGTGAGAATGTTTCGTGAGTCGATTTAGGCTCAGATTACCATTCAGATAGGTGGGAATATAAGATCTTTGCCAGACCATCTCTACTAAAAGATGCACCCTCAGATTACGACGTCTCTTCATAACTTCTTCAAGGGTTAACCATCACACGCTTCAGCAATATTCAACAAGGAAATGACGAAGAATTAGTTGTATAGCGAGGAGGAAGAGCGGATATCGTTGTTTTTCCTAAACACGACGATATAAAAGCCCTAGTTCATGGGTGCACACTTTTGAGGTCCAGAGCATAAAATCCCTAGTTCTTCTTTGATATCGGGGACTTATTCTAAGATACGAGCTTGGTTGCGTTATTCCTTTAGGATAAACAAAAGGGATTCGGTAGTGTTGGATGCGTATTAGGGTTTACAGAGAAAAGGAGAAGGAGAGAGTGAAGGTTGTCGGCTGGTGGCATGCCTACTTATCGACGTCGACGACCGCGAATGGCAAGTAACGATGGTCGAAGTACGAGGGAAGAAGTAGGCGACACGGGAGGGGGGAAGGAAGGAGCGTCGATAATTAGGGCAAGAGGGAAGGAGAAAAAGGAATGCAGGGTTTTTAATTTTTTAGGATTTCATTTTCCCCCTGTTATTAAAGGGTGGAATGCGCATTCCAATTAAATTTATAAAGCGACATCCTTAGACGACACGCATTTTATTATAGGTGTCCTCCATGTTTTTTTTTTTTGGACACTAATTTAAGGGCACGCAATAATGCGTGACCTAAATCCTTAAATTTTTTGAAGAGATGACTCTTTTTAAATGTCACTCTCTTTTGCATGACATAAATCAATGAGTGTCGTCGTTTGCGCGTCGTAAAAGGGTCTTTTTCTTGTAGTAAGAAGCTTCGGATTGTTGTTTCCTTAAAAGTTTGGCTTGCTTCCTTCTTTGTTTTGCAGTTTTCTTTATCTCAAAATCAATTGGTAAAGGTGTACCAGAGTGAAAAGATCTTGGCATAAACAATTAGTACTACCGTATCCCTGACAACGACACCAATTTTTTTGGTTGTCAAACCAACAAATAATGGGATAAAATAATAACAATAAAATTCAAGTCACTATTACTTCATACACTAGAGATAGTATAGAGTAAGCAGGGTCGGTCCACACGAATACGGGACTTCTTATTTAGCCATATTCTCGCACATCATACAAACAAAAATTAAAATGGGGGATTGTGTTTGAACTCGAATTAAACTTCATAAATAAGCAAGATTGATAACAAAATACAATAAAAGAAGTACATTTCCGATTCTGATTCCTATACATGTATTATGTTGAAAGATGTAATATGATTATAACTCATGTTCAATCTAGGTTGGTAATTTACATATTAATAAACTCTAATATCCAAATTGACAAAAGTATTTTATTCAAAACAAGTTCTTCAAATAAAACTTCATTTAATTGATTCAATTCAAATAAGTTTTTGCATCAAATCATTAAATGGAATTAAGTTCTTGCAATAATTACAACAATGTTTAACATTCCACTTAAGATTGGGAGTATAAACATTTAATCTTTGATTACACTAATTTTGATCTAATTACAACCAAAAAAGTGTGTGTTACTAACATCAAATCATAAAACATATACGAATTTCACAATTTGATTAACTAGATTGATAAGAACCCTAATTCATTGATCAAGTGAAAAAGAGAACCAATCAAACACATAATTAAGATCAAAGCAAAGACTACTACATATTAAATATAAGTCAAGTGCAAATTACAACCTAACAACAAATACTTAGGAATCCAGAATCATAAATGATAAAGAAATAAGCCACACATGTTTAAGTTAAACTACAAATTCAACAAGTTTAATATTCAAATTGACTTACGAAATGAAAATTAAAGTGTTTCTAGATGTTAATCCACTTCTAAAATCTCCCAAAATCGCTTTCTTTTCTCCCAAAATACAACCTAACTTCCCCAAGAATTGGATGTCTTTCTTTTACAAAGAATGAAACTGTTTTAAAACTGCCGACATGTTTACATGGCCTGTGTAAAATAACACTGACCATTTACAAGGCTGTGTAAACTCTAAAAGTAGAATGCTAAAAGCTGTCAGGGCTTCGAAGTACATTACTGTTGAATATGCGTTTACATGGCCCGTGTAAACTTAAGGCTTTCATTTACACGGCTGTGTAAATCTCTGTAAAGCTAAAATCTTCATTTTCTTCTTAACTAAGATCCTTCCTTCAAAAGTCCCTGAAATATCACAAAAGTAGTTTAATGGGATTGCATCATGAAAAATCCCGAAAAATATGCAAATGCATGAGTTTAAGCCTAAATGCAATACACTTTTATTGATTAAAACTACAAAATGGATGCATGAAATGCACCTAACAGGGGGCACAACCCCTCTTGACCCTTTAAAAACTACGCCCCTACTCACCTTACCACACATTTCATACATCACGGTATGGTGCTATCACAATGGTGCGATGCCATCTAACACTAACCGCACCATGTGGTGCATGCACATTGTAACATCGTTATCACAATGTGTCACAATGGTGTGGTGCCATCTAGCACTAACCACAGCATGCGATGCATGCACATTGTGAAAACTGTTATCATAATGTGTCACAATGGTGTAGTGTCATCATGAGTGCATGACAACATCAGAGACTAAAGAATAGCGAAGGAAATCAGAAATAAGGATCGATAAGGGTAATCGGGTAGGGATGAACGGATGATAATTGATTTATTGGCCCTTGGTTCGGACTATTGGACACAGGGGGCCACAACAACCCCCCCCCCCCTAAATATTAGGCCAAATATGCATAAAAATATATGGGCTATTTACACTTCTAATAAAAATATTAGGGGGAGGTGACACAACCCCTCCTGACCCTTTAAAACCTATGTCCCTACTCACCTTACCATACATTTCATACATCATGATATGGTGCTATCATATTGGTGTGGTGATGGCGAAGGCAGAGGTGGCGGTGACAGTGTCGTTGGGGGTGGTAGCGGTAGTGTCATTGGTGGTGGTAGTGGTGTTAGCGATGGTGGCGAAGGCAGTGATGGTGATGGAAAAAAAATATCACGTTATGATTAGAACTTAAAAAATGTATTTCCAAGTTAGAAGCTGTTTTTTTGTCTTTTGAAACAAAAGTCAAAAATATCTTTTTATGTTTTTTGTCTTCTGAAAAATAAACTATCTTTTTATCTAATATATTTCCTCCTACAAAAATAAAAGATCAAAAAGACATTTTAGAGAAAAACAAACACCTAAATTTTTATTTATATGTAATGTATGGAACCAATAATCATCGCTTTATTTATTTTATCCTTAAAAAATTGTTGCATGGGCATAACAGTGATGTCTTCTAGAAAATATACATGAATGGTCCCTATGGTTATGGGTAATCTGTAATGTTGGCCGCTAACTTATTTTTTAACTTAGATGGTCCCTGCTATTTGATTTTATTGCGTCTTTGGTCCCTAGTGCACCTGAAATTACTTTATTGCCCTTATTATTTTTTAAAACGTTTAATTAATTCATTATTATTTATGTATATATTTGAAATATAAAAAAAACACAAAACACACCCCACTAATACAAAACCCCACCCCAACCCCATGTTTTTTAATCCTAGATTTCCTCTTCTCCATTACTATCGTCGTGCAACCTCTCCATGTTGCCGCTAGGGATGTTATTCGGGTCGGAACTGAACCGAACCGACTCGAACCCGAATAAACCAAAAACCAAATAAGGGTTATTATATGAACCGAAAACCGAACCAAATAAGCAATACGTGTTCGGTTCGGTTCGGGTATTATTCGATTCGGTTCGGTTCCGGCCCAAATAACCCAAATAACATGTACAAGATGATTAAGCAGCCGAATAACCCGAATAACCCAAATAACATTTACAATGTGATTATAAATATTGTATTTTGTATGAATTTTGTAGCTTATAATAAACACAAATAACACGAATTAACTATTCTTGATATATAAAATGTAAAATCCAACCACCTCATTCTTAAGATATAGTTATTAAGCAACATATTAAACACTAAACATTAAACATCTAAAACACCAAAAAATCTATCTATAAGTATATAAGTTAAACATTAAACATTACATAGGTATTTTGGGTAACGATTGATAGAACACAAGACCGAATAAGCAATCCTGCAAGTGGAAAAAAAATGTGACTTTTCATATTCGGTTCGGTCCTTTTGGACCGAATAAACCCTTATTCGGACCGAATAACCCGAAAACCGAATAAGCCTTATATCGATACCCGAAAACCGAATCGAATTGCTTATTCGGGTCTAATTCGGTTCGGTTCCGGTTTTCGGGTCAAATTCTCATCCCTAGTTGCCGCCACCAGTAACCATTACATACCCACCCCATTAACCCCCCACCCCCCCCCCTCAATACTTCCACCCATTTAGTTGCTTTGTTTCCGAAGTAAATCATCATCAAATCTGCCACCAGAGTAAAACGTCATCACCTTTACTACCAGACAACACCCCACTTAAACCATTCAAACTAGAAATTCTTTCGAACCAAAAATCAATTCTATAAATCCTAACGATAAAGAAATCACAAATCCAAATGAGGAAAAAAAAGAGTTTTTATGGTCATGTTTGTGTATGTGATGACGGAGGTTCGGTATGAAGCAACTCGTCGGTGATGATGCAAATCGATGGAGCAGGCGGTCGACAATGTTTATCGACAACTTTCGAGTGCATGTCTACGACGTCTAGATCTGTGTATATGGTCTGGAGGCTGGCAACGTCCGATCTATGGTTTAAAGTGGCGTACAAAGGTTTGCTGCAACTTTAGAGTATATATATGCGGTTGTAGAGGTTAGAACGATGATATACATAGGTTTCCGACAGCTGTAGTGTCGTGGCCCCGACGACATCCATTGGTTTCTGGTGGTCCGGCAGCGTCCAATAGCTTTAGGGCGGTTTTCATTTTCGTTTAGAGAAAGACACAATGAGAGGAGATATCAGATGATAAATTAACTCTGATAGGTTTTGAAAAAGAGGGAGTATGGAGGTAAATGTGAGGTCTTAGGGGTTGGGATTTGTTTTTTATTGTTTAAATAAATAAATAAATAATATAATGTTTTTTTTTTTTGAAAAATAGCAAGGATAACATACAATAAAATCATATCAATCTAAGTTAAAAAAATAAATCAGAATAAATATTATCCATAACCATTATCATAACCAAAGGACCATTCGTATAATTTACTCTTTAATTATTTAATGTGATGATGATGAAACTAATTATCAAAGAATTGATAAGGACTACGTGGCCATTCTGATTCACTGTATCCCTGAACCAAGACAAAAAGACAAATTTACATACAGAAAAATCAATCATTTACTTGTAAAAGTTTTCTTTCACTCACTTTATAAAAAGATTATCCAAAAAGGAATTAAGATAACATTAATGTATTTGTGCCTTTAGATAATAGTAATATGTTTTTTAATAGGAAAAATACTTAGCAGCGTAACAATTCCTTTTACAGAAAGTCGAGAAAAACCATTTAATTTTTTTCTTGCTTATTATTACGTTAAATTTCTTGATATGGTCAAAACAACATTATCATAACCAAAATTGAGAGGTTACTGCTAATTTGGCATATTTTATGTCGTTGATGATAACCGAGGAAATAGCCGATGTAATGCATCCCCGAATCCAAGCTCGTCATTTGATCTCTTTTCCAAAATCGAATTTCAAAATAAAAGCCTTTTGTTTACTTTTCTTAAGCCAAGTCGTTACTTCATTGATTATTAACGGGCCATTGACGATATTTCTATCCTTGATGAATGTTGTTTGCACAAGGTTCGTTATGGTTGATATCACCTTCTTAAGTCTCTCGTTTTACAATGGTTTTGCATAAGCATCCAGTCAAGTTTATGGGGAGATAGTCGGTTAACGTGTTTGTATATGAGATTTTAGGTATGAAGGTATAAAAAAAACCATTGTTCTGAGGTATGGTTCAAAAAAAGTTACAACCTATTTATAACGATATTATTATGCACAACCAATCTAAAGAAACTACATTTAAAAAAAAAAAAGGTTAGTTAAATAGTTCCTACTATTTTAGGAAATAACATGGATGTTTGGGATTAGGGGGTAGATTAAAAAATAGGAAAAATTGATAAGATGGTGATTGGAATCTACCACCCTTTTCCAATGAAGATCTTTGACTTGTTTTACCACAAAGTGCTTCCTTATTATATAGTAATATCACCTCCATATGTTCACACATCATTCGCTGCATCATCAACCCACATAAAACAAAATAAATAATAACCAATTATTTTTTAAATAGATTCCTCAATTGCACCGCAACTGCTATGGTTAAAACCGATTAACCGGGTATGAATAATGAAAGTCCGTCTATAATAGCTTGCATGTTTTACAAAGTACATATGTTAGAAACTGATGCATTATGAAATCTTTTCAATAGTTATACAAGTCTATTTGTATTAAAATTTACAACCAGACCACTTGTAAGAACTTCTATTCCATGAATTATGTATAAATAGCGACGACATGTTGTCTCTAAAGTGTCGTCGTAATTACCTCGTAGCTAATACCCGTTTGTTGTCGTAAATATTGTCGTCTCTAATACTCATGTGGCATCGCTATTGCCATCATCTCTATTGATATTCCGACCACCGGTCACAGTTTTTCTAACAAAGCTTGGCGGAGTTATGTGTCGTCGCAATAAGTCCATATCGTTCCTAAAGGTGTCGATGCTAATGTTTTTATTTATTTATTTTATTTATTTATTTGTTTATTTATTTTTATTTTTTTGAGGAAAAACATATTTTTTTTATGATATTATAGTTTATATCATAAAATGCAGATTTGATAAAAATACATAAATAAACACATAAACATACCATATTACATATCTAATAAATCCTACATAAACATCTAATATATAATTCATAAATTATTTGATAAATCCAAACGAATATCATCCATAACATAAAACAAGAAATATTATCTTTCTTCGTCTTCGTCTTCGTCTTCCTCATCATTGTTTTCCTCGTTGTTGACTTGGTTTTTAAAGGAGCGGATAATCTATCCAATGGCTGTCACAAATACCGGGTTTTGAAGAAAAACATTCACATCAACATCCTACAACTAAGTCCCAAGCATATTAAGTCATTAACAATTCAACAAATTATCAAACCATCAGAACACCAAATTAATTAAGTCATTAACAATTTAAGTCACAAGTACCTATGTTGGTTGCGGTGCTTGTGACTTTGACTGTCATTGGGATGAAGCACTTGTACCCGCAGCTAAAGAAGGTTTAGGCTCAATGCCTTTCACATGCCCCCTTCGTGAACCCAACACATTCTGAGATATTGTGATCCAATCAATAGTATATGGATCACCACCAAAGTCGACTATGTGATAAGTCTGTAGAGCAACCTCAACAACTAAGACATTCTGTATTTCACAAAGATTATTAATATATGTTAAAACTAACAAAAAAAAAACAACAATCTACTAAGAGAATTTTAAGTAATAATAACTTACATATTGCTCTTCAACCAAAGGATCAACAAATTCCCCTTTTTTATTCACATGCGTATGATGAAATACTTCAAGTCTATTCAAATTCTGTTTAGTATTACAAAATATGTTATATTTGAATAAACACTAAAAAATATGTTATAATTGAATAAACATTATTGTACCTTAGTTTCTTGAAACAAGCACTACAATAGCTGCACGTCCCTCCACGATTCTTCACCACTTGCTTCTTCCAGCATTCTTTGTTTCTAGCGGATCGTTTTTGATGTTTTTCTGTTAAGAAATAGTCAATAGTAACATTCCAACACTGTCGATTGTTTCTAGCGGATCGGTTTTTTGCATTATTTTTACGGCCTCTGTACCGCGCACATATTTGATTGTTTAGTGACGCCCAATAAGTTGAAGCCATGGGATGATTTGTAATCGCTCGAAAATCAAACCATGTCTACAAAAAAGAAATAGAGAAATCAAATTAAACAATATTAAATATATAACTTTATAAATAATTTACCGAAAGATATTGGAACATGCCAACCCTTTCGGCGTCAGAAACATCAGTTCATGTGTCCATATCAAAACCAATATCCCGCCACATATAGCTCCCAACCTCCCGAATGAAACATTCATACACCTCCCTAATCGGCATGTTAGTATTTATGTCGAATACTATTTTCAGAGACCGTTCACCGTTAGCTTTAAATAGTTGTGCACTTTTTTATTTACCGCCATGCCTCTTCGTCTCCGAGGCACCACTGCGTAAAAAAATATTAGTCAAAATAATTTTTTATATACATACAATATGAAATACAATGAATTAGAATAAATCTTAATTATCATCGTTCTGGTGATCACCAAAACCACCACCGAACGGATGTGGTGGCTCGTCACCACTGTCGCCTCCATGGCCCATCACAGTAGGGACGTTAATAGCGGCGACCCTAACCCTATTAGCGGAGACCATCTGGAGGGAACTCAACGCGTTATTTCTATTGACACTTTTGATCCTTACAATGAAATTTTTTACATTTTTTCATAAAAAATACAAAAAACGGTCCCGGATAAAGTCCGGGGTTTTCCGCTAGTTATATATAAAAAAATCTTAACTTTCACATAAAAAATAAAATTAAATTAAATTAAATTAAATTAAAAAAGGTATAAGAAAACACAATCCATATGCATTATCTTAGCAATTGATCCTTAGGAAACCAACAATCATAACACCAACACCACGTCACCGATCAGAACTATATTGAAATTATTAAAAGGAAAATGGAATCAAAAGAGCAGATGCTTGGATATGACACATATCTCATTGTGTTTAGAAACACACATGCTAACACTAGAAAACAAATATATGAATTAACTATTAAAAAGGCTTTTCTAGAAAAAGTTGGCAACGGAAATAACAGGTAGGTATTGTTGTATCTTTTTGAATAAATTCCACGAATGGTCCCTATGGTTTGGGGTAATTTGCGTGCTTGGTCCCTAATTTAATTTTTTAACTCGGAAGGTTCCTATGGTTTGTTTTTGTTACGTGTTTGGTCTCTACTGTTTATTTTTATTACGCGTTTGGTCCCTATCTTATCTAAAAAGATTATTATTTAAACAGGAAAAAATGATGGGGTAGGTGAGGTAAGGTGAAGGGTGGGATTAGGGGTGTGTTTATTTAGATAAATTAAAAAAATCAAGGGCATAATAGTCTTTTTAGGTAAGATAGGGACCAACCGCGTAACAAAAACAAACAGTAAGGACCTTCCGAGTTAAAAAAATAAGTTAGGGACCAAACGCGCAAATTACCCTAAACCATAGGGACCATTCGTGTAATTTACTCTATCTTTTTTAATATTCTTTTAGTATAGTTTTGTTAAAGAATTTATTTTTTTTATATACAAAAATTTATATTTTATATGGCTGTATGGTATAATATTTTGAAATATATATTTTTGTTCATGAAAAAAGATATTTTGTACTAATCATCTCTTGGTAATTAGTTATACACAAAGATAAGTCTAATTTGAAAATACATAAATAATTAACTTAAAGTTTTATGTCATTAGTAGTGCATCATTATATACTTGCTAACCAAGTAGAAACCCAAAAAATTTAAGACGTGCAAACTTTATTTACGTAAATAAACTTAATAAAATATAAGTTGAAGGAAGTGGTGCCACAAAAATCGTATTCTCTCTAACATATCATATAAGTGTCATATCATTTATATCACACAAAATGTGGTTTTTTACCATACCTAAGGTTGAGAGAGAGAGAGAGAGGTACCGCCAAACTGTACCCAAGACTATACAGAGGGAGGTGTTCCCTTGTCTATGTGTGGCACTGAGTGAGGCCAAACCACTATCCATTTTCTTGAGCCTAATCGTTTTTTCATAGTAAGAACAATAACATGTAATAGAAGTTTCTAGATTATTAAGAAACATGATAAGACACTAACCAGTAAAAGAGTAATTATTGACCCCAATGCGCATTAGCGATCGATGGAGACTCAACAGACCCCTACCTTTATGTTTGACACGTTTTATGTGTTAACAAAATCCATCATATGAGAGGATTAACAGAATCCAAATAGATCATGGATGTATGGATAGAAAGAAACTACACCATAAAAAGATCTATATTATTAATCACAAAAATAAAAGTATGATTTTAATTAAGAAATATATTAAAATAATCAAACTTTTGGGTATTTGTTATTTTGACCACAGTTTCCAAAATAAATTTTTACCCGCACGTAATGCATAATAGAATCGTATGGTAATATTGACAGATGTATATTTTCTATTTTCTTAATTACTTTTCAATTTTCTACTATGTGGATATGTAAAAACTCTAAATTTTAAAACCAGTACAATGCACATTGTTTTGTTAGTAAAACGGGCACAATAACTATCTCTATAATTCAAGGTAACTTTCTAAACATACTAGATACAATTTCCTCGGTTTTTATTGAATGTTTAACTGAAAATTAGCTCAAAATTTTAATAACATGTTCCATTATTCCAGGACCACCTTCTATTTTCGAGACTAGATTCATGCAATTTGGTTGGGTGCCCCCGGTGCTTAATCCATTATATTAACCAAAAAAATTAAATTTAATAATATGAAAGAACAAATATTTGTCACAAACAAATAAAAATATAAGCTCATATTATATATAATAGATATATAAATACAATATATATATATATATATATATATATATATATATATATATATATATATATATATATATATATATATATATATATATATATATATATATATATATATAACACATGCATCATATGTTTTAGTTACTTCAATAAAATTGCACACATAAAGAATGGTGGAATATATTGGCCATGTAACAGTATAAAGTGTATTTGTATGTATGAAATGTTGGTCAAATTGGTAAATCATGTGACATGTGTGGTCGTGTAGTACTATCATATGGCAGCAACCCCGCGGAGAACACAAAATTACAATAAAGCCCCTCAAAATCTCATCCATCATCATCATAAATATCTCCCCAATTGCTCTTCTTCATCTTCCCAGTCTTTGGAGAGAGAGAGAGAGAGAGAGAGAGAAACAGAAATCTTGCTAGAGAATAAGAGAAAGATCTTGAGACAGAGAGAAATTAAAACATGCTACGATTCTTAAAATCTTTGTCGAGGACAGTGCATGAAGAGCGATATCAAGATCCAGAACCATCGAATGGCGGTGGTGATGATGGAAGCCACGGTGGTGGTGATGATGGTGGTTGTGGGCCGACGAGTTTAACGGTGTGGAGGAAGTCATTGTTCATAGGCTGTAGTGGGTTCACGGTAATAAACTCCGACGGTGACTTGGTATATAGAGTTGATAATTACGGCTGCCGCCGGCAACAAGAAGTCGTTCTCATGGATGCTTCCGGGAAACCCATGTTCACTGTTTCCCGTAGCAAGGTACTGTTACTTTTACAGATAAAGTTACTCTATTTTTACTTGTTATAATTGAAGTACGACATTTTCTTTGAAAAAATTCATTCAATTCTTTGGATCCCACATTTATTTTTCCTTTAAGTTCGCTCATAAACTATATACGAAATATATTTTATATACCTTACCTTGTCGACATATTTCTTATGCTTTGGAATATGCATTACCAGAAACTAAAGATAGTGTATAAATTATAGGTGTTCGAAGGTGAAATATTATCGAAGAAACAAAAACCAATATGTTGTGCAAGAAAACATGTTGATATTCTACGTCCGAAGGTAAAGATATTAGCTCAAGTTTATCGAACACCATATGATGAGAAAGCAGGAGGGTATGTGATTGAGGGATCATACGTGAACAGATCATGCAAAGTTCTTGATGAATCAAGAAATGTATTGGCTGAGATTAGAAGGAAAGAAACTACCACAAAAGGTGTTTCTTTTGGGCTAGAAGTTTTCGTGTTGGTTGTAAATCGAGGGTTTGATTCCGGTTTAGCAATGGGTATAGTTTTGTTATTAGATCAAATGTCACTTTGACCATTGTAACAATATAATTAATATTGTGTTACATGTGAGAGAGATTAAGTAAATCCAGGTAGCCGGTTGAATCAGTGGCGCTGACTGAGAGCACGAATCCATACATTTTTCATTGGAGGAACTACAAATTGTTCGACAAGAATTTCATTTGGTATAGAACCTAGGCTATGTTAAAGATATTGTATGTCTCATGTTTGACTGAGACACCCCTCATACCGTATTTTATTGGTATTAGATCAACTCATGTATAAATTCACATGTATGTATAAATTCTTTCGAATATCGATCACATATGATATATCTTTTTCTGTCCTATTAGAATTGTAACACGGTACCGATTGCTTAATCATTAATTAAATATCGAAAAACCATGCCAACCTAAACATTATCATCAATTGTTGCATAATAATGGCAATGATCAATTAGGTAAGTTATCACATGTTGTATTAGCATTGTGTAAAACTCCGTTTGAGCCGTTCATAAACATGGTTGTGCCGTCTCTAATGTCCCAATCTTTTGTATTGGTATGTAAACTGTATGTTTAACTATTTCTCGAGTATCTAAATTACTATCGATAATGATAAGTTAGTTTTATTTGAGAAACTAATAGTAATTTAGGAGAAAGTTGTGTACCTAAGTTGAAATTAATTTGTAACATGATACAGTAGGTAAGTAGATTAAAAATGAACAACCAGCGCTACAAGAATAACTGGTAATAGCGGCGGCGGAGACTTTTAACGGCGATAAAAACAAACGCGTTTTTGTCGCCGCTAAAGACGTCGCTGCTAAAGGCTTATTTTGGCGATCCGCGTCATTTCAATCTCATCCGTCGATTTAAGAGATGATCCTACGACTAGGATGACTTAAGAAATCCCGCGTTGTTTTCCCTCCGGTGTGTCGCCGCTAAAGGCTTGTTTTGGCGATCCGCGTCATTTTAATCTCATCCGTCGATTTAAGAGATGATCCTACGACATAGAAAACTCCTTGTTGTTTTCCCTCCCATGTGTCGCCGCCAATGAGTACGCGTCGCCGCTAAAGGCCGTCGACAATAAAACCTCTCTCTGCTCTATTTTTCTGTGTTCTCCCTTCTTGCTCATCATTGTTGCCGACCTCATTGGAATTTCACAAAGAACTTCGCAATTTCACCTACCTTTGCTCTATTTTTCTCCTTTTCCTTTTCCTTTTCACTTCTCCTTACTAAATTTCTAGCATTGATGTGTATTTATATGTGTATTTTGTGTTTGTAGATATGAATGTGTATTTGTATGTATATGTGTGTTTTGAATGTATTTTATGTATGCATATGTGTTTTTGTATGTACAATCCTATGTATATATGTATTTTTATGTATATGTATGTGTATTAAGTATGTGTATGTATTTTCGTATATATATATATGTGTATTATGTATGTGTATGTATTTTCGTATGTATATGCGAATTTTGTATGTGTATTATGTATGTATATGTGTATTTGTATGAATAGAAATACATATTAATAGCAGCGACGCCTTTAGTGGCAACAGAGAGCATTAGCAGCGACGAATGGAGCATCAGCGACAAGCCAACAACGACGACCCTTTAGTGTCGACATATCGCCACTAATACCTTTAGCGACGACTTGTCGCCACTAATACCTTTAGCGACAACATGTTGGACCTTTAGCGGCGACGCATGTGGCCGATAATACTCTTATTTATTGTAGTGCAATATGTATCCGGTTTATATGTTCAAAAAACATTATTAAACTCACATTGATGTTTAAAAACATCAATGGACTCATATTTTTTTACACAATTTACCATTAAACTATTTTGTATGTAAATTTAGTCACCTTTATTTTTCCGGTCATTATCATTTGATCATCTTCTCCACCTAACACAACTCCAATAAAAAAAGATGAGATCATTTTGCAGGTTTATTTTTAAAAAATGTTGCAATGCGAACAATCATCTCATTTTTTTTTCTTAAATAAAAATGTTCTCACCTCCTCAATTTACTATCGTTAGCATCCTGCCATTGCTTAGACCTTTCCATGCTCATCTCCTTTTCCTTATATTTTGCAAAACCCACCCTATCCCCACATTCCTATCTGTCTCACTCTCTTTTATCTTTCTTCGTGAATCACACGACACAAGTAAACCACCTCCATTCATAGATTTTAGGGATAATGACTTAAGAGGGTAATAACGTTTCCTGTTTGTCCATTTTAGGTCCCTAACGTATTTTTTGTGCGTATTACACCATTAAGGTTATTATAATCGTTTACAAATAGTCCTTTTAACAGGAAGAAGCCGGTAAAAGGATTATTTATAAACGGTTATAATAACCTTAATGGTGTAATATACACAAAAAAATACGTTGGGAACCTAATATGGACAAACGGGAAACGTTATTACCCTCCTAAGTCATTATCCCATGAAACTATAAACCCCTATAGTAAATTTTTACTTTTTAAATAAGAAACTTGTAGGTCTTGAGGTTGGTATTTTGGATGTTTTTAACCTCGGCCTTCTTTATAAATGGAAGTGGTGGTTTCTTAATGACAAGAGAGCTCTTCGGGTTAAAATTGTCAAATTTTGTCATGGGGAAGGTGGTGGTTTTTCTGAAGATTCGAGAATAGGAATTGGAGGGGGTGTTTGGCAAAAGATTGTAGGATCCATTAATCACCTCCATGAGAATGATTGTATTCCTTCTAATTACATGTATAGAGTGGTGGGGGTGAGACTTAAACGAGGTTCTAGAAGGATGTTTGGTGCTTGGATATTCCTCTTAGGGAACGGTTCGGGAGGCTCTTTGCTTTAGCCTTTAATCAAGATGCTCGAGTAAGTCAATAATGGGATCCCGATGGATGTAATTTTCATTGGTGTTGGGGGATTAGAGGAGGGGCCAATGAAAATTACATCCCTCCGGATCCCATTATTCACTTACTCGAGCATCTTGATTAAAGGCTAAAGCAAAGAGCCTCCCGAACCGCTCCCTAAGAGGAATATTCAAGCACCAAACATCCTTCTACAAGATAATCAAATTGGGTCGATTCAGCCCCTCCTCTAATCCCCCGACGCCAATGAAAATTACATCCCCCGGATCCCATTATTCACCTACTCGAACATCTTGATTAAAGGCCAAAGCAAAGAGCCTCCCGAACTGCTCCTTAAGAGGAATATCCAAGCACCAAACATCCTTCTAAAACCTTGTTTGAGTCTCATCCCCCACCACTCTATACATGTAATTAGAATGAATACAACCATTCTCATGGAGGTGATTAATGGATCCTACAATCTTTTGCCAAACACCCCCTCCAATTCCTATTCTCGAATCGTCCGAAAAACCACTACCTTTCCCATGACAAAATTTGACAATTTTAATCCGAAGAGCTCTATTGTCATTAAGAAATTGTCATTTCCATTTATAAAGAAGGCCGCGGTTAAAAACATCCAAACTACCAACCCCAAGACCTATAAGTTTCTTATTTAAAAAGTAAAAATTTATTATAGGTGTTTATAGTTTCATGGGATAATGACCTAGGAGGGTAATAACGTTTTCCGTTTGTCCATATTAGGTTCCCAACGTATTTTTTTGTGTATATTACACCATTAAGGTTATTATAACCATTTATAAATAATCCTTTTACCGGCTTCTTCCTGTTAAAAGGACTATTTGTAAACGATTATAATAACCTTAATGGTGTAATACGGACAAAAAATACGTTATGGACCTAAAATGGACAAACAGAAAACGTTATTACCCTCCTAAGTCATTATCTCTAGATTTTATATTAACTTCTTGGTGATGGCGGTGAATGGTGGAGATGGGTGGTTATAATGTTGATAAAATATGTGTTTGTTGCAGGAGATGGATAGTATTGGCGGGAGGTGGATGGTGGTGATGAGAGTAGATGGTGCAGATCGGAGAAGTTGACCGATACAATCGTAAGTCGTGTACAAAATATTTAATGATAAATCGTATATAAAAAAAACATTATCATGCAATACCCTATCAAAATGGAAGGTTTTGAAAATTTTAGATGAATTTAATGATAAATCCTTACCTTAAAATTTTATTTAAAAAAAATGTCTATTATATTATTTCTCGTGTAAAAAATATAATATTTTTTAATTTTGGCTGTGCAAAAGTTTACACTATTTCATGTGTCCTTAACCTATTTTTTTTTTTCCTTATTTCTTAACTAGGCAAACATTGCGTAGGACAACTTAAAGTATGTAATAAAACTTTTGACAAATATATTATATTGAAAATGATTATATTAATGACATTAACTATGAAATAATAATTGTTATACTAAATTGATGGATCAGTAACCTCTACCCATGACATGCATGTTGATAAAATTAAATATAAATATTCATTTTGTGTTATTTTTAACTATTCTTATGAGTAATCAATTTAAAAATTAGTTATTGGATATTTTTTGAAATTTTAATCATGGTTATCTAAAACATTAACACTTATCGATAAAGTTATGGAATTCCAAATAAATGTCGATTTGGAATTATATTTAAATATTTAAACATCTTTTTAGCTATTTAAAAAAAATTGACTTTGATCGTTTTTAATATTATTTGATATTTTAATTTAGGTTTTGAAATTAATGTTATCTTCAAATTAACAAATTAAATATATTATCTTGATAATTTAAAATGTTTAGAACTAATATGATAGTATTTATGTATTTAATAACATACTTAATTTAATAAATTTAATAGATAAGACGGAAAGTTGAAAGGGTTAGAAAGTTTCAAATAAATATAATGAAAAAGAGTATAATTGTATATAGTATAATATGATATATTATATAATTATTTAAAGTATAATATGATATGATGATATAATACGATTTTTTATTATGGTATATTTATAATATAGTACGATATGTATGATTTTTTATTGTATGATATGATCATATAATATGATTTTTTTTGTAGTATATTTATAGGGATTTTCTAATATGTGCCCTAAGGGCACATATAAGAAGTATTAATTAATCATAATTATTACCATAATTAAGTGTGAAATGTATTAATTATAAAGATTATTAATGAATTTTATATTTAATTATGATAATATTTCTTATAATTAATGTGTTTAACATTTAATTATGATAATAATTGTGATTAATTGCGCACATATTAGAAACTCCCATATTTATATTATAGTAATATAATGATATAATATGATCATTCTATTGCGGTACCTGATTCCTTTCCTTACTAAAAAAACATTTTGAATATTTGATCTTAAAAGGAATATGTAAAGTCGTTAGGGCGTGTAAAACTGGGCTACGAGTCCAAGATTCTCATGTATTCATGCACACATCCTATAAATTTATTCGTAAACAAGTTATAATTACTAAAAACCATAAAATAGTAAAAAACGCAAAAAACAAAAAACAAAAAATACAAAGGTTGATTCGATTAGATATGTTTACGAATGTGTTTCGGGTCGGAACCGACTCGAACCCGAATAACCTGAAACCCGAATTGGATGAAAAATGCGAATCGAAACCCCGACCGATTATACTAATATGGGACCGGTTCAGTTCGGGTAATAGAGGTTTCGGTTCGGTTATTAACCCAAAAGGACCGAAATAATCAAAATAAACATTTACACTATGTTTACGAACCGATTAACCCAAATAAACCGAAATGATCCGAATAACCCAAATAAATCGAAATGATCCGAATAACCCAAACAAGAAAAAAAATATTAATTTAATATTTTTTTCTTGAGCTATATATAGAATTTTCTTATTTTGGTTATTCGGGTCATTTCGGTTTATTTGGGTTATTCGGTTCAAGTGACTATTCACTTTCCGAGTCGGTTTTTTGGCCCGATTAAACCTTTAATCGGGTAACCTGGACCGAATAATCCGAAAACCCAAATTGGGCAAAAATAGTTACCCGACAACCGATCCAAATAAATTATTCGGTCCTAATTCGGGTCAGTTTGGTCCTGGTTTCAGTTTCGGTTCAGGTATTCGGTCCAAACGTACATCCCTAGATATGTTCAATTTCTTAAATTTATGATGACGGGAGATTGATATAGATGACACTTGAAACGATGAAGATCAATCTTTGTTTTTTTTATCTCTCTGAAAATTCATAAATCATTATAAGCTAAAAACATCATCTAAAAGGTAACTAAACCTAGTTCTATGTTTGTTTATGTTGATCTGGACGCTTATTTCACTCGCATAGGGATCATTAATGACAACACCATACATATTCTCATACATATCTTATCATTAATGACAACCTCATACATATTCTCATAGTATATCTTATCATTAATGACAATTCCATACATATTCTCATATACATCTTAATTGTCTGTCTTTGCAATGTCAAGTGGTAATTCGCTGACCAAATTCCATTATCCTACTTGTAGATAGAGTTATACTTTGATCTGGATCATTCATTGCAAAACATTTTTGACTTTGCCTTCAACAGGAAGTAGACAACACACAAGTTTCTTTCACCATTACTTAGTTCATTGCATGTATGATTTATGGCACATATGGTGTTACATTTTTGCTTTCTTTCTTATTATCTCAATGGCTATGTGGCTGGAGTCGAGATTCAGAACTCTACGTTAGACAATGGGTATTCTTTGATGTTTCATGTACCAAAAACTATCTTCAACATGTAGATTTCTATTGCAATTTTTGTTTAAAGAGTTTTAAATGTAATGATACATAAATTCATTTAAATCAGTGTTTTAGCGTAACGCTGTTAAAACGTATTGTTTTTGTGTTGTGTCACGTTACATGTCTGTCCGTATTTGAGATCCATATTTTTTTATTATAAATTAGCAAATTTTGAAAATTTGTGTCCGACTTGTTACATGACACATAAACACGAGTAAACCCAAAATAATTAAGTATACGGGCTGGGATTAAATAAGGATTTCTCAAAAATCTCTGAATCATTTGAACAAACATATTATTTATTTATTCTTATGAGTTTTGGGTCTAAATAAAATAATAGTATTTGGGCTGGAATTATATTGGGCCATCGATATCAGCCAAAAAAAAAAAAAGATAAAAAAATTATGGAGATGCGGGGTATCGATCCCCGTACCTCTCGCATGCTAAGCGAGCGCTCTACCATCTGAGCTACATCCCCATGTTGATCTATTTTACATAGTATCATATCAAAACGTAAAACAGAAAGCTGTGAAACTGATCTTTTTCAGTTACTGAAACTTCCAAGGGTGATTTTAGGAGCATGTATCTCTGGCTGTGTGATCATGAAAATTATGAATTTTAATTTGGAATTATTTATCGTACAAGATAAAAAGTATCATATCCTTCAAATCAATATCATGAATAGATGTTGAAAAACGAGTAAACGACAATCGACGTGATTCGAATCACCACTTTATGATGACAATTTTAGGTAACTAAGGTGCTGTTTGTTTTTTGAAAAAAAAACTCTTAAAACCTTTTACTGCTGCGCGGCGCAGCACACACGCAGCACTTTTCATCTTGCAGCTGTTTGTTTTTTTAAAAGTCTTCTGAATCAAAAACATCTGCGCGTGCTCTGTTTGGCGCATCACTTGTACTGCCTCTTCCAACCTCTTCTTCTTTTTTTATTACTGAAATTCTGATTATATGTTATTAAAATTTTATTTCACATTTTTTTTTTCGTTTTTTTTTCGTTTATTATTATTGAATTTATTTTTCATTTTTTATATTCAATAATGATAATTTCTTGATGAAATATTAAGCTCAAAATTTAAACTATGAAACCTAAAGGGTTAATTTGAAACTTTTCCAAACTTTATTAAGAACATTCTAGATCACAAAATTCAAATAAGGCAATTATCTAATTTTGACCTAGTCCAACTTTCTTGCAAGATAATTCACCAAATAATTCAAATAATTAAATTTTATCATATAAGGAAATAATTATTTAATTAATATGAAGTCATCTTTTATTTTTGTGAGGATAATAATCCAATATCATAAAAATCTGATTTATATCAATAAAAAACGTTTTGATAACTATCCCACAGCCAAAGGAGCACAAAATCCCGAAATTACCTCTTTCTGACCAGCTGACTCGTCGAGTCAAGCATGGACTCTTCGAGTTCACCATGGACTCGGCGAGTCTAGCCCCCAGAAACCCTAATTTTCGATATTAAAGCATGAATAATCAATTATAGCATCAAATACATCAAATAAACAACCCTAGGCTCTGATACCACTGATGGGTTTTGTACAATGCATCATTCCTATGGTGTACATGCAAACCATAATAGCTTTTGGAAATTGTCTAATGAACATGAAATTGAATATCCAAAGCTATAAACCCTAGATCTAGCATACAATTAATCATATTAACATAAAATAGGGTTTAGATCTAACCTTTGATTGTTATATAGCAATAATAATCAATCCTTGGCTTCAGAAAGCTTAGTGCCTTAAGTGCTACACCTCTAATGGAGTCACAAACACCACTAAGCAACTTGGATGAAGATGGAGGAGGGAGGAGGCACCAAAAACGGCTGGAAACCCTAAAGGAACTCTTAGCTACGTTTTTGGGGCATAGGGGCCCTTTATATACATGTAGGCTATTAGGGTTTACAACTAGGAAACCCTAATCTGACTGCTTAAGCCCTAAGTAGCCCATGGACTCCTTAAACATATCCCTTGGACGAATTCCTTATGGGCTTACCATAGAATTCGTCCAACCTATATATTATTAGGTAACCCATAGCCCAATAGTAATTATTTTATAATTACAACTCCAGTCCCCTAAGTTTAATTAATCTCTTTTAACCCCAAAATTAATTCTTGACTAATATTAATTAAACATTATGATTTCTCCTTTAATATATTATTCTTATAATATATTAATAAATCATAATTAAACTTTTCTTTCCTTAATTCATCCTACATATTGCTATGGTGAAGGCAACCCAAAAGGACCATGCTCATAATCAGGTCAAGTACATACCAAAATAGTTATGGACTTAGACACTAATCCAACAGTCTCCCACTAGGATAAGTCTAATAACTATATAATTTCAAAACCTGATCAGTAATCATAGCTTTCAAAAGCCGTTGTCAACTCTGATTTTATCAGATACGCGTGTCCTTTAGATAAGGGATTATATATTCCTCCATTCTCAAGATATCGTATAGACATAAGATATGAATTTCAATCATTCTCTCTATACTGTTTCTTGACTTCCGATTTATGACGACTGACAACAAACTACAACTGAACACATCAACTTAGTCCCGGCTTGGCCAAGCGCTCAGGTGTCATCACTAAATCATCGAGGGGCCCACAGATATCGCTTTTATCCCACTTTGGGTAAAAGGAATGGATAAACTTTGACTCATATTCTTGCTTGCATTCACTGATCGAATCACACACAACAATAAGTTTTATGACACCAAGTTACTAGCGCATTTACTTATTATCAATGTGCAACCGACCAACAAATAACAATTCACACATCTCAGTTTCAAGAATATACAATATTATCGTCTCACTATTCACTCGTGATAAATCCATAAAGTGATCCAAGTGAGTGTGGGTTTAATCCAATACTCTAATCTTATCAAAGCACTTATGAACCCTGCAGCAAACTTGTGCTATGTCTAAACTCTTCAGACAATCTACAGACTCTTCATGACAGTCTTCCTTCATACTTACTTCCAACGTATGACCGACTATGGGGGTTCAAATAATCCAGTTATTTTGGAAGTCAAAACATGCAAACTGAAACACAACAATAATACATAATCCTATATGGCGCCAAACTTGTGGGAGTAAATAAAACACTTTTGTTTAAACACCATATTGATTACTCATTATTCATTGTTTACTGTTTCAGAAAATCAACTTATTACTCAAATTACAACAATAGTTGTCCCATGCACAAAGCATGGACATCATGTTTCCTATGGTCCATACTTTGTGAAATAGATCAATTGAAAAACTTTTCCAATGATGCTCATTTCACAATTCCCAATCCTTATCATTAGTGTTAGAACACAAGGTTCTTGCCACTACTAGAATATGCTAGATTCTAGCATTTTATGCAACGATCCTTTTGCATGAGACTGTGGCAAAGATTGCTACCAAGTTTTGGGAGAGGGCTCTTTTGGTTTCACAGTATGCCACAAGTGAGGAGATGAAGAAGACAAGGTACCATGATATGTTTCGAGATGGTATAAGGGAGTTTGTCACCTTTTCAGCTTGTCGAACTTTGGAAGACATGATAGCTAGAGCCCGAGAGAAGGAGATTGATTTGGAGCACCTCAGGAAAAGGAAACCAAAGCAAGTGCAAATAGTTGCGGGTCCTGCAAAGAGATCCAAGACGTTTGATCTGCAAGTGAGAGGCCAGCAGGGTCGAGGTCAATACAACATGTGCGAGAAGAAGCACATTGGCTTTTATCGATTTAAGGGTTCGAGTTTGTAAAAGTGTCGCAGGCTTGGTCATGTCAGCAGAGATTGTCTACGGGAGACGAGTCTGTTATGTTTCCACTGCAACCAGGTAGGCCACAAGAAGGCCGACTGTCCGATGTTGTGGAGTGGAGCATTATGTGTACCTGCTCTAGTTACTTTGAGGATCACTGATGGTCGTGAGCGCATAATGGATGTTCCCATGGTGAGGATGTAACATTCCGTTTGAAATTAAATAAAATAAGTAAATAAATAATAAACCCTAAACCCTGAGATGTAAATTATATTTTTATGTTATTTTATTGTAGCCCTAAGTCCATAATAATTTAGCAAGGTGTTGGTTCTGGGAGTTAAAAGTAATAATTATGGATTTGGGATTAAAGTGTAATTTCCGGGGTGGTTTTGTAAAGAATTTTAGAAGGCATGGGATGTTTGGTAAATATTGGAGTTAAGTTGAAAAAGATTTTGTGGAGGAGGGCCGGACTTGGAAAACGATCATATGTTTGAAAAAGAACACGAGATTAAACCCTTTTCCCTTCCCCCTCGTTTTCTTTGGTATCAAACCATAACCCTAGCTTCATTTTCCAGTCGCTACCATTTTTGGAGTCTCGTCGAGCCGCCGCCGCCATTAACTTTGATTGTCACCTGGAATCACCGAGCGTCCACCGATGCCTTTGCTGCCGGAGATATCGAAGACTGACTGGAACCCCCAGGATGACGTCGTGTCATATTAGAGATCGGAAGAGCAGAGCCGACGTCGTGGTTACCGCTATTGTCATTCACGGTCACATCTCTTCTTCGTTGCTCCTCGGTTGCAACGCCCCAACCCACATTTCGTCTCCGCCGTAGCTCCGAGCGAATGCATTTCTCTATGCTTCGGTTGCCGCCTGCCACCCGAAGTGGTTGTGATAGGTGTGTGTTTCATAATAAAACTTGTGTCGTGTATATGTGTGTGTTTCTACTAGAACCCGTGAAATGTGTGGGGGTGTTATGTTGGCCTAAGGTTAACACCCAAAGTTTCAAAGGCCAAGAAAGGAAAGAAAAGCCCTAATTTATGGGTCGACTCGGCGAGCCCAAGGAAGGACTCGACGAGTCCGAGCGGGATCCGAGTCGAGGAATAAGTGACCAACTCGGCGAGTCGGCCAAGGCGACTCGGCGAGTAGGGTCTGTGCGAGGAAAACCCTAAATCCGAGGCTTGGAGCTTATTTAATCGCCTCATTCTTCTTCCTAGTGCTCCTTTACTGTCTCTCACACCCAGAACGCCGCACCCTAAGACCCCATTGTGCTCATTCATGCTTTTGGCCATTTTTGAGTGATTTCAAGGAAGAAGAAGAAGTGGGAATCTTTGAAGCATCAAGGAGTGGCATTGGATCCGAAGTTTTGGAATCATTTCAGAGCATTTGAAGGTATTAAGTCGTTTCTCTCCTCCAGATTTTCCTTGGTTATGAGTTTTGGGGATTTTAAGCCATGTTTGAAATCAATCTCGAGCTTGAGGTCCAGATCTGAGGTTGGTACCTCAGATCCATGCTTGTTTTGGTCTAGAATTCCGTAAAGTATCAGCCCTTGAGTGGATCATGGAGTCTTTTTACCTTAAGCCCTAGTTTTTGGCATGTTTTGCCTAGATCTCCTTCTCTACACGTAAAGATTGCAACTTTACGTAGGGAATAGGCTTGGGAAGGGTAGATCTACAGTTTGGAGCCCATGCATGACTCAAAAGTCCTCTGCATGTAAGGAGAACTGAAGGGACTCGGCGAGTCCTTTGAGTGGACTCGGCGAGTAGCATGAAGTTGTGGAGAAACTCGACGAGTGGGATGAACAACTCGTCGAGTCGTATGAAGATTGCCTTGTACTCGGCGAGTCTGTTCTTGGACTCGGCGAGTCAGGTCGCGAAACCCCCCAAACCCTTTGAGTTGTGACTCGAATTAGTGAGTCGGGTGGAGACTCAGTGAGTTGGACAGGTCTGGACTCAGAAATCGGTAGACTCGACGAGTCATGGACTGACTCGGCGAGTCGAGTCACAAATGGAAGGAATCTGAGCAGGTAAGGAGAACTGAAGGGACTCGGCGAGTCCTTTGAGTGGACTCGGCAAGTAGCATGAAGTTGTGGAGAAACTCGACGAGTGGGATGAACAACTCATCGAGTCGTATGAAGATTGCCTTATACTCAGCAAGTCTGTTCTTGGACTCGGCGAGTCAGGTCGCGAAACCCCCCAAACCCTTCGAGTTGTGACTCGAATTTGTGAGTCGGGTGGAGACTCAGTGAGTTGGACAGGTCTGGACTCAGAAATCGGTAGACTCGACGAGTCATGGATTGACTGGACTCAGAAATCGGTAGACTCGACGAGTCATGGACTGACTTGGCGAGTCGAGTCACAAATGGAAGGAATCTGAACATTATGAACTCGGCGAGTCAGTAGGGTGACTCGGCGAGTAGGGTTGACCTTAACCAAGATTTTGACTTGGACCAGGGTGGACTTGGTTGTCTTTCGGGGGTCAGTTAGACTCAGTGTTGCATTGATATTGGTAGTTCGGGGAGCAAGAGGAGCAGGAGCTCCGTGAGTTTTCAGGCAGCAACTAGTGAGATCATCAGCAAGTTCAGCCAGTGCATGTGAGTTTCCCTTTATGTGAATGGGTCTAAGGCCACAATGTCGGCCCATGTAGTTATGAGTAGAAGACCCGGGGGTTAGCCCTAGGCACAGTATGCTAGTATTATTTTCAGGATGAGGTCCAGTAATAGCGGGCGGGTGCCCAGGGAATTGTTTATAGGATAGTTATACTTGTTGTCTGTGTGATACATGTATGTGCCTGGTAGGGAGGTGAGTGTGGGCGAGGTCCCGTATCTCACCAATAGCAGAGTGTGGATGGGGTTCCATATCTCATTAGTAGCGGAATAGGGGCGAGGCACGGACTAGAACAGGAGTGAGAGTGGGCTAGGCCCATACCTCACTACCATTAGTAGCGTGGACGGGGTTCCATGACTCGTCAGTAGCAGGACATGGGCGAGGCCTTAGGACAGAACCAGTTGCATGTGTTAGTTATGTGTTGTGAAATGTTTATGTGTTATTATTTGTTGACGAGCGAGGCCCTGTGACAGGCGAGGCCTAAGTGAAACAGATCTGTATCCGAGCGGGGCTCGAAGCCAGGCGGGGCCTGGAGCGGTGGGGCCGTTGTAGCGGGCGAGGCCCAAGATAGGGGCGTGGCCCAGTATGTGCAGTATGTGGTTATGCATGGTATGTGGTAGGGTGGGGAACTCACTAAGCTTCGTGCTTACGGTTTTCAGTTTTGGTTTCAGGTACTTCCGGTAGCAGAGGGAAGAGCTTGGGGTGATCGCATGGCACACACCATAGATTAGACAGCCTGGGAATGTTTACTCTGATAATGAACATGTGTTTTGAAAACTTATACTCATATTATGTTTTGGAATGATGACTTTACTTTAAGTAATGGTTTATTAAAAGAAATTTTTGGTCTTAAATTTCGGGTCGTTACAAGTTGGTATCAGAGCCTTGGTTTGAGGGATTCGGACATGCCCTCGGGGGTGTCTGAACTCAAATTGAGGAATTGGTAAAGAAGTTTTCAAATGAAAAGACAGTTTTGTAAAAAGGGAGTTTTGATAAGAAAATAGTTTTAGAAAAGCAAAAAGAATTCGGAAAGATAAAAACTTTGAAAAGAGAAAAGAGGTGTGGTGCATGCAATCAACCGAGCTCAAGTAAGTACCCCAAAATACCCATACAAGTTTATGTTTTGATTATCAGTTAATAGAACAGCATGCTAGATTAGGACTAAGGATCTAGGGAGGATGTCTTATGTGCCTGTTATATGTGCTTTTGATCTGCATGATAGTGCTGAATAGTCAGTAGTAGGATAGCCTGATTAGGTTATGCCTGAGTTTATGAGTTGTGTTGCATGCTAGTTCAGATTCTTGCTATGTGGATATGATTGCTTGAGTATGTTATGGTTAGATTTTCCCTTTTCTGAATGTTGCTTGCATTGTGCATTGTGGGATTCTAAGTGATGGGAGTTAGCCATTAGGTGGATACGTCACGTCACATGTGATCAGGGTTGAATAATCTCAGAGTGTTGGAATTGGTCCTATTGTGCAGCTCTTGTTTGAGTCCAACCGTTGTAGGAACGAATCTTTTACTTGAAGGATTATCTGAGCCTCGTCACATGTGATGGTATCCAGGTGATGGCTAATTGGCCTTGCGAGGAGGCCTTCAGCAGCTGAGGACTGGTTTGAGTTGAGTCAAAGGTTTCCCTAGGGTAAGCCTAGGATGAGGTAGTGTTGGGAGCAGTAGAAGTAGAAAAGGGACCTGGTGGAGTCAAAGCAGTTCCTGAGGAAAGTACGGATAGATGTGGAAGCTAGTATGGGCCCATACAACTGAAAGCAGAGGATCCGTACTCGATTCGGGAAAGGCCGAGACAAGACCGGGAACCTGGTAGTGAGTATGTTTGGTCTCGCAGTAGTGAGGAGTATTCTGATAGTGGTTATGTTATATATTTCAGTATGGTGACATTGCACGAGGGACCAGCGGGCGGATAAGGCGCCGGAGAGGGATTAGGCTCGGGTTTAGGGGCCGAGCAGATCGAGGAGCGGATGAGAGAGTTGATATCAGCAGAGGTTATGCGTAGTATTCTAGCTCAGACTCCTGTGATCTTTGGCACGATCAAGGAGGGTATATTGGAGATTTTGGATGAGAGGATGGGAGCCTTCCGTACTGAGATGATGGCTTTGTTGGGAGCGCGTACCTTGACATTTCGGGAGTTCAGGGCTTGCGGGGCACCAGATTATCATGGGGCTAGGGACCCCATCGCTAGCAGCAGATGGTTGGCTGATGTTGTCAACGCATTCCGTACGAGCCGGTGTCCTGAGGAGGACAAGGTCAGACTCGCTTCCTGTCTTCTGAAGGACAGAGCGAGGGATTGGTGGGAGGAGATTGGTCACGCTTTGGGTGATGATGCCGCGTTGGACGCGATGACTTGGAGTGATTTCTCAGCGAGGTTTAGAGCGGAGTTTTCGCCGATTATTGAGGTGCAGCAGTTGGCCCGGGAGTTTCAGGATTTGACGCAGACTACTAAGATTGTGGCGGAGATCACCGCCAAGTTCAGAGAGAGATCCCTTCTTGTTCCGCAGTATGTCGCGGATGAGGAGATGAAGAAGGCACGATATCATGAGATGCTGAGGGATGACATCAGGGAGTTCGTGAGCAGGTCTGGTTGTAAGACGCTGGAAGATATGATTTCTCGGGCCAGGGAGAGGGAAATTGATTTGGAGCAGATTCGGAAGAGAAAGCCGGATGAGGTTCAGGTAGCCGCGAGTTCGGGCAAAAGGCCCAAGGGATCGGATTCGAGGTCAAGGGATTATCAGGACCGCAGTCGATACAGAAGGTGTGGCAGGATGCACGGGGGCGCGTGCAGGAATGGTAGTGGTGGTGAGTCTGGTTGTTTCAGGTGCGGTCGGATTGGTCATTTTAGCAGAGATTGTACTGCTACCATCACTCAGGGATCAGACTTGATATGTTTCCACTGCAATTAGCGGGGCCACAAGAAGACCTAGTTCCCCAGTTTGCTTTCAGCAGGACGGGTGATGGCACCTACCCCTGCAACTTTGAGGATCACAGAGGGCCGTCAGGGCCGTGCGGAGGCGCCTGCGGTGGGAGGCCGGGCTTTTCAGATGGCTACTCTGGAGATGTGAGCAGTGCCGGACATTGCAGGTATGCGACTTCCGTTTTCAGTTCTTTTATTTTGTGCATGATTATATTGTTATGGCTCTGCATCTTTAGCGGTTGAGCATTTTATTTTCGAGCGGTTTCATTGTGATCGAGTTATATGCCATTTGCATACCTTGGATATTTGGGTTAGTAGTTAAGGGGTGTGTTGTATCGAAGAAGGATACTTAGGGTGCAGTATCTGTAGCATGCCTTGGAGGGACTCGGTATGTCTTGCTAGTTCGGAGCCGTATAAGTTTTAGAATGGACAGGTTAGATCCTTAGCTATGGTAAGCTTGGGATTCCTCAGCGGATTGATTATGGTAGCAAAGATTGGGATTTCTGCTCATCGATCATCGAGGTGTAAGCAGGATCAAAGTGGGGGAGAATCCTCCGAGTGTATAAGGGTAAGGGGACGCAAATCCAGATCGGGTATATGATTCTGAGAAGGAAAGAAGGTAGTTCCGCGTTTGACGAATCGAGTAGTTCAGGGTTGGGAGTTTGAGCACTTCCCATCAGTGCGTGCGTGTAAAGGGTAATGGTGGGTATGTGGTTCGGATTCAGGTTAAAGGGCCGCATGTAGAACTCGTGTGAGTCGGAATGGAGATCTTGAGGTAAAATAGCAAGAGATGTTTTCGTGTTAGCAGTCAGTGGTGGAAAGTGATGTAAGACTACGGGGCAGCCGTAACATTTTGTAGTAGCTTCGTTGGCGGAGTCGGGGCGAGGCCCTTATCTCCTAGCATTCAGATTGGGATCGGGAATGGGGAATGGATGGGAATGGTATGGAGTTGCCGGTATAGCCATTGAGAGATGAGACATTGGAAGAGGCCGCTCTAGGATATAGTCGGGTGAGACCCGTGGGCGAGGCCCGTATGAGGATAGCAGTATAGGTGAGACCTGAGAGCAGGGTGGCTCAGTAGTATGGTTGGGTGAGACCCGTGGGCGAGGCCCGTGAGTTTTAGCAGCACAGGTGGGACCTGGTAAGGATCTTAGCGTCTAGGCAAGGGGATCAAGGATCCCAGGAAATTGTAGTGCCAGCATGGTAGAATAGATTGAGCAGTATAGATGGCGGAAGTATCTTCGAATGTCGCTGGGAGCAACTAGTGGTTGTGTTGGGTCAGTAATCGGTGAGAGTCGGTAATCCAGATATTGATAGGTTGGTAGGGACCAGGATGGTCTCAGTTCATTCGGAAGCCAGATAAGAATAGCAGGATTTCTAGTTAGTAGCAGTGCGGGGATGCAGAGTATGGTGGAATTCAGTAAGTCGATCGTGGGGTGCTCGACACCGAATGATAGTAGAAAGAATGCCCAGTGGGTACTGGCAACGATGACCCGTACTGGGAGTGGCGGGAGTAATAGATTGGGTGAAGACAGGGTCTTCACAGTGGCAGAGGAGATAAATGGTTATGGAGCGTTGCCTCGGGAGGGCAAGGAAAGAAGGGGTGAACCCCTATGTTGCAGTACGCGGAGAATATCAAAAAGATCATCAGTTGAGTAAGTTGTGTTACAGGATGTTCAGGCTCAGGATGGACACGAGATTATTATCTGTAAGGATTGACGTTAGTCTGAATGATTGAACGGAAGGCCAGCAAAGTTAGGCAGCTGGTGTTCGAATGGATGGTAGGGCTTTGGAGGCAAATCGCCGGCAGTAGAGCATAGTAAACTTCGAGGATGAAGTTTAGTTTAAGTGGGGGAGAGTTGTAACACCCAAAGTTTCAAAGGCCAAGAAAGGAAAGAAAAGCCCTAATTTAAGGGTCGACTCGGCGAGCCCAAGGAAGGACTCGATGAGTCCGAATGGGATCCGAGTCGAGGAATAAGTGACCAACTCGGCGAGTCGGCCAAGGCAACTCAGCGAGTAGGGTCTATGCGAGGAAAACCCTAAATCCGAGGCTTGGAGCCTATTTAATCGCCTCATTCTTCTTCCTAGTGCTCCTTTACTGTCTCTCACACCCATAACGCCGCACCCTAAGCCCCCATTGTGCTCATTCATGCTTTTGGCCATTTTTGAGTGATTTCAAGGAAGAAGAAGAAGTGGGAATCTTTGAAGCATCATGGAGTGGCATTGGATCCGAAGTTTGGGAATCATTTCAGAGCATTTGAAGGTATTAAGTCGTTTCTCTCCTCCAGATTTTCCTTGGTTATGAGTTTTGGGGCTTTTAAGCCATGTTTGAAATCAATCTCGAGCTTGAGGTCTAGATCTGAGGTTGCTACCTCAGATCCATGCTTGTTTTGGTCTAGAATTTCGTAAAGTATCAGCCCTTGAGTGGATCATGGAGTCTTTTTACCTTAAGCCCTAGTTTTTGGCATGTTTTGCCTAGATCTCCTTCTCTACACGTAAAGATTGCAACTTTACGTAGGGAATAGGCTTGGGAAGGGTAGATCTATATGTAAGGAGAACTGAAGGGACTCGGCGAGTCCTTTGAGTGGACTCGGCGAGTAGCATGAAGTTGTGGAGAAACTCGACGACTGGGATGCACAACTCGTCGAGTCATATGAAGATTGCCTTGTACTCGGCGAGTCTGTTCTTGGACTCGGCGAGTCAGGTCGCGAAACCCCCCAAACCCTTCGAGTTGTGACTCGAATCAGTGAGTCGGGTGGAGACTCAGTGAGTTGGACAGGTCTGGACTCAGAAATCGGTAGACTCGGCGAGTCATAGACTGACTCGGCGAGTCGAGTCACGAATGGAAGGAATCTGAACATTATGAACTCGGCGAGTAAGTAGGGTGACTCGGTGAGTAGGGTTGACCTGGAAGGTTGACCTTGACCAGGATTTTGACTTGGACCAGGGTGGACTTGGTTGTCTTTCGAGGGTCAGTTAGACTCAGTGTTGCATTAATATTGGTAGTTCGGGGAGCAAGAGGAGCAGGAGTTCCGTGAGTTGTCAGGCAGCAACTAGTGAGATCATCAGCAAGTTCAGCCAGTGCAGGTGAGTTTCCCTTTGTGTGAATGGGTCTAAGGCCATAATGCCGGCCCATGTAGTTATGAGTAGAAGACCCGGGGGTTAGCCCTAGGCACAGTATGCTAGTATTATTTTTAGGACGAGGTCCAGTAATAGCGGGCGGGTGCCTAGGGAATTGTTTATATGATAGTTATACTTGTTGTCTGTGTGATACATGTATGTGCCTGGTAGGGAGGTGAGTGTGGGCGAGGTCCCGTATCTCACCAATAGCAGAGTGTGGATGGGGTTCCATATCTCATTAGTAGCAGAATAGGGGCGAGGCCCAAACTAGAACAGGAGTGAGAGTGGGCTAGGCCCGTACCTCACTACCATTAGTAGCGTGGACGGGGTTCCATGACTTGTCAGTAGCAGGACATGGGCGAGGCCCAGGATAGGCGAGGCCTTAGGACAGAACCAGTTGCATGTGTTAGTTATGTTTTGTGAAATGTTTATGTGTTATTATTTGTTGACGGGCGAGGCCCTGTGACAGGCGAGGCCTAAGTGAAACAGATCTGTATCCGAGCGGGGCTCGAAGCCAGGCGGGGCCGTTGTAGCGGGCGAGGCCCGAGGTAGGGGGCGAGGCCCAAGATAGGGGGTATGGCCCAGTATGTGCAGTATGTGGTGATGCATGGTATGTGGTAGGGTGGGGAACTAACTAAGCTTCGTGTTTACGGTTTTCAGTTTTGGTTTCAGGTACTTCCGGTAGCGGAGGGAAGAGCTCGGGGTGATCGTATGGCACACACCATAGATTAGACAGCCTGGGAATGTTTACTCTGATAATGAACATGTGTTTTGAAAACTTGTACTCATATTATGTTTTGGAATGATGACTTTACTTTAAGTAATTATTTATTAAAAGAAATTTTTGGTCTTAAATTTCGGGTCGTTACAAAGGTGAGGCAAACCACCATGGCAGCCAAGCATAGTGGTTTCCGCTAAGTTGCCTTCTTTTGCCTCCACCAGCCACCATGATGGATGGCTGTGTGCGTGTGTTTTGGTGTGTGTGTGTGTGTAAATTGTGTACAACTTGTGTGTGTTGGTTGTTGGAATTATCTTTTGAGTCGTCGCCGTATGCGGGTGGCTGAGCTGTGGAACGTTGTCGACCACCACTGCCCGAGGTGGCAATGGGTGGTGCCCGACCCAGTGAAACCAAAATTAATCTGAAACTCAAGCTTGGACCTAGTTGGCATGTTTTTGGGTTGGAAACCCTAATTAGGGTTTAGAAAACCCTAATCTAGGAGACTTTAGTTTAGGACTTTCCGGGACCTGCGTTTTGGACTATATGATTAGAGTTATGAATTATGCGCAACCACATTGTATGATTGACCTAGTTGAGTGATAGACATAATGGATGAAGTCCTTAATGGGTTATGTATTTTTACTTAACCCTGATCGTCATTTTATGTGAAAACCCTAATTGTGTTTGGGTTTCAAGTTGGGCCTTTTCTTTTAGGCTTGGGTATTTGGGTTCTTGATGGGCCATCTAAGAACAAGTGTGTGGACTAGGATATTTGGATGGACTTTAGGGTAAGTCCCATGTAATGGGTTTGGGCCCAATTTGGAAAATTAGGCCATAATTGGGCCTTGGTTGATTATTTGGCTTTTAGGCCTTCAGAGTGTGAGTTTGGGCCTTGGTCTTAGACCAAGCTAGGTTAGGGGTAAAATGGTATTTTTACCCCAAGCGTGGATTTATGGTTATGCATCGGAACCCAATTGTTAACTGGGTGTTGTTTTCTTATTGATAGTTCGCGGATCTGTGAGCCAGCAGCCAAGGGTGTTCTGTATGATTCAGCAGTGCGAGGTGAGTCTTCTCACTATATCCATGGGTAGAAGGCACCAATACCGGCCCATTACGTGTTATGTGGTATGCTAGTTGTCTCTGTGATACTTCCATGGAAGACCACGAGGGGAGCCCGTGGCAAGTGAATATCAGACCATGGGGGAGCCCATGGAATTCTAGGCAATGACCATGGAGGGAGCCCATGGTACACTAGATAAAGATTATGGAGGGGAGCCCATTGTACCTATACGTATGTTGTATGATAATCTGTGGGTGTATGTTGTATGGTATATTGGGTAACTCACTAATATTTGTGCTTAAGGTTTTTAGTTTATGTTTTAGTTAATTCGGTTTTGAATTGGAAGAGCTCGAGATGATTGCAGATCACACACCATATGTTTCCGTATTCTGTGAATTACTTTGATTTGATGATGTTTTGCTAAATCTTGATTATTTTGGTCTTATTGGAAAGATTTGTAATAATGATTTATTAATCTAAAAACAAAAAAATTTATGGCGTCATTTTCGGGATGTTACAAGTTGGTATCAGAGTCTTGGTTTGAAGGATTCTGACATACGCTCGGGTGTTTATGAACTCAAACTGAGGGTTTGGAAAAGTTTTTAAAAAGAAAAGTATTTTTTTAAGAAAAGAATTTCCTAAGACAAGAAAAGGTTGTGGTGCATGCAATCATACGAGATCAAGTAAGTTTCTCCCAAAATAACCATATATGTTATCTGATATGACTTGATTTATGAATCTGTGAATCGCATGCTAGTTAGGGCTAAAAATCTGCTCAGCTTTTGCATGATAGAATGCTAGGAGAGATGCCTTTTTATGTCTATTGTATGAGTTGGTAGACTTGCATGCTAGAGCTGATTAGTCCGGGATAGATTGGCTTGATTTGTGAGATGCTTTGTAGTCTTGGGAGTATCAGATGCTATGCTGTAATGGAAATATCAATTGGTATTAGACACTGCCAAGTGTATGCTTTAAAAATTGTATACGGTTAGGATCTTATAGCCCTAGAATAATTGATTTTGCCTTATTTCATTATCCATGTCTGGTTGTGGTCCTAGGGTAGAGTCTATTATTCGACAATCTATTTTATCATGTTTTGTGTATAATTTTCATGCACAAGGCAACTGACAGCCTGGCAGTGAGGGTGAAAATTTCTAGCATGAGTTGTGGTATGTGTGTTGAATGCCCTATGATCGTTCTATGGATTAGAGTGTTGTTGCACGGATGCTGCTTGCCTTGTGCTTTGTGGAACTGCTAGGTAATGAGAGTTAGCTAATAATTGAATATGAATGTATTCATGAAGTGGGTGAATGGAATTATGGGGAGTTCTTCACCAGTTGATGGCAGGGTAAGGTCGAGAACGTAAGAGAGCCTAAGAAGTGCTTCAGTAGGTTTTATGGCATTGTTTAGTGAATTTTTGGTGCATCAATTTGAGTAGGTGACTTAGAGGATTCAGGATGATTCTTGAGGAAAGTATGGATAGGTGTGGAAGGTAGTATTAGGCCCATACTACTGAAAGCATATGATCCATACTCGAATTTGGGAGAGTCTTGGAGAATCTAAGAAGCGGTGGGAGGAGGATGTTTTTGGGTGTGTTCTAATCATTTCCATGTTGTATTTTAGTTTGGTGATGAGCACTCAGGGAGGAGGTTCAGGTTCCGGTCCTAGCTCAGGTGTATGTAATGAGCCCAATAGCGATCAGATGCCGGAATTCATCTCATTAGAGATTACCCGTAGTATTCTAGAGAAGATCCTTGTGATATTTGGTTCAGTTAAGAAGGATATTTTGGATATCTTGGATAAGCACTTGGGCGCGATCCATTTTGAGGTTATGGCTATCGTTGGAGCTAACACTCTTTCATGCTGTAAGCGAGAGATCGATTTGGAGCACCTGGGAAAAAGGGGGTCAAATTAGTTGCAGGCAAGGGAGGATTCCAGGAAAAAACCTAAGACTTCAGATCAACGATTAGGAGACCAGCGGGGTCGGGGTCAATGTGACACGTGCAGGAAACTGCACGATGGATCTTGTCATTCCAAGCTGTCACACCCCCTCCCGCCGGCGGAAACGCCGAGGTGCGCGACGTAAATCATTAATCACAGTTATTGAACATAAATTAAACAGTACAAATATAATCTTCTATTATTATTAAAATTGAAATGACATTGACAAGACCATTGCTAAATCGAGACACAAGCCTAACAATTGACGTTTACAAAGGTGTAGTATAATTAACGGAGAGTCTTATGAACGAACACTTCCGACCTATTAAATAACCTGAGAATACATGCATTAAGATACATCAAAAAAATTATTGGTGAGTTCTACAGGTTTTGACACATAGTACTTTTATAATCGAAATTGATTTGTAAAATTTCTCCGGTTGACCAGCTTTTATAAATGCGTATCTTTCTATCAAAAATATAAAAATAACTGAGTTTTAAAAGTGTATTTGTACTCATTTAAAGATATCGTTTGCTCAAATCCAAATATAACCATTTGTTTAATATATAAGTAAATCAAATTTATAATAAATCTTTACAGTTCACATGACCAAAATGTCTTTTATATAAGGGTTTTGAATACCAATTTATATAAAAGAAAGCCATATCACTTTTTTGTGAAAACTTAATATATTCAAATTTACTATACGGGTTTGGAAGTGGAGCGGGTTTTGACCCTAATCCGATCCAAACCCTTATCAGTTATACGGGTTTGGGGCATAGTTTTTGATCCATTTACCCATTAACAACCCGTACCCGCTAACCCTTTTATTAAAAGGGTCGGCTATAGATCATCACCGATCCGCTCCGTTTATAACCTGCCCCATATAAATTTTAGAAATATAAGTTTATATTTTATATTTCCTAAAGTTTACATTAAATTCCAATCAGAAGTCCAAAGAGAAAAGGGCAAAGGCTAAATTGTTTTTACATAGGACTCGAGGACTCAACTTCTAGACTTCCAGTCTTCTCCCAAGAGTCATGATTTCATTTCATTTATATTTCATTATGTAATCACCAATTTCATTTATAAATCAATTAGGTCATTTATCAACCGGAAGAAAGTTTGTAATTGTCATTCTCTATCAATGCAGTCGCCGGTCAAAAACCAATTGGAAGTAACTAAACTAATGATTTTAATTACAATAGAAAGTCCTCGAGTACATAATGTGTTTACTAAATCAAAACATATTTTTATTTATTGAATGTGATTTTATGATTTAAGTAAAATGTGTTTGATTATTCAAAAAACCTATGGGTTATGGAGCGGGTTTGGATATCTGCTGATTCGGTGGATAAAGGTATGGTCTTGATTATTCAAAACCCTGCGGGTTACGGAGCGGGTTTGGATCAAGGTTGATTCGCTCCAAACCCGCCCCATTGCCAGGTCTACCAGTGGGGTAAACTCTTCCCACATAAATATTGTGTTTTCGTGTAACAAAAAAGGATTTATATAAATAACTTATTGATTGTAAGTTAATAAACCTCATTCACTCGTTTCTTGATATTAATTAAGTATTATATGACTTAATTTCAGGCATTGACACTTATCCTTTTGAGTCACAAGTTATCCCATTTCATACAGTCTCTTTCAACTAGTATAAGTGGACAAAAATCTCAGTATATATCCTATTTCAATCCTATACGGTACCAACAATTCATTTGGGGTCTGTAATGAGATCATAACTGAATTGTGACGAACGCCTCTGCACCAACACTGGAAGATTGTGTTGAAAGCCCATACCATGTATTTGAAGATGTGATAAAAAAAAATTAGTGAGTAAAATGCCAACGCCCAAACTTGACTTATCAGCGAATAGTTGTAGCTAGCAACCGGTGGCGGGATGTAAACCCATATAAGTATGTGATCCTGAACTTATACTCAACGTTCCTCGTTCCATACAAATTAACGGTTATGACACAATGGAGTTTCTGCTAAGATGTACGATCATAACATTATTACAAATGTAGCCCATGCAGCTTAAGAAATGATCTTAACTCATAAAGCTTTTAGAAACGAATGTAGTTCACTTAGAATGCCATGTTGGTAGGATTGATTCTAACAATATGTGTAAGCATTCTAATCCTAAACTTCTCGTTATAATGTTTTTGAATACTTATAATTTTGTTGTTTAGGAATATTATTGGATCAAAGTCTTTTAGTGTTTGAGGTTCGTAAGACTTAACATCTTAACAAATTTTATTATCTGACGTGACGAAATTTGGACAGCATAAGGTTTGTTTTGATAATATTTTCCAGATTTCAACCAATGTAAAACCAACAATTCCCATAATATTTATAATTTACGTGATTACAATATAATATGTCACAAATAACGACTCTTAAGTTTTGAAGCCAATCATGTTATTTATCGCAATAAAATCCACAACTTAGTAGAACGAGTTATATTTTTATATTTAATATAAAACTATATTGATAAATTTTACATTCATTTTACATAACTTATATATATTAAAATTATATTGTCCATAATTTAAACTATTGATTATATATTTTCGTAATATTGGTCTTTCCATCAAATACAAAAATGTACTTTTGTTCTATACTCAGAATAATGTTTTTGATTTCATAATATCTTAATATACATTTTAATAATTGCGACAAACTATAAACATATTAACTTTTAGCAATCAACTTTACTTGTATTGTTTATAAATGATTTATAACATTTTAGATTGCTATTTAATAAGTTTTTGGCAAATAATAAAGCATGCTGTTATTTTGTGTGTAATATATGAAAAATTATGAACACTTTAATATATTTTCTCTGAATACTAAAGCAGTAAAAGAAGGGCCGTAGAAACTCACATTCGATGCGTGAGTTCCATCGTAGAATTTGGTTTCTTTGAGAAACTTGACGTCAGAAACCGTAACTCCATAATTCTTGAGCTTTGAAATATTATCGATACCATTTCGTAACAACTTTAAACAATTGGGGACTGCTTGTTAATTTAATTTAACAAACATAGGACTTTTTTGACAAAATAAATACCAAATGAGGGGGTGTTTTAAACAAATAAGTTTATTGTTTGGAGTTGGGACCTATTTTGAATATGGAGTTTAACAGGGTAGGGAGTTTGGTCATTTAATAATTAAAATGACATAGGGCTTATAACACCCCGTCTCTTTTGTTTTGATCGGGCATAGGAAGGAATGAGTGAAGGCAACGAACACAGAAAGGGAAAAGGGGGCACGAACGCAGCGACTAGGTGGTGACGTTCGATCCATCGCGAGAAGGAGAGGGAACCCCGTTCTCCGGCGACTCCACTGCGAGTTCCTGCCCGTCATCGATAGCGAGGAGGACCAATGGCGAAGCGATGACAGAAAGTGGCGAGAGGGAAGCTCGCAGGTGCGTTGCCCACTATTCCGGATGTCGTGACCAATCGCGATCGTCTCCGGAGTTCGAACAGGCCGAAGAGATGGAGGGAAGAGGAGAGGCAGCGAGGCTTCTTCTTCTCGTCCGACTGCGGGGTGTGAAGGGGGAAAAGAAACGGGTCCACCTGGAGCGATGCGAGTAGCAGTAGCGACGAGTCTAGATTTTTTGGAGGGAGGAGCACCTCCGGTGCTTCATTGGTTCGTAGAGAAGGGGAAAAAAATGAAAGCAGCAAAAGGGGCCATCGGCGCCTTCTGAGTGGTGGCGAGGGAAGTTCGATCGTGGCTGTTTGTTTGTGACAGGCGAAGAGGCAACATCGAATGGGAAAGATTGAGTGTGGGGATGTGGAGGTGGCGGCAGCCACCTGTGTCACCGGAATACACACGAGAGAGGGTGGGTTTGAGATTTTGAGTGGTGAAGAAAGTGTAAATGATTGAAGGCAGCTCATGAGTGATCTGTTTACAGATTTTTGATTGATTTATAGTACAACGTCCAATTCATTCTAAGATTTGGTACATGTGAAATTTTTGATGCTCATATGTATGAATGTGTGCGTATCGTATTGGTGTTCATGAGGTTTGAGAGAGGGAACAACCGATCAGGCAATTATCAACTTGATTTATATTAGATTTTCAATATCTTATTTGCTTCTTAATTGAAGTATATAGATATGGTTTGTGGTTGAAACTTTATAAAACATTATATATATATATATATATATATATATATATATATATATATATATATATATATATATATATATATATATATATATATATTAATCTGTTAGAAGTGTTAAGATGCTAGCATTTGTCTTTTAAAAATTATATATAATACATAATTCTATAATCTTATATCTATATGTATTTATGTTTTCATATATAAACTTATAAACTAGATTATGATCCGCGTTAAACGCGAGGAAGTGTATAAAAAAACATAGAATTGTAAACATACATTATAATTAAAAGTACATTACCATAGTTATTTAAAATTCATTAACATACATTACAATAACTATTTTAACCCCATAACAATTAAAAGAATAAATAAAAAACTAATAAATATATATGTATTCGAGTATTTGCACGAGTAAATAACTCACAACACACACACACACATATATATATATATATATATATATATATATATATATATATATATATTATTGTATATATATATATATATATATATATATATATATATATATATTTATTCAAAGTAATTATTGTGTTATTGTATTTATAAATGTGGGCCAATTATTTTACTTATTTTAAGAAAATGATTAATAAACATTATTTAATTAAAAATAATAAAAAAATACCGTCTAATTTAACTAGAAGGGTATTTTAGTCAATTAATATATATTTAATAAAAGAAATTTGCATATTTTAAAGGATCATGGATTCTATTAATTTTAAAAATCCAATTTTTTGAATTATAAGGTTTTTAATTCGGAAATTCTGATAGAATATATTTGAGTATGTTCAAAAATAAAAATATTCTAGAACGATAAAACAATAAAATATATTGTTTAATATATTTCTTGTAGAATAACAAATTCTCGATCCAACAATTGAAGAATTAAAACAAATATTATATTAATTCTTATAGAATACATGTAACAATTGCTAAGAATTGCATTTATTGTTAAAGAATAAAACTAAAAAACTTTCAAATCGGAAAAAAAAACATCAAAATCTAACAAATAACACTAATTCATTCTAAAATAATAATGTTTTTAAGAGGCGTTGTTCAAATTTCGTGGTTCGTTCTTCAAGCATCAGCTTCCGTGGAAACAAATCCAATGAATAAATTAGTGAGAAAATATCCATAATCCATTCCAATATAATTGGAATTCGTGATTCCATTCTGATATAATTGGATTTCATATACCAATAATTATATTAATTCGTTGCAATCTAACAGAATATGTTCATGATTATCATAAACAACATTCTTTTCTTATAAAATACTATAAACGAAGAAATACCATTCAGTTGGAGCTTTTTAGCGAGCACTTGGTGTGCATCAAAACAACTTTCAATTTCCTATAAAAATTTGACAATCAGAACAAATTCCAAACTCACCAAAAATGTTACACTTAGAAAGAATTAGAAAATAAACCTAAACACATCCAAAACTTCTTTGATTTCTGTCAAGCAATCAATACAAACATCCATTCTATATATTAAAATCAAATTAAAAAAACCCATTTGAAGGTTAAACTTCATTGGTTTAACATTGTTCCATAACCTAAGATTGCACCTTCAAATTGTTACAAAGTTGAACAAACAGCACACCTTCAAATTGTTCTAATTATCATATAAGCATCTTATGAATAAGATCTAGGTTCAATTGAAAACTGAAACACAAACACATATACAAGCAAAGTGTTACATAATAGAAAATTTGGGGTTTGAAATTCAAACTCACGTAATGAACAAAAATTGTTATAGAATATAACTCATGTAATTAACAAAATGTTACATAACAGAAAATTTAAGGTTTGAAATTCAAACTCACGTAATGAACAAAATTTTGAGGAATTTAACTACGACTTAGGTCACTTCCTCCGTTCCATTTTCCTTGAAATTGAAGATCTACAATGCATACAGAACCTATTGGAAGCTGAAAGAAGTTGCTGCATAAACCCTAAAAGATTTGCATTTCGTTCTATTTTAGAGCTGTTTTATGAATTTGTTATGCATCAATTGATAGAACAACAAAGAAATATAAAAGAAACCAGGGAAAAGAAGAAAAAGTGAAAGCTAGTAAAAAAAATCGACATCACGGATGACTCGGCAACAGAAAAAATCGGACAAAAACAAACCTTAACTGTTGAGTGCGACGGTCTCCGGCAGGTGGTTTACAGGGGAGAATATTAGTTAACGGTAGTGAGGGCTTGCTTGAGAGGCCACGACCGAGAGAAGAGGAAGTGTAGGTTTGTGTCGCTGTATGAGTTTGTTATGCATCCATTTTCCTCCTCCGCACCCTATCGACGGAGAAGCAAGAATGCAACCTGGCTGCTCCTTCCCTTCTCCCTCTTCGGCCTCGTCAGTCCCTTGAGATACCCTCTTCGCCATCGATCAGAAAGAAACGGATTTTCCCCCTGCGAGATTCCTCATGATGGGATCGGTCGGAGGTGAGGGAACGAGATTTAAACCGTATAGATTAGGTTAAAAGGCAATACCTTGATTATAGGGATTATTTTTGGAAGTTATTAAACAAATTACTAAATTACTCTTATTTGTTTGTTTAATTTTTTAATTTTTTATTTAATTTTGATCGGCCCACATTTATTCATAAAACAACACAATAATTACTTTAAATACTTGAACCTATATCTATATATAAGTTATAAATCTTTGAACATTTTTTAATTTCATATAATATATGCTCACATCTTATTTATTTATTTATTTTTTATAATTTTTGGTTCTATTTTGAACGATAGATGATTTGAACAGTTTAAGATGCTCTAAAATGTAAGTATCAATATAATATTTTTAATATACATATTATACATAGAATCTTACACAATTGATCAATAATACGTAGCGGTTTACGGTTGTTTGACCGTTGAATACGCACCGATTTTTATCAATTGTTACATTATCCCCCCCATTGAATGAAATTTCATCTCAAAATTCAACGTATGGACCATATACACAGACCACATCTGGCGACACTATCTTTATGGGGTTCGGTGTACCATATACACGGACCACAAGAGTCTGAAGTACTTGATGGATCAGCCAAATCTGAATATGCGTCGGAGGAGATGGTTGGATGTGGTGAAGGATTATGATTGTGAGATCTTGTACCACCCGGGCAAGGCTAATGTTGTAGCCGATGCGTTGAGCCGTAGGGCGGAGAGCGTCCCGATCCGAGATGTTTGTATGAGGTTGACGGTGATGACTCGGATTTTGGACACCATCCGAGGGGCCCAGGCTGAGGCTGCGAGACCAAAAAACCAGAAGAGGGAGCGGCTTGTCGGTCAGATATCGGAATTCGTTACGGATGGTCGAGGACTTATGACATTTCAGGGTCGGATTTGGGTATCGTATGTGGGTGGTACGCGTACTATTTTGATGGAAGAAGCGCATCGATCGAAATATACCGGGGCTACTAAGATGTATTTAGACCTAAAGAAGGAGTATTGGTGGCCCTGTATGAAGAGGGATGTTGCATGGTTCGTCGAGAGGTGCCTGACTTGTCGTCAGGTTAAGGCCGAGCACCAGCGTCCGCACGGTAAGTTGCAGCCGCTGGAGATTCCCGAATGGAAGTGGGAACATATTACCATGGATTTTATCACCAAATTGCCAAGGACTGCGAGGGGGGTCGATGCAATTTGGGTGATTGTGGATAGATTGACGAAGAGCGCTCATTTTCTAGCCATCAGTGAGAGCTCTTCTGCGGAGAAGTTGGCAGAGTTATATGTGAGGGAGGTGGTATCGCGGCATGGGGTTCCGATGTCGATCGTTTCAGATCGGGATGTACGATTTACTTCCAGGTTTTGGAAGAAGTTTCACGAGGAGTTCGGTACAAGGCTGCATTTCAGTACCGCATACCACCCGCAGACGGACGGACAGAGCGAGCGGACGATTCAGACGCTTGAGGATATGCTTCGAGCATGTGTTTTGGATTTTGGAGGGAGTTGGGACACCTATTTACCCTTAGAAGAGTTTTTGTACAACTACAGCCATCATTCGAGCATTGGTATGCCACCCTTTGAGCTGTTGTATGGGAGGAGGTGTCGCACCGCCATCTGCTGGGGAGAGGTGGGGCAGCGGGTAATGGGTAGCACGGAGATTGTACTGCAGACAACCGAGCAGATACAACAGGTCAGGCAGAGATTGTTGACCGCTCAGAGTCTCCAGAAGAGTTATGCAGACAGGCGTCGGTCCGAGCTCGAGTTTCAGGTTGGTGACCTTGTGCTCCTAAAGGTCTCTCCTTGGAAAGGAGTGATACGATTCAAGAAGAGGGGCAAATTGGGACCTTGATATATTAGACCTTTCAGGGTAATCTCTAGGGTAGGCAGGGTAGCCTACCAGTTGGATCTACCTGCTGAGTTGGGACAGATCCACGACACCTTTCATGTGTCGCAGTTGAAGAAATGTATTGCCGACGAGTCGCCAGTGGTGCCATTAGACGATATTCAGGTGGATGCTGGCCTGAACTATGTTGAGAGACCAGTGGCTATTAGGGATCGAAAGGTTAAGGTTCTGAGGAACAAGGAAGTACCCTTGGTGCAAGTGCAATGGCAACATCGGAAGGGGTCCGAGCTGACATGGGAGTCCGAGTCTGAGATGTGGGAGCAGTATCCGGAATTGTTTTCAGTATAAGACTTCGGGGACGAAGTATGCTTCTAGTGGGGGAGAATTGTAACAGCCTGAAATCCAGGTACCCTTTTATTTAAGCCCTTCATCTTTAATTTATATCATTTAGGGTTTTGCATGATGAGCGAGTACGCTGGGCGTACAAGGAGTACGCTGCGCGTACTCGCGCGCTTCATTTAAACGCGTTCTCCCTCGGGTACGCTGGGCGTAACCGGTCCAAAATAAAAAACCCTAATTGTTGGGTTGGCTATAAAAGGAATGTGTTGGCTCGACTCCTCAACCACCATCCCTCAGAAAGAAACCCTAAGAGAGTGTTTATTCGTTCCTAGCCCATTTGTGAGTGTTCTAAGCTTGGTGGTGTCTTTTCAAGGTAGCAAAGGAGAAGAAGAGTCCATTGGGAAGGCTAGAAGTTGGTGGTCAAGTGTAGATCCGGGCTTTGCAAAGGTTGCAGCTTCATTCTAAGGTAAAAAGTTCGGATCTTGACTTGTAGTTCTTGTGGTATGCGTAATGAACCATTTTATAGGGTTTTGGTCCCAAAGGTGGAGACTTTATGAGCAAATGGTCTCCATTAGCTTAGATCCATCATATTTCTGGTCCATCTGAGTTGTAGATTTATAAAAATATAATCTTGGACGTGAATGTTTGGCCATGCATGAGATCTATATCCTTGAGTTGAAATGGAAAGGTGTTTAGGAGTGTAAGAGCCTTTACAGCCATGCCAAGGCTTAAAGGTTTAAACTTTATGAAAAAGGATGCTTAAATAAAGCCGGATCTAGAAGTTGAAGTTATGGCTTAACCGATTAAGACCAGAAATGAGGAATGTTTAGGTCTGATGGTTACGTCGGGCGTAACTCCCAGTACGCGCAGTGTACTGGGTAGAGACCCCGACTCTTGGGTTGGCAATGTACGCCCCGCGTACATCAAGCTGTACCCCCGCGTACTGCAAGGTTGACTTTTGTTGACTTTTACGGTTTTGGTCAACATGTGGACTTTGAGTCAAGGAAGGGTAAAATGGTCTTTTACCCTTTGAGGAATGATGAGAAGGGGTAAAGTCTAGTTGTGGAAGTCTATATTAATTAAAATGATAATTGTTATGATTAGGCGAGATGAGTCTTCGTTGGGATTTAGAGATAACGAGTACGCGAGATTTTAGACTTTCCACGAGGTGAGTTTTCTCACTATACTGTACCCGGGAGAGTTTATTGTGTGACCGGAAGGTCGGATATGTTATGAGTTGTATGCATTGTATATGATAAGTTAATCGTTTGTATGTGCTATGTATGCTATGCTTGATATGGGCCGGAAGACATTATGCTATGGGCCGGAAGGCATATATGTTATGGGCCGGAAGGTTTACCGAGACGGGACGGAAGTCCCCTGAGACACATGGACCGGAAGGTCAGGGCCTGGAAGGGCGTATATGCGTAAGTAGTATTTTGGGGAACTCACTAAGAATTTATGCTTACAGTTGTTGTGTTATGTGTTTCAGGTACTAGCGAGGACCGTGGGAAGGCGCCGACGTGATTTGTACACACTGACGAAGGAACTGTTTTATGATCATGGGAAGTATTTTGTTATAATGACATTGTTACACATGTGGTTTCAGAATATTAAACGATGGTTTTGATGTTTGCAAAAATGAAAAAATTGTTTTGAAAATTCACATTGTTACATCAGGGTTTGAGGAAGAAATGAGAATTCTAACACTATTGAATTATCGAATTGGTTTTTAGATACTTTAAACAATTGCACTTTGTATAAATGTTTTCATTTTTTAATTTTATATGGATGTTAATGACTTTATGACTTTAAGGTTAAAACCTCTTTTTTGATGTTAATGATTTTAATCACTTTATGACTTTATATTGGAAAACCTCATTTTTTTGAAAATTTGCTACTTATTTATTAAACGGGTTATGTGGGTTGGATTCGACCCACTGACATCTGAACCCGTGATCCCATATACTTAAATGAGTTATATATGTTGTTTAGGGTTGAGGTTTCCAACCCACCAACTTATGACTCGCTAATCTGCAAACCCATATATTATATGGATTGGGTTGAGTTTATGTTTTTCTGACTCGTCATCCCGTGACCCATCAACCCGAACCCAACCCGATTGGCAGGCCAACTTAAACCAATATTGCCGATTTAAAAATACAGAATACAAATCTATAAATAATGTTTGGGAAATTTGCGGAAAAGTACCAAACGTTTGCCCCGGTTTATGCTTTAGTTCTAAATTAATTTTCATTTATGAAAAAAGACAGGTTACCAACTATTACACTCAGTTTAGCCATTCGAACCGACAACCATTCTATTTGTCGGTTACCCCAATTGACTCGTCTTTATTACCTTCCATACCCTCCCCATCACCCACTACTATGTAAAAACCCTTTCTTACCCTCCATCAAATCAAAACACTACCAAAAATGGCATCTTCAACCTCAGTGGGAAGCAGGAGCAATATCCGATCACGAAGGCAAGCATGAGGCTCTTACCATAAAAGGGACATTTAAATTTCTCAGGGTCAATTGCCCATAAAGTCATAAGCCTTACACTATCATATTTCTTGAACCTAATTAGATAACCCCTACTTATAGAGTAATTTGTCAAACAAATCTTTAGTTGGTTTGGTGATTCATACCTCTCCCCACAAACTGGCTTCATATTGTTCCATTTCACCTTTGGAGCATTGGTTGAGTAATGAAACTGCAATTTGTCTTCATCATCACCCTTACTCTCACTCAACTTCTCCTGTGGTGCTTCATCTTTCTAGATTCCTTGAAAATCATTTAGGTTTATCTCAGGTATGGTGCATTCGTCAAGTGCTTCGTCTGTGAGAGTGTTTAAGAATTTATCTTTGCATCGACTTCTTTGTTTCTATTTGAAAATTTCATCCAATTCCACATCAATGGTATCCAAGTCATATACTGTCTCCATTATCACTACAAAACAAAAGTTAATCAAAATATTACAAGGGAAACAAGATACTAGAGGACCACATGGATTTTCTTACCATCGATTCTTTTGAGGTAGGTTTTTGCTTCGATGGAGGGTGAGAAATGGTTTTTTACAGAGGCAGGGTTGGCCAAAGCCCAGGGCAGAAAAAAAATAAGGGCATTAATTTTTTAGAACCTGTTATGAGTATTCTTTAATTTGGGCTTGATCCAAGATACATAATGAAGTCCCATTCATGAAAAGGGGGGAGGTGAAAGCGGGAATTCAAGAAAACTTAAAAATAAAATCGCACCCCTAATTATTGCACCAGAAGAATACGAGGAGACTTGTAGAAGAATACGAGGAGACAAGAAGAAAAGTAGATGGCAAAAAACACATGCCATCCATGCCTAATATACTTCTCATGCTCTTGGTTCACAGCCTCACAGTTCCATCTCAATACAATATAACTACATCATGAGTTTTTCTTATCAGAGTTATTGTTTGCTTCTAGGGTTTTAAATTTCTTGTAGCACCTAGGCATCTCTGAAAAAACGAACCGGATGAAGAAGAAAGCTCTAATGCCGGTTCTAAATAAGATATATAGCTGTCAAGTGCTGTAGTTCATGTTTTTTCTACCTTTCTCGATGGCTATTTCTGAGTCAAATCGACGAATACATTTGCTCAAATCTAGGTCTTACTTTACTTATTTCATATGCACTGTCTTGCCACACCTCAAGTTTTCCCCCTAATTTTTATCGGAATTTGAAAAGAGGTCTAGTAATGGATGCATATAGTTAATACTAGGCGGTGCTAACATGGATGTCTAATCTTTTACCATTGGTTTTCCACTAAAAACACCTACTATATTTACTCTAATTATTTTCATCTTTTATTGATTTATTTGTGTCTCAGCATTGACTCGATTGATTTTGTCATGCTTCTGTGAATGATCAATGAAGTAAAAGACACAAAATGGTTGCATTTCTTAATATGAGCCGATTTTATGTCGGAATAAACATTATACGTTTGGATCTGTATGTTTGGTTTAGTTTAGTTTGACGATTTTGTTAAACTGTTTCAGTGATGATGGAGTGTAGAGCTTTAAGCTGGATCTCCTTTAGAATATCCATGACTATTAGAGTTGTTTTAATGAGATTTGACTTAGAAATGTACGAGCTATGGTTGATCCAAGGATTTGTTACACAGAGGGAACCACATTCTGGTGTTGCATTTTAATTGACTTGTTATTTAACAGATTCAACTGTGAATCTGAGGAAATCAATTAATCTCTGTTGTTAAATGATTTTTTACTTGATGTTGTTAATTTACTATAATTTATTGAGCTTAAACAAAACTCTTGCTCTGAAATATATAATGGATCTAGAGTCTGAAAAATCAGGCAACAATGTTTTGTTATCAACTTCATCTTTTGTAAGATAACATTATCGAGATTGGAGTTAAATGACAACACAAGTTGTTGTTGTTATTTTTTTTTTCATTTTGATAATTGTTTTCAACATCTAATTGTGCTTATAAAAAAGTTTTGCTACTAATTTTTCTTTAATCTAGACTACTACCTAAACCTGAAGCCATATAATGATGCATTGGATTGTTGTTTGGATGTTTTGTTGGATATATTCTTTGAGGGTATGGAAGATTGGTAATTAAGATTGCAAAAGAGATAAAAAAAGGAATAATTTTAAAATTGTATTACTTTGTAAATTTTAGTCATTTCTATCATTTATGGTCATTATTTCTATTGGAGAAACTACAAATTTAGCCTACTATTGTTATTAGTTCATAGTAATTGTTATTTTATCTCACATTTAACAAAGGTCATTTAAAGAATTAAACGTAGGGGCATTATTTTGTATGTTTGTCCAGGGTATGAAAACTCTATGGACCGGCCTTGTACAGAGGAGTGGATGACGGTGAGGTTATTGGAAGGTGATAAGGACGAGTCAGCTGGGGTAACCGGCTAATAGAAAGGTTATCGATTCGAAGGGCTAAACTGAGTGTAATAGCTGGTAACTTATCATTTTTCATAAATAAAAATTAATTTATGACTAAATCTTAAACAACGCAAAAGTTTGGGACTTTTCCCGGACTTTTTCAAGTATTTCCCTAATCCCCTAATCTAATAAATAAGAAGATTTTCGACACTAGGCATTCTCCAAGCCACCCCAAATCGATTTTTCTCGCTTCTTTTTCTCAAGTGATTTGCCCAACTTGCCCTTGATTGCAAGGCAGTTCTATCAAATCTAAAATGGGATTTTTAGGGTAGTTTTATCTTCTCTGGTTGCTGGGAGATTTGGCTTCATTTTACATTTTAAATGCAAAATCGGTTAAATCCAGTAATACCCTTTTATCCTTTTAATCTCGCATAACATTACACGGCCTTTCGATACTTATTCCTTCAAAGTCGCATTCCTTCTTATCAATCCCGTTGAATTAGATTTAAATCATACGCTATCTTTCTCTTCACCAACCAAATCGCAAGAAATCATGGAGCAAATCATCTCAAAATTGAATCCAAAGGGAAGATATATTTTCTTACTGGCCATTTTCCCATCTACTTTCTTCTTGCTACACTTTTCTAGGGTTTTAGTGTGCCGACATAATGTCACCAAGATGTCTTCTCTCTATGATTGCATTGCTTTTAACATTTGAGTTTGATTATATGGAATAATATTGGGTATGTTCATCGAAGCTACAAGATTTGGTGTGCCACCAAGCTTTCTTTCTGTCTTATACACGTAGATACCAGATGACACAATTGGAATGCCTTGAATTAATATCACATAATTTACCGAATGTCTTGATGTTTTCAGATACGTTTTCTACGTCCATGATTTTTATTGGATCACTCCCTCTTTGAGTTATCTTTCTGTTCGTTTCTAAAATTCTGTGAACTTGGTTAGAAAGAGCAACAATTGAGGAAGAGTGAGTTGTGTAATATTTTATGAGTGGATTTTAAAAAAATAGAGCATTCTATTACTGATGCATGAATATACATTCTAATAGCAGAACCTGATCACATATTTGTAAACCCTTTGCCAAATTTGGCACGTGGAGAGCATCCAGCTAGATTCCCCTTTTCTTACATAAAACCAGCTGAAAATGAGAAAGTCATGAGGAAATTCTATCCAATGGAGTCATGTTACAAATATTGATCTAATTGGCAATTCTCCAGTAATTATTAGCAAGGTAAATCCTTATTTACTTGAAATAGTTCATTTCCATTGCAATGTGAAAACCTTCTTTTTTTGTTTTTGTCTCATGGAATGGAATACAACTTTTTTCATTATTTTAATTTTCATTTATCAGCCATAGGTTGTTTTTTCTTTCCATCATGGATAGGAATGGAATAAGAAATTGCAATATAACTCATGCTTTTTTATGTAATCTTTAATAGCATGTCTGGTCATGCTGTTAGTCCGTGGGGTATCTAAGTTAACAGGCCAGCTGGTGATTTTTTTTTTTTTTTTTTTTTTTTTAAATGACCATTATGTTCTTGTCTTCCTAAAAACCCCTAATTTTATTGTTGTTTTAAGTGTTATGTATCCTATGGATTTGAGTTTCTTTAAAGGAGAATTGTTAATGGTGACTCTTATATTAAGAGTTTCTTAAATTTAGCCTTTTATGTAAATGCAAAAAATAATACTTCTATTGATTTGCTTATTATAACATTCTATTTTTGTTTCTTTCTAACTATCTCAGTTGTCAAATGAAATCCAATTTATAAATTTAACCTCCTTGCTTGATTTTACTTTTTTATTTAATTCCGTTTAAAATAAAAACTACCGTGGTTCATAGGTTTTAACCTAGTGTTTAATAGAAAAGAAGTGCAGATACGATTTTGATTTTTGAATATATAAAGCAAATTGGCGCGCTATTTGGGCCACAAGCAGTTGGGCTGCATCATGGGAGACGAGCGCAGATCCACCATCTTCTTCACCGAGCAACACCTCTCCTACGCCGATATCCTTCCACCTCTTGAGGTACTTCTTCTTCTTCTTCTTCTTTCCGATTCAATGAATTCTACTTCATAATTTTCAAAGACGTTTCAATAATGTTCGGAACCAAATCATCAGGTCCGAGCTAGAATCGAAATAGCCGTCCTGAATTTCCTCAAGGATTTGAACTCTCCAACTCCAGCCATCTCAAACCTCCCTATGGTCCGAATTCCTCACCATTTGAGTTTGATTATTAATGCCGATCTGTTTCAATGTTTTTTTTTTTTTTTTTCAATAAGCAATATGATCCTGTATCGTGCGTCGGAGATTTAAGCTATGAATGTTACAACTCAGCTACAAGTTTACCACAGAATCGTAATTACATTTTGAATATAAGGTTGAAACAAATAAGGCGTATTCATGTTTATGAGCACCAATGGAAACTATATGCTAATTGTGGTTTCGATTTCCTCAACATGTATCGACAAAACTGATAGGAATTGGATCGAATTAGGAAATTCGAATTGCTCGTGAAAGCCTATGTATTGTTGTACAGTACAAATGAGCAATGATTATTGGGAACCATTTTAATTCTTCTTTTTCTTTTTGCTCAATTGGGGAATGATCAATTGATGCTGCGAATGAAACAGATCAACCGTAAATCAAGTAATAGCAGAGTGAATCAGAGTCTATTAACCGAAGCTTCATGGATCTTTCTGTCACGTTCATTCTGCACAAAATCATTGACGAGAGAGAATTCTGCTAAAGCCTTCATAAGAGGTACTTCCAAAATCGTCATCAACAATTATATGATCCGACACTATATAACCAACACAATTTCCTTATTCTTATGCATTACTTTATCCACCTTATGCAAATCAGCGTGGAAAGTGATGGAGATGTGTTACAGCATTTTACTTCTGGAAAAGAGAGTAACTCAAAGAGAACTATTTTACAAGTTGCTTTGTTCATCACCAGATTATTTCACTACTCAACTACAAGTCAATCAAACTATCCAAGGTACTTAAAATTCACCATTTGATATTACATTTCTGTTTATTTTCTTTTCTTTCATATATTTATGCAACACAGATGTGGTAGCATTGCTGAGATGTAGTCGTTATAGTCTTGGAATCATGGCATCTAGTAGAGGATCAATAGCAGGTCGATTATTGTTACAGGGGCCTGATCAAGAAACTGTTGACTGCACTAAATGTGGGTCTTCTGGTTATGCCATTTCTGGTGACTTGAACATTTTAGAAAAACTGGTGATGAAGACAGATGCAAATTATATAATTGTGATTGAGAAGGTACTATGTTTGATTAAATCTTTTTCTCCTTTATTATCAAAATATTAAATATGTTTGTGTTTAGCATGCGATATTTCAGAGGTTGGCTGAGGATAAAGTGTTCAATCAAATTCCATGCATTCTTATCACTGCAAAAGGATACCCTGATCTTGCTACAAGGTTGATTTTCATTTGAGTAAATCAGATTTTTGGTATGTAAGTAATAAGTATAGCTCATTTTTTCCAATTTGTGTCCCAAAGAGTTTTCTTTTAAAGAATCTATATTTTGGACAAGAATTGTAAAAATCAACCATACTCAAAGGACCAAAAGTGTAACTACTCTTTCTAATTTGTGATAGTTGATTGAAATCATAGTTTCTTGGATTGCTCAAATAGGTTTCTTCTTCATCGCATGAGTCGGGTTTTCCCAAAAATGCCAATTTTTGGATTGGTTGATTGGTAAGAACAAAAGATTTTTATTTGGATTTTTTTTTTTTTTTTTGGTGTTTAGAAATTAGAATCATAATCACTTATTTTTTTGGTGTTTTTTTTTTTTTTTTATAAATTTTATTTTAATTTAGGAACCCTGCTGGATTGGCTATTCTTTGCACCTTCAAATATGGAAGTATTGGAATGGGACTAGAAGCATACAAATATGGTAAATTATTTATTTATTTATTCAATGAGGGTTGTTTGGATAAAATGCTCCCTAAATGATATTTCAAGTAAATTACATTTTTTGTTCATGAGTTGAATATTTTTTGAGTTTTGGTCCTTAAAAAGGATTGATTGGCGGATTTGGTCCTTGAAATGACCAATTTCGCTAAGGGAAAAATGACATTTCAAAAACAAGTGAGATGTGAGTATCACATAAAATTCAACAATTTAGGGACCAAAATTGTTATTAAACATTAAAATATGGACCCGTTTTGCAAACTAATTTCCTTAAGAATCAAACGAAAAAAAAGTGCTAAACTCAAAGGATCAAAAATGTAAAATTGACTCAGCTTGCAACATCAAGTGGTTGGGATTAAGGAAAGATGATTTGGAGTTAATACCACAAGAATCCTTCATTCCATTAAGGCCCAAAGACATGCAAATTGCCAAAAGCTTGACTTCTTCACAAATATTACAGGTTGGCTTCAAGAAGTCGTAGTAATATGCTTGCAATTATACTATTAACATTTTTTTTAAAGAATAAAAAAAAAAAGGCAAATCTGAATAGAAAATCATTTTGATAGGATAACTATAAAGAAGAATTGGCAGTAATGGTTGAGAGTGGACAAAGAGCAGAAATTGAAGCTTTATACTTCCATGGATATGATTTCTTGGGGAAATATTTAGCAAATAAAATTGTACAAGTCCATTACATTTAAGTTACTATTAGAGTATGAAGTGTGACTTGGAATTGTATGACAACGTGAATAAGTTTATGACCCGATCCGACCCGACCTGACCCGACCAAATAAGTGTTACGGTTTACAGTTAGAAATGTCTTTTATTGATTTGAATAATTTTTTGTTTGTTATTTGCAACTCAATAACATAACAAATGTAGAGTGTTTTTTTTTTTAAAAAAAATATACAAACATGCAATGGTTTTTATAGAATTTGGTCTTATTTTTACCCTACTTATTTAGAAACTTTTAATTATTATAACAAAATTTTGGAAATAATTTTAATTAATTTGGGATTATAATTTAGGTTTTGCATTTAAAACGATAATTTATAACTTTCGGTGATTTACAAAATAATTTTTGGAATCTTCTTTCAAGTTTAATTGAAAATTTGATTCAAGTACTTTAAAGTTATATTTAGATTAAAAACTTAAAAATTTGATATAAATTATTTAAGAGTTGCGACTTTAAAATGACAATGATTTACATAAGCAAAAATATCCAAACTAATAAATTATGTATAATATCTTAAAAGTTAAAGACATAATTATATAATAGAAATAAAATAGTGTATTTTAATATTGAAGTTTAGTTAATATAAGATTATAATTTAGGTTTTGTACTTATTTAAAAATATTAATTAATTTATAATCATTATCAGAAATAAATTGAAAAGTCATGAGAATTTTAAATAGATGTGGTGAAAGCAAAAATGTCTCTTTTATAGAATATATAGTAACAACAACTAGGCAAATCTCCATGCATTGCATTGAAATTTAATTACATAGCTTAAATATTAGAATGATATGTTATTTAAAATAAGGTAATGACATTACGTTCTTAGGTTGTTGTATTAGGGAATTAGGCAATGTACTTTGATATATGTTTAATGTCCCTTACAAAAGTAGTGTTCCTGATTTGGATATACATAATATCTTATGATGTTTACTTATAGATATTATTTTGGATTGTTTAGTTGCCAATTGGGATCAACCTTATTATAGATCAAGTCTATGGCTCGAATTTGTCTTTTTCATTGGATCTAGAATTTGACTATTTATATTTAGTTAAAATATGTTATCATCTTTAGCTATATTGAGAATATGACTCCTAATGTTTGTATTCGCATGTATGAATTAGTTGTAAAAAGTATACTATGGAAATAAATTTAAAGAATCATGTTATAAGTAGACTTTAATGACCTTATGTATGATTTGTGTAGGTTAAATTAAATTTAAATAATGTTAAAGATTGATAGCTAGTTAAGTAATCTAGTTGGTAAGTAATAAATGGTAGTATATGGATAAATAAAAAAAATCCATATTTACTTAAATAATTTATTTTTAGAAATTTCATTGTTTAAAAATTCGATAAAATAAATAATATACGAAGATATCGAGTGATTTACGAAATGGATCTGTTCATGTATTCACATTAATATTTATAAAATATTAATGAAAAAATATGCAATTTTGCATTGAATCTAGTTTTTCTAAGAAAAAAAATATATTTTCAAATATTAACTAATGCATGATTGAGTATTTACTTTAGAAGGTTGGAAAATTTAGAATTTTACATTTCATATATTTAAATTTACGATTGAATATTGGGAAAATGATCTAAAATGGCAACCAATAACACAAAATTTACCTATTAGGTCACGAAAGTAATAATTGCACCTAATTGGTCATCAAACTTTTTTTGGTTCTATTATATCATTGATATCGGTGATAGACGGTTACCAACCCACGTGACGTTCATGTCACTGGTTGTGTCCACGTAATCGATGGTATATTAGAATCGATAAAATTTTGTTGGTCAATTGGATACAGTTATATAAGGGCTCGAACAGTTTCAAATCTTTCAGTCCTAGCTTGCTGACCAAACATCTGCTTGAGATGTTCAACCATGTCAAAGGCAGCGAAGAGTTCCAAATCCCACTGAAGATCAGGAATCATGGTGGCAAGCATAATGCATGAAACATCAAGTGAATCATCCACATGCTTAAGCCAAGAATCATGTTCAACCTTTGTGACAGAAGATGATTATTCCGGGACTTGTGATTTGATGACATAGTCTCTTTTTTCCTTGTTTTAAAATTATTTGTTTGTTGAAACCTACATGAACCTATCTCCTATCCGTAAAGGTTTTCATTTCTCTTCTAGGACTGTAAGCTGTAGAGTAAAACCTTAGGGTTTAATGCATATTTATCGCCTTTCCAACACTTATGGATAATGATAAATGCAAAGTAAATACTCAAAAAAGAAGAAAGATGTGATTACTTGATAGAGATGAGAGAGCTTCGAATTCCATGTGTTGTAAATAGAACCCGGGAGGCCTTATTTATAGTGAAACGCAACCCTAAAGCCCCCCATCCCCCTCCCCCACCCCCAAAAAAAAACCATACATTGTGTACATATGGCCTCTTACATGCTGACACATGATAGTTTGAATTTCGGATCAAATATCATTATCTACTTTTATCTGCATTCAAACCTAAACAGTATTTGATCTTTCTAGAGGATTCTAAAAGGTGTAACATAACAAAAAGCATAGTAAAAATTTTCATTTTTAAAAAGGGAATAAACCATTTTTCCATAAAACATAAGTCATCAAAATATTGTTTCACAACCATATCATAAAATCATAGTATTAAAACATAGTATCTGTAAAAAACATATCAACCACTGGATAAGGTGTGCAATAAAGTTTTGCCTTTCCCCAATCCTCCGAACTACTTGAAACATTTAAATCCATGATTGTAAGTCAAAGCTTTGTGTGTTCCCCCAAAATACCCCACACAACAATATACATACAATGCATGCATACCAGGCCTAATACACATGGTTGGACTGCCACTTAAGCCTGCATCCAATGGTTGGACCGCTTTTCTGAGCCTACAATATCAATTTGACCGCTCTCCTGAGCCTATAACATATAGTTGGACCGCTCTCCTTGGGCCTACAGTAACAACTAGACCACTTGGGTATCCTAGCCTATAATATAAAGTAGGGTCGCCTCAACCCAACCAAAATATATCGACATATACAAACAACAATAACCAGCAAATATACGTAATTAGAACAGATCTATCAATCTAATAGATCACTACAGCAAACCAACATCCTTACACACAAAGGATAAATAATATAGTACAAAGTATAATGATAAAACTCACCTCGCAGGCTAGCAGACAATCAACACAACTCACACGAAACAAAGAGGGGTGTTACGAGCCACCTATACAACAATTAGAGGCATATCCTCAATCTATAGCCTAAAAACCCTTGAGTTTGATCAAAAAGTCAACACTCAAAGTCAACCTCACCTGACCACTGCATTGTAGCTAAGCATATGCCACGTTGTGGTAGCCTCATGACAAAACTGTCGCAAGAATCACCACGTCATGGCATCTATTCTGGCCAACTAAATGGATTAAGTACTTAATCCCTTAATCCACTCATCTAGACTTTCCAAGAGGCATTCTTACACCTAAATACATCATAAAAATCTTTTCTTTATGGATATACATGTCTTTTTCAAGGTAGGTAAAAAATGAAAGAGATGAGCTCAAAACTTATGCATGAGACCAATGACTCCATAGATCATTAGATTCTAAACATATAACCACAAAGAGACCTCAAGGATCCATAAAGTTGCCAAGTTTATCGAATCCATCCACTCAAACCATCTTAAACATGGAGGAAAGTGCTTAAAATCCTAGATCTAGAATGGTTACACACAAAAGTTATGATCTTGAGGACTTACAAAGGTCCAGAATGTTAGTAAGAAGGTAGTGAGGAGCTTACTTGCCAAACCTTGGACTAAGAACACCTTCTTCTTGCTTCAAAACCACAAAACACCACTAAAAATCTTTAAGATACAACCAAGGGAGGCTAGGGTTTGTTCTAAGTCAAGAAGGAGTGATGAAGGTTGAGGGTGAGCAAACCCTAGCCATCATATCCCTTATATAGGAGCACTAACCCCATAAATTAGGGTTTTACACTTCAGACCGTTGTCACGTCGTGGCCAAGACCTTGCCACGTCATGGTGTCCAAAAAAAGGGCATTCTTATCGGATGAGTCAACGTCGTGGTGTAATCACCACCATGTCGTGGCCACCTAAAATCCCATTTTTGAAATCATAAATGCTAAGAACACAATATAAATATATACCTGGAACTGGTGTTACAAAATATTTCCTCTCCTTATCCACGAAATCAACATTGGTCAACTATCTGACGTGATTGGTCACACCTGATCCAACCCGACCCAGACCGAACCTCTCTAAAAATAAAAGCTCCTCTATGGCATGTGAAATGCAAAGTGCACCCAAATCGTGCCACAGCCCGACTAGACGTGCGTGTGGGTTTGACCCATCTCTAATCCACTAAAACCTTTAAAAGACTAACTAGAGAAAAACCTTATATCCCCTTTTTGTTTCTTCCATCCACGGACAAGGTAAACTTGCCTACTTACAAGTAAAACCCAAATAATTTCCTAACATATAACAATAAATGAAAGAGGAGAAAAGAAAATTGGAGCAACAAAACATTCAAAAATAATGTTTTTATATATGTAAAACATATCATTTAACCATACATTTAGTTGGCATAGGTTAAAAAGATGAAAGTTTCAAATAAATATGATACAAGATTAATCATTTATTTTGAGCCATATTGATTTAGATGACATCTTTTATAAGAGTTATAAAGCTAAAAATAAAGATATATAAATACATAGATTAATTAAAATTGCTTAAGGAAATAAACCAACTAATTTTTTTATATGTTAATTATTTTTTTTTAAACTAAATAGCATGTAATTTTGCCTTTTTAATTGTGGTTTAGTTCAAACATAATATATCATGACATTAAAGATACTTTTCTATTAAAGTAATAAGTAAAATAATATTATTAAGTCTTAGTTAACATAATTTTATTTCGTTCCAAAACAAATTTTAAAACTTTACAGTTAACTTAAACTTAATCAAGCAAGTCGTTTATTTCTCTGAATCTCCCCACTAGTCACGAACATTATTAATTTGATTAAGAATTTTTTTATTTTTTTATTTTTTATGTTGGTCTGACGTTTTATTATGTAATAAGATATCATATAGGGCGATTATTTTATTTTATTTTATTATTATTATTATTTTTTTGCTGGACATTTTTCTGATAACAGCTCCCGCCGACCATTTATCTTTGTGAGATTTATTTCTACCGGTGTTTTTTTTTTCTTTATCTATCTAAAAATAAGATGTTTTGATTTTTACATCTTTGATTCTTTTTCTTCAATTAATATGAGGTGCATAAAAGTTAAAACACTTTGTTTTAAGTAGATAAGAAAAAAAAGCATAAATAAAATATCCCCTTACGAAAGAGGCGAGGCTTTGTTATTGTTTTATTTTTGTTGGTTGAATTATTTAAATAATCAATGTTTTATTTATAATTCTACTTTTTGCTTATTTCAAAACATGAAATATAATATAACTTGGTCGAATATATACTAGCAAATAAAAATATAAAATCACATAAAAAAATAAAAGTTGGGCCCAGCCCAGATTCATTTGTAGCACTAGGGTCCAGTCTCCTAACCCAATTAGTAGCTGAATGTACAACTGTACTTGTACCATTCGTGCACCCAGGTGGCCAGCTCCCATCATGCATCATTTCTCAAAATCGGGTCATTTTTATATCGATTTGACTCGTCATTTTCACAATAATTCATCGATATCAATTTCATATCATTTTGTAGGGTTATGAACTATGATTCTTTTATATATTTAATTATTTTTAAATGATATTTAGTTAAACTCATATTAGTTGCTTATAACCTATAGTAATAACCATTTTCGATGATTTTTCATTAACGATCATCTTCTCCAACGACATTTTACATCCGGTGACTCTACACTTAAAAATTCCAAATTGATCATTGTATTCATATAACAACTTAACATATATGGACTTGAAATCGTATTTATAAGATGATCCCACTAAGATGAATTGTTTCCTAACAAATAATTTAATCAATTTTCAAGAACATACAAACTTGATTTCTAGATACAGACTTCATTTCTAGGAACACACAATGAATCAACTCCTCGTAAGAAATTAAGATCATTTTTTCAAATCCATCTTAAGAACATAACTTGGATAGAGATTCATTGTGTATTTAGTATCATCAATGATCAAGGTTTAATATTATTTATGTATTTGTAATTTTAAAAAACAAACATTCATTTTTTAGAAAACTTTAGGTTGCGTTTAGTTACGGAAAAACAATTTTCATTTTTCGTTTTTTGTTTTCCCTTTTCAATTTTCATTTTCCGTTTTCATTTTTCATTGAAAAATTTAGAGAACGCGTTTAGTTAAACTTATTCATTTTTCATTTTCAGTTTTAGAAAATTAGAAAACGTGTTTAGATGTCTATTTTTCTATCGGTTTTCATTTTTAAAAAACGGTAGTGGTAGTAGGGTGTGGGTGGGGGTGGTGACGGTAGCGGGTCGGCGGCGGTGGTGGTGATGACAGGCGATGGTGGTGGCGGCGTTAATTTTGTCAGTGGTGGTGATGGTGGTGGTGCTAGTGATGGGTTAGTGGTGGTGGTGGTGATGGTAGGTCGGTGATTGTTGTGGTGGTATTGGGTGTATGGGGGTGCGAGTGTGTGTTTGTGTGTGTATGTGTGTTTGTGGGGGTAGGTGTAGGTTTGTGTGTGTGTGGGTGTGTGTGTATCTGTGAGGGTGGGGGTGGTGGTAGGTGTGGGTGTGTGGGTATGTATGTGTGTATGGGTTGGTGTGTGTGTGTGCGAGTGTGTGTGTGTATGGGTGGGTATGTATGTGTGTGTGTTTGTGGGTTGGTGTGTGTGTGGGGGGGTGGGTGTGTGTGGGGGGGTGTGTATGTATGTATATGTGTGTGTGTGTTTGTGGGTGGGTGGGTATGTATGTGTATGTGTGTGTGTGTTTGTGGGTGGGTGTGTGGGTATGTATGTGTAAGTGTGTGTGTGTGTGTGTGTGGGTGGGTATGTATGTGTGTGTTTGTGGGTGTGTGTGTGTCTGGATGGGTATGTATGTGTGTATGTGTGTGTGCGGATGGGTGTGTGTGTGGGTGGGTGGGTGGGTATGTATGTGTGTGTGTGGGTTGGTGTGTGTGTGTGGGTATGTGTGTGTGTTTGTGGGTTGGTGTGTGTGTGTGTGTGTGGGGGGGTGGATATGTATGTGTGTGTGGGTGGGGGGTGTTAAGGTGGGGGTAGGTAAAAGTGGATGGGGTGAAGTGGGTGTGTGTTTATAGAAAAATTTTGGAATTAGAAAAATATGGAAAACAATGATTATCAGTTTTCCAAAATTTTCCAACCTCTTTATAATTTTAGAAAACGAAAAATTTTCGTTTTCCGTGAAAAATTTAGAAAAATAGACGAACTAAACGCGTTTTCAAAATTCTCATTTTTCTTGGAAAATTTTTCCGGAAAACGGCCTATTTTTCCGCAACTAAACGCACCCTTAGACTTTTGATTTCCATATCTCTCTCTCTCTCTCTCTCTCTCTCTCTATATATATATATATATATATATATATATATATATATATATATATATATATATATATATATATATATATATATATATATATATATATATATATATATATATATATAAAGTGTAGGATTGTATTCACCGACACATTCAACCCATCTACTTTGAACGCTCATGCACTTTCAATCTTTTTATTTTGTTTAAGGGTTATTGTCACTATAATCCAACAATGTTTAGTATATTTGTTTAAATTGTTCATCGCGACTTTTTTTTTTTTTTTTTTTTTTTTTTTGCTTTTAAAAGGACAAACTTGTGTTTTACCGGTTAATTTCGTACCTTTACCCTTTTCCCTTTTTTGAAGGTTACAATGCATTGTCAACTGCCAACTAAGCAGGTGAGTCAACAATGACTCAGTAGTGAGTCGACTCATTGTTAATCAAACACGTCTTTGATTAATTGGAAAATAACTCAAAACCAATTATGTTTTTCTACATCATATCATGCCTTGATATATATATATATATATATATATATATATATATATATATATATATATATATATATATATATATATATATATATATATACTCCTAAAACTACCGACTTGTAGAATTAGAATTCAATTTGGAAACTAGAAACCGACTTGAACATAGCTTCCTAAAAACTAGGTTGGTTTCCAAATCCTACTCGACTTAGGATTCTAACAATCACACCCGAATCTCTAAGTCCTTCTAGAGAATTCTTCAACTCCGATCCGGTTTTAGAACACGGACTCGTCGCTGTCGTCACGTTCCGATAAGTCACCTTCTTGTAATTTTTGGAGTCGTTCTGGACATTCAAATGCAAAGTGACCCGGTTTGTCGCATCGAAAACAGATCTCCTTAGATCGGTCATTTTCCTTATTTTTCCGATTTTTATCACAACAACAATTACATTTTTTTTGCAATTGTTGGAATTGGGTTGAATTAAATCGGAATTGGACTGTTTATTGGACCGATTACGTTGAGAAACAATATTATTTCTTTTGCGCCCGCCTGACCCACATGACCCTCCAGATCCGGATCCATTTGACCCGTTAGTCCCATTAAACTCATTCGATCCTTTCCATTTTCCCTTCGTTATCGACGAGTTACCCCCACCAGCCGACGAGCCTCCTACTTCAAACATCGATTTCACAGATAGCACCTTTGACTAATCTGCCTCGCTAATATCTTATTCCCTTATTCTTTCTTCGTATGCCTTTAATCGACCGACTACATCTCCGAATCCGATTGATTTCAGATCGAGCACTTGTTCCAAAGAGACGACGATGTGTATAAACTTCGAACGAGGCAAGGTTTTGAGGAACTTCTTCATTAATTTCAATTCATCAATAACCTCTCCTAAAGCTGCTAATTTCGAGGCTATACTGGACAGCTTTCCAGCATATGCGTCGATGGTTTCCGACTCCATCATCTTTAGCCGATCGAATTCGGCATTTAGGGTTTGCAATCGTGCCTCTTTCACCCTATCAACTCCTACATAACGAGCCTTGATCGATTCCCACATAACCTTTGAAGAATCGACATAACCAATTTGCATTATCAAGCTTTCTGGAATTGCATGGTAAAGCAACCCCATAGCAAGGTAATCTTTCTCCTCATTTTTCTCTGTTCCTGGATCAATCACTGTCCAAGCCTTGTGAATCTTTAATACCACTTTCATTCTTATTGACCATACAGTGTAATTCGTTGAGTTCAGCATAGGACACACTATAGTGGTTGACCCAATTTCCTTCACTCTCACCGGAAAGGGCCCTGCACCATCTTCACCATCCGACATGTTGACCTAGCTTGTCAACAGGTAACAAAAACGATCTCACAGTCTTCGATTCCTTGGCTTTGATACCAATTCTAGTTTATAAAACGTAATTGCAAAACAGTTTTAATCAAACACCTCTTTGATCAATTGGAAAATAACTCAAAACCAATTATGTTTTTCTGCATCATATCATGCCTCGATATCTATACACAGTGGCAGATTTAGGGGCATTCCGGGGTGGCACCGGCAACCCCTAAATTTTCCGGCCACAGTGGAAAAAATTTCGAAATTTTTAAAATTTTTTATTTTTTCTACTATCGTGCAACCCCTAATCTTCCCGTGCAACCCCTACAATGAAATCCTGCGTCCGCCACTGTCTATACATACATATATATATATATATATATATATATATATATATATATATATATATATATATATATATATATATATATATACTCCTAAAGATACCGACTTGTAGAATTAGATTTCAATTAGGAAACTAGAAACCAACTTGAACATAGCTTCCTAAAAACTAGGTTGGTTTCCAAGTCCTACTCGACTTAGGATTCCAACAATATATATATATATATATATATATATATATATATATATATATATATATATATATATATATATATATATATATATATATATATATATATATATATAAACTGTAGGATTGTATTCACCGACACATTCAACCCATCTACTTTGAACGCTCATGCACTTTCAATCTTTTTATTTTGTTTAAAGGTTATTGTCACTATAATCCAACAATGTTTAGTATATTTGTTTAAATGGTTCATCGCGACTTTTTTTTTTTCTTTTAAAGGGCCAAACTTTTGTTTTACCGGTTAATTTCGTACCTTTACTCTTTTTTGAAGGTTACAATGCATTGTCAATTGCCAACTAAGCAGGTGAGTCAACAATGACTCAGTAGTGAGTCGACTCATTATTGCCACGTAAGCCAAGATCTTTTTCTCTTTGCCGATGTTAAGAACAATGAGTTCGACCAATCCTTTAGTATTCATCTGCAACCCTAGCATAAGCGACTCCTTCACTGTAATCATCACATCACCGCCACCACAAAAGTCCGTAAAATCTTCACCTCGAATGCCACCATGATTAAAATAGAATTTAACTAACACCACACCACCGTAACTCTCCTTTCTTCTCACTATATATATATATATATATATATATATATATATATATATATATATATATATATATATCCATGGAATCAAAGATTAGCAGTTAGTATTAACCCGCTTCTCTCAGAAAAATCAGAGAAGATTGTAATCGAGCATCGGTATCTTGAATTCAAGCTCTCGACAAAAAATGGTCCCTTTCTTGTCGCCGATGCCCTGGAGTTGTTTTTGAAAAAGATTTAGGTGTCGTTGGGCGATTTGGAGAATGAGGACGAGGCAAATTGTACAGATGAGTGGTTAGTTAAGGAAGAGAGAAATTTTGATTTGGGTGACTTATGTCCAGCATTGTAGCTCTTGGTCCCAATCATACTCCCTTTATTGGAGGAGGAGGATGAGTAGTAGTGAAAGAAACATCGATGGATTTCGATTCATGATTCATAAAGATAAATTGTCGATCAAAATCGTAAACCAAGAACATTAGGTAAATTATTTTAGTAGTTGGAGGGCTAAGAAGGACCATCACACGGAGGTGGAGGATCGTGGTTGCAGAATCCATTGTGTTTTCTTATCATCAGCCATCTTCCACCCTTGAATCTCAGGTTTCTCGATTCCGCTACCCTTACCATCAACTTCATCCAATTCATACCCAATGATGCCCTCCATTGACATAAATTTCTCATCTCCCGTTTTGATTTACGAAATCTGCTACCACCATCGGGTTGTGTTGGAGGAAGATGGGAATCATAACGGGGATATGGGGGTGGCATGTGGTGATGATCGGGAAATTGGAGCTGCCCTAAGACGTAATCACTGAGGGCGACACTTGTATTTTTTAGGGCAACGATGAAGAAGGTTTGAATCCTAATTTTGGTTGCTTCCTCTTTGATTTCCCAGCATACCGGCTATTGGTGGTTGTCACTGCTGTTGTGTTGGTGGTTATTGGTGGCTCAATCTCTACCTTAATTAGAATCACAAGCCTATCGAGAGTCAGGGTTGTAAATCTGGTTTTATTTCAGACGGATTTAGTGTTCGATTTTTTGAATTTAAGGAAGAAAGAGAATAATAGGAAGATGTTATCAAGCAAGCAACGAGAGAGAACAAAGACTTTCACCACCGACATAGTTTTAACAGATAAAATCCACGTGGATGACATGTGGGTGCCACGTGGACCATTTCATTTGACCAAATGTCATGTGACATATCAAAACTGATGATTAGGAAGGGGTTAATCGGGTGACCCCTTCATATTTTTTATAATGACCTTTTAAAAAGGTAAAATACAATTATGTACCCCTAAAAGGCAAAAAAAAAAAAAATCACGAATGACCATTTAAACCAATATACTAAAGTTTGTTGGGTTACAGTGACAATAACCCTTTGTTTAATGATATTTTTACTTTGTTTAATGATATTTTTACTCATGTACTCTTTAAAATATCATTTTCACCCCTCTATTTTTTTTTTTAAACTTTCATAATTATCCTCCATAGTATATATAATGTCATTTTCTTTACCAAATTTCGTTCGTTAACTTAAAAGCAACTATTTTTTTGTATGCTTTTCTTTATGTATGTGTTGCTATACATTAAAGCTGGTAAGCGTTTTGATGTATTCGATGTAAATTTAGAACTTTCGTTCGTTTATTTTGAAAAAAATTACTTGTTTTTTTTATGTAGGTATCGATATAAATTCGAGTTTGTCTATGTTTTAATTTTTTTTAATGTTTTCTATATATCGGGTCACATATGATATATATTTTTTTATTTGAGCTTTGGTTTGCTTAACTTAAAAAAAATGTAACTTACTTGTTTTTAGAGTAAATTACATGAATGGTCCCTATGGTTTTAGGTAAACTGCGTGCTTGATTTTCTAACTTATTTTTTAATTCGGAAGGCCCCTAATGTTGGTTTTTGTTACGTGTTTGACCCCTATTTTTTGTTTTTGTTGTGCTTGCTCAATGTCTTACCTAAAAAAACTATTATTTAAATAGAGAAAAATGGTGGAGTAGGTAAGCTAAGGTGAGAAGGGTGAGGTTGGGGGTGTGTTTATTTAAATAAGTTAAAAAATCAAGGACAAAATTGTTTTTTTAGGTGAGACATGGACCAAGCGCGCAATAAAAACAAACAGTAGATATCTTACGAGTTAAAACAATTAGTTAAGGAGCAAACGTTCAAATTACCCTAAACCATAGGGACCATTCGTGTAATTTACTCTTGTTAACTCGATTTTTTTTCATTTTTTTCATTTTTTTTTTAATTTTTTATGTTTGGACTTAAAGTTTATGTATGTTTTCATGGTTTTTATCTAAATTAAAATGTAGATGCACTTCTTTTTGTACGGTATATAGTCTTTATGTTTTGATTGTTGTCACTTTTGGTCATTTCTTTTTATAACATCATCATTTTTGTAAAAATTTTCTATGTAATATATAATTGTTACATGTTTGCTAAATATTTTGTATATATTTAATACATACAACCATTATTCGTCACATATATGTCACCGCCACAACAAACGACGGGCAAACAACTTCTTACTAAAATGAAGATTAATTAGTCTTTAATTTTAGAAATATGTTCAAGAATTTTAGGAACGTGTAAAGTGAAAAAGGTTAATGATTGAAATAGATGAAACATGTTTTGAATGTCGGTGGGTCGGTGCACTATCACTATATGTTCAATAATTTCACTATATGTTCATAATTTCATGATCATTGATCCATACATAGCTCTTGTACTATCCGCAAAAGAGTGGTGTTTTTCTGTCTGAGAGATGACATGTCAAAAGCAGTAGAAAAGTAAGTGGAAAACTTAGGTTATGTGGAGTGGTCACTACAAACTCACCGAAAAAGTGGTGTCACCTCTGCACCACATCAGCTTCACCACCAACCCACTACACATTGGAAATGGTTACCACTAACAATATTCATTTTTTTATTTTTATTTTTATCTTTTGTAACATTTATATTAAATAAAAAACATATTTTTTTAACATTATATTAAATAAAAACAACCCACTAGATATTGAAAAAGGTTACCACTCCATATCATTTATATTTATATTTTTTTAATTTTAAAACATTAGATTAAATAAAAAATATTATTATAAGTAATCATTTTACTAACTAAAAAATCAAATAAACATATTATTAACTTTTAAAATTAAATAAACATAATTATATATAGTTAAGGGTTTAATATAATTCAGATAAAATTGAAAGGGTGTAATAGGATTAAGTTACAGAATTTTAGGGACCAAATTTGTAACTTCAATTAAAACATTTATAATATCCACCTTACTTCGTCTTCTTCACCGGATTTCACTGGAAAACGGGTACTAACCCGTTTTTTTTTCTTTCTTTTCTACTTCAATGGATTAAAAAAAATCCAACAAAATTAAGGGGCAAACGGTGGAAAAAAAGCAAACCAATAGAAAGCTCCGTCTTCTTCCGTCTTTCCATCCACGCAACACCACGAACACCGGCCCTTGGGACGGTGTTCACGCGTCTTTGATCGTGCCAACTCAGCATCACGCGTCTTTTAGACGCCCACTCCTGATAGCCTTAAAAATGTGTCTTTTTATAGGTCGGTGAAAAATAATAATTCGAAATTGATCTCTAAATGTATTGTGGATTGCTCACAAGTAGGGCTGTAAACGAACCAAACGAACACGAACAAGGTCTTGTTCATGTTCGTTCGTTTAAGTTAACCGAACAACAAACGAACACGAACGGATAAACGAACGAGATTTTCTTGTTCATGTTCGTTCGTTTAACAAATTACTTTGTTCATGTTCGTTCATTTATGTTCGTGAACATGCTAAACGAACATAAACGAACAAACATAAACGAACAAAGATAAAAAAAAAACACATTTGAACATATATGAACATAAACGAACATATAATATCTCAATATAATAAAAATTAATTGAATATAGATGAATATAAATAAACTTAAACGAATGAACATAAACGAACGTAAACAAACATCATAAACGAACGTTCACGAACATAAATGAACGAACGAGACCATTGTTCATGTTCGTTCGTTTAACTAAACGAACGATAATTTTTGTTCATGTTCGTTCATTTATTAAATAAACGAACATAAACGAACTTCCCGCCGAACAGTTCACGAACGATTCGCCGAACGTTCAATTCGTTTACAGCCCTACTCACAAGTCACATGTTTCCAGTTTTCATGTCCTAATTTTTCAAAGGGTCATTATTGAATTTGAAAATAAAATTTCAAAATATATTCAAAATTATAAACATATGTATTTTACTTTTAAAAAAAGTAATTAATTAATCTTTTATGTATATTAGCCAAGGTTCTAAAAAGTTCGTCACGGCTCCGCCATGGCTCCAAGGCTTGTACATGCCGCCAGGCTTTACCAAAACGCCACATTAACTCATATATGTGTATAAAAATAAATAATAATTGAAAATACATATAAAAATATTAATTATATACAAAATTTCCGCATTATGTCACGCCTTACAAACGACATGGCTCGTCAAAACTTAAAAAAGTTTGAGTCTTGACATTGCCGTCAAATCACGTTTTACGTTATTTAGAACTTTGATATTAGCTATCATATCAAGTGGAATAAGTTATATCTCTTTATAATTTTATATTTTTGACACAAATTTTAATTTTATTATAAATTTAGTGAACACTAAATCTTATTCTAAATTCATTTTAAATTTAGTTTAATTACAAATTTATTTCTATAACTTTTTTAAGACCTTTTTAGAATTTTTACAACCTTTTAAAAAATCTTACTACCTTGCAGTTCATTTTTAAATTATTTTATATTATTTTTATAGAAAGATCTGCTATTTGTTAAACTAATTTGTTAAACTAATTTACAAAAGAGTTATCAATTTTTTTATATTTTTTAATATAACACTTTAAACTTTGGTTATAACAATTTAGTTTATTTTTTTATATTCTTTTACAACTTTAAACGATTGCTTTTAACTCTCATAAAATTTGTATTCTTATACATTTTAACAAAAAGTTTAAAAGCAGTTGTATGGAGTTATTAATTTTTAGTTAATACATTTAAAAAATTATAATTTTTTTAAAATATTTACAAAATACATTTATTTATAAGACATTATACTAAAATTGTAGGAGAGAGTAATTTTTAAAATTTATATCCCAAGTTTAAAACTTTTGTATTAAAATTGTAAAATAAGTTTATAACGTTATTGTAAATAAGTATAATAAAAAACAACTGTCTATAGGATATTGTAAAACTTTTGTAAAATAATTGAACAACGTCCAAAAATTAAGAAAAAAAAATATTAAAAGAGGTTGTATAAAATTCTACAATAATCTTTAAAAAATTGTAGATTTTTTATTTTGTAAATTAAACTAAATTTGGGATGAATTCGTAATAAAATTTAGTATTTGGATCAAATTCGCAACAAAATTTAAAGTTTAGGTAGAAAGTGTAAAATTAAAAAGATAAGTGATTTGTTCAATGTGATAACAAATAAATATATCGAATACATGATTTGATTACCCTTTTAAAATATAAAATATGTTTGTTAGCAACTTGAGGACATTTTAAAAAGTTATTTTTGTCCGCAAAACTATATAAACCATAGACCCAAACCATATTATTGAATACCAACATATAAGTGAAGTTTCAGTGTTGTAAGTCTGTGATGTGATTGTAGTATTCGCCAGATTGAGATAGACCATCGTCAGGGTGATTGTTGGTATAAATGAAGACCAGTTCGTGCTTAGGGCAAAGGTGGAGAGTGTTGTCAAAGAACATTTCTCTGTTATGGGAGGAGGATCATTGGGGTCCAAGGCGAGGTTAGGCATGTGTAGCTCTCGATAAGGTGGGACTCATGGGCATGGCTCCTTCGTTGGTATAGATTGGGTGAGACCCCTAAGAGAGGCCTGTATGGTTATGACAGTGCAGGTAAGGCCTAATAAGGATTGGTTGGGTCAAGGTATTTGATCATGGTTTGAGTGGGATGTCTATGTGTTCAGTGAGTGGCATGAGAGTGATGCATATGCTAGGGTAGCCTTATCATTTGGACTCACAGGAACCTGGTGGCTAGACCAGGTGTGAGACTAGCAGTCTCAATGGTGGATTGGAGATTTTCATATCCCAGTATAGTGAAAGGTCACCAGGGATCAGAAGGTTTTGGGTGAAATGCAAGTACAAATCCTTGGTTTCGGGTTATGAGTTATGTACCGAGTTGTCTTTTGGTTGAGACTCGAATTGGGAATCGTTAGTGCATATATACAAGATCTTTACTTCAACAAGTTATGTATTAAGGAATCTGTATGCCAAGGGCATCGATTGAAGGGTTCAAGGTCAAAAGGATGTTTTTAGTTCTGATGGTAGAAAAAGGCTCTTGTGATTGTTTTGGATTGGTTCCACCTGTGTGGAGGTCAAGCAAGTATAGGATTTCAAAATTTTAGCAATAGCATGTTGGTTCGAGAGTTAAAGGAGCAGTGATTTGTTTAGCACTAGAAGGTTTTGTTTGGAACATTGGTTCCCAGGAGGGCAGTAAGGATTGATTTCGAGGACGAAATCTAATTTAAGTGAGGGAGAATTGTAACACCTTGTTCCAAATCGTTTCCTAATTCAGGGCTATGACTTGAGGATCGGTTATCACAAGGCTTAGGGACTTTGGGAAAGAGACATTTAGACCCATTGGGTGTGGATAAGGTAAGTTATCAATTTGGGAGTTCAATTTGAGTTTTGGAGCCAAGGGGTATATTGGTAAAGTGTAAGTTCAGACTTTTTATGAATTTTGGATTTTAGTTTGGGAAGTTTAAGGAAAGGATGAGTTGATAGAAGTGTAGAGCTTCTTGTTACCTTTCCGTGGATATAAGGATCATTGAAAACGTACTTAGAACGAATAAATTATGGTCTCCAGAAGTTGGTGGTTTAAAAGGCTAAACCTTGTACGTAGGGAGTACAAGGGAATATGTTAGGCATTTTAGGAAGAAGGGATCACGAAACTTCGTGGAGTATGTTGGGCGTATTAGGAGTATGCGGGGCATACTCCAGCCAGATGAAAACCCTAATTTTTAGGGTTTGCACCCTATTTAAGCATCATTATATCATCTCTTGGACATTTTAGACCAACCTCCATTTTCCTTTTACCTTAAAATCGAAACCTTAGAGTGATTTGGTGAGTTTTGAGCTTGAAAGGGTGTTTGTTGGTGGTTCATGAAGAAGAAGAAGAGGAGGAGGAGCACTTGAGGGGATAACTTTAGCTTGTAGATCCAAGATTTTTTACTCATTTGCAAGCATTTTGAGGTAAAAAGCTCTCTCATTGATGGTATTTGGTGTTAGATCTAGATTATGTTGTATTTTGTGCACTTTTGGAGACTTTTGAGTTAAAAGTGAGATTTTGATCTACTCCAGAAGCTGCTTATGGATGCTAGATCTTGGTTACATTTAGGTAGTGTTTGTTTTTGGTCTGCAGATCTGCACGACCTCTTCTGTCTGCGCCGCGCAAACCACGCACAGACATTGATCTTCGCAGACTGTTTGCTTTTTTGAAGACTGCAGACCTAAAAATGTCTGCGCGCCCTCTTCTTGGTGCAGATGTGGACCATAGTCTTCTATCATCTTTAGACATCTTCTAGCTTAAAAAAACATATATATCTTTATTTTTTTTAAGTTTTTTTTTTTAATTTATATTTTATCCAAGTTTATTAATGATAAACAATTTGAAAAAAAAAAAATTACAAAACTTAAAAAAAACGTTCGACGATACAAACATGATATTTTTGACAAATTTATAAACAAATATTTATTACAATAATAGTCGTTGAAGTTGTTTATATAAATATGAAAAATAATCATAATATATTCTTATATTTTTTTTTTGCCAAATTTTGTAAAATGTTATTTAATACAATATCGTCAATTTCTCGAGAAAATATTTATGGTACGTTTTTAATGGATTTAATTGAAAAAATCGAAGTTTATTTACATCCATTTATGCATCAAATTCTTTGATCGCTAATTATAATGTTTGGTATAACTTTGCAACCAAAGTTGTTGGTTTTTATCAAATATATACGTTAATTCATACAATTTTTATTTTTATTTTTTATACAATAATGCATAAAAATTGATCTAGATTCGTTAATTATTTATAACAAAGTCATACAAATATTAAAAAATCACTTTTAAGTTTAAAAAGAATCAGTTTATTTAGATTTCATTTTATTTAGTAGCTCGCAGATGTTAAAAAAACAAACAGTCTTCTTTTTTCAGACTGCAGACGTTTGGTCCACCTCTTCTACTGCAGAGGTTTACATATGTGGTTCACAGACTGTATATATTTTGCCTCAGAAAAAACAAACAACACCTTAGTCCCCATGTTCATAAAAATGTCAACTTTATGGAATATGTTGGTCCATGCAAGCATTAAGACCTTTATTGAACTCTTTTGAGCTTTTGAGTTCCTTTAAGTGATAAGAAGCCTTAAAGAATCAGACCTGGGAGTTTGTCACTTTGTCTTAGTCGGTTAAGTTCTTAATGAGATGGTTTGGTAGTATGGGGAGTACGTTGCACGTACTCAGCTGGTACGCTACGCGCACTGACCCCGAACGAAGTACACTTAGCGTACAAGCTGAGTACACCCCGCATATTCAGCAGATGCACATTAGGCTTGGTATTCTCGGTTTGGGCCATTGTTTGGGTTTTCTTAGTTTGAGCCTTATCGGGCCATTAGAGTTCTATTTTGGGCTTCTGGTTTGTATTTTTTTTGGCTCCTTTGGATTTAGGCCTATGATGGGTTTTAGGTCCGATTTGGAAGATTGGGATATATTGGGCTTGGGAATATCATTTAGGATTTAGGCCATAAGAGTAATTGAGTTGGGCCTTGAATTTGGGCCTAGTGAGATTAAGGGTAGAATAGTCTTTTACCTTGGTTGTTGGCTAAGTAGTTTAGACTATTAGCAATGGGTTGGAATCCAATTAATAATTAGATGTTATTGTTATTGATAGCGCGGGGGGTTTTTCCAGATCAGCAGTCAGATATTTATTCGAGTGTTTCAGCAGCTAGAGGTGAGTCTCCTCACTGTACTTGTGGGTCGAAGTTACCAATGCCGGCCCACTAGGTTCTCGTATGTTAGATGTCTTTTGTAACCCTTGCATAGTATGTTGGGCTAGGCCCATAGGTATGCTGGTCCAGGCCCATTATATAACAGACTACGCCCAATTATATGTTGGGCTAGGCCTATGGATCAGGAAGGGCTAGGCCCATTATATGTTATGTAGGTGCTAATTGTCTTTGTGACTTTTGCATTTGTATGTTTGGGCTGCGACCACATGGTGGGTTGGGCCCAATATGCGAGTTGGGCGTAATGTGATGGCTAGGCCCAAAGGTATGTATGCTCTGTGGTATCTTGGGGAACTCACTAAGTTTTGTGCTTACAGTTTTATGATTTTATTTTCAGGTACTTCCAGTTCGAAAAGGGAAGGGTCGAGCTTGATCGCAACGCATCAAACCATGTTTCCGTATTATGATGATTTTGGGATTGTACTCTGATAACTTCTTTTTTATAAAGTACCTTTGAATATTTAGAAAAAGGATAATGGATGTTTGACTAATAGATAATTATTGTTTTGGTTGAATTAAAAGTGAAATTTTTACCTCATAATTTTGGGACGTTACACAACTCTAACACCACTATCGAGAATAAGTCTATAGGTCCTAATCTTGTTAACAGTGATGAATGCCTATTCCCCATGAGCAAGTTCAACCTTTCTTGCTCCACTTCCTCACTTTCTTTTCCATCCTGCATATCAGAATGAATGTGAAAACCACATCCCGTATCAAGGACCCAAGAATAAGAAAGTTGTGTGTTACTGATTTGAATAATGTATATATCTAATGAGGTGCCAAATGACATGATCTTCGCCTCTTTCAACCCAAACTAATATTCTAGGCTAGGATCCAAAATACCATTCACAATTAAGAAGAGGGATGCCGTAATTGAATTGTGAATTTATCAAGGTAGGCAAAACATATTTACCAATTTCAATGTAATATGAAATTCCTATATCGTTTGAGATTTATTAAATCTTATAAATGGCATGTTTAATCTCAGATTATGCTCTTGAATATGTGACTAGGATACCTGAAGATCACAAAAAAGATGTGAATAACCATGCAAACCCGCTTGCAATCTCGATGTCATTTATCATCTCAAATTGACATGCCTGTAAACCTCACACGCTCCATTAATAATGATAATTTTCGTGTTGTACCATCATTTTAAATTTATAGTCCCAGATTAGTATGGCGTTTAACCGTGCATGCTCCACTAACAACTTAAAAAGAATGATGTGGACTTTCATGGATTAACATAAATTTTACATTTTTCCTAAAGTAACTAGAGTTTGATTTTAAAGAATGTTATAGTACTTTATATCATTATACTTTTAATAAGATTATGACCTATCATAGCTTTTCAGCTAACGATCCTCCACCACACAAATGAGCGGTGGGTCAAAAGGACACCCATTCAACGATCATTTTATAGATCGTTTCCTTAAACCCCTCTTATAGCATGTCTTCGTGAACGAAGCGTACTAGAGATTCGACTAATGTTTCTTATACATATAGTATTAAACATTTAATATATATATATATATATATATATATATATATATATATATATATATATATATATATATATATATATATATATATATATATATATAAGGTGTATTTTAAAACCTTTTTAAAAACACAAGGTTTAAATATTAATGATCTAAATTAATCATATAACTAACTAATCAGTTTAAACCTAATATGATTTAATGTTTTATTTTAAATAAAAAATTAATTAAATAAATTAAATCATTTAGGAATTAAATAATTATCTTTACTTATACCTTTAATTAAATAATTCAAATTTAATCCGAATCCTTCTAATTTTTGAAATTAGGGTTAGGGTTACCAAGTTTTAATTGTTCAAATTTGAAGGCATTTAAAATGACAAATAAGGAAACTAGAAACCCTAAGAAAACCCTATGGATTTTCGAAAATAGGAAATTGATGGGTTTTATAGTTTTAAAATTACATCTGAATGAGGAAAAATCACTTAACACTTAAGGGAACATGCAACCTATAAGGATCTATGTCTTCAAAATTAATAGCAACATACTATAAATATCAAGAACCCTATTGAGATTCTAGTATAATCGAAACTACAAGAGTTAGGGTTTACATACCTTATAATTATTATAGCAAATAATTCTCTTGATTCATTTTCTTTGATCTTCAGAAATCAAGCACCAAAAGTTTAGTGCCTCTAATGGTTTACACCCAAACCCTATAAATTAGATGACAAGAGGAGATATGAGAGATGATGCAAATTTTTGCTACCCTTTTAGTATATGGAGGGGATGAAAATAGGCTACCCAAAGCGTCATATTTATAGTTGATGATAAAACCATAGAAACCCTAATTTGGAATATAATAATTATTATTGAAATCCAAGTGTTTATCTAGTTTCCTTATCTTCAGGAGGCTTCTTGAATGTCCTATTAGGGCATCCCCAAAATTTTCCACATGGGAAGGTTCTGAAACCCTTGTATTGTTTAAATTTTAAACAATTACAACTTAAGTCCTTGCACTTCTAACTAATCCAAATTAATTTCTAATTAATTACTAATTAATTATTAATGTTTCCAATTAATATAATAATTATATAATATATTAATAAATCATTTATTTCAATTTCCAATTAATTTATTATTCATATAATAAACTAATAAATTATCCTGTCTCTCCAAATGTTATTCTTTTCGGTTTCTGGTTTATGAGGGCAACCCAAAAAGGACTTTTGCTTTTAATTACAAGTATATACTAATTTAGTTATGAACTTAGACACCTTATTCCAATAACAATACAATCAGTTGCAGGCGATGTGGAAAATTGAGCCACAAGGTAGTAAGATTGTAAGAGTGTTGAGCGTATCTGTTACCATTACATGTAGACGGGACATATGAGCAAGCAGTGTCCTAATATGAAAGTTGAAGCAACTAAAGTGTCGACTTGTGCTTTCTAGATGATATCAAAATAGTCTAGACATGAAGATGAGGTGGTTCTTTGAACCTTTATGGTTAATGATTTTCTTGATATGGCTTTATTTGATGCCGGTGCTAATAGATCGTTTGTATCCCCTATATTTTGTGCTTAATTTGTGATACATCATAGTCCTTTGAGTTATATGTTAGACATTGAGGTAGTTATAGGGAATTATGTTATAGTGTGAGAGAAATTTGAAGGGTGTTTGATTGAAATCTCAAGTCACACCTTTCCTCTGACTCTGATTCCAGTCGAGATCAATTCATTTGATGTTGTCCTTGGTATGAATTAGTTGTCTGCCAATCAGGCTGAGATCCTTTTCTATGAAAAGTGTGTTTGTATTAAGCTTTCCAAGGGAGGAAATATTATTACTCGTAGGCAAAAATCTCTTGGGTATATGCTGATGATTTCAATGATGAAGGCATGCAAGTTTCTAGCAAGGGGTTGTGTGGTCTTCTTGGCTCATGTGGTCGAGAGCATAAGGAAGATGATGGATCTTACTGATGTGGAGGTGGTTAAGGAGTTTAGTAATGTTTTCCTTAATGAGTTACCCAGTTTACCACCACCGTGGGAGGTATAACTCCAAATCGATCTCGTTCCTAGAGCGGTTCCAATAACTAAGGCGCCATATTGGTTATCTCCTTTAGAGATGAAGGAAATATGGTCCCAACTGCAGAAGTTACTAGAGTGGGGCTATAAGGAAGATGATGGATCTAGATGACTATTCAAAAACATGGTACCGGTGCTTTTTGGTGTATGGGGTCTTGAGTGATGTTGGCTACGTATAGACGTTTTATCAAGAATCACATTAGGGTGGGGTTATAAGTATAAAAATACCAAATGTACCACTCTAGAATGACAACACATCATATTTCTACATCCAACATCATAGTAGTGAATGCAGCAAATTGGGGAAAGGTTACGAGTTGGAGTCGTGCCTCAGCTAGTGAATTGGGTCGTGCCGCTTTCGCTTGTAGCGAATGGAGTCTTCTACGGGAGAAATTAGTGATTATTAGACCCATGATAGTAATGGACATAAGAGTAATTACAATGATGACTATCGGACATATGACATAGGGAAATTCAGGGTTGGGATGCAAAAGGAAGAGAATGGTGCTAAAATAGACGAAAAAAGAAGAAAACTAGGAGCTGCAAAGGAAAGCACGCCTAGATCCTGTCCTAGGCATGCCATGCCCTTTTGAAACCCCTAAAAATCCTAAAAAGACTCATATCAGTGTTTGAGTTCTTATACAACACCAAAATTTGATCACCATGTTGTGGTGAAGACCATACCACACCATGGTGTCATAAAAAACTATAAATAAATGAAATTCTCAACCCTAATTGTTCTGCAGGCATTGGCAGCCTTATGCTGTGACTCTTACTTTCTTTTTGACATCCACAAACCCTAGATAGTTGATTTTGAACCTAGAGAGTTGATTGGAGCAAGGATTTGAAGACTCAAGAGCTATTTGCATAAGGATTTCGCATCTCGCAATCTTTTGGTGATGTTTTTTTTTTTTTGCTTTAGTGTACTGATTATGGTGAAAGAACCTTTACTTTCTTTAGATTTAGATGAACCCTCGTTAATATGTTGAGGTATCGTTCTTTGGATTATGTGAGTTTGCTTAATACCTATGTTTGATACTTCGAATGATTGTTTATCTTTTATGTTAAAGTTATGATTTTTATTATTGAGTTATCTATAGTTTAGAGGAATAATCTAATTACATTAACTTGAATCATAATTTATTTATGATCATTAAATTGTTAATCTAGTGATTGATCAAATATGAGGCTTAAGTAATATTAATCGGTACCTTGACTGTGTCAGAGAGCCATAAATATCCATGCTATGCATTGATTTATTGTCATGATAGTTGATAAGAATCGCTAGATCATATTGTTCATAATTCGAATATATTTAATTAATCATTTGTTCATTAATACATGATCTTTGTGTTGGCTGTTCACTAATTATCAGTTCTAGGAAATCCCACCAAGATAACTAGTGCGTAGTTTAGGAATATAGAGAAATGGCTCCATGAGAAGAACAAAGTGAAAGAGTTCTTTTAAAAAAATATATAATTAGTGAGGTATTGAGAGTAAGAAATTTATGAGAGACTCAAGAGAAGAAGAATGTCTAAGGATCCACGAAGGATCAACATAAGGGGATTGATTCTTGATGAGTGTACCCGATAATGTTAAGGTGAGGTTGTTTCACCTAGAGGATAGATGAGGCTATCATATGCGATTAGATTGTTCGGTCTAGATGAGAAGAGAATGATAAGGCATGAGAAGTTGAGAATAGAGAGAGATAAACTGTAAGGTGAGTATGAGAAAGCATGCTAAGAGAAAGAGTTGTGAGAAGAGTAAAATAAGAGTATAAAGAGAGCATGCATAAAGTATGAGAATAACAACGAAATATAAGATGAGACAAGAGTATGGGACGATAAAAGAGGTGAAGTGAGAGTATTATGAAAAAGGTAAAGATAAATTAGAGGAACATGTGAAGAAAAGAATACAGTCGGCGAGATGATAAGGAAGATAAATAATAGAAGGGTAAGGTATGAGAGGAAGAAGAGAAAAAATAAGATTGAGTATGAAAAGATAGCAATATTAGAAGAAGATTATGATAACATGAAAAAATATAATATAACGCACCAAATCTGTGGTCTGATGTTGTAGATATTTTCATGTTTTGCAAGTTCAGGTAGTAGCCATTATATAAGAGAAGGTAAGAGCACAAGGACATGGATTAGATGTAAATTTTTATATTTATATTCCTTGTTGCTTAAATTTAAGATATGATTTTACTGTAAACCCAATATTAACCTAGGATGTAAAGTTTTTTGAGATACCAAATTCCATATTTTTATAGAAAACTCTAATAATCCCTAGAAAATGAGATGAGAAAAATTTGGTTCGATACAATAACTTAAGTACATTGCTATATGGTAACTAAAGTACATTGACGTATAGTATGTTGCTATATTGTAAATATAGTATGTTCCTAAATATTAACAGTATAGTATGCTGATATATTTTAAAAAAAACATACATTGATATATTGTAAATATAGTATGTTTCTAAATTTTTTCAATAGAGTATGTTGCCAACTATGGTCATTTATTGAAGTTAAGGGAAATTTTATAGTATAATTTATAGTTATCGTTTTTAAGGTTCATTGATATATATGGTAAATAAAGTGCAATGTTTTATTGTAAATATAGTATGTTGCCAAATATTATCAATATAGTATGTTGCTAAATATGATCATTAACAGCACTTAGATATATAATGGAGATTTTATAGTGTAATTGAACACATGATCCCACATTTAGTAATGTACCACTTAAAACTAGTGGGTAACATGGACCACATGTTCCCGTTTAAAGTAACCAAATCCACTTAAACTAATGGGTAACATGCACCACTAAAATACCATGCACATCCAATCCAAACATAAAATCATAATATACATAAGATAAAAATATAGCAAGTTTGTCAAACAACTAAATGTAGTACACAACATGAAACAACCAAACACAAATCCCAACATAACAACTACATCCAAACATAAAATCAAAGCTATATTTGAGGCAATTTCCATTGGTTTATCACCACTATTTCCTTCCCTATTCTTACCCTCAACCCTTTTAGCTAGTTTCTTCTTGATAACTCTTTCAAATTTCTTCCTTAAACTTGTACCATGTTTCCCTTTGTTTGCTGTCATTGCATGTTCTTTTGGTTTTGCTGCACTACTTCTTTGCCCATCCTTACCAATTTTCAAATCTTCTCTTTTCCTTTTCTTTACCTTGAGTTTTGTGGGCTTTTCTAGTTGCAGACATGTTACCTTTTTATGCCCTACTTGTTCCCATACCGCACAATATTCTTTTCCCTACCTTTGACACAGTGTGTCTTGCAATCCTTTCACTTGCATCCTTTCTTCCGTTGGTTGTAGTTCCGCTTGTCATTCTTTTTTTTAATGGTGGAAATGGTGGTATGAACTTAGTACTTGGCCACATATTTTCACCATTCATTCCATTCAATGAATACTTGTAAGTTTCCTTGTAAAAGGCTCCATAGTACATTGGGTCCACATAAATACCAATGTCTCTATCCATATAAGAGATAGGTGCAACTGAATGTATACATCCATATCCATTAACTTGCTCTAATCTACAAGTACACGCCTTCTTATCTAGATCCACAACATAGGACTCTGCCAAGTTTCTTGTTTTAAACTGGTTTAGACCAATTCGTAAAACTTGTCAATACCCAATCACATTGTATTTAAGTTAGTTCCTATTTACAATAAAGATAGCCAAAGTATATAAAATACCTTTCGACTTTTGCAACTCATTTAGTAGTAGTGTAATTGATGGACAAGGTTTATAATTAGGACATGAACTACCCTTGATGCTCAAATTATATAGTCTCTCCAATGCATAAAATCTAATTTCCTTTAACATTGTGATGATTCACTTTTTCCTTGTACCCCAGATCACATTATTAAAATGGGATCTTGGACATCAAGATCTCCCCATGCATGATATATGAAAACGTTTGTGAGTAAGGAGTGAGAGTTTATGAGTTTTAGATTTGCTTAGCCATGCTAAGGCTTAAAGTCACAAACTTTATGGTGTATGAGCCTTTAGTGAGTCTAGATATGAGATTATAGCTATGGTCTTAACAGATTAAGACCACGAGAGTGAGAAAAAGTAAGTCTAGAACATACATTGAGCGTACTCCCAGATACGCGCAATGTAGCATCGAAGTTTCCCAATGCATGCAAGGTGAAGTAGTATGCCCAGTGTAAAGGGTTGTACGCCCAGCGTACGCGCTTGTTGTTGACTTTTAGGTTTTGGTCAAACTGTGGACTTTAGAGGCCATGGAAGGGTAAAATGTTCTTTTATCCTTCTGAGAGTTAGTAGAGGTTTTAGCCTAACACCTTTGGGGTTCGTTTATTGATTAGAGTTAATTACGATATATGTTAGGCGGGGGCTAGACCGGTGGTTCGAGTACGAGACTTACTTGCTTTACTTACGAGGTGAGCCTTCTCACTATACTTACCTGAGTGGTAATCATTGTGTGACTGTAAGTTCTTATGTGCTTATACTGAGTTATGTGGTATCATGCAATTTGTCTTTGTGATTTATATTGTATATTACTCATGTGCCTTATTGAGTTGTTATGTTCTTGTGAGACCAGAGGGTCTTCACTGAGATACATGTCCGAAGGGTCCTTATCGAGATATAGCCATTAGAGGCTAATTATTTGCGTGTGGTATTTTGGGGAACTCACTAAGCTTCGTGCTTATCGTTTTGTGTGATATGGGTTTCAGGTACTTTACAGGATCGCGAGAAGGCGCCAGCTTGATTATACACACCAATTACAGATCATGATTTTGAGGATTCTGAGATTTTATCAAACATTGTTGACTTGTGTTTTGAGAACTTATGCATTTTGTGGTTTTTAGGAAATGTGATATTGAGTTTATGTGATTTTAAAAATGAAAATTTTATTTGAAAATTTACAGTGTTACAAGTTGGTATCAGAGCCTTGGTTTGAGGGATTCGGATGTACTCTCGGGTATGTCTGGACTCAAACTGAGGATTTGAGAAACTTTTCTAAAAAGAAATGATTTTTCTAAAACAAGTAAGAGTTTAAAGAGAAAACGAGACGGAACAGTATGTATAATCAGCCAGAGCCCAAGCGGTGATTTTCCAAAATACCATTACTTGTTTACATTATGAAATATTTATGAGATATTAGAGTTGCATGCTAAAGGATAGGGTAGGTATTTCAGAAATTAGAGCTAGAGTTGCCTGATTCATGATGCCTTAGCTTAGGGGATGCTATTGATTGATATTATCTGCTATATGCTCTATGTATGTGTTGAGTAGGAGTACCTAGCATGAATCTTTTAGAGAGAGCTTTGAGTAAAGGAGTAATCTAGGAGAGATACCTAGATGTGCATTTGAGGAATCTATTGAGAGATCGTAGTTAGATACCCACGAGAGGTAGGGTTGCCTGAGTTTGGTGATGCCTTTTGAGTTGCGGATAGAGCGAGTGGAGTTGTAAACTAGAGTGGCTTTATGTGCTGGTAGAGGATATTTGATGCCCGAATGCTGCTTGCTTTATGCTTTATAGAACTCTTGATGATGGGAATCATCTACTAAGTGAATATGTTGATATTCAAGAGGTAGATGGATGACATCATGAGGAGTTCTTCAGCAACTGATGGCAAGGAAGTGTGAAAACCTAGGAGAGCCTAAGGAGTAAATTTTAGCCGATGAGTGCGTTGTTTAGAGGTGAGCATTCGCTGGGGAGCGAGCATGTGCAATGGGATTGGTTGATCGAGAAGGTTGAGCAGCTACTTAGGAAATCTGGGACGATCCATGTGGAAAGTATGGGTAGATGTGGAAAGTAGTATAGGCCCATACTACTGAAAGCAGAGGAACCATACTTGAAACAGGGAGAATTCGATAGGTTCTAAGTAGTAGACTGAAAGGGGGGGGGATATGGTTCAGGAACCATGATGTGTAGCATAGAGTGATTCCATCCTCACCAGTTATCCCGCTGAGGTTGTTCAGACTGAGAATGGATATGGTAGTTGTGGGGCCAGAAGGTTATGTCAGTCGAGCTTCAACAAAGTGTACTTTGTAAGGAAAATTGAGTTTAGATCCCGAGGGGTCTGACTGGCAAGCTGCCAGTCGGAGTCACAAGACTCAAGGAGAAGTGGAGATAATGCCTTGTGGAGGATTGCGGTGTGGGTCAAGTGATCAGCCAATGGTTGAGATGTCACTTTCTGTGACGAGAATTACATTATTTTCGCTTTCCGTATGGAGAGAAAGAGATAATGATCTTCCAATTTTAGAGTTGGAGGTAAACCCAGTGGGGTAGCATATAGTTGTGATATTTTCACTAGAGTATTTGTGGTACGTATGCTACGAGGTATTTCTTATAATGTGAGAGAGTCATCAGAGAGGAATGAAATGGATAAGGACAAGGATATGCCTTAGTTGAGTATAGTAAGGTATATATTAGTAGTAGTTCCAAGTAATCAAGAGGAGTATATCGGGGCGGTGGCCCTCGTTGTCTACATTATATAACGACTGTGAGAGTGAGGTCTCTTGCTTCAATAATAATTCACGCGATGGAAGGTTGGTAGAGGAATCAGAGATGAGGTGTGTATGATAGTTCATTATTTTCAGGATGAGAGTCGCAACTAATTCAAGACAGTCGATATGTCCTGTGGTGTGTCGGTATAAGATTTTGGGTGACTTAGAGGCAGTCACATTGGGAATATTCCGAGGTTTTCATCTGAGATATGAGATACTTTGGATTTATTTGGTCATTATTTGGAAGGTCATCGAGTGCTACATGGTATGTTCCATGATTCGGGAATGGTACATCTGGTGAGCCAGTCTGTAGTGTGGTCTGTTTGGTATGTAATGGACGATGGTTCGAAGCCTAAGTAGGGGGAGAACTGGGTATTATGTAGGGAGGATCCTCAATCTGCTGCGGTATAGAAGTTTGGGTTATGGGGATCTGTGGCCCAAGTATATGAGACTAGGGTGATTTGGTAGTCAAGGCAACGTACAGAGCGATATGATGCATGATGCACATGCTCAGGAGAGAATGAGTGTTTTCACAGCTTGTGGCCGTTGGACAGGAATCCGATTAGGGACTGTGTTTCTTCGAGTGTATCAATGTTTGAGTTTCGAGACAGCTGGGTTGCTGAGTTCAAGATTCGATTGTGGAGAGATTGATAGTTTGATGTATAGATGGTTATCTGTACTAAGGGAAGGGCAGCAGTTGATTTGTTAATCAATGGACGATGGTTCGAACCCTAAGTGGGGGGAGAACAGGGTATTATGTAAGGAGGATCCTCAATGTGATGTGGTACAGAAGTTTGGGCTATGGGGATCTGTGGCTCGAGTATATGAGACTGGGGTCATTTGGTAGTCAAGGCAACATACAGAGTGAGATGATGCATGATGCACATGCTCAGGAGAGAATGAGTGTTTTCACAGCTGGTGGTTGTTCGATAGGAATCCGATTAGGGTCTGTGTTTCTTCGGGTGTGTTAATGTTTGAGTTTCTAGAAAGTTGGGTTGTTGAGGTCAAGATTCGATTGTTGAGAGATTGATAGTTCGATGTATAGATGGTTACCTGTACTAAGGGACGGGCAACAATTAATTTGTCAATCAAATTCAGAGTCGGTATGAGTAGCTTCGCATGGGCATGATCAGTAGAGGATAAGGCTTTGGATTTTCGTCAACATGTTCTCAGTCATTAACAATTCCTCCTTGCTTTAAATTGTGAGTTGGATTATTTCAAAGTTTCGAGTTGTGTGAGTGGAGGATCAGTGGCTGTGGCATGTCAATCGTGAGATTCTGTGATGATGTGTCAAGGTATCCGAGTATGATGCCTTAAATTGTTGGATTACGAGAAGACTTGGGTTGTCAGACAGCAAATGGTACATCAAGCGACTATATTACCATATGTGAGATCATCATTTTATTGTCGCCAACCAAGTATTGTCCAAGGGTGTAAACTGTATGGAGGGAAAGTGCCTAGTCTACGAGAATTTTCGTCAAGAGTAGTGGTGTGTAATTCGGGTAGGTGTGTGCACCTATCTATGTTGGACCGCAGAGCATGAGTTAGTGAACTCAATGTGGTGATGACTTGATGAGGAGATTATGGGGGTGATAAGAGGGTGAGTGGATTTGGGTAGGAGTAATTATTTAGGACAGTCAGGGAAAAACCGTGGGATGAGCCCATGGCGAGTGCGAGAGTGTTGTAAGTCTACGAAGAACCGTAGCATACACAAGACAGTGAGAGCGAGTATCGTATGACTGCGGGGAGCTATAGCATACATGAGTCAAAGAGAGAGTATCGTATGAGTGCAGGGAGCCGTAGCATACATGAGTGAGAGAGAGTATCGTATGACTGATGGGAGCCATAGCATACATGAGTCAGAGAGAGAGAGAGAGAGAGAGAGATAGAGAGAGAGAGAAAGAGAGAGAGTGTGTGTGTGAGTGAGAGAGAGTATCATAAGACTGCGGGAAGCCGTAACATTCATGAACCAGTGAGAGAGTGTCATAAGACTGCGGGGAGCCATAACACTTGTTAGTCAGTGAGAGGGTGTTGTAAACTGCGGGGAGACGTAGCGTTTACTAGTCAGGGTGTGACACACAGGGGTTCTTAGGCCTAGGTAGCTTTTCCAAATGAGCCCGTGGGAACCTGGTGGCTGGACCACGGGCGAGAATGGGGTCTTTGTGATGGTAGGAAACCGTATTATCTCGATTAAGGGAGAAGTTGTCGTAATCTAGAGGATCGAGGAGTAATGCATGCATAGATTCGTGGAGCATGGGTCATGAGTTGAGTGTCAGATTAGATACGAGTGGTTCCAATTCTGTGTCGGACCAGACTCTTGTGTTGAGTTTAGGCTCTATCGGTGTGGAGGATGAGCAGGTTGCGATTTCGGATTTTTCATATGGATTCATTCTAAGTAGGAATGTTTCTCATATGATGTTTTTGACCTGGGAGAATCGTTTCATTGGTTTCAGGAGGACCACAACATGCATGAATTAGCAAGTAGTGGACGACAGAGGTCGGAGGTGAGGTGCAAATTTAAATCGGTTGTAGTAATCGCTTGGGGTAAAGCGGACTTCATGGTATTGTAGTTCAAGTGTGATTGGTCGAGACAAATCGCTTTGATATAACGACTGTGAAGTTATATGGCTGGATGTGATAGAGTATCCTTGAAGGTTCAACTTTTAGGCCGGGAGCTGACCTGGTACTCAGAGAGCGAAGCAACATTTCAAGGGAAGTTGAGGCTTACGGTTATGGATATCAGAGGATATTTCCGACATGGCATGGTCATTCTTCTATTGTCTGAGGGAAAAGTATTGAGGTTCATTCTTCAGAGTAGTTCTAATTGAAGTGTTGATGGTTGATGGTTGGTCCTTGGCGAGATGTGACCCATCCGTTACTTTTGAGCTACGGTCTGGATCGACTAGTCTGTCGGACATGAGTGATCAAAAGGAAATTATGGTCAGGGACTTGTCCATATCAGTTGCAATGAGATAATCAGAGTTGGACGTGTTATCAGTCTGTGATTCAATGAGCGATTGACATAGTAATATTTTGCATGGCGGTATGTCAGGGAGACACACCACTACAGTTTCTGAGTTCGGGAGAGACATAGTTGACACCTACACGTCAAAGGGGGTCCGTCCCTCTTCGGGTGGAGGGTTCCTATTTGGGTACGAATTGTATTAGGAACGGGATCGTTGTATATTACGAGATTTTCCACTTGAGTTGCTCAGATCGTTGTTTCAATCTATGCGTTGATAAAGAGAAATTTTAAGGGCGGAATCTAATTAAGTGGGGGAGAATTGTAACATCCCGAGACCCGATATATCTAAATAGACCTTACTTTATTGTATTTGTCAAGTTTGGCCCTTAATTGAGAAAAGGTGGTAGCTGAGTACGCAGGGCGTACGCGTGTGTACGCTCAGCGTACTTATGTGCGTGATTTAGACGCGAAAGCCACCTAGTACGCTGGGCATACTAGGCTCAGAGTGAAAACCCGAATTTGTGGTGTGTCCCTATTTCGTTCTCTTAGCTTGAGTGGCCATTTGAAGATTTTTGAGTGGTCTTTGTGGGATTCTTTGGGTGAAGAAGGAGCTTTGAAGAGAGTAGAGTTGGTGTCCAAGATTTAGATCTGAGTTTCCCTGAGGTTGGTGCATCATTTGGAGGTATCAAGCTTAAATCTTTCTCATTGTTTTGATTTGTACATATGGTGGTTCATTTTAGGGTTTATGTCCCAAAGCTTGAAGCTTTATGAGTTTTTTGTAATCCAGAGCATAATACATGTCGCTTTAAGTGTCTCTAGTTTACTAGACTCATAAAAATGGGATCTTGGACGTCAAGATCACCCCATGCATGATATATGAAAACTTTTGTGAGTAAGGAGTGAGAGTTTATGAGTTTTAGACTTGCTCATCCATGCTAAGGCTTAAAGTCACAAACTTTATGGAGTATTAGCCTTTAGTGATTCCAGATATGAGATTATAGCTATGGTATTAACAGATTAAGACCAGGAGAGTGGAAAAAAGTAAGTTTAGAACGTACATTGAGCGTACTCCCAGATACGCGCAACGTAGCGTCGAAGTTTCCCGATGCATGCATGGTGAAGTAGTACGCCCAGCGTAAAAGGTTGTACACCCAACGTATGCGCTTGTTGTTGACTTTTAGGGTTTGGTCAAACTGTTGACTTTAGTGGCCATGGAAGGGTAAAATGGTCTTTTATGTGACATCCCCAATTTCACGGCCAGAAAAGACCGATTTGTTTATGCTTTGTTTTATACAATCAGAGTAAATCTTTTAAAGAATACGGTTGCGGAATTTGTTCCCAAAACAAAATATGATAACCATTTATCAAAACATTTCTCAAAGAGAATGTATTTTCGTTAAATAATAAAAACCTCAGGATGTCATGTTCCGATACAGACCAAAAGCATAAACAATATAAAATAGACCTTACAATAGTTATTTATAACTACTGATCTATAATCCAAAACCTCTCGTCAAGTCCACCAACTTATACTCTTATGCCATTACCTGTAATGCAAAGGAAACTGAGTGGGTCAGGCTTGGGAGCCTGGTGAGCATATAGGGTTTTCAACCCACAATAAATAATTAATTTAATTTCATCAACCATTAATAACCCAATTACCCATTTCCGTTATTCTCACTTTACGTCCCTAAGACAACTAACACAAAGGACCTAGTCTAAGAATATTTCATCGGGGTGACAACACATGCTTCGGGGGTTCCTCAGCAATATAAGTCAAATAAGGCAACCATGAGGGGGATGGAATATAGCGAATGAACACCCAAGTTCATTAACACCTACAAGTTATGAGCCTGATAGTGTTCCACGAGACTGTCGAGAAAGAGTCCGTGGTCGTCATCTAAATTCCGCTAGATGACTGGATCACAATGACATCGAGGCCTCTCAACATTTTTATTTCATCACACATCACTATTTACCCATGTTCTACCCACATATTTGCAGATAAAATATATTTGTTTATATACAACATAAAACCTGTATAATAAATTCTTTCGACACTCATTTCACATGAGAAATAGTATATATTCACATAGCACATATTTTATAGAGTATAATCTATATATGTGTGTTAACAGAAAGCAACCACACACACTTACCCATTCCAAATAACGAGATAATATACATATAACACATAGCACGCATTTTATAGAGATACTTCATATCTATGTGTTAGAAGAAAGTAACTATACACTCACTTGATCAGAAGATGATCAGACAACACTACGGCTTGTAGAAGTAGTATTCTTTGGTAGATTTAGAAGATCTTCACAAAAAAACGGACTCCTCGCGGGCAGAGCTTTGGCTCGAAAACTATTTTCTTCACGGGATCTTCGGGCTTCTGGACTCGCTTCGGGTCTTGGGATGATACTGGGAATTCAGGGGTACTTCTTTGCACGTAAATCGAGGTAATATGGGTGAGAGATGAGAGAATGAGCAACCAAACTCGGCTGGCCCTTCAAATCTATTTATAGGGCAAAACTGGCCCTTGCCACGTTGTGGCACCTTTTACGACGTCGTGGGCTTGGTCGTCACTGGATGCGTGATCTCAAGTTCCATCTGGGGGACTCTCAGAGGTGTCAGAAGACCTGCCACGTCGTGGCACTGCTTGCCACGTTGTGGTCTCTGACACAACTTTGGGGTTCGCGCCCCGAACTCCAGAAATTCATAACTTTTGCATACGAACTCCGTTTTCGACGTTCTTTATATCGCGCTAAGGTGAAATTATGCTCTACAACTCTCGTTTAGACTCTATTGGCTAATTTTGACTTTATTTTTGATATATTATAAGTATATTACTTATATATTATCTTTAGTAGGCCGGGATAGGAAAACTCCGTTCGAAATTCATAACTCTTTCATCCGAACTCCGTTTTCATCTGTCTTTTTATCGTTGGACTAATATCGAAGAAATCTTCGACTCTCGTTTAGATCACTAAGGATATATATCTATCTACCTTAAATTCACTATTTACGTCGCGCTGGGTCATGCCGGTTCTGTCGCGAATCTTCGACAGGTCATAACTTCTTCGTTATAACTCGGATTTTGACGTTCTTTATATGCACGGAAACCTTGTGACATATACTACAAGTTAGTTAAGATTAATCCTTATAAATAATATTCCATCAAAAAGTTATTTTTGATGCTTATCGTCTCTAATTTGACTAGCCCGGATCTACGGGCGTTACATTTTATCCTTCTGAGAGTTAGTAGAGGGTTTAGCCTAATACCTTTGGGGGTCGTTTATTGATTAGAGTTAACTACGATATATGTTAGGTGGAGGCTAGACCGGTGGTTCGAGTACGAGAGATACTTGCTTTACTTATGAGGTAAGTCTTCTCAATATACTTACCTGAGTGGTAATCATTGTGTGACCGGAGGGTCTTATGTGCTTATACTGAGTTATGTGATATCTAGAATTTTGTCTTTGTGATTTATGTTGTATATTACTCCTATGGCTTATTGATTTGTTATGTTCTTGTGAGACTATATGGTCTTCACTGAGATACCGGACTGGAGGGTCCGACCCGAGCTATGAGACAGGAGGGTCTTCACTAAGACACATGATCGGAGGGTCCTTATTGAGATATAGCCATGAAAGGCTTATTATTTGTATGTGGTATTTTGGGGAACTCACTAAGCTTCGTGCTTACCGTATTGTGTGATCTGTGTTTCAAGTACTTTACAAGATCGCGGGAAGATGCCAACTTGATTGTACACACCAGTTAGAGATCGTGATTTTGAGGATTGTGGGGTTTTATCAAACATTGTTGCCTTGTGTTTTGACAACTTATACATTTTGTGGTTTTTGGGAAATTTGATATTAAGTTTATGTGATTTTAAAAATGAAATGTTTATTTGAAAATTTAGAGTGTTACATATTGTCTCATTGTCATCCATCTAAACAATGGATCCTCATGAGATGGACTGTCTGGGTTGGTTACACATTAGGGAAGAGTTTAATGCAAAACACATCATTTTTTATCTTGTTCAGAGGAATACAATCATCAAGTTCAATGTTAACGTCCATATCTCCTTACAAATCATCTAGGTTAATATCAACGTCGATATTATCTTGCAATTCTTCATGAAATCCACCTACACATGAATGCTTATCTTCAAGACTGAAAACTTTAGCTTTCTCATCATTAAGCCATTCTTGCACATTAACACCAAGATGATCCATGTAAACGGGAAGTATACAACCACAAATACCCTATTTCGATCAAATCCACATATTCGATGTCAGTAGCTATGATCCTCAATGCTTCAGGAAACCTAATGTCGGGCATGCAATAATACATATTCACGCATTTCTCATTGGCGAATCTTTCAAGGAACACCACAAATTCGTTCTTGTCTATTCTAGCAAAATCAATATCCTCAAACCTCTACTCCACTCCATCTGAGTAACTGATAACAGGGTACCTCGAAAGAATACATTTAAAATGAAGATCGATCATCTTATAAATGACCATAAGAAGAACGTAGTTGATTGATTTTATAGGGAAAAGGTAGGAGAAAGGTTAGGAAGAGATTGATAGAGGTATTTATCCAACTTATAAATGAAGTGTTAAGTTAGGTCAATGATTGTAACCTTAGGTGGCAACGACGTGGCATTTTTTAAATGACATGGTAAAAAAAGCTGTTGATTATAAATGAATTCATCGGGTGACCCATTCACTTTTTAAATAATGACCTTTTAAACCTTCAAAATAAGAGTTCATACCCTTACAAAGTAAAAAACAAAAAACAAAAGGAGCCCTTTAAACCAAAGCTATAAGTTGTTTGGACTAGAGTGTCCTCCAAACTTTTCTAGTCAAAATCGATTTTGGATTAAAAAACACATGATATTGACAAACTATAATCAAAGTGTATTATTCTTGTAAAGAATTCCATGAACATATATTAGCCACCTTATTTGATTTTTAAGAGGCATTCCCATCGTATGAAAAATTAATAAAAGAAAGACTCGAATTAACTAGTCATGGCTTTGAAACTCCTTTTTGATGTGAATATTGTTTGTTTTAATTTATCCTTACTGTAATTAAATTCAAAAAAGTATTTGTCTTACGTTCTTTATTTTTTTAATTAACATTTGAATATGATTTTTCATGTTTTATAACTGGTATAAAACTTTTATGCTTTTGCAATATGATACCTATTTTTTATATGGATTAAAGAGTAGTTGAAGAAGATAGGGAAAATGACTTATCAGGGTAATTATTTTTATCGTTTTGTTCATATTTAGACGATTTTTTTGTATATATTTGACAATTTAACTTATTGTATGTGTTTACATATTACCATTGTCACTAGCTATAACAACTGACAATGGTAATATATGAACATATTTAATAAGTTAAATGGTCAAATATATACAAAAAAGTTGCTTAAATGTGAAAAAAAAAGTTAATTATCATGATCAGTCATTTTCCCTACTTTTGATACCGATTTTATTTTTCGTATTTGTTTGTATTATTTTTTCAAACGTTATTTTTAAAGTATCCATAATATCATAAATATTAATTAAATATTGATCAATTCTAAACTTTACTTTTTAATTAATAAATATGTTTTTGTTTTGTGAAATATTTCATAGAGCTTGTTTTATATATATATATATATATATATATATATATATATATATATATATATATATATATATATATTTATATATATACATATATATATATATATACATATATATATATACATATATATATATATATATATATATATATATATATATATATATATATATATACATATCTTTTGTTTTTAAGCATATAGAATATTTTTAAAATAAATAATATCTAACAATAAAATTAAATAAATTAAATATGTAACAATAAGTTTGAAGAGTCTTTTAAAAAAATAAAAAGAAAATAGTATATAGCAAATAAAAAAAAAATCTATTTAATGTAAATATTTGAAAATTATCACAACTTTTTAATACTTTTTAATTAGAAATTTATAAATTTTTAATATTTTTAGTACAACGTTTTAAACTAGTATTTAAAATGTTATAAAGAATATTAAATTGTCCTAAAAAATCTCTGAAAATTTAAAAATGTTGTAAAAGAAAGTTTAGAAATAATTGTATGACACTTATAAAAAAATTGTATGAAAATGCAAAAAATGGTAAATACTTGTGAGATAAAATTAAAAGATTTATAAAATATTTGGTTTAAAAGCACTTGTATTAAAATTATATGAATGTATAAAAAAACTTTTTAAAAAAATTATAAGCAAAGTTTAAAACATTGTATTAGAAAAACCTATAGGAAAAAAATATCATAAGAATGTTGTAAGAAATTATAATAAGTCTTAATAGATTTATAAAAAAAATACTCACATTTACACAACTTTTTTTTTTTGTACATATTTAACAATTTAACTTGTTAAATATATTTACATATTACCATTATAACTTATTATATCAGGTGACAATGATAATATATTAACAAAGTTAACAAGTTAAATTGTCAAATCTGTACAAAAAAAAATTGTCTCAACATGAACAAGACAAAAAGCTAATTATCCAGACAAGTCATTTTCCCAAAAAGATTCGTCAAACATGTGGAAAGATCTAAACTATCCAATTTCCGAAGAAGGTATAAAGATTGATGCTGGAGCTTGGAAGCACACGTAGTGCACCTGAAAAGCTTGGATATTTGACAAAAAGTTAAAGTTAAGTTGAGCTTCAACGACTTCTAAAAAATGGAATATCAAAGTTAATGAAAAATCTAAACATTTTCATGATGTTTTGAATAGCAAGTATCTGAGGATGGAGTATGACGTAATATGATTGGTGGTGATTTGGCTACGGATTAAAATGAGTGTTATATTTATTTTGCAAGGAAGTTACTAAAATGAATATGGATCAAGCAAAATAAGCAAGCTCTCGTTTCGAAAGGCTGTTGGAACATATTTTGAATTTTATTGATATTATGATGAAAAGAATAAAAGATGTTTGCAATTGTGGGTCCGATAAAACACCATGACCGGGTGGTTTCAGTTTTCTCGTGCGAGTTTATAAAGATACATTGAGATTTATTCAAAAACAGAATTATCACTATGATCATAACCAGTTCGTTGATTTTGAATGTCATGTGAAAAGAATAATAACGAGCCCCTAAATATAATTTTTATATATAAACAAACTAAATTTAAGAGGGTGGATTATCGTGATGGAAAACTAAAAAGTAAATTAAATTTATTAAAATGGTACAAATGAAAATTTATAAAAGTTAAAGGGGCAAAATTATAACTTTTAGATATTTGTAAATAGAATTGAGAGGAAAAGTAGAATTTGATGCTTGGAGTATAAATGAGGGGTTCAAAAAGTTTTTTTCTTGGAAATTGGAAATAATTTATTAAAAAATATAACTACATGCGACAAAAATATTTAAAACAAACATGAAGGTAAAAATGTTGTATACGGGAATCGAACCGCCGTGGGGCAAAAAAAAGGTTCATGGTGGTTACCCGGTATGGGTAGTTTCACGCGTCTTGGGCTGAGGTGGCAACCTCTCCCACGCGTGAACACCGCCCCCAAAGCCGGTGGGGTGCTGGTGACGTGGTGCCAAAGACGCGAGATGACACCCAATCACAATTCGTTTAATTTGTAACGGTCGAAACTTGTAAACTAACGGCTATATAGCCATCTCTAACATAAAAAAAAATTACTTTTTACCATTTAAACACAAATATTTACACCTATAAATTATCAACTACTCTACTTACATTTTACATTTCAAAAAACACTCTCTATATTTTATTACCTTCTATAAAAAAAACCTCATCTTTCATATTTTTTTTCTCTCAACATGGATGCAAATCCAAACACCCCCAAAACTCCAAATACTCCAAATGCAAATGTTAGTTACATGCAATTGCTAACCTCCCTAACAACAAACTTTATTCACCATTTCATACCCACAAACTTTCTACCAACAACAACCACAACAATTCAATCAACCCCAATTCCAAGCCTTTCAACAACAGCCTTCCCAACAATTTCAACAACCTTTTCAACAATTTCAACCATCTCAATCTCAACCTATAAATCTCGACAATGACGACGACGATGAACGGGTCCAAGAAACACAACAACCAACTCGTCGAAGGCAAAAAAAAAAAAAACCAAAGATAAAGCTCTAGTTTTTGGTGTCGTATTCTAGATCATTTCCACGCGTTATTAGGAAAGAAAACGGAGCGGACGTACAACTCGATCAACGCAAAATGGCGTGACTTACGAGCGGCTTGTACCAAATTCAATGGCATATTTGATAAGCTTAAAAATATGCATAGAAGTGGTAGCAACGACTTCAACATTTTAGCGACCACGTCATACGAATACAAAGTTACCACAAACGGTAAACCGTTTGACCACCAAAAAGCGTGGGAAGTTTGTCGTAACGGTCGAAAATGGGTTCTATATTCGGAAATGGTGCATTCGGGATCTACAACCGGCTCCAACAAATGGGCAAGAACGTCCGAGTCGGACGTGGGTTTTGGACTCGACCTCAACGATGACTTCGACGCCACCGAGAGGGAGGGCCCACCGAATGTCCAACTTCGTCGACCACCGGGACAGGACAAAGCGAGAAAAGGAGCGTGTTCAAGCGGAAAAGCACCGGCAACTAGCGACAGCAAGCTTGCGACATCCATAGATAAAGCTCTAGTTTTTCTAGAAAAAAAAATACGAATCGTCGGAGGCCGCTAACCGCCAAAAAATAGCTCTTACCGATCTTCAAATCATAAACACGAAGCCCCAACCAGATCTCGATCCGAAAAATCTTGCGTCATTTCTTAAAATTCAACGACAAGTCCGGGAAAAATATGGACTTTAGGTTCTAATCTTAATGGTTTTAAGAAATTTAGGATTTTATTTATGGTTTTAAGTAATTTAGAATTTTAATTTGTTTTATGTTTTTTTAAAGAATTTTAGAATTTTAATTTGTGTTTTTTATATTAATGTAATGTGTTTTTAATTTTAATGTAATGTGTGTTTTTGTTTTTTAATTTGCGTTTTTTATATTAATTATGATTTTATTTTAAATTATGGTTTGTAATTTGTTTTTTATTTAATATAATGTTAAAAAATAAAATAGAAATAAAAAAGGAATTTGTGTAGTGGTATCCATTTCCAAGATTTAGTGGGTTGGGTGTGAAGCTGACGTGACATATAGGTGACAGCACTTTTCCGTTGGGATGAGTGTGACCACTCCCCATAGCCTTAGCTAGACGGTTTCATATATCCTTAATTGTCAATTAAATATGTTCAATATATAATTGCTCATATTGTTGATATTGGTTCAAAAACCTGTAAATTGTTACGGTTAATAATAATAATCTTATACGATTGAATGCACAATGAATCAGACGATTGTTACCAGTTTTTATGAAAACGATAATCAAGTGAATCGAAGGATATTATTAGGTTTTTTGGTTCAATTAATTTATCGATTTCATCAAAAACTAACCGTAACAATCATTTGATTCATTGAACATTCAATAATACAACATTATTATTATCAATCGTAACAATTTATAGATTTTGGAGCGAACATCAACAATATGATCAATTACATCTCTTGAACATATTGGATTGAAAATTAAAGAGATGTGCTCAGACCGAAACAAATCTCAAAGATATCTCCAATTACATCTGTTGATTGACTCACTTGTACTAAGCAAGGGAGTATAGAGATTGAGATTAAATTTGATTATATTGAATTTTTCTAATTTAGGTGATTGAAGATAATTATTAAATATTATTAATTTATAGTAATCATTTACATCCTTTTAGGTGATTACTTTTTACACGTGATTTTAATGTAAAAAAAAGTGTTATAATATAAAATTAAATTTTATGCATCGTACAGATGCATAGTTTTGTTTCTTCTATATTCAAAATTTGAGTCGGATAATTTGAAACACCAAATGATATTTTAGGCTCAATTTGCATTTCATAACTAGCATAATATTTAAATACAAAGTTTAGATCACGTATTGATGAGAATCATTCCTTGTATTCTAAAGAACACACAATTTTTAAGTAAAAAAATACTTTTTACAGTACAAAGACAATTTTTATGCATATAACAGATGCATAGTTTTCACTTTACATATGCACTACATTGATGCATATGTTTTTTTTTTTTTTTTTCACATGGTTTCTTAACATCAAATGCACAATACACAATATACTTTATTAAAACGATAGAAACCTAATGTTGCATTATTTTCAATCACGAAAAACTCACATATTTCATCAAAGTGAAAAATCAATCAAACAAGAACGTGGTTCTTCGATGTTCTCGCCACAAAAACTCAAAATCTTAATTCATTGATCTAGAAAGAACCATTTTGCAAACTTTGATTGAGAATTATTTCATGGGTTACACAGATTAAATTAAGGCATTCAATTTAGAGGTATGGTTCCGTTAAAAGTTCAAGTGTGTATGCAAACAGTGTATATGGAGAAATTATGATATGTTCAGGCTAATTAATGAAATTAACAACTAATATATTTTAAAACTACAAGGAAACAACTAATACGTATGCTTTGATGCCTAAGTGTTGTATAATCAGATTAATGACCAATATGGAGTAAACAACTCAAATAAAGATGAAATAAAACTAGAAACTGTGTTGATTATGGATCATGACTTTGAAAAAAGTAGCAGTCATTTCCTAAGATAATACCAAGGGGTAGCGACCATACCTAATTAATAGAATTTTTAAATAACCAATATATAATCAAACTAATTGATACTCATAAACCTGCAATTCACATCATAATTACAGTAAACTTGATATATGGGACAAAATGTTATCATAAGGGCAAAATCGTCCATGTGACATGTCCCAACAAAAGTGAAATTACAACTAGCTAACTTTATTCTAGATCGTCCAAATGATTATCTTTCATGGTTTATATCATGTTTTTATTAAAAAAACATTGAATTAAGGGATTATACATTTACAAATTGCACAAAAAAAATCAAAATTCTTTTATGTTAAATTATACATTATTCAAATGCACAATGCGCTTGACTAAACTTGAATTTTCTACATTTTTTTAGGTAACAAGTGCACCGGATTTATGCATTCATTTATCTTTAACATGGTTTCCTAATGTCATATGTAGTGCAATGGGTGCACATGCAGCTCAAGTTTCTTACTTTCAAAATGTCATATTTCTATGTTCATATTGTGATATCCCCTAATTTTTCAGTCAGAAAAGACCGATTTAATTTATGCTTTTTAAAATAAAATCAGAAAAATCTTTTTAAAAGATGTTGCGGAATTTGTTCCCAACACAAAAGATGATAAAAGTTTATCAAAATCTTCTTTAAGAAATGTATAGTTTCATTTCATATCAAAACCTCGGGATGTCATGTTCCAATATAGATCAAAAGTATAAACAAGACATTATAAGCATTTCAAAAGTTATTTACAACTACTGGCCTATAATCCAAAAATATCTTATCGTCCTCCGACTATTCTCGAGGTCCACTACATGTAATATAAAAAAACTGAGTGAGTCAGGCTTGGGAGTCTGGTGAGCATATAGGGTTTTCCACCCACAATAATAATAAACTTACTAAGTTCATCAATTAACAATAACCCTGATTACCCGTTCCCGTTATCCTCACTTTACGTCCCTAAACACTTATCGCAAGGGACCTAGCCTAAAGAATATCATCGGGATGGACACTACTGCTAAGGGATTTCCTCAGCCATACATGTCCTAAAGGCAACCATGAGAAGGATGGAGTACAATAAATGAAAACTCTTAGTTCATTAACACCTATAGGTTGCGGACCTGCTAATGTTTCCCACTGGACTGTCTAGAAAGTCTGTGGTCGTCATCCAAACTCCGCTAGATGACTGGATCTCAAAACACATCGCGGCCTCTCATCACTTTTATTTTATCACACATCACTATCTACCCATGTTTTACCCAACATATTTGTAGATAAAAATACATATACAGTTTAAAACTTGTATAAAACATCAATTCAACAGTCACCTCAGTTAAACAATTAATATAATTACACGTAGCACGTATTTCATATAAACTACTTCATATCTAGGTGTAAGATGAAGGTGACTATACACTCACATGATTTGATGATAATCAGGCAACAATTCGTTTCCTAAAACGATCGTTTCTAATAAAACCGAGAGTTTTATTGAGAAACCGGGCTCTACAAAGGTCGGGCATCGAAACCGAAAAGATAAATTTTCCGGGCTTCACGAGCTCTTTGTGGTGTATTCTGGGGCTTATAATTGATATCGGGGCTTCGGGGGATGATAATATGAAAGAAATATGGAGAAAGGGGCTAAAAATGATAAGTTTTCAAAATACCCCCGGGAGGTCTCGCACCCCCTATTTATAGGGGCCGAAGCTCCTGATCCAACCGCTGAGAAGAGGCCACGCATTGTAGATCCGACGGCTCGCAGGGGAGGCTCGCACGAGGGTTGCACGTGCTAAGGCTTGCTGGCTTCCTGTGATTGGACCGAGGTCTAGGTCCGAAGTAGGCATGGTTCGTGGCAATCAGCGAGGGTTCGGTCACGAGGATAGTACACGCGTCGGACTGCTAGTGGACCATAGTTACTGTTCATGCGAGGGTGACTTAGTAGATTTTGCCACGTGGCTTCGCATGACTCACTGATTTCGGACACGTGTCACACTCTAAGCGAGGGTGACGTGGCAATTGTGACTATGCGAATTTTCTCGGTTTTTGTGCAAAAACTTCTAAAATCCATAACTTTCGCATACGACCTCCGTTTTTGATGTTATTTATATGCACGCGTAGGTAAAATTACGCTCTACAACTTCCGTTTAGACTTCGTCGGCTAATTTTAACTTTAATTTTTATATTATTATTTTTAACATTCCGGGACAGGAAATCCGTTAAAAATTCATAACTTCTTCATCCGACGTCCGTTTTCGTCAGAATTTTTACCATTGTGCTACTAATGACGAGATCTTCGATTCTCCTTCAGGTTGTGTCGGCTAAAAATCGATCGATCTAAAATTCAAGTTTTTAGTTGTCTACCGCTGAGCTGAAACTTCGAAAAATCATAACTTCCTCATACGAAGTCAGATTTGGGCGTTCTTTTTATCGAACTTCTCGGTTTAACGAATACCACGACTTTCGTTTAGATCACTAAGGCTAAAAAGTAGTTTATCAAAAACTCACTTTTTACGACATTCAACACCATGCCGGTTTTGTCGCGAAACTTCGACAGGTCATAAATTCTTCGTTATAACTCGGATTTTGGTATTCTTTATATCCCCAAAACCCTTTTTCCGACCACTACAACTTTATGTAAAGATATCGGGTTTATGTCACACTTTAATTTTGACGCTTATTTTTATTCTTAATTAATTAAGCCCTAATAATTAAGCATAAAACACATAATTCACATAATATTCATATAATTCCTTTTCATTTTTTCAAAATGAGTTACAAAGGTTAAACTAGATTATCACCTCAATATAAATGCCTAGGCTAAAAACACGAGTGTTACACATATGCACACTAATATGACACAAATCTACGACATAAACATATATAAATATATGAATATGCATATGAACATGCATATATAAGTGCACATGGATATGCACTTGTATAAGTTTACATCTATATGTTCATGTATATGCATATGGACATGCATAAGCGTACATGTATATACACTTGTATAAAGCATGCCTATATGTTACTGCATATGCATAGGATAAAAGGTAAAAAAAGATGGAAAATTGTAAATCTTGAAGAATGTATGGGTAAAAGGTAAAAAGCCACCAAAATTCAACATTAATTGAACCGACGAAAAACTATCTTACATTGTTTTGAATAAGTTTTGCACATTGTGCAAACTTTAAAGTGTCGAAAGTCTCAATAGTAGAACTATCAAAAAGGTAAAACGAAAAATTAAATAGTTAAAGAATTTCATGTGATAACGATACACGAAAATATATATAAGCATACCTTATTGAAGGGCTCATTTAACAATTATTATTGTTTTTGAGTTTCCACCTAATGAGTCTTGCATTATATATGTCGTAAGGTGATGTTTTTAATGAATTTAACGAGGACATGATATATAGACCGTCTTTTTAATGAATTTAACGAGGACATGATATAAACAAATATTATGTATATATCACTCTACCCAAACAAATATTATTATCCATTCAACCAATATATCCAACAAGAATTAATAGGGATGAAAAAAAGAAAAACATAGAAAATCCTGAAAAAGTAAGATTATTTCACTATTAACTCCCCATTGTTTACAAAATTTCCCTCATGTAATTCTTTCTTTCATTAAAAATATATTTTTTAAACATTATTTTTTCAAACAAATACATGAAGAAGGAATAGTTTTTGAATATTAATTTCGAAATTTAAGGAATATTTTGACTGGTTTGAAAAACAAAATATAATCTTTATTATTTTTAATTTAAAAAAAAAGAGTAAATTACACGAATGGTCCCTATGGTTTGGGGTAATTTACGCGTTTGATCCCTAACTTATTTTTTTAACTCGAAAGGTCCCTACTGTTTGTTTTTGTTACGCATTTGGTCCCTACTGTTTGTTTTTGTTACACGTTTGGTCCCCATCTTACCCAAAACGACTATTATTTAAATAGGAAAAAATGATGAGGTAGGTAAGGTAAAGTGAGAGGGGTGGGGTTGGGGGTGTGTTTATTTAAATAGATTAAAAAATCAAGGGCAAAATAGTCTTTTTATGTATGACAGGGACCAAGCACATAACAAAAACAAACAATAGGGACCTTCTGAGTTAAAAATATAAATTAGGGATCAAATGCGCAAATTACCCTAAACCATAGGGACCATTCGTGTAATTTACTCTAAAAAAAATTAATATGCATATCCATAATATAATTATTCTTATGCATATGCATATAACTATTCTAATGCATATGAATATACATATACTTCATATACTTATGAATAGATGCATATACTTATTCGTATCAATATGCATCTACATATGCATATGTGTTAGATGTCATTTTATATATCTTTTAGGGTAGTTTTCATCATCATTTAACATTATATTTTGTACATTTGAATGTCATTTGTTTAAATAATGTTAAGCTCATGTATTCTATTAGAATTCCCGTACTACTCATCTTTTTATATCAATTTCAGATAGTTCGAGTGGAGCAATGCTTTGGGAGCAGGTGGATGCGCTTTAGGAGATTAAAATGGAGCTTGTAACTTATGAAGGATTCTGAGGAATGCTTGGAAGATGTTTCGGTCAAGAAACATTCGATCGAATTGATCACACGAAGACAAAATCTGCAATATGAAGCTAAATGATGTTATTGACAGCTTTGACCCCTATCAATATTGTGACCATATCTCATGAACGTAACTCCAATTGACGATATTCAAAATGTTATGAAAAGTAGACGAAATTTCGAATAACTTAGGCAAAATATGCGATCGCAACTCTTGTCCATGTGCTCACATGGAGCCTATATGCGATTGTAACTTTACTCGCAACTTGTCTTCAAGGTTTTTTAGCGCCAAAAGTTCAGTCGGGAACAAAAACTCAAAACATGCGATCTCAACTTAGCCTTATGCAATCACATCTTTGCCAAAAGAGCCCAAAATTGCATCCTACTTTATTAAAAAGGCTCGTAATGCGTTTACTTGAAAACCTGTGATCATAGCCTCAATACATGCGATCACATGTTATCAGTTTCTTGTTCCGGAAGCTTCACTTTGAGTATAAATACAACCCTCATGATCAGTTGTAAGGGTTGCACGATTCTAAACGAAGAAAACTAGTTTAGAAGGCGGTTTTTAAATTACTTCAGCAACTTTTGAAGATCTAAAGAATGCAATTCATATCATACATTTAGTTTATCTAGATTTATCAGTAAATGTTTCTTTTATCTAGTTTGATTTTTTTTTTTGGCCATGTCTGGCTAAACTTTAGTTTTCAGTTCTGCATACAGGGGCGGAACAAAAAAGTTAACGTTAGAGGGGTCGAAATCAAAACTTCAAAAAACTTATATAGCTGATAAATATTACATATATCTCAAAAACCATATATTATTTTTTGTTTATGAATAAGTTTGCTAACAATTTCAAACTAGGTTTATGTAATCTAAATTAACTAACAATGAACAACTTGGTCTACATTTTGTTTTGAGCCTTTTGTTGTTGAAAAAACCCATTATTGTTTTATTTATTCAAAATTTTATTTTTAGCAACAACCATTATTTTTGTCTTCTTAAAACCTTATTTGACAACTAATCAATAAAGCAAGTATACATACAAAATTAAAAAGAACATGAAACATCTTTTTATCTCGGTGATTAAAGCATACAGATGGTCTAGGAAAAATAAAATAAACAATTCAGTAACAAATATAAAATCATTTATCACTATAGATATCTAGGAAAATAGTCAAAAGCTATTAAGCTAATATCCTATAGTAGTGTAGTTTGTATTGTGTAGTGATTGTGTGCGACAAAAATCTTTGATAGAAAAGGATTATAGATACCCAAGAGATCACATAATACTATACCCTTCTTTATTACACCATATGTCCATATCATGAAAGATCAAACTTCAAAGCAAAAAAGAAACAGTAAAGCGCTCTAATAAGAAAAGGAAGAAGATACAAAACAAGAGGGAATGAGGTATATGAAGAAGTATTTTATGGACTTACAAGTAAGCAAGGTTGCATGGGTGAATCGGTGGCTGACAACTACTCAGGAAGATGCTCAAACCGAAGAAGAGAGGTGCCGTCGACTGATTTTTTAGGGCAGAAGGTTTCAGTTTTATGTTTGAGACATTTTAGTTTGATTTTCTTTCTTTTTTGTGTCATTAAATAGATAAAAATTTAGAAGTTTAAATTTTGGTGGATCAGTTTTCCTTCAATTTCGGAATTTTAGGTATCCTCACAAATTCTAGTTTCTACTTTTATTTCTTGGTTTTTCTTATTGCATTTAAGTTTCCGCAACATTGGGTTTTCTTTCGTTGAATACTTATAAATTATTTAATATATAAACATGAACTGGAGTAAAAAGCAGGGGGGGCCATGGCCTCCCCTGACCCTTGAAGGGATCCGCCACTGTCTGCATAGACTAGTACTTTTCATGTTATTAGTTTTCAGATCTGATTTTTGTTTTATGTTTCTATCTAGATTTTTCAGTTTTGTGCTTAAGGAATGTTAGATTTTTAAATCTTGTTAGCCTAACCACCTAGCTAGGGTGTTTATCATTCCAGTTAATTAGTTAATAGAATCCGTAATTGTTCTTTTCAACTGGTAAAACTAACAAATATCAGATTGGTTCCATTTTTGGATTTAATTATGGTATAAACTGTAAAAATCATACCTTTACGAGTTTGTGAGAAGTATTCCGTATTTTTGGGAATTTACATAGAATTTAATGCTATTTTTCTGATTTAATTAAGAGCTTAATTAATTGAACAGTAAAAAGTTAGGGTTAATTCAAAGAGCTTGTTTTGATTAATTAAATTAGGTAAAAAAAATATTATACTAGAGCTTGTTAGTTTTTCTAAGTACCAACTTAGATAGAACGCATCCTGAATAATCAGATCTGGGCTAGTTGGATGATTAGGAAAGTCGCAGTTACCTTAAATCGTTCTTTTATTATTGATTTTAAATTAATTTTAATATCATTGAAAATTTAAGTTTTTTCTAGTTTTAATCAAAATCCCCATTTTATATTTATGTTTCTTGACTAGATTGTGTCTGATGCAAAAAGGAATTGACCATTCGGTTGTGTTCCTGAGGATTCGACCCTATTTCCATGTGCTATATTTTTAGTGCAATCATCAGTGATACATTTTATTTGTTTAAATCGGGTGCAATAACCGGTTTAACAATATGCATATACATATTTATATACATATGCTTATTCCTATTCATATGAATACGTATATGTCATATACTTATTCATATGGATATACATATGCGTACGCATATATATACGCATAATCATATGTACTTAATTGCCTTGTATATATACTTATCTTTATGCATAGGCATATATTTATTCATATGCATATAAATATATTTATTATTATGTATATACTTAATCGTATAGATATGCATATACTTATTCTTATGTATACACATATGTTTATTCATATATATACTTTTTAATATGATTATGCATATACTAGTTCTTATGCATATGCATATACTTATTTATATACATATACATATACTTATTAATATGCATATAGTTATTCATATGCATATATTTATTCTTATGCATATTCATATACATAACCATAATCATATGTATTTAATATCTTTATGCATATACTTATTCTTAATACATATGTATACATATGCATATATGCATATTAATATCTGCATACGTATACATTTATATGCGTATATGCATATGTATACATTTATATACATATAAATGTATACATATGCATATATATATATATGTATATATATATATATATATATATATATATATACATATGCATATACATATTAATATACATATGTATATGATGTATATGCGTATACATATGCATATAAATGTATACATATGCATATTAATGTATACGTATCCATATAATGCATATCAATATACATATATGCATATAAATGTATTCATCTGTACATATAAATATGCATATATGCATATAAACATATATATATATGCATATGATGCATATATATATATATATATATATGCATATCATATATGCCTATAAATGTATACATATGCATATGATGCATATACATAGCTATATGTATATGCATATGATGCATATACATAGCTATATGTATATGCATATAAATGTATGCATATGCATATTAATATGTATATATGCATGAGAATAGAAATTGTGCTGTTCTTATTATTAAAAGTAGTGAAGAGAACAACATTTTGGAAGTTGATGCTAAGAACGAAACAGATATAGATTAGAAAGGTCTTAAAATTGATCTTATAGAAAAGTTTATTTTGATTTCAAAAGAAGTCACCGTAGATGTTAATGGGGTTCCAATTAGTGGGATAAATAATAAATGAAAACATAAGGAGAATTATAAAAATAAAGGGCAAGGGTATAATGAGAAAAACTGCCAAAATTCTACAAATAGAAGTGGAATTCATTTAAACAGGGGAGATACTTTTAAGCAAAATGTGAATGGAAGGAATCAGGTAAATGGGTTCAACTTTCAATAGGGGCAATCAAGTTTTACTTAATATAAATCGAAAAAAGAAAATGGAGGGAAGAAACAAGAGGCTACTAAATTCAGTGTTGGAGGTAAAGATTTAAGGGTATTTATGTCAAAAGGGGAGAACAATGGAAATTCTAAGGGTACATGGGTGCTTACTTATGACATAATATTGATGTATTTGTACATCTGTGATGTTTGTGTATTCAATAATTATTAGCTTTAAGTACTACATGTTTTTTTTATTTCCACTATCCTTTGGTTTCTCAAAAAAGTTATGTTACAACTATAGCGAAACAAAAAATAAAGGAATAATAGGGGGAAACAAAAGTAACCCAAGGGAAAAAAGATAAGCACCAACAATAGATAGCAACACCATATCATAGTCCACAAAGGGAACAAGAAAATACAATCGAGGGTAATACAGTCCACCCAATAAACCTCAAAAGTAGGCAGTAAACATTATAGAGCAATAGAAACATGAGAAGCACTAAAGAGAAACCTAGGCATCAACAAAACCTGACATCCAACAAGGGTAATTATGTCAAAACGCTAGAAAACCCAAAAATCTTAGTAGAAAGTTTTACCATGTTTGATAACTTTTAGAAAATAACACTAGGTCTAAATCCTAAACTTATTTCTAGTCAAGATACTTATTAGAAAATTTTACCCGCTTTGATTGTGAATTTATGCTTCATAGAGGGTAAACGTATCCGAAGTAATTTTAATCATATTATTGCATGCTATAGTTAAAACTTCCAAGATTTGTATGTATGTAGTGTATGTTGACATCAACTCGAGATAACATGAACAAACAAGCATACACATACCTTAAATACAGGAACCTGATTTTGAAGGTTTCTGTGAAACAAATAAAAAAAAAACGATATATCAATCAAATGCATAAGATATTTTTTAAGTTTACTTCAAATTAATAAATTTCTAATCTTTAGTTATGAATAATGATTTAGTAATTAGGGTTCTATGAACAAATAGTAAAACTAAACCAATGCATCAATCAAATGCATAATATTTTTTTTAAGTTTACTTCAAATTAACAATCTTACTTATGTTCAATTGCTTCGAGGAATTAGCATTACCCTGCATCGATTTATAGAGGTTGAAGTGTTAGTAGACGTATCTCTACCCACATAAATCAAAATTAGGTGTTGTCGGTTCGTTGGTTCGTTCCTTCAAATGAGTTCGCTCATGATCCTGTCTCTTTCTCCCTCTTTCTCTCTCTCTCTTCTCTCTCTCTCTCTCTCTCTCTCTCTCTCTCTCTTTCTCGCTATATATATATATATATATATATATATATATATATATATATATATATATATATATATATATAGTTAATTTGGCTAAAACTCATCCCCTGTTCTTTTCTGGACCTTGTTCAATTACACATCTGACATTCCTTTAGGGTTGGGTCTGACTATGATACCCATGATTATTATATGGATGACTAATGAAGATGTGAATATTTGACTTTATGAAGTCAAAATTAAGTTATTATGCTTTTATATATATATATATATATATATATATATATATATATATATATATATATATATATATATATTGAAATGGTAAAAAATCACAGATGGATTGTTATGAGTGTTATGAATTAAATGATATATGTATTAGACACCACCTAATGAAAAGGAAATAATGATTGAAAATTGAATGAAAAAAGTACTATGATTTAAAATTATGGAACAAGTTGTGAAATATTTAATCTGATGGAAGTAAACAAACATATATGTGATTTGGAGTTCTTACTTACTAAGTATAAGAAGATATATGATTGAATGTGTTGGACATCAACACTACCAGTTGATATAAAACCAATTGGTGTTAGAAAGGGCGCAACCTAACCGATATAGCGCATTCGGCCCTCCAGGACCAAACATTTGATTGTGACACAATGACTATCATGCGAGGACTTAGTCGATGCCATTTCTGACCCCCAATAATCCCCCTAAGAAATTGCTCCTTGAGAGATCGAACCCTCACCACTGGCTCTAATACTACTTGTTGGACATCAACGATACCGGTTGATCTAAACCAATTGGTGTTAGAAAGGGCGAGCCTAACCCATATAGTGTATTCAACCCTCTAGGATCATGCATTCGATTGCGGCACAACGACCATCATGCGAGGACTTGGTCTATGTCATTTCTGACCCCGAACAGAATGTATTTTACAACATTAAACTTAATGCAATGAAAAAGTTATTACATTGAACTTCACATTCAACAAACGCCTCTTTTAACTCCAAGATGGTTTTCAACAACTCGTAAATGACATTCCATCTCGTATCCATATTTTTTCATAGATTTGTTAAACCTTGTAATTCTTTGAGTGGATTGTTTTATATATGTGACAACCTTTGGACATATTTCACATCAAAGTTATGTATATCAACCTTGAAAATAGGTTCAATATGTGTCATGCAACATCTCTGATGTGGAAAATGCTTGCTAGCATAATACAAGTTAGCCAACTTTTTTTAATCAAAATATTTATAGCCTTATCGTTTGAAGTTGTGTTATCGAAGCTCATGCTTATAACATTATTTATACCCAAATCATGTATACTCTCCAATTAAGACATACAAATGATTCCCCTTATGACTAACTATAGGCCTAAACTTAAGGATTTTGGTATGCCTAATTCAATTTTGTCGATAAAGTCGCATGATTCTTAAAGGTGCATCATGGTTGCACCAAGGCGTGACTAGGCCATCTTAAAACCTTCATGGTCATGAAACATGCCTAGGCGGATCAAAGCGCTCTATGACACAAGCTTTTTTCAAAAGACATTTTTGTTTTTTTGTTTTTGTTTTTGTTTTTGTTTTTTTTTTTTTTTTTTTTTGCTTTTTTCAGATCGGGTATGAAACTATTGAGTTTTTGTTAACTATTTGTTATTATGTGTTGATATAGCTTTTTTCAAAACTTGATATAATTTATATAAATCTACAATTATGTGATTTCTGTTATTTATTTATTTATTTATTTATTTTTTTTATTTTTATTTTTTTATGTATACAAGTTTGTCTTTTTAAATCACGTCTTGAAAACGTCATTCCTTGCCATGTCTGAGGCTTGACTCTGCCACCACGTCATGCCTTACTCTATTTAAAATCTTGGTGACCCGTTACAACTGTATAATTGATTATTTGACAGAGGAATGTTTAAGTGTTCATAGTCAAATTTATACTGTTATTTGGATTACTCAAATAAGCAAGCATTTTCTCTTCAATATAATACTTTCCAACGTTGGGACTAATCTTATGCCTGGATGACAAAGTCAACTTAAATGCATTTGCGTACTCAAAATAAAGGTTTTCGTGTTCCACATATTTAAAAGGTAGTTCTCCTATAACAATGAGATTTTGTAAAGTTTTTTTAATCCTAAGGTTATCATGCTCCCAAGTTATGATACTACCCTATCCACAAGGTTATTTCTTAAATTGTAAAGTGCTTTGGGTTTTCATGTTTTCCATATTTTTTTTGTATCTAGGGACGTGTTTAAGTAAATTGAAGGTGCCATTATGTGATGTATCGACTTTAAGAGTGCATTATTACCTTCCTTCATGCAAACAATCCCGATGTTTTCCAATAATCTGATCTCTCTTTGCTTTTGTTGGACTTTGGCGTATTACCTTCTTTTTTCTTTATTGGAGTCGTCATCCAAATTAACTTGAGGGGGTGGGGGATATGATCAACAAATATATCATACTCCTAAATATAAAAAAAAAACTATTACATGAATAAAATTAAACATCAAACTTACAACATCAACTTACAAGACTTACTTGAATTACATGAATAGAAAATTAACATTAAGAAACCAATACAACTTTACAACATCAAATTACAAAACTTATTTTGGTATCTTCCATTTAGAGGGAAGGGGTAGATAAAATTAATATTTTAGAAATTTCTTTGTTGATTTTGGAAATGATCATAAACAAATTTAGGGTTTGGTTTGTTTCATTGTTTGGGATAGCCGTTGTCGAAGAAAGTAGCAGGGGTAGGGGGTATGGTTTTCTGTCATCAAGGAATTAATGGATTACAAATTAATTGGGTTTAAGATTTAGGTGGCTTTTGGAATACCCGTTCGGTTTAAAACAGAATACCGACCCATTTATATGTAATTCGGTCATATCTGACCCATTTCGGAATCAAGATCGGGTTTGGTGCGGAGCAGTTCGATCCGAACTCGTATTTTGCTCATCCGAAACTTACGTAACAAAAAGTGAAACTTAAGACTTAAAGACGCTTTAAGTTTATATTATCCTTCTCGAATTAGAAATTATATATATATATCCTTATAAAATAAGATAAAGACTTTGATAAAATCATAAACAAAACGCTTTATTGATGAAATTAAAAAAGAAAATGATGTATATAGTTGCAAATTGGGCAGGCCAATAATGGTGGTACATGTGACGGAGAGTGAATGAGGTTGGTGGAATATAGGTGCATGCCTTGAATTCTAAAAAGTGGGTATTAATCGTATGCCGTACGTGTTGCCTTTAGATCACCGCGTGTGAGTAATTAATGACAACTTGTTTATTTTTGGAAATTATTAAGTGTAACCCCTTCATATGTTGTTTCTATTTAAATATCATTTTACTATTTTAGCAACCCTTTCTCACCCTATCCACCCATTATATCTTCTCAATATTCGCTATATTGTTTAATGGTATACATTTATTTGCATTAGTTTTCTCATATCCATCGATTGCATTATTTGCTTTTATGATTATGATATAGTATAAGTGGAGGTAAGGAATAATCCTATTGTTAGAAAAAGTAAATTGAAATGGATTTGTAGGGTTTTTTAATGAGTCAAGATGACGGGTTTTATAATGATGAACGATGTTTTGTGATTGGGATCCTTCATAAGAAAATAAAAATAAATATTAGCTGTGTGCATGTATGTTTTGCTGATGTAGATTATATTAATCAAATAATTTTGTTGATATGTTTTTTGAATATAATAATAATAATAATAATAATAATAATAATAATTACTATTATTATCATAGCATCACCATCAATAGAAGGTCCAACATCCTCACCCAACCCATACTCAACCTTCATGCTACCACACTTCCTTCAAATGACCTATTTCCTTTTCGGGAGACCCCCCTCTCATCTTCTTGACAACCCTACGACATCGGATTGTTAATGCTAACCCACCGCCATCCTTTCAACATATACTTTAGTCTTTAGATAATATTTACCATTTTTCTTTGATCTATGGTAAGACATAAGTCACTACATAGATATGAAAAAATATTGCCAATTAAGTTGTATAATAATCCTACAAATAGTTAAGGAAGAATATACCTACGTACTCCTTAGAATGAACGGTATGGGTATTGTTTTGCTTGTTATGGGATGACATGGACCGCCATAACGACGTTGTACCGGAAAGGAAAAACGAAAGGGAAATCAATAGCGGTTGAAATGGAAAATGCAGACATTCCATAATGGTGGACACCAGAGAACGAATATGTTTTGACGGCGACATGGTGTACTAATTCAAAAGACGAACTCCGTGGAAATGGAATGAAGAAAGGAGCTTATTGGGGGGCGGTGCGTGACAAATTTCACATTATTTTGAAGAAAAAACCGTATCGCAACAATGACATGTTAAACAGCAAATGGAGTCAAATAACTAAGCGGTGCAGCAAATTCAATGGTATTTACAACCACCTTGAGGCGCAATAGCAAAGCGGAACCAACGACTTCGATTTGTTCAAATCTGCAAAAGAACAATATCGAGTGAAATAGAACATGTTTTCGAGTTTGAGAAATCATGGGAGTCGTTGAGAGTGGATCCAAAGTGGAACAAAATGCCTAAATCATCGGAGGTTCAATCCAAAAGGTCTCGCAATTCGAGCTCGGTCGACGTGTCGAACGCACGGACTCACATTGACCTAAACGCTAACACCGATGAGATCCATGATGATATCAAGGAGATATCCCCACTACGATGATCGCCCTGACGCGACAAAGCGAGGCACGCTGCAAGGCATGCGGAGGAGGTTGAGGCAAAGCAAAAGAGGTAGTAGAAATGAGAGCGAAATTCGATAAGTACAATTTATTAATAAAAGAAAAAAAATGACTTGAAACGTCGTCATTTGGAGTTCCTAGAAAGGCTGACATGGGAGAAGCAGAAGTAAAAAGAGAGAGAACTAATGACCCATTAGTTGTCGATTCTTCGGACCAACGAGGAGGGTTTGGTGCCTGAAGATCTAGTGATGCTACAAACAATGAAGTAACAAATTAGGAAGAAATATTTGGGTTAATTAGCATTTTAGGAGTAATTTGAATGGTATTTTAGGAGTATTTTTGAATTAGTAGTATTCTTGTGTGATTTTAGGAGTAATTTGAATGTTATTTTAGTTATGAATTTAGGTTTAAAATTAAGTTTTTTTTTTTTTTTTTTTTTTTTTTTTTTTTTTTTTTTTTTTTTTAAATTGCAAACGTAATTTTAGATTTTAAATATTATGTCTTTTTTTGTTTTTAAAATTTTATGTTTTATAAAAATATATTCACTTTAGTGATTAAAAAAGATGTAAAAACAAAAAACAAAAAAAAAAAAAAAGGAAAAAGGAAAAAAAGACCAAATTAAAAAAAAAATAAAATAAAATATAAAACATATTTATTCTCAAAAAGTTAGTGTTATAACAAGCAAACCATTTTCCCACTTGGTGTTATAACACCATTTGCTTATGTGTCATGTGAGATGACACAACTTGGTGTTTCATCTTGTTGACCACATTCAATGTTCTTAACTATTGTAATTGTAGTTTTCGTTAAATATCCATTATTTAGGAACTACTTAAACACTTACATTTGTATTTAAACGTTTCAATTTGTATTGTCGTTTTCTTTGACTAGTGTTGTGATATCAACTTTGTAATGTACTAAAATTTTAAAAATATAATGTGTTGGTGCATTTTTTTTGTTTGTGGTTGCATTTAGTATCAATTTGCTTTGTTTTTTATGATCACCCACACTTAAACCAATCTTGTGAAATACTAATCGTTTTATTTGGTATCAAGGTTTATTAGATTATTCTGATGATGAATCACAAAGATTTATGACTAATGATGATTATACTGATGGATCACCAAATTAACGTCTCAGTTATATATTATGGATATGTTTGTGTCATTCCAATTCCAAGTGATGGACTCGCCATCCTTGTGTCGCATATTGATCAGACGTCGGTAAGTAAAACTCATGTATAAGTGATTTCATTATGTTTTTATTAGCTAAATTGATAAATTTCAGTTTTTCTAGAAATCTTTATGTAACATCCTAAAAACAGGTCAATGAATTTTGCCATTTTCAATTAGAAATTAAAATTTTAGAAATAAATTAAATTAAAATAATTAAATCATAAATAAATAATTTAAAATGAACTTTGAATAGTCATAACAAAAACATTATGAGTAGGGGTGTAAGTGATCCGAACTACTCGCGACTTACTCGGGATCGACTCGTTAAAAGCTCGACTCGAGATCGAATTAAATGAGCCCGAGCCGAGCTCGAGCCCAAATATTAGGCTCGTTTATTTAACGAGCTCGATCCGAGCTTCAGCTAGTGGGCTCGCGAGCCTAAATGAGCCTAATCGAGCCTATATATATATATATATATATATATATATATATATATATATATATATATATATATATATATATATATATATATATATATATATATATATATATATATATATATATATATATATATATAGGCTCGTTTAGGCTCACGAGCTCACTAAATTGTTCACGAGCCGAGCTTGAGCTTGGTCAGGCTCGGGCTCGGCTCGGCTCGTTTACACCCCTAATTATGAGAATAAGTGATTTAGAACTTAATTGTAGAGAAATATACTTTATGGATTAAAACTATCACGTTTGCAAACTTAGGAGTTGGAAATGTATCATCTTTTCCTAAATGTTTAGTTGACTAGAAATTGTGGCTTAAGTGTGAAATTAAGACGTTATATTTGATGGGTTTCGAGTAATACATCAATCCTATGGTGTACATGCAAACTCTAATAACTTTGGATCTAATTTGTCTAATGAACATGCAATTGATGATCCAAAGCCATAAACCCTAGATCTAGCATACAAATAATCATATTAACATAAAATAGGGTTTAGATCTAACCTTTGATTGTTATATAGCAATAACAATCAATCCTTGGCTTCAGAAAGCTTAGTGCCTCAAGTGTTGCACCTCTAATGGAGTCACAAACACCACTAAGCAACAAGATGAAGAAGAGAAGAGAGGGGAGGCACCAAAAAATGGCTGGAAACCCTAATCCAAGTGTTAGCCACGTTTTTGGTGCCTAAGGGCTCCTTATATACTTAGGCTATTAGGGTTATCAAGCTAGGAAACCCTAATTTGACTGCTTATACCCTAAGCAGCCCATGGACTCCTTCTTTAGAAGCCTTGGACGATTTCTAATGGGTTTCCCTATAGAATTCGTCTACTCCACTTCTATGGAGTCCATAAGCCCATCTAAGTAATTATCTTATAATTACACAATAAGTCCCTTAAGTTGAATTAATCTCTTTTAGCCACAAAATTAATTCTTAATTAATTCTTAACTAATATTAATTAAACAATATGATTTCTCCTTTAATATATTATTGTTATAATATATTAATAAATCATAATTAAACCTTTCTCTCCTTATTTCATCCTACATATTGCTATGGTAAAGGCAACCTAAAAGGACCATGCTCATAATCGAGTCAAGTACATACCAAAATAGTTATGGACTTAGACACTAATCCAACAATATTAACCCAAGTAATTATTAGTGTCAAATTGAGAAGAATAAGCACTTGGAGGACTAGATGTGGCAAATGAGTAAAGATATCACTACATAGCTGATGTTCTCTTCATTTGAAGAAGGAGAACGTGAATGAAGAGAAGAAGAGACTGGTGGGTTTTATATAAAAGAAAAATCTTATTTGCTCATACAAAACCCTAAAGCTTGGATCTAGGCTTCTCTATTGTACATGCAATTCATCCAAGACTTGAACACCCTATTCTAGCATACATTAAAATCGAAATCTTTAATAAACTAGTTTAGATGATACCTTTCAATGGTTGCAAGAATCCTTTGATCTTCAAGAAGCTTAGTGTCACAAGTGTAAAACCTCTAATGGCTCACAAACACCACAAGAAAGAGGATGACGTAGAAGAAAGAAGGAGAGAGGCTAATTTCGGCTATAGTAACTCTAGGGTTTCTTGGTGTAGCCGAAACCGAAGCCCTGGGGTGCTATTTATAGCTGAGCTGCTAGGGTTTCAGTCAAAACCCTAATTGAATGACTTAGGCCATACGTAGATTGAGAACCTTCTGGAATAAGGCCCCCTTGAACGAGATTAGAGTGGGCTTCCATTCCTAATTTCGTCCCCCTATATCCAAGAGAGTTCATAACCCAAAACCAACTATCACATAATTGATAGTTTCAGTCCCCTTTATTTAGTTAATATCTTTTAGCTACATAATTAATTCTTAATTAATTCTTGTCTAATATTAATCAAACTATATGATTTCTCTTCTAATATATTATTCATCAAATATATTAATAAACCATAATAACCTCTCTCTCTCTCTCTCTCTCCATAAATCATCCTGTCAAGTTGCTTTGGTGAAGGCAACTCAAAACGACCATGCACAACCGCGTGACGTACATACAAAATATAGTTACACGCTTAGACACTAATCGAACACTCTCCCACTTAGATAAGTATAGTAACTACAAATTCAAGTACAATCTGATTAGCAATCGTAGCTCTCAAAGACGTTGTCGAACTCTGATCTTATCAGTAACCTGTCCTTTAGATAAGGGATCGTATAGTCCTCCATTTTAGATATCGTGCAGACAATTACATGGAACATAGTCATATTTATTGTCCAACAATATTTTTCTTGATCTCTGATTCATCTGACATAGAACTTAATTGAACACATCAATTTAGTCCTGACTGGGCCAGACACATAAGTCAAACCAAATCATCGAGGGGCCCAGATATCTCTTTTACCCTCATAGGATAAAAGAAACTGATGAACTTCGACTTATATGCATTTACCATTCACTCATCAAATCATACACAACAATGTGTACTATAACACCAAGTTACTGATGCGTTTACGTATTATCAATGTACAACCAACTTGCAAACAATAAACCATATATCTAGGTTTTAAGACCATATGATATTATCGTCTTGCGATCACTCGTGATAAATTCCATGAAGTGATACCAGCAAGCGTGGGTTTAATCCAATGCTCAAATCATATTTATAATCACTCATGAACGTTGCAGCAAACCTTTGCTATGTATAATACACTTTAGACAATCTACAAACCAATTCATGACAATCTTCTTTCATACCTACTCCCAAAGTATGAGCGACTGTGGAACGTTCGAATAATCTTATTATTCAGAAAGTCAAAACATGCAAAGTGAAACAATAGGTAAACAATTAACATAAGACAATAACTTTACTTATAAATAATACTCCTTTATTTAATCATAAAATGTCAATTACATTTATCTATTACACGTTTCAAAGCTATCTAATCTAAACTAATATCGTCCTTCAACCCGATACTCCTAGCGTACTGCAAGGGCTTAACCCTAATCAGTCCCTTCGTAAGGGGATCTGCTGGGTTATCCTCCGATGATACCATCTTTACTACGAGTAGTCCTTCTTCCACTCGATGTTGAATAAAATGATATTTCCTGTCGATATGTCGAGATCTACCATGATCCCTCGGTTCCTTGGTCAAGCCAACCGCTCCTTCATTATCACAAAAAATTTCCATGGGATCCTTTATGGCTGGCATAACTCCAAGGTATCCAATGAATTTCTTCAACCATATCGCCTCCTTTGACTCTTCGCTCACCGCTATGTACTCTGATTCGCACGTTGAATCAGCCACGGTCTCCTGCTTGGAACTCTTCCAAGTCATTGATCCCCTGTTAAGGGTAAAGACCCAGCCCGATTGCGAACGGTAGTTGTCTCTGTCGGTCTAAAAACTGGCATCACTATACCCTTGCACCCTTACGTCATCACTCCCACTGAGGACTAGAAACCATTCCTTGTTCCTCTGAAGGTACTTAAGAATATTCTTTACTGTGTTCTAATGTGCTTTGCCAGGATTCCCTTAATATCTGCTGACCATGATGAAGGCGAATGCCACATCAGGTCGACTGCAAGTCATAACATACATGATCGAGCAAACTGTGGAAGCGTATGGTACTCGACTCATCTCTACTATCTCGACTTCGGTACTCGAACTTTGAGTCTTACTCAACTTGGCATTACTTTGGATTGGTAACTCCCCTTTCGTGGAATTCTCCATACTAAAACTTTTAAGTACCTTGTCCAAGTAAGTATTCTGACTAAGTCCTGTTAGTCTTTTACTCCTGTTTCTCACTATCCCTATTCCCAAAATATAGGCAGCCTCTCCGAGGTCCTTCATAGGGAACCACTTCCCAAGCCAGGAATTGACTTCCTGTAGCGTCAGGATGTCGTTTACTATGAGTAGTGTGTCATCGACATACAACACGAGGAAGCTAACTATACCCCCACTGGCTTTGACATACACACACGATTCATCCTCGCTTCGCATAAAACCAAACTCTTTGCCTTTCTCATTGAAACAAAGATTCCATCTGCGAGATGCTTGTTTCAGTCCTAAAATGGACTTCTCAAGCTTACACACTCTATTAGGCTGCTTCGCATCGACAAAATCCTCTGGCTGACTCATGTAAACATCCTCAGCCAACTTCCCGATAAGAAAAGCGGTTTTGACATCCATCTGCCATATCTCATAGTCATGAAATGCACAATGACTAATATCACCCTAATAGATTTTATCTTTGCAACTGGCGAGAAAGTGTCATCATAGTCAACTCCGGGAGTTTGAGTAAAGCCCTTCGCAACCAATGGCGCGTTATAGGTGTGTACCTTCCCATCCATGTCGGTCTTCTTCTTGAAGATCCACTTGCACCCGACTGTCTTACGACATGGCACATTGTCAACCAAATTCCAAAATTGGTTGTCATACATGGACTGAATCTCGTTGTCCATAGCTTTTTTCTATTTTGTAGACTCCGGGCCTACCATGGCTTCCATGTAGCTATTAGGTTCATCCAAATTTATTAGTGTACTATCACTAATAAATGTATCACCCTTACTTGTTATATGAAAACCATACAACACATGTGGAACATAACTCTACTAGAATGTCTAAGAGGTAAGGATTTGTCAATCGGTTCAACCAGAGTTTCCTCCTCAGGTTGAGCGCCAGCGTTGGAGGTTCCTTCATCGCTCGACTTTTGAAGCTCTTCAAGACCAATTTTCCTCCCACTGTCCCCTTGGCTTATGAGCTCTCGTTCTCAGAAAACTCCTCTCCTCGTAATGAAGACAACATTGTCACTCGGTCTATATAAGAGATATCCAAAGGACTTCTGCGGGTAGCCGATGAAAATACATCGCTCACTACGAGGATTGAGCTTGTCATGAGTCTCTCATCTTATGAAAGCCTCGCAACCCCAAACCTTGATATGTGCCAATGAAGGAGCTTTCCATGTCCACATCTCATGAGGTGTTTTGGAAACCTTCTTTGTAGGGACTAAGTTAAGGATATAGGCGGCAGTATCTAAGGCATACCCCCAGAACGAGATAGGTAGTGCAACACGACTAATCATGGAACGAACCATATCTAGCTAGATTCAATTATGCCTCTCAGCCACACCATTCAACTGTGGTGTCTGTAACACCCGTCAAAATTAGGTCAATAAAAATCACATGTGATTATACCAAATATGTAATGTGATTTTGTTAAACTAGTAATGTGATAAACTTACTATGTATTTCATGATAAATTCTAATATAAATATGAACTTTCATACATATTTTATCATACAACTCAAAGTATACGTCCATACGATTCCAAAAATATAGTGAATGTCTAAATCTGACTTCGCGTGAAAAAGTTATGATAAACCGAACACTATAAATCTCTATAATAAGAGGAATTTAAAATAGGATTATAATTATCTATTTTAATCTAAAAGAGAGTTGTAGTACTCCTAAATACCTACGCGTGGATATAAATAACGTCAAAAACGGAGTTCGTATGGAAAAGTTATGGCCTTCTGAAGATGTCGCTGTCAGAAACCCTAATTTGACTGAACTCACGATGTGAGCATAAAAACTCACGATGTAAGGAGTCAAACCGCCACATTTTGAAGCTAGAAGTGTATGGAACGATAACCCAAAAGCTCACGTCGTGAGGACGCTGCAGGACACGAATCGGGGCTAGAAAACACACGTTAAAGCTACCGAATAACTCATGGAAGTTCACGGCGTGAACCTATCATGTTCATGACGTGAATGGGACAAAATCAGCCTATAAATAGCGATCAAGTCTCATTTAATCCTTACACCTTCCACTTTCTTTCTCTCTCATTTTCGAAGGCCGTTTTCCTTCTCGAGCCTGAGAACGACGAGCCTCTGTCCGTTTAGATTCTATAGAGCACGCTACTAGGGTGAGTTTCACGGCCCCACTTTCTAATATTTTCGGGGGAAAACGCGTGTTAAATATTGTATATAAGTTAATATTATGTTCATATGATAATATGTTCGTATTAACATAAATAGTTATATTAACCGAGATATAGTTGTTTTGTCTCATATATACCTAAAGTATATATGATATTTTGAAATCATATAACTATCTTAAACTTGTTAGCATGTTAGTATACTAATATATACTTGAAATTATACTTCGGAATTATATATATGTATATATATATATATACACACACACACACAAACAAACACACACACACACACACACACACACACATATATATATATATATATATATATATATATATATTATGTGGAATATAGCCCAAGAGTTATACTCGGAAGTTATGTGCTATTGTTGGTTTTATGTCAAGATAAAACCTTGTTTTACATCAAGTTATAGTTGTTATACTGCCTAAATGTTATGAAATTAGGAGTAATGTTTAAAAGCATAGTCTAGTAACTTAGGGTTTTAGACATGAAAATGCTTTTGTTGTTAAAACTATAGAACGCCGTCAAAGTCTACATGAGCTACTGTATTCATCATCTAATATTGGGGATCTTAGTGAAATTCCTCTGACCTGTATTTGTTAATTTCGTGTGAGCGTGACAACCCCACCCGTAGTTGTTAGCTACAACCAATATTTGGAGGGTGACGAACTTGCCTAATTTACTACCTCCCGACGTCAATGAAGCGTATGGAAAGTACCGCAAGGTGTGATCCTTGTACTACTGCAAGGTGTGATCCTTGTGATACCGCAAGGTGAGATCCTTGTACTACCACAAGGTGTGATCCTTGTAATAATATCCAGAGGTGTAAAACTAAGTTGTACAGTTGTAGCTACAGACTCACGGTAACATAAGTTTAGAAGCATTATTCTTTGTCGATATACAAGTATGAATGTTAATTATAAGTTTCCCAAAGACTTATACTCTAAGTATAAGAATCTAGTAGGATTACTTGTATATTAAGTAGACCACTATACCTATCCTACTTACTCGTATAGAATTGAAATAGATTTATACGTAGCGGTTTTACTCGTATAGAATTCAAATAAGATTTATACGTAGCAACTTAGTTTGTATGGAATTACAAACATTTATACTTATACTCTAGGTTTAAAGAATGTTTAGGTATAACACTTATTTGGTAAGTAAACCATCATACCTAGGATATATACTAAATGTTTGAGAGTCAAAATGATACTTTTAAAACTATACTTTTTGAACTTGGAAAATATATTATTTTTATATGGAGTCAAAACCTGTGAACTCACCAACTTTATGTTGACGTATTTTAAACTGCATGTGTTTTCAGGAAGTTGATAACTATGATACAAGAAATGACATCACACTGCCTGGTGTTACCACTAACGGCCGGGGTGTGATAGTGTCCTAGGTGGCGTCAATTGCGAAACGATTCCGTATTCCTTGAGGTAGTCATGGAATTCAAGACAAAGGTACTCTCCACCTCGATCGGATCGAAAAATCTTGATTTTCCTGTCCAATTGATTCTCCACTTCTTGTTTAAACTCTTTGAACTTTTCAAAGGTTTCTGACTTGTGCTTGATTAAGTAGATATACCTAAATCTGCTATAATCATCGGTAAAAGTCACATAGAAGCGGATCACATCCCTTGTGGTGGATCTAAAGGGACCACAGACATTGGTGTGTTTAAGATCCAATAGACCCTCACCCCTTTCGCAAGTATCAATGAAGGGTGACTTGGTCATCTTTCCAAGCAAACAAGACTCGCACACGTCATCGTCCCTTAGGTCGAATGACTCCAACACTCCATCCTTTTGGAGTTGGGCTATGCGTTTCTTGTTGACATGTCTAAGACGACAATGCCACAAGCATGCTTTGTTCAAACTATTGGAAGATTCAATATGCAACACATCATTTCGTAAGTTGTCTACAACCATCACAGTTTCATATATTTCATTACAAGGCAATGCATCAAAATAGAAAACACCCTTAAGATAAGCATTAATAGAACCCTTTTCATTATCAAATGAATATCTAAATCCTTGTCTATACAAACCATGAAAATAAATGATGTTTCTTTCCATTTCTGGCGAATAGCAACAATTATTCAAATCTAGTCCTAATCCATTACTAAGCACTAAATAGTAAACTCCAATCTTGGTGACAGGCGACGATCTTCTATTCCCCATGATCAAGTTTATCTTCCCATTCTCCACATCCCTATTTCTTTTTAGGCCCTGCAAATCAGAACATATGTGAAAACCACATCATGTATTAAGTACCCAAGAAATAGCATGTGATGAATTATTAGGTTGAATAGTATAAATACATGCGAAGGAAAGCTTGATCTTCCCATCCTTGATGTCTTGCAGATATTTCGGGCAATATCGTTTCCAATGCCCCTTCTCATGGCAGTAGTAGCACTCTGCATCTTTTGGGTTGGAGGTAGGTCCAGCAGAAACAACTTTGGTTCTACTAGAAGAGGTGGTGGCTCTTTAAGGGAGCCTTCCTCTTCTTACCCTTTCCTTGCCCAATAGCCAAGACGGGGGCAACAGTAGGAGTAGGAGTTTGTGCAACGGACTTGTCCTTGAGATTGCTCTCAACAAGTCCTCAACAGACCGTGAAGCTTGCTCAACGTGACCTCCTATTTGTTCATGGGAGGTCATGTGAAACTAGTTGAAGCAGGGTAGCAGTGAATGGAGAATGATGTTAATCGCCAGCTCTTCATCGAAGTTAACATTTAACTTCAACAGGCAGTCAACATACCTCTGCATCTTCTGCAAATGAGCGGTGACCGAATCTCCGTCACTCATCTTGGTCGTGATCATCGAAGTGATGATCTCGTACCTCTTCTGCCTTGCAATTTGGTGATACCTTTCAAACAAGTCTTGATGCATTTCATAGGGATAGAAGTCCTTGTAGGACTTTTGGAGTTCAGCAGTCATTGTCGCTAGTATGATGCAATGGACTTTTATGGCATCACGCTCATGGGCCTCGAAGGCAGTGATCTGTTCGGGAGTAGCAGTGTTCATTTCCACCTTTTTTAGCTTCTTGTCGAGGACATACTCCTTGTCCTCGTAGTGGGCGACCATTCTTATGTTACAGATCCAATCGTTAAAATTGTTCCCATCAAAAATCACCCTCCCACATAGATTCATGAGTGAGAATGAGACGGAGGCGTTTGAGCTGGAGGCGTTGTTGTTCAAGTTCGACATTTGAAAAGAAAAAGAGACAAAGTTTGATTAGATAAGAATCCCTAATTAAACACCCAAATGAAAAATTAGGGCTAGGATCTAACAACACTATTTTCAATTTAAAAAAGGGATGTCGTGATCTAAACAACAAATAATTTGAAGGTAAGTGAATGATGATTCACTAATTTCCACTATGAAAAAACAAATTAAAATCAAGTTTTAAATGTATTGAAAACTCCTAGGTCTTTTTAGATTCATTGAACTTTTCAATGCCATGTTTAAATCTATATGTGCCCCTCAAGTTCGTGACTGGGATGCCGAGGATCACAAACAGGGTGTGAATAACCATGCAAATATATATGGTGCCCCCAATGTTACAGTCACCTAATCGACATGCCGGTTAACCACACATGCTCTATCAATCTATGACAAACATTGAGTCACCCTTTTCCACATTTTCTTAGAGCTAAATTAGTGTGCCAGTTAACCACACACACTCTACTAACATCTTAGCAAGGGTACAAAGTGTAATTTTATGGAATTGCGTCAAATTCACTTTTGCCTAAAGTAACTAAGATTGGGAATTTTGTAAAACATTTAATTACTTTATAAATTCATTATACTTTTAATGAGGAAATGGTTGCCCTATCCTACTCGTTTGGCTAAAAACCCTCCACCAATCAAAGAAGCGGTGTGTGAGAGTGAACACCCTTTTAATGGCCATAACTTTATACCCCCATTATAGATCGGCTTCGTGAATGTGACCTACTAACGGTAAGACTAGCATTTAAGTTATACATATATAAAAATTATTCTTATAATATTATAATAGTATATGGAGAATTTTGAACTTGTAAAATTCTAGGGTTTGGAATTTAATAATTTCAAAATTAAACTTTTAATCCAAAAAATTAAATTCAAAAACTTGAGGGCAAGTTGAAACATTTCAAAACTAACTAGATCAAAATTTAAATAAATAATTAAACAATTAATTATGGTGATTATCTAATTTTGACCTAATCCAATTTCATACAAGATATTGATAAAAAAAAAGTTCAAATAATTAACATTTATCATATAAGGAAGTAATTATTCAATTAATTTGAAAATATATTCTATTTTGGCATGGATAATCACCTAATATTAATAAAATTCGTATTCCATTAATAAAAAAACGATTTGCTAATTATCTCACAGCAAAATAAGCATAAAATCCCGAAAATCTTTCTGTCTGACAGCCCGACTCGCCGAGTCCCCTTATGGGCTCGTCGAGTTCATCATACTTGTCGAGTCCACTTTGGGACTCGCTGAGTCTGTCATGCAGAACACCAAGAAAACGATTTTTCAAGCAAGAATGAAACACAAAGCATCAAATACAAGAGAAGCCAATCAAGGCTCTGATACCACTTTGGGTTTTATACAAAAGAACAATCATATGTGCTCATACAAAACCTTAAAGCTTGGATCTAGGCTTCTCTATTGTACATGTAATTCATCCAAGACTCGAATACCCTATTCTAGCATACATTGAAATCGAAAGATGTAATAAACTAGTTTAGATGATACCTTTCAATGGTTGCAAGAATCCTTTGATCTTCAAGAAGCTTAGTGTCACACGTGTAACACCTTTAATGGCTCACAAACACCACAAGCAAGAGGATGATGTAGAAGAGAGAATGAGAGAAGCTAATTTCAGCTATAGTAACTCTAGGGTTTCTTGGTGTAGCCGAAACAGAAGCCATGGGGTCCTATTTATAGCTGAGTTGTTAGGGTTTCAGTCAAAACCTTAATTGGATGACTTAGGAACCAAGTAGCTTGAGAACATTCTAGAATAAGCCCCCTTGGACGAAATTAGAGTGGGGTTCCACTCCTAATTTTGCCCTTCCTATATCCAAGAGAGTTCACAGCCCAAAACCAACTATCACATAATTGAGAGTTCCAGTCCCCTTTATTTAATTAATCTCTTTTAGCCATATTATTAATTCTTAATTAATTCTTGTCTAATATTAATCAAACTATAAGAATTCTCTTTTAATATATTATTCATATAATATATTAATAAACCATAATAACCTCTCTCTCCATAAATCATCTTGTCAAGTTGCTCTTGTGAAGGCAACCTAAAATGACCATGTACAACCGGGTCAAGTACATACCAAATATAGTTACGGGCTTAGACACTAATCCAACATAGACATCATATCAGAGATTTTAAAGGTGTAAGGATCATCCAAGGTTCCTAGTTGGAGAAGAAAATATATCATTAAAAATAGAACATTTTCATTAGTGAATTGATGTATAATTTACCTATTTTTCTAGAGTTAGAACATAGAGTTTGGGTTTGAACCCCAAACTTGATGATGACTATCAAATTGATGTTTAGTTAATTGATTCAAATAAGGCTTTGATGTTAAAATTGCTATTATTTTTAGGATCAATCGTACTTGGGTTTTGATGAAGTATTGGTAGATATATTGAGCTTTATGCTACATTAATGGTGAAAAAAATTCATGAACCTAGATTTACGTGAATAATTGGAGGATGGAAATGGTTTGGTTCCTTGTCTAAATCAAATCTCCATGTGAATCATTGGCTTTATTCTATGAGTATTAATTTTGAATCTATTGTTATTGATGAAGTTAGATTTAGAGCAACAAGGAGAATCCATGAGAATTTAAATAAAATTTCAATGATTGGATGATTTGATAGATTAAACTAATGACTTCAATGAATCAAATCAAATCCTTTGTGATTTGGATTTGTGTTTAATCATTAGAGTAATCAATGTGTGAATTATTTGTTGCAATCCCAATTAGATTAAGCTCGGAGGAACTTCATGGATGGAATCCCAAATTCCGTTCCATGGATTTCAATGACTGATGTACGTGACTTAATTTAATGTTTATGAATGATTAATGAATGAATTATGGATGGGATAAGATCTTAGATGAATCATTGTTGATAAATTAGTCACTACGAACAATTAAGACCTTTGTTGGTGATGTGATGTTCATATAAGCATCCTTAAAGCTTATGCAACATCTAAATGTCTTAATGAATAATTCATGAAGGGAATAAGACGTAAATGAGTATTAGTAATGTTAAAATACCTATTTAGACAATTAAGCTCTTTCATAAAGAACATAATAAAGATGAAAAAGTAGGATGCACTAAATGGTATTTTTGCACAAAATGTAAATGAACCACAATTGAGTGGGCCAAATAACATTATATAGGATCATTACACGGTCGTGTAACACCAAGGAAAATATTACATGGGTCATGTAATCTTCTTTAAGGTAAAAATCCTATCTTGAGTCCGGCTTATCCGTTTTGCTTTATGTTTCTTCTGACATGCTCATATAGGCTTAACTAGATCTTTAAAGTATAAAAATGAGTTGTAAGAAGTCCTAGCGGTGTTGCATATAAGTGATTGTTGAGGTGAAGTGAAGAGGAATCAACCAAGAGTCAAGGTGAGTAGTATCAAGTACATGTTACATAAAAACAAGATTATGGTTTTTTTTTATTTTTTTTTAATTTTTTTTATTTTTTATTTTTTTTTATTTTATTTTTTAAGTAGAATGATTTTAAAAGTTTTCATTATTACTTTCTATGTATTGAAATGTTTGCTCATCTACTTGTGCATTTCATGAAAATAATTTCGTAAATGCGTTTAACCAAGAGAAAATAGTTAAGATGTTTTGAAATAGTTTTAACATGAACGTGAGTGGGTGTAGTTACATTTTGCATTTTATTTGTAACACAACGATTTTTTCAAAGTTAAAAATGCTATAGTTATAAAATCATTTTTGGGATTAACTTGTATTTAACAAAAACCCGGTACCACAAAAAACAATTATAATTAAAACATTAGGTGTTCCCATTAAGCATCATATAAACCATATCCAGCAAATACAATTACGTCAATATTATTAATAAGAAACTTCACAAGTTCCACTTCATTCACTATCTCTTAACTATTAATTTCCACCTATAATATTTTATCATTGAGTGTAAACTGAAATACATGAAATTACGAAGAGATACATAAGACAATATTGTCTCGTGAGATATACGGGTTTATGACACAAACATTTATCAAATTTCTAACATAAACATTTCCTTAAGCAAAACATATTTCAAAATACATTTTTCCATATTCCATTCCCTTTTAGCATTAAGGGATAACTTTGGTATTAAACCGTTTCCAATTTTATACTTAAGGTCTAACAATACCCCCAATTTTATCCTTTATATCTCGTTACGAGGATATCTAGCTCAAGCGATATGTTTTTGTCATTAGTTTCCATGCTTTACATATTCCATATAGTAGTATCAAAAATACTCATTTCAAAAATAAAGTATCTTCATTTCAAAATATTTCAAACTCATTATCATGTTCACCAAAACTCATTTTGCCATGTACCCTTAAGTGAGAAAAAGCCAACACCTACTCACCTAAGTCACCAATGTAGATTGCTCATCCTTTCACTCTCAGTTCCACATGAAAACACCTCTTAGAAACCACCTATGCAATCTAAATAAGGGTCAACAAGATGACCAAAATATCATTAAGGGTCATAAAAATTGTAAACCCTTCTAAACATCATTTTAAACCATTCTTAACTAATACAATTGGAATTAGGTAAAATAGATGAGGCAAAATCAAGTTATAGAAGCGAGTGGCAAAATAATTCCTTCTCAGAAGGAAACATGGTCGTGTTTCTCTATCCCTTGAGAAAACACATATGTGTTTTCATGAATGCACTCTCTTATTTTGTTTTTTTTTTCTCACAATGGCACTCTGGTTTGCATACTTTTTTAAACCCATTTCGAATTCACTTTGTACAATTTGTATAGGTTCTCACAGATGATTAGGAGGTTTTTTTTTGTCATCCAGAACACCCCACTTAAATCCTTAAGTGCTTATTGGAACCTTTAAGAACATGATGATATTTAAGTTTTAAATGGAGAGTTAGCTTTTGAAATTTGACATTTTAAAACTCTCAGAGTTTGTTTCCAACTTATTTAAAAATCATATAAATGTTGTTAAGTACATAAAACTATAGTCAATCCCATTGTAACTTCTTAATTTAGCTATGGAATCCTCAGCTCCCTATTATATTCTAAGTGCTTATAAACACTCAATTGAAAGGGTTAAAAGCCTAAGTTGCTCAATAACACTCTTCAACAAATATAAATTATTCTCAAATCATTTAATACATCATTAGGTGTTGTCAAGTTCTTAATATCTTACACATTCCTATTTTAATCACTTAATGCAACATGGGGTTGCCAATTTCATTCCATATTTGCTAAATTCCAAAATTGCCCTTTTAGCTAGAAGCACATGGATTAACCAAGTAATGAAATGAAAATTTGTGTTGTAGCATTCTAATTATCCAAGGAGTATTTGCCCATGTTTATGGAGTTCATTTATTCCCTAAATACCAAGTCTAACAAGGTTTGTATGGATTTTAACCATATTTCCCAAAAATCAATACAAATTTGTGTTTATACTTGATTCTACCATCATAGATGAATTTGAGAATTCTAGTTGGATTTGTTGCTATCAAATATTATATAGATCATAGAATCCAATCCAGTTTCATCATCAATTGGAATATCCCCAATTTCAGTTTTCTAGGGTTCAAGTGGGTTTTCACCTAAATCATCAAATCCAAACATAGTGATTGGAATAATCAAAACTAATCAAAGGAAGTTAGAAACCAAAATCCCCAACCATTAAAAGAAGCTAATTTTGACTTTTAGGTTTTCTACAAACTTTGAATTTAAAATTTAGAGTTAGAAGAGAAGAGATTATACATAACAAGCTTTTAATCCCTCTTTCCTTTGTTTGGATGCATACATCTTGTCATGGATCAAACCTTAGATTTAAAAATGAATGAAAATCACCATAAGAGAGATCCTTATCTCCCCCCTCCATTTTTTTTGATGAATAAAGGGAAATGGATGCATCTTATTTACCTAAAAGTTTCATATTTGGTCCCTCTAGTTTATATCTTTTGTCAAATTTATTATTACTTCATTTATTTTCACATTTGCCTAAAAGGTTGCCATGACAAATCATCCTCCATCCATTATATAGCTTTGGTAGTCCTTTCCACTAGACCGTAGTCTGAGTCCAAAAACGCTCTCGAAATTTCCATCCGAGGTATACAAGTGCCACAGTGGGTCAAAATGGTTTACGCAATCAGTTAAAATCAACCTTATACCGGTTAGGTTTCTTAAAACAACAAGATCTTTTACATACAAACTCCATTTTAAACGTTCTTTATATTTTCGGACTCGGGTGAACATGTACTATGGAGCTAGAGTATTTGTTTCTCTTACAAACGTTTAATACAAATTTTCAGTTTTTCAAATGTATTAATTAGGGTTACGGTTTGTACTTTAAGATTCGTTCGAGATTTGTAGCACTTGGAGTAAAATACTATCTCATATCTTATTGTAATTGTAATGAAACTATATATTTATAAAAAAAAATGCATCAAAGCTCAACATGTCAAGATACAAAGAGGTTTGCGGTGAACCGACTTATTACAGATTTAGACTTAAATTTCAGGATATAATAATGTCTAATTGCGTTTATCTGAAAATATTTGACACCCTCAAAAATAATCTAAATAGCATAAAATCCGTTTGGAAACAAATATGAAGATTTCCTAATAATGTATAATATATTTTTTGGAAAATTGTCCCCGTTTCCGTGAAACTTGTGTAATTTGTGACAGTCTATTAAGTATTATGTAAACCTGGAATTTGGTGAGGAAATATTCTACGGGTTTTCATCAAATTATTATCAATGACATGCTAAACCATTTGTGCTAAAAACCATTGAACATATTTTAATGCGAATAACTACAAAAATCAACCACCGTTTGTTTCTACGGAAGGAACATGAGGAAGCCAACAACTAATGCAGCCCCAACTCACTTAATTTGCAAAAACTGGCCCACAACTAAAAGGAAACTTCATGCATGGTAGCGAGTACTCTATCTTCTTTTTAATTTGATCTTTCTATTTTTTCTCCTTCCCCTCTATATATATATCCAACCCCATTCGTCTAGTTCTCAAACTCAAACACCACCTTCATTCAACCTCCATTTCTCTAAGTAAGCTCAAAAAATATGGAGGTTGCATTGAACAACAGCCAAAAGTTCTTATCCAAAATTGCAACCAACGATGGCCACGGTGAAAACTCCCCGTATTTTGATGGCTGGAAGGCGTACGACACCAATCCTTACCACCCTCAAAACAACCCCACCGGTGTTATCCAGATGGGTCTTGCTGAGAACCAGCTTTGCTTTGATTTGATTCAAGAATGGATCGAGAAACACCCTGAAGCCTCTATATGCACACCTGAAGGAGGTTTTGATTTCAGGGAAATTGCCATTTTTCAAGATTATCATGGCTTGCCCAAGTTCAGAATGGCAATTGCTAATTTCATGAGCCGAGTTAGAGGAAGCCGTGTTAGGTTTGACCCTAATCGGATTGTGATGAGCGGTGGAGCCACTGGAGCTCATGAGACTGTGGCGTTTTGCTTGGCTAATCCTGGTGAAGCCTTCTTGGTGCCCACCCCTTATTATCCAGGGTACGCATATATACACTCCTTTAACCTTTTTTTACCATCGGTTTGTGATAATTGTTTTATTATCATCTAATCGTTATACTTGTTATAATTTAATTAGAGAAAAAGCTATATATAGTATCGCCTAATGAATGATCCTAGAAATTTCAAGTGTTATTTCTAATGAAAAATACGATAACCTTAGTTGAAGATCTTATAGTATATCATATTCTAGTGTTTTGAGGAAAAAAGCAATTATTGTGCAATGAAACTAAAATATTTACTCTTTCTAGAGTTTCGAATTTTACATATTTATGTAATTTATAATGGGTTTCATCCACTATTGTAGTGAAATTTTCACTCTCCATTTATTCATGCTTCTTTAGTAATCTGTTGGGAGATTAAACCAATTATCAAATATGTAAATTGTCAAAACATGATTTATAAACAATATGATACATGGTTAAACTTTTTTTTAATTTCTTTTTTCGTGTATCACAAAACAATAGTTGCAGTTGAAAAATAAACGAAAAAGTCAAGCATGTAACTTTCAGTTCCAACTTAAAATTAAACATGTAACTTTCAGTTCCAAATTAAATTAATATGTATGTATTTTGTGGACCAAGTGCTTCATAAGAAATTTAATAATTTTAAACATAAGTCAACTCTTGAGCTTTTCAGTTTATCTTTTTATATGATTTATGGTTAATAAATTCTTTTTTGGGCATCTAAAATGACATTTTTAATATTTTTATTTGAAAACACAACACTAAACTATAACCTTTTGATTCTCACATCCTATTTTAATAATAATATATATTTACCGAACATCATGTATTCATTTTTGTAGATTTGACCGTGACTTAAGATGGAGGACTGGAGTCGAGCTTTTACCTGTTGTTTGTGGAAGCTGGAACAACTTTAAGGTCAGCCTTGCTGCCCTCGAGGAAGCTTACGAAAAAGCGAAAGAGTCGAACATCAAGGTCAAAGGATTACTCATAACCAACCCATCCAACCCTTTGGGCACTTTCTTCGATAAGGAAACCCTAAAAACACTTGTCACTTTTGTTAATGACAAAAACATCCATCTCATCTGTGACGAAATCTACGCTGGCACGGTGACCAAAGACAACGAATTCATCAGCATAGCCGAGATCCTTGAAGAATCCCCCACGATCTGTAATCATGATCTCATTCACATCGTTTATAGTCTCTCAAAAGACATGGGATTCCCTGGATTCAGAGTTGGAATCATCTACTCCTACAATGATACTGTCGTGAGTATTGCACGTAAAATGTCGAGCTTTGGGCTTGTCTCGACGCAAACCCAACACATGATCGCTTCAATGCTATCAGACGATGATTTCGTTGAGAATTTCATTAATGAAAGCAGGAATAGGCTTGCCAACAGGCACGATCTGTTCACCCGGGAGCTAGCGCAAGTTGGGATAGGCAGCTTGAAGAGCAATGCCGGACTTTTCTTCTGGATGGACTTGCGTCGTTTCTTAAAGGATGCAACCTTTGAGTCTGAAATGACGTTCTGGCGTATCATAATAAACGAAATCAAACTCAATGTCTCACCTGGCTCGTCTTTCCACTGCTCTGAGCCTGGCTGGTTTCGTGTGTGTTTTGCTAACATGGATGATGAGACTGTTACAATCGCTGTACGTAGAATCAAATCGTTTGTGCTCAAAAACAAGTTGTTCGAGATCAAGAGCAAGAGCAAGAAACAGTGTTGGCAAAACAACCTTCACCTCAAGTTATCTTCACGTAGGCTGGAAGATATCATGTCGCCTCAATATTCCCCACTCAACTCTCCCCTGGTCCGAGCACAAACTTAGGGGAACGAACAGTACTCTTTTCATGCATGGCGTACAAGAACTGTAGCAACGTTTTGCTGGTATTTCCTGTAAGAAGAGGGTGAGTAGTAGTGGGTATTGCATGTGTATCAACGTTATCACCGTGTGATGTTATTTGTATTTTTATGCTAACTTGTAATCACAGTTTGATGCATATTATTTTAAATAAAATTTTGGTGAATTTATTTGATTTTGAACGGAAATAGTGCAAAAATCTTTTTGTATTTCATATTAGAGCCTTAAGAGAAACTATATATAAGTTCCCAATACACTTAAAAACAGTGATTTTATCACCGTTTAAACCACGTGTTAAAAATATATTATAGCCATATTGTCCTGTCACATATTGGGTTCAATCCTTGTGCTAACAAGAATCGAAATATTAACACTAATCTTTTTAACAAGTCAAGCTGCCTTACAAAAAAAAAAAAAATAGTCTTCTATGCACTCAAGCAGATAAGGCCATAGACAAAACATAAATATTAGGTTTACCCACAATAATATCAATGTACAGTAGATACATGTTACCATTTCTTTCTTGTGTAACCAACACTTTTAATTAATATCCATGATATGACTCTTGTATTTGTAAAGCTGTCTTGGATATATGTCTACTGATAATAAAAAATAAATAAAATAAAATAAAAAGAAAAGTAATACAAGATACATATGCTTATTGGGTAACATATATACCACAATTTGGTAAACAAGAAAAACAATAAAAACCAAGATGTTAATAAGTTAATGGATTAACTATAAAAAGAGTTTTGTTACAGAAAATAGTTACGGAAAATTTCTGTAGATAATTACGTACACAATAACGACGGAATGAGATGTCCTAATTTAATAATGTGATAGCTAAGAAATAACGACAGAAGTAAATCCGTATCTATTCCGTAGATAATTACCTACGAAATAGCTATAGATTAGCGACGGAAGTAAATTTATAGGTACTCCGTAGGTAGTTAGCTACGGAATACCAATGGATTTATTAATTTTCATTATTATTATTATTATTCTTTTTAAAACTATTTTTTTGGATTGTTTTTTTTTACATATTTAAGACACGAATAATTAAAAGTTATATTAATAACATTTATAAACATAATGATAATATATATTAATGATAACGAATATGTTTAACACACAAATGATTAAACAAAAAAACTATGTTTAACATATAAATAAGGTGAAATAATCTACGTTTAATGTATACAAAATGAAAAATGATGTGTATGCATATATGTATGTATGTGTGTGTGCATATATATATATATATATATATATATATATATATATATATATATATATATATGTGTGTGTGTGTGTGTGTGTATGTATGTACGTACGTGTATTTGTGTGTGTGTGTGTGTATATATATATATATATATATATATATATATATATATATATATTAGCCGTTTACCCGTGCCAAACGACGGGTGCGACTAATATATTTTGAAAGTTAGTATCAAAAGGCGATTTGTGTTTTTGATTGAAATAGAAATTACATCGATGGTCCTTGTTTTAAAGTACATTGCTATAGAAATGAATATTATTTTATTTTTCACAAAAGAAGAAATTCACATACATACATACATAGTGACAGAAGTGGTACTGATTCAAAAATAAATTTACATAAATGATCATGTTTGAAAGTAGGTTGTTATAATTCATAATTGTTTTTAACAAAATAAAGTTATATAGACACACAAATAAACATACAAATATACACAATAAAACACTGTTACACACGAACAATCATACACACAATTGTGTTAACATTTTCACAAAAACAACAGAAATGGTAGTTACATAAATGGTCCCCTTGTGAATTTTTTTTACATAAATGATCCCTATTTTAATTAACATTGTTGTAAATATAAATAATTATTTTATTTTTCACAAAAAAAAATCATAAATTCACATACATACATACACAATTATATAAATGGTACCAATTAAATAGAAATTACATAAATGATCCTTTTTGAAAGAAATATTACGCATTGGAATAACCTCACTCTTTTTCTGTAAATTTATGTTATTTTATAAATAACTATAACTTTGTTAAATATGTTTAAAAAAACTATTCTATTGAGTTTGGGAAAAATTAATCAACATATATAACAAATGCCAAATTGTTTCAAAATTCAAGAGATTGATAAAATGACCTTACTTGAAAAATTAGTCAAATTTGTGTTTATTACACTGGCTCCTAATTGCTTTCCATATACTATAAAGGAACTCAATTTCCCATGATAAAAAAGGGCGCGTTACACTCCTTTAAGTCTTGCAAAAGTTCTGCCAATACACAAAAGCTACAAAACGATAAAGAGAATTCAAACTTTCCATTAGACACCATATGACACTATTTAATATTTTTGAAATGATAATTGCAAATTTTTGAAATCTTTTTAGGAACGTAATACATTGTCAGGCCTATTTCAGGATTATTATTTAAAATTTCACATCGAATCTTATTACCCTTTCTCTATATACATCATAATTACCGAGGAACTATAAAGATGGATATCTTGGTTTTGGGATTTCATGGATACTTGTTTCCATCGAAGCTCTTTCACATTTTTGTAATTGTAAGCCCCTGGTCCAATTAGATGTGTTTATGTAAACCAAAAAAAGAGTTCAACTTTTGGTACAAATTAAATACAAAACATGATAAATGTGTTAAAAAGAAAAATATTTGCATAATTAAATAAGAACCCATGAAAAAGTAGAAAAATTAAATATATGATAGTTTATTCTTGTCCAAAAAAAGAAATAATGATCGCCTAGAGTCATTAGCAATTTTGTGAACAAACGAAACATTAAGCCTTTTACCAAGAACCTCACATACATTTGGTTTAAAGTATTATCCAGAATAAGCTGGAAAGGGTGCAAATAAGACATCTTTTACAAAGTCTATTACATTTCAAATAAAAATTCATAATATTAAAAAATTAAACTTGAAAGTGCTAAATTCAATTTTCCATATGGAATTTATCTATGCACCATTTCCCTGCAAATTCTTCATGTAAAAGATTAAAATATCGAAAAACATGCTCTCGAAAAGTCAAACATCATCTTTGTCTAATCAGATCAAATTTCCATTTTCTATAATGTCGGGTCATTTCAAATATGGATCTTTGTTTATTAAGTTAACAATCAATTGAGAAGATGAAGATATACCTGTTTTAGCTGGCTTTATCTTCTCTTACAAGCTAATTTATGTGGCGGTATTTGGTTCTAAATGATCCATCGTGCTTTGTTTTAATAGTTAACAATTTATCAATCCATATACACAAAACCATCTTCAAGAACATTAGTAGACAAACTCATACAGATGATATTAATTAGGAGTTTTAATAGGATGACACGAATAAACTTATTATTTTATTAAAATAACCATTGGAAAATTTATATTCATCCTAAAAAAACTGATATAACAAACATAATATGAAAAATAAATTCATTTAACATAAACCTGAGCTACATGTGCACATGCCTGTATATAGGTTTTAACATGGATTTGTTGCCCTCGAATCAATGAAATTTAAATTGTGAATCTCTCAATATCAACTTGCACTTGATTTAGTATTTTTATTTTTATTTTATATTTTTATAACGACGGAATTTTGTTATTAAAATCACTATCAATCAAGCATAAGGGAGAGCAAAAGAAACAAAAAAACAATTACAAGATATAAGGGCAGCAAATCCAATTTGCCTGATTACAGCCACCAAAATGATCCCTATATTTTACACAATTAAAAGCCGTTGCGATAACCTTGCCCACCATTTTCGAAGAGGAGACTTTCAGCTGTTAAAAATCAAATCGTTGCTAGCTTTCCAAACGCACCATAAGAAATCATAAAAGATGACAAGTAACAGTTGATGCTTCTTTGAGCAGTGCCTCCAAGCCCGTGCAAAGCCAACAAACTCACCAACCGTTTTAAACTTTTGAATAGGGACGTTACACATTAAAATCGTATATTTTGACCAAACATGTATATAACGTTTAGTAGCATTCTTGATATTGTTATTGGTAGGAGAGTAAATTGAAATGAGGTCATTGGTGTAATCATCTACCTAATCTTTGTTTTGTATTCTATTTACTTTTTCTCCCATTTGATTTAGTAATTTTCAAAGTGAAATAGTGAAATGTTTGGTTTGACCAATGATATACACATTTAAATCCTATATTTTGACCGAACATGTATATAACGTTTAGTAGCATTCTTGATATTGTTATTGGTAGGAGAGTAAATTGAAATGTCTAACTATATATAGAAGGTCATTGGTGTAATCATCTACCGAATTTTTGTTTTCTATTATATTTACTTTTTCTCCCATTTATCTATTCTTGTCTAGTATGTCTCAACATTTAAGGGCTTAGGTTTGTTAATCATACAAACATAGAAGGTGTAACGTGAAACTTTTAATATTTTCCTAGAAATTTGGGTATGTGTGTAAACACATCGTATTTTATGAAACGAACTCTACAAATTTTACAATTCAATGATAATTAATTATCTTATGGTTGGGACCATGTAAGCTTAATAACATTAATAGCAAATAAAGAAACTATAGAAGAATATATTTTGTTTAGAATTGGTACTTTATCCTTATTATGGAAAATGGGTTATAATAAATGTGCGGAAAATGACTTACGAGCCCAACGAAGTTTTTAAACCGTTCAAAAAACCTCAATTATGTTTTCTCTGTTCAAAAAAATCCAAGAAACTTAACATTTTGTCTAAAAAACCCAACTAAGTTATACTTTCCTGAAAGTTAAATTAGAGAAACAGATGACGTGGCTTATTACCGTATCGGGAAAACGACTTGTTAGACCAACGAAGTTTCCAAAACGTTTAAAAAACTCCAATCATGTTTTGACTGTTCAAAAAAAACTAACGAACTTAAAAGAATAAAAAATTGGGATTTTTTGAACGATTTGGACTTTGTTGGACTTTTTAGACAAAATGTTAAGTTCGTTAAGTTTTTTTAAACAGACAAAACATGATTGAAGTTTTATGAATGGTTTGAAAACTTCGTTGACCTTTTAAGTCATTTTCCCAATAAATGTGTCCTGAAACATTTTGCATGTGTTTTGTTTGGTTCTTGACTATTCTATATCACCAACCCAACCTTCTTCTTAAACTCTTGCATATAACATGGTTACATGCACGGTTAAACACATATTTTTAATAATAGTTTTATCTGCAATATTGTAACACCCTATTTTATATATTCGAGCACACCTAAAATTTTCTTTTAAAACCCATGGATATCAAAGATCGATGTACATCTAATATCAAAGGAGAACATACAAGTTATATTATTACATGCCAATAATCAAAATAAACATGACATTTACACTAACCACAAGTATATTAAGGTCTTCTATATATGCTCTCAAGTCTCAAAGCTAATACCCATCTTCGATCACTCTACCATGATACATATACCTAAAAATTTAAGTCATACAAAAAAAACATTAAGTTAAATAAATTAGTGGATAATATGTCCTATATTGTACATGCCAAAATAGTATACACATCTCTACTTCATCGTCATACAGCAGTGGGTGTAAGGTTTTCGTTGGTACCCGCACAAAGGAAATGTTATATGACCAGAATGAAAGCAATTGACATTTATATCTATATATAGCTCATTCATGTGATCCGTTTACTCTCCCGAGCAAAGGTATTATTACACATCTTTACTCATTTACTTCCAGGTGAACTACTCTTTAGTAAGTAGTCATTACTCTTTACTAGGTACTACCTTAATTTATATATTCCAACTCACTCTAAGAGATCCTTCATAATTATTTCTTTTCATCTCTATATTCCCAGTTTTGCAATATACTTTCTACTCAATGTCTACATGAGGTTCAACTAATGACTCAAACGTCTAATCACAAAAACTATAACATCCCGACATCCAGGTATGAGATTTATTCCTTGAAAGGAAAATTCCCCTTGGAACTCGTCGAGTTGATGGCCTCAACTCGACGTGTTGAAGACATTTGGGCCACGTATATTTTTGGACCAACTCGACGAGCTGGTGAGGGAAAACTCGATGAGTTGGTAACTGATTAAAAAACAATTTGTAAATAATGAATGGTTTTGGGATATTTAAAAGGTTTAAATTTTTCATAAATTTTACGGATGTTACAAGTTGGTATCAAAGCCTTGATTTGAGTGAATTAGACGAACACTCATGTGAATTCAGTCTCAAACTAAGGAAAATGATTTTGAAAATGATTTTAAAATGGGTTTCAAAATACTCAAGGAGGATGCGAAGTGTACGATCAACCGGAGCCAGTAAGTAGACCCCAAAATACCATATTGTTATTTAAAATTGTGATATGTTAGAACAACGTGTTAGTAGCAAGATAGGGATCTTCATGAATTGCATGATAGGATTGCCTAATATATGATGCCTTATCTCTTATAGAGCACTTGATTGATTGATGTATGACTCTTTCATGTGTGAATTGACTATTGAGTGAATACGCTAAGTTACATGTTACATGGGTTAAATGATCTTACGGTAATGGATTTGGTCCTGCTGTGCAGCTCTTGTTTGAGTCCAATCGTTGTAGGATTAAATCTTTTAGTCTAATATTGTTTAAGATGTAACATCCATAAAAATCATGCTAAATTTAAACTTTTTAAAACATTTCAAAACCAATGATTATTACAGAACTTGTTTTCAATATTGTATAATGTTAGAGTATCCCAGAATTAAATCATAAAATCATGAAAGATGAGGAGTTGTACGATCACACCTTTGCTTTCCCGCGATCATGAGAAGTACCTGAAACAATAATCGATAAATGTAAGCTCGAAGGCCTAGTGAGTTACCCCGAAAATACCAACGCCATAAAACATATCAACAATAAATAAGCAAACAACATGCATAATGAGCCTTCAACCTGACTTGACCGCCTCGTAGGTCTTCAACCTATATGGACTGGTCTCTGAGCCTTCGACACGTCTAGACCGCCTCGTAGGGCCTACAGCCTATCCGGACCGCTCGTCAGGCCATCGGCCTGACTGAATCAGTTTGCAGGGCCATCAGTGTATCCGGACTGCCCTGGGTATGTTGGCCTTCAGCACAAACACATATATGTCATACGCTAGCATATATAACAACCAAACCGATCTAACAGATCACTACTCATAGCAACATCCTATAACCAAGATACAGATCTAACCGGTCACTAACATAGCATCATCCTATATACCAGGATACCGACCTAACCTGGTCACTAAGCATACCACCATCCTAACTACCAGGATGAAAATCAATAAGCGTATCATGTAATAACCCGGATACAAATCCGTAAAGGGCCGACATTGGTGCCTTCGACCCTGTTAGTATAGTGAGAACAACTCACCGCTCAAGTAGCTTAGAAATGATAATATCAACCTCCTCTAAATACAACTCCAACACCAACACCTATAGCCATCAATGATCCAATTCCATAAATTCCTAAATTACCAACATAGTCCTAGAAGTCAAACTGGTCAACCCTTGTTCAAGGGAAAGGTCAATAGTCAAGGTTACCAGTCCATGTTGACCCGACTCGTCGAGTGCAACATACTAACACGTTAAATTCATCCAGAACTCGCAAAGTCATGAAACCCTATTCGACTCGTCAAGTTTTCAGGCAACTCACCGAGTTCAAATATGTCCAAATATTGGGAAAACCCTCCATATGACTCGTCGAGTCACCTAATCGACTCACCGAGTCCATGCAGAAACTCCGAACGAGAAAACCCTACCCAACTCGTCGAGTTGGATTATCCGACTCGTCGAGTTCATGGAATCCATTAAATGTCTAGGTGATTCTAAGTTACTCTAATGCTCCAAACAGTAGATCTTGCCGCTGATGGCACGTTTGCCACGTAAAGTTGCAAGCTTTATATGCATGCATGGCCCTACTCATCAAAAACAAGGTAGATAAGGGGCTTAAGGGATGGAGAAAGGCCAAATCTTGCCAACTTTGATGACTTTATGACAACAGAGATCTACTGAAATCCAAATATGAAGTTAAAACTTCAAATTTTACCCCAACTCCCGAAATGATACCCAAACATGCTAAAGTTGTCCTTAATCCCAACAAGGAGAAGATCTAGCTAATGAAAATCCAAGGTAGACTTATTACCTCCAAAACGATGGTAAGATGAAGTAGGACTCGGATCCACAGCCTCTTCTTGTTCCAAGCTCTAGTACCTCAAGCTTTTCTCACTACAATCCACCTTCAAAGCTTAATATCACAGAAAATGATGAGTGAACAGTGATTTAGGGTTTCTAGACTCAAAAGGGGCCTATAAGGGAGGATAAGGGGACAAATGACCTTTAAATAGGGTGCAAAACCCTGTGTATTAGGTTTTTCTCATTCCATCTCCAACTCGCTGAGTTGGGTCCAATAACTCGTCGAGCTGGTCACCTAAACCACGTGGCCAAACTCGACCCTAAATGATGAGTCGGGGCACTGAATTGTTGAGTATATCTTCTTAAGTGAGCATAGATGTTGTAAAATTATATATATATGGGAGTCGGGGTGTTACATAAGTTGTGCAGCATGTGATTAAATTCATGCAATAGTTATCTGGCACCAATGGAGGTCGTGTGACAGTTAGTGGTAGGAGGAGTCGTGTGGGGTCAGTCGGCCAGTTGTGAGATGCTTAGCCTTCCTCTAGAAGTGAGGATTGAGTGATTCGCCTATGCTTATGAGTATTGTTAGGGTGTTGTGATGAATCTGATGGGTTTTGAGCATTCTAACACTTCCTAAGTGTACATGCAACCCTAATAACCTTGGATCTATGTTTGTCTAATTTGTCATGCAAAGTTGATTTCCAAGGTTATATTCCTATCTAGCATACATGGGGAACAATTTTAACATAAAGTATAGATAGAATAACTTACCTTGTTGTTGCTTGTGTTCCTTGAAAACCTTGTGAGCCTAGCACCCCAAGTGTGATGCCTCAAATGCTTCACACAACACCAAATGCTCTTGGAAGAACTTATGAGAGAATACACACTCTTCAAAAATCGGCCAAGCCCTCTATTACTTAGTGTGTAACCGATTTGGGAGGAGATCATATTACTTATATAGTGTTGACACATCTAGGGTTAAACCCTAATGTGTCATGACTCTTCATTTCCATGACCCATGGGTTTGTAACTCCCATGGAGCATCCTATGGGTGGAACCCAACTTGATGATCCATGGAGCCTTTTAGCCCACTATACAAGATATGGATGATTTACTTAATCAACCCATATATTTAATTAGTTATCTTTTGATCACTTAATTAATTCTAAATTAATTCTTGATCAAACTAATCAAATAATATTATTAATATATTAGAACTTATAATATATTAATAATCTCCAAGCGTTATTTCTCTCATTTAGTCTATCCAATTGCATGGTGCCATGCAACCCAAATGGACCATGCCGGGTCGGGTCAAGTACATACCAGAAATAGTTATGGACTTAGACACCTTATCCAACAGTCTCCCACTTGGATACGTCTAGTAACTATTACTGCAAGTATGACTTCAGGAACCGATCGGCAATCGTAGCTCTTTACAAGGTTTCTCGAAACTTGAGAAGATGATGGTACGCCATTTAAGATAAGTGATCATATAATCCTTTGTTCTAGATATCAGTCGGGCAAATACATGGAACAATGTCTTACTTATTGTCCAACATTTGTTTCCCGATTTCCGATTTGTTTGACAAAGAACTTTATTGAACACATCAATTTAGTTCTGACCGGGCCCGGTACATAGGTCAAAACAAAATCATCGAGGGGCCCAGATATCAGCTTCTAATCCAAGAAGGAACAGATAAACTTCGACTCATATGTTTGTTCTACTACTCATTGAATTACACATAAGAGCACGATTTTATAACATCGAGTTACCAATGCGTTTTTCGTACAATCAATGCATAACCAACTCGTAAGTAACAAATCATATCTCTAGGTTTAAAGACTTATATGATATTACCGTCTCACGATCACTCGAGATAGAATTCCATGAAGTGATTTCAGTGAGCGTGGGTTGAGTCCAATGCTCAGAACTTATGAGCACTCATGATTGTTGTAGCCTTGTCCCAGACCTCTACAACCAAACATGACAGTCTTGATTCATACCTACTTCCGACATATGACCGACTGTGGAGGTTTGAATAATATGTTATACCAAACAAAATTATTCTGGAAGTCAAAACATGCAAAAGAAATATAGTAAACGATCGACAAGAGATAGCAACACTTTACTCATAAATAAAACACTTTTATTCATCATCAAATGTCAATTACACTTTACAAATTTCGAGATTATCTAACTACTAAATCTAATATCATCCTTCAGCCCTATGCTCCGAGCATGCTGGAGATGCTTAACCCGAGTCAGTCCCTTCGTGAGGGGATCTGCTGGGTTCTCATCCGATGATACCCTCTTTGCCACGAGGAGTCCTTCTTCGATCCGATGTCTGATGAAATGGTATTTTCTGTCGATGTGTCTGGATCTCCCGTGATCCCTTGGTTCCTTGGCTAAGGCAACAGCACTTTCACTATCACAGAAAATTTCCATCGGCTCTTTAATAGCTGGTACAACTCCAAGGTCTCCAATGAAGTTCCTCAGCTATAACGCCTCCTTTGCCGCTTCGCTAGCTGCAATATACTCTGATTCACAAGTAGAATCTGCCACTGTCTCTTGCTTGGAACTCTTCCAAGAAATTGCTCCTCCATTTAGGGTAAAGACCCAGCCCGACTGAGAGCGGAAGTTATCCCTATCAGTCTGGAAGCTAGCATCACTATACCCTACAACTCTCAAGTCATCACTTCCACCGAGGGTAAGGACCCAGTCCTTAGTCCTTCGTAGGTACTTGAGAATAGTCTTTACCGCAGTCCAGTGTGCCTTGCCAGGGTTCCCCTGAAACCTGCTAACCATGCTCAAGGCAAAGGCTACATCAGGTCGAGTACACGTCATAGCATACATGATCGAACCTACAGCCGAAGCATAAGGTATTCGACTCATTTCTGCTATCTCAGCCTCAGTGCTAGGGCTTTGTGTCTTACTCAGCTTGGCGCTACTCTGGATGGGCAACTCTCCTTTCTTGGAGTCTTGCATTCTGAATCTCTTCAGAATCTTCTCCAAGTAGGTACTTTGACTAAGTCCAATTAGTCTTTTACTCCGATCTCTCAAAATCCTTATCCCCAAAATATATGCAGCTTCACCAAGGTCCTTCATAGCGAAACACTTTCCAAGCCAGGACTTTACTTCCTGCAGGGTTGGAATGTCGTTTCCTATGAGTAGTATGTCATCCACATACAATACCAAAAAGCTAACTATACTCCCACTAGCCTTGACATATACACAAGATTCATCTTCACTCCTAGAGAAGCCAAATTCCTTGACCTTTTCATCAAAGCAAAGATTCCATCTGCGAGGTGCTTGCTTTAATCCATAAATGGATTTCTCAAGCTTACACACTCTATTAGGGTACTCGTTACTGACAAAACCCTCTGGCTGAATCATGTAAACATCTTCAGCCAACTTTCCATTAAGGAAAGCGGTTTTGACATCCATTTGCCAAATTTCATAGTCATGAAATGCGGCTATGGCTAACAGAACCCGAATAGACTTAATCTTGGCTACCGGAGAAAAGGTCTCATCATAGTCCACTCCAGGAATTTGAGAGAAACCCTTTGCAACCAGTCTAGCCTTATAAGTGTGTACTTTACCATCCATGTCGGTCTTCTTCTTGAAGACCCATTTGCACCCTACAGTCTTTCGACCTGGTACATTCTCAACCAAGTTCCAAACTTGATTGTCATACATGGATTGTATCTCGCTATCCATAGCCTCTTTCCATTTGGCAGACTCGGGGCCCGCCATGGCTTCCTCGTAGCTGTTAGGGTCATCTTGACTTACTAGTGTCTCATCACTAATAAGTGTCTCACCTTCTGCAGTAATATGGAATCCATAGTAATGCTCAGGTGCACTCCTAACTCTCGTGGAACGCCTCAGAGGTACAGATTCGTTAATTGGCTCAACAAGAGTTTCCTCCTCAAGTTGAGGGCTAGAGTTTGAAGTTCCTTCACCACTTGACTCTTGAATTTCTTCAAGATCAACTTGCCTCCCACTGTCTCCTTGGCTTATAAACTCTCTTTCTCGAAAGACTCCTCTTCTTGCTACAAAGACCACATTGTCACTAGGTCTGTAGAAGAGGTAACCAAAGGATTGCTGTGGGTAGCCGATGAAAATACACCTCTCGCTTCGGGGTTCGAGCTTATCATGAGTCTCGCGTCTCACGAAAGCCTCGCACCCCCAAATCTTGATGTGGTCTAGTTTAGGTACTTTACCAGTCCACATCTCGTGAGGAGTTTTGGCAACTTTCTTTGTAGGGACTAGATTAAGGATATGGGCGGCAGTCTCTAAGGCATACCCCCAGAATGAGATTGGTAGCGAAGCTCGACTCATCATGGAACGAACCATGTCCAACAAGGTTCGATTACGCCTCTCAGCCACACCATTCAACTGCGATGTCCTGGGAGGTGTCAATTGTGAGACAATCCCACATTCCTTTAGATGGTCGAGGAACTCTGAACTAAGATACTCACCACCTCGATCGGATCGAAGCATCTTAATGTTCTTGCCCAATTGATTCTCGACTTCCTGTTTAAATTTCTTAAACTTCTCGAAAGTCTCTGACTTATGCTTGATTAGGTAGACATATCCATATCTACTGTAATCATCGGTAAAAGTCAAATAATAACGATTAGCATCCCTTGTGGCATGTTTGAATGGTCCACACACATCCGTGTGTATAAGGTCCAACAAACCTTCACCCCTTTCACATGAGCCTGTGAAGGGTGACTTTGTCATTTTTCCAAGTAAGCATGATTCGCAACTATCATTTGACTTTAGGTCAAACGACTCCAAGACTCCATCCTTTTGGAGTTGGCCTATGCGTTTCTTGCTTATATGTCCAAGACGACAATGCCATAATGATGCTTTATCCAAGTTATTATTATTAGTAGAATCAATACACAAAACATTATTTCCTAAGTTATCTACAATAGATACAGCTTCATACACGCCATCACAAGGTAATGCTTTAAAATAAAGTACATTATTAAAGAAAGCATTAATCGAACCAACTTCTTTATCAAACGAAAAGGTGAAACCTTGTTTGTACAATGCATGAAAGGAAATAATATTTCTTGCCATTTCTGGCGAATAACAACATTTATTCAAATCTAAATTTAACCCACTACTTAGCGATAAAGTATAAACTCCAATCTTGGTGATAGGTGTAACTTTCCTATTCCCCATGATTAAGTTTATTCTTCCTTGCTCCACATTCTCACTTCTTCCTAGTCCCTGCAAGTCACAACAAATATGAATACCGCAACCTGTATCAAGGACCCAAGATTTCGAATGGGGTGAGTTATTAGAAATGATAGTGTAAATACCTGCATGGTTGGGTTTGACTTTCCCATCCTTCACATCTTGCTGGTACTTTGGGCAGTTCCGCTTCCAATGAGCTTTTTCGTGGCAATAGAAGCATTCAGCCTCTTTTGGGTCAGAAGAAGGAGTAATGAAACCTTTCTTGGTTCCACTTGAAGAAGAGCCATCAAGGGTCCGAGCCTTGGTACCCTTTGAAGATCTCTTTCTCTTCCTCCCTCGACTTTGCCCGATTGCCAAGACCGGAGTTGAGTCTGGAGTAGGAGTGATAGCAACCGACTTCCCCTTAAGACCTGTTTCTGCGGTCTTGAGAAGTCCCTGAAGTTTGCTGAGGGTGACCTCTTCCTTGTTCATGTGATATGTCATGCGGAATTGATCATAGCACGATGGTAAGGAGTGCAAAATGATATCTATTGCAAGCTCCTCAGGGAAGTTCACATTGAGCTTCAACAACCGATCCACATACCTTTGCATTTTCTGCATGTGGCTCGTGACGGACTCTCCGTCCTTCATCATGGTCGTTATCATGGAGCAGATGACTTCGTACCTCTCTTGTCGTGCACTTTGATGGTATCTTTCCATCAAATCTTGGTGCATTTCATAAGGGTAGAAGTCTTCATAAGACTTTTGGAGTTCAGCTGTCATGGTGGCTAACATGATGCAAGCCACCTTGGTTGCATCTCTTTCATGAGTATGAAAGTCAGCGATCTCCTGGGGAGTTGCAGTGGACTCATCAATTTCCTTAAGCTCCTTGTCAAGGACATATTCTTTGTCCTCGTAGCGGGTAATCATCCTGATGTTTCTGATCCACTTATTGAAGTTGGATCCATCAAAGGTGACTTTCCCACACAGACTCATAAGAGTAAAGGAGCCATTAGGATTCGAGCCAGAAGCATTATTTGAAGACATCTGAAAAAGAAGAACAAGTTTAGTTTAGATTTAAGAGAGTCCTTAATAAAACACCCAAATGTAATATTAAGGCTAGGATCCAATCACAATATAATATAACTTAGAAGAGGTATGCCGTAATCTAAGCTATACCATATTTGAAAGGTAGGTGAATGACGATTCACCAATTTCCACCACGAAAACCGAAATATTAAATATTTAGTTTTTATTGGTTTTAGAAATTCCTAGATTCTTTGAGATCCAATGAACTTTTCAAAGGCATGTTTCAATCTCAGGAGTACCCTCCAGGTTTTGTGACTGGGATGCCGAGGATCACAAAACGAGGTGTGAAGTAACCATGCAAATCACTTGGTACCCTTAAAGTTTATCACTCAATCGATGTGCCGGTAAACCACACACGCTCCACCGATACTATAATAAACCTTAAGTCACCCTTTACCTACCTTGTTAAGTCCAAGTTAGTGTGTCGGTTAACCACACACGCTCCACCAACGTCTCAGACAAAGTGTAAAGTGTAATTTCATGGATTAGCACCTTATTCACATTTTTCCTAAAGTAACTAAGATTGGGAATTTAATAAACATTTAGTTACTTTATTTATTCATCATACTTTGAATGAGAATTTATAAGTCCTTGTCTTACCCGTTCGGCTAACGACCCTCCACCAGTCAAGCAAGCGGTGGGTGAGAATATACACCCATTAAGTCACCATTTTATAGGCAACAACCTTATACCCACCTTATAGACCGGCTTCGTGAATGAGGCGTACTAGCGGTAAGATGACTTGTTCTTATACATATATATATAATTATTAAATTATCATAATATAAGTATAAGGGTTGAATTTTAACTTTTAAAATTCTAGGGGTTGGAACTAAAGTTTTAACTTAACTTTACTTGTTCCAAAACTTGAGGGCAAGTTTTGTAACTTTCAAAACTTTTCATTTCTTGTAACTTATGAGTTTAATAGAGTCATAAAATGAAGACTCTTCATTTTTATAACTCTTGTGTTTTCTTAATGGTTTTAACTCAAGTGTGACTCTTGGTTTTCCATAACTTAAGGATGAGTTATGAACTCCATTAAAACACATTATGATCAAGAATTAAACTACCAAATAGGTTAGAAATAATTCCTATGATCATCTAAAACATCATAAGAACAAGAACATGAATATGAACACAATCAAAAATTACATAAAACTTTGTAATTTTTGATAACTAGTTGTTGTAAATGAATTAGCAAGACATTACACCAACAAAAACAAGTTTACATTTACTAAAACAGTTTAGGGTAACGTTTCTAATTCATTTTCCAGCAACTGAATCGAAATTCTGCACTCATTCGACCCTACTCGCCGAGTGCATGAACATGACTCGCCGAGTTGGTTGAAGATACACATGGACTCGACGAGTCCCCCCAATAGACTCGACGAGTCCGTTCGCAGACAGCAAATTTTCGATTCTGTTTTCAACTTTTAAGCACAAATAAGAACAAACAAGCCTAGGCTCTGATACCACTGATGGGTTTTGAGTATTCTAACACTTCCTAAGTGTACATGCAACCCTAATAACCTTGGATCTATGTTTGTCTAATTTGTCATGCAAAGTTGATTTCCAAGGTTATATTCCTATCTAGCATACATGGGGAACAATTTTAACATAAAGTATAGATAGAATAACTTACCTTGTTGTTGCTTGTGTTCCTTGAAAACCTTGTGAGCCTAGCACCCCAAGTGTGATGCCTCAAATGCTTCACACAACACCAAATGCTCTTGGAAGAACTTATGAGAGAATACACACTCTTCAAAAATCGGCCAAGCCCTCTATTACTTAGTGTGTAACCGATTTGGGAGGAGATCATATTACTTATATAGTGTTGACACATCTAGGGTTAAACCCTAATGTGTCATGACTCTTCATTTCCATGACCCATGGGTTTGTAACTCCCATGGAGCATCCATGGAGCATCCTATGGGTGGAACCCAACTTGATGATCCATGGAGCCTTTTAGCCCACTATACAAGATATGGATGATTTACTTAATCAACCCATATATTTAATTACTTATCTTTTGATCACTTAATTAATTCTAAATTAATTCTTGATCAAACTAATCAAATAATATTATTAATATATTAGAACTTATAATATATTAATAATCTCCAAGCGTTATTTCTCTCATTTAGTCTATCCAATTGCATGGTGCCATGCAACCCAAATGGACCATGCCGGGTCGGGTCAAGTACATACCAGAAATAGTTATGGACTTAGACACCTTATCCAACAGAATCTTGTGACAAATTCGGGTAGGTGTGGAAGGTAGTATAGGCCCGTACTACTAAAAGCACAAGACCCGTACGCGTAACAAGGAAGTCACAACTCCTAGGGCTTCGTTAGGAGTTGGTTCCTCGTTATTTATACAGATTATTTGATATCACTCTGGTGTATTTCCAGTATGGTGATTACAAGGCGATCTGAGATCGGGTCGGGATCAGGAGCTGGCAGTTAGGGCGGGCCAGCATTGTTGGGGACCATTTGTTAGATGAGACCAGATGAGTTAGATGTCAGGACTCAGGAGATCCAGTACGATAAGGTTGTTGTACTATTTTGGGCTCAGTTATCGAAGGTGTTTGGGTCTATTAATACCTTTATGTTCGAATACTTGACGAGCGCTATGCAGCCATTGCTGAGACACCTGCTGCTACAGCCTCGGCACCCATGGCAGCTACAAGTAGTGGGGCAGGTAGGGCCTTTCAATATTTGTACTTCGATAATACGAAGCACCCGAGTTTCAATGGAGTCCAAGACCCAATCATAGCCATTAGATGAACCTGGACCTGATAAGGTCCGGAGCAAAGGATTGGTGGAGACTTGTTTCTGGATCATGCTCTAATGAGTAGAGGGCTTTGATATCATGGGATCAGTGCAGGGAGATGTTTCACACCAGCTACATTACGTGGGTGGAGTGAGAGAGGTTGGCTTAGGAGTTTTTGGATTTGATACAGGGATCAGATTCGGTGATGGCGATCACCCGGATTTTTACCATGAGGCCGATGTTCTTCCTTGAGTTTGCTTCCGAGCAGGCTCAGATGAGCTGTTATTTGAGCATGCTCAAGACGGATATCAGACAATTCATTTCTACTTAGAAGTGTGATACTTTGTAGGAGTTACAAGAGGCCACTAGTCGGTGTGAGCTTGAGATCAAGCTTTAGTTGAGGGAGTAGAGGCAGGCCCCGGTGCAGTTGCAGCCTGGACCAAAGCAGTTTAAGACCACTGATTCTAGATCTGGCAACCAAAAGGGCCGCACTTGTGGTAAGTGCGGCAGGGAGCACGAGGGTACTTTTTGGTCATCATCTGGGTGCCACAATTATGGCCGGCAGGGTCGTATGGCGAGGGTTTGCCACCAGCAGGCACCAGTAGTCAGCTCCAGGATTTCCTATCATTGCAATCAGGTTGGACTTGTGAGGGCCAATTGCCCGTTGCTCACTGCCAGGCCGACACAGGCTCCAGCACCGACTACTGTGAAGATCACTAACGGGAGTCGGGTTAGGGCAGATCCCTCTACGGCTCAGGGACGTGCTTTCCAGCTCACCGTCGAGGAGGCCAAAACAGTGCCAAATGTTGTAGCTGGTATGTTTCTATCCCTTATCTCATTGATTTTGTCTTCTGTAGCTCATGTGTTTGTACCTATGCTAGGTACGTTCTTTGTGAACTCTTTGCCAACTCATGTACTATTTGACTCGGGTGTGATTCGATCTTTTGTCTCTCAATCTTTTAGTTAGGATTTCGGTTTGACCTTAGGAGAGCTAAAGTGTCCGTTGTGAGTTTCCATCGCCAATGAACACAGGGTTTCTACTTCTTAATTCTATCGGGGTTGCGTTCTAGAGATATTCGGGGTGTCTTTTCCGATTAATTTGATTTCGATTCCCATGAGGGATGTTTGTGTGATAGTGGGCCTTAATTGGTTGAGCCATTTTGGTGCCATGATCGACTGCAAGGGTCTGTGTATGGTGGTTTGAACCCCGAGTAGGGGAGAGCTGACTATTTATGGAGAGGGCACCAGGTTGGATTCCGGGTTTTGTTCGTCCTCCAGGGCTCCGTAGTTCATTCAGCACGGGTGTGCATGCTATTTGGCGTATGTGATGGATACGTGAGTCAGGGATCAAGTCTTAATTTTGGATGTTCCAATCGTTAGAGAATTCACTGATGTATTCCCATAGGAGTTTCCCAGAGTGCCTCTTGGGAGGCAAATCGAGTTCTAGATCGACCTTGTGCCAGGTGTGTCCCCTAGTACCAAGTCACTGTACCGATTAGCATCGCCTGAGATGCAAGAGTTGTTATCTCAACTGTAGGAACTGCTAGGCAAGCAGTTTATCTGTCCAAGCAGCTCTCCATGGGGAGCGCTAATTCTTTCCATCAAAAGGAAGGATGGTTCACACCGGATGTGTATTGATTACCAGGGGTTGAATAATTTAATGGTGAAGAACCGTTACCCTCTTCCATGTATTGATCATCTCTTCTATTAGTTACAGGGAGCATCTTGGTTCTCCAAGATAGAACTGAGGTCTGAGTACCATCAGGTCAGGGTAATGGAGGTGGACGTGGTGAAGACTGCATTCCAGACTCGTTACGGGTATTACGAGTTCTTGGTGATGCCGTTTGGGCTCACCAATGTGTCGGTAGTGTTCATGGATCTGATGAATCGGGTATGAAGGTCAATGCTTAATTTCTCAATTATTGTATTCATTGATGATATCTTGGTGTATTCCAAGAACAGAGAGCATCATAAGGAGTATCTCTGTGAGCTTCTAGGAATTCTGAGGCGAGAACGTCTCTACACCAAATTCTCGAAATGTGAGTTTTGGTTACGAGAGGTTCAGTTCCTTGGACATCTCCTTAACCAGGAGGGAATTTTGGTCGACCTGGCCAAAATCAAGGCGGTGATGTAGTGGGAGGTTCCGAAATCTCCCTCGAATATCAAGAGTTTTCTAGGTTTGGTAGGGTACTATCGGAGATTTATTCATTATTTCTCCAAAAATTCAGTACCGCTCACTCGTCTGACAAGGAATGGGTGGATTTTCGGTGGGGCCCTGATCAGCAGACAACCTTCGATAACCTTCGACGATGATTTTTCAAGGCTCTAGTCTTAACCCTCCCAGAGAGAGTGGGGTATTTGTCATTTTCTAGTGATTCATCCATCACCGGATTAGGAGGAGTCCTCATGCAAAGAGGGCGAGTGATAGCCTATGCGTCGCGGCAGTTGAAGCCATATGAGATGAGATATCCCACGCATCATCTTGAGTTGGGAACAATGGTGTTCTCTCTCAAGATCAAGATACATTACCTATATGGGGTCCATTGTACCGTTTACATGGATCAAAAGAGCTTGAGGCATATCATGGTTCATCCGAACCTGAATATGAGCCAGTGTAGGTGGCTAGACGTGATCAAGGCTTATGAATGTGAGATCTTTTTGTTGGGTTTTGAGCAATGTAACACTCCTAAGGTGTTCATGAAACCCTAAAACCTTCGATCTATGCTTTACTATGAATCCATGCAACTTTGTTTTTCCAAGGTTCATAACCTATCTAGCATGGCAAGGGGAACATTAAACATAATGGCTAGAAGAATTACATACCTTTTGTTGTGAGTTGATTTCTTGGAGTTTGAGAGCCTAGCACTAATAATGTGGAAGCCTCAAATGGAAATCACAAATCACCACAAACTTGGAAAAACCTTATGAGAGTGTATGTAGCTTATAGAAATTAGCTACCACCTTTTACACACATAACTAGTGCCATTTCAAGCATCACAAGCTCCTTTATATAGTGTGGAGGATTAGGGTTACATCCATGTAAACCTTAATACCCATGACTCTTACTTTCCAAGGATCCATGGGTTAAAAGCTCCATGGACTATTCATGGACTCCCATGCATGCCAAGCCCATTCCAAATGAGTATTAGCCCACACTTATATAAATACAAGACCCCATATTTAATTAGTCACCTTTTGATCACTAAATTAATTCTAAATTAATTTATGATCAACACTCATTAAATAATATGATTAATATATTATAACTTATAATATATTAACAAATCATAAACATACAATTCTCACAGGTTTAACCATAAATAGTTCGGGTGAAGTGCAACCCAAATGGACCATGCCGGGTCGGGTCAAGTATATACCAAATAAAGTTATGGACTTAGACACCTTATCCAACACTTTTACCATCCGGGAAAAGCGAACGTGGTAGCGGATGCCCAGAGCCACAAGTCGGCTAGATCTTCTTTTCTAACATCATGTATGAGGATTTTCGTGGACTCTCCACTTATGGGATTGATTAGAGAGGCTCAGACCGAGGGAGTACGAGAGGAAAATTGGAAGATTGAGAGGATCAGGGGCAAGATCACCAAATTTGTTCAGGATAGGCATGGGTTGTTAATCCGTGGCTTTTGGGTGTGGGTTCCAATGCCAAGTGGGGTTACACAGTTTGTATTAGAGGAGGTTCATAAGTCTCGTTTCTCTATTCACCTGGGAGCCACCATGATGTATCGTTATCTAAGCTTGAGTTACTAGTGTCCGTGCATGAAGAGAGAGAGATCGCCTGGTATGTCAAGAAGTGCTTGACCTGCAAAATGGTCAAGGATAAGAATCAGAGGCCGCATGGCAAGCTGCAACCTCTGGGGGTTCCCATGTGGAAATGGGAGCAGATCATGATGGACTTTATCACCAAGTTTCCGAGAATGACAAAAGGTTTTGATGTTATATGGGTCATCGTGGATCGCTTGACCAAGAGTGCCCATTTTCTGGAAATTTTCCAGAGTTCGTCGGCCGAGAAGTTGGCCGATGTGTATATTCGTAAGATCATTACTCACCATGGGGTGCTGGTCTCTATTGTATCAGACCGTGATGTTCGATTCACCTCCCATTTTTTGTAGAAGTTCCATGAGGAAATGGGCACGAGACTACATTTCAGCACCGCTTACCATCCGCAGACAGACGCCCAGAGCGAGCAGATCATTTAGAGCCTTGAAGATATGTTGCGGGCCTATGTCATTGATTTTGGTTGGTGCTGGGACTCCTACCTACCCCTTGTAGACTTATCCTACAATAACTTTCATTCCAGCATTGGTGCTCCACCTTTTGAGTTGTTGTATGGGTAGAGATGTCGTACCCTAGTCTATTAAGGCGAGGTTGGTAAACGGGTCATGGGTCAGACCAAGGTAGTTATGCAGACTACCGAGAAGATTCAGCAGATCAGGCAACGATTGCAAACTGCTCAGAGTTGGCAGAAAAATTATGTCGACTGGCACCGATCCGAGTTGGAGTTCCATGTCAGGGATATGGTGTTACAGAATGTCTTACCCTGTAAGGGTGTAATCCACTTTAGGAAAAGGGGAAAGTTGGGTCCCCGATATATCAAGCCATTCTGGGTTATTGCCAGGGTTGCTAAGGTCGCGTATAGGTTGGATCTTCCGGAGGATCTCATCCAGATTCATAGCACCTTCCATGTTTCGCAATTGTGGAAGTGCATATTTATAGAATCCCATGGTTGTCTTAGAAAGGAATATAAAAGTTTTTCGTAACAAGGAGATGTTGGATTTGGTATCTAAGCCCATAGTTATAATCGGGATGTACTTGACCCGATTGTAGCATGGTCCTTTTGGGTTGCCTTCATCAGTGCAATTTGATATGATGGACTTTTGAGAATAAGGTTATTTGTGATTTGTTAATATATTATAAGTATAATATTTAATTGAGAAGTCATATTATTTACTTAGTATTGATGAAGAATTAATTTGGAATTAATTTTGTGATCAAAAGATACTAATTAGATATATGGGGGTTGATTATGTAAATCAATGATTCTTATAGTGTGGACCAATGATCCATGTTATTCAGGATGGGCTAAACTAATGTGATAGTCCATGGAGGTTTAACCCATGGAGCCTAAGTAATATGAAAGGTCATTAGGGTTTGCAAGCTGTAACCGTATCCTTTGCTACACTATAAAAGGACTATCCTAGAGCCAAAATCGGTTGCACCATCATACTTAGAGTTTGATATTGATTTTGTGCTAAGTAACTTATTCTCTCAAGACACCTTTGATGGGTTTTATACAAACAATCCTATGTGTGAATGCAACCCTAGATTTGGATCTATGTTTTCACTATTAGATACACAACATTATGAACACATGAATAAAACCCTAATGTAGATTTCTATTTTCGAAATTCATAAATAAGGTTAGATCACATACCTCTTGTTGTTATATTGCAATAACAGCTTAAATCTTCAAACCCTAAGTCTTGAAAGCAAGCACCACAAGTGTAGTGCGTCTAATGGCTCACAAACACCACAAGCAATTGGAGAGGCTATATAAAGAGAAGGGAGGAGGTTGAAATCAGCCTTGGGACTTATTAGAAGCAAGTGGGATGATTTCTTAAGGCCTAGGGGTCTTTATATAGGGTTGAGATTAGGGTTTCAGTCCTTATCCTTATCTGGTTGCTTGCCCACCAAGCAATCATACGATAAGCCTTGATAACCCTTATCTCTTGGACCATATGTATGATTTCAAGGATATCCAATCCCTTGAATTAGTCCATCCTTCTACAAGGATAACCATTGCCCTATTTTGTAACTATCACATAATTACAATTTAGCCCCTCTAGTTTAATTAATTACACTTGATCACAAAATTAATTCCTAATTAATTATTGACCAATATTAATTAAACAAATATGATTTCTCCTTTAATATATTATTTTTATAACATATTAATAAATCATAATAACCTCTTTCTCTATTTATTTCTCCAATAAAGTTGCTTTGGTGAAGGCAACTCAAAAGGACCATGCACAACCGGGTCAAGTATTTACCAAATATGGTTACGGGCTTAGACACTAATCCAACACCTCTTGCATTTGGTGTTTGTGAACCATTAGAGGCATCACACTTGAGGTGCTCAAGCTTTCAAAGGCCAAGAACTACAAGTCCTACTAAGAGGTAATTTATCTAACTAGTTGTATTGTTCAATTATCAAAATTGAATGCTACTTAGGATGTATGCTCTCGAAATCAAATTGCATGTATAATAGAGAAAACATAGATCCAAAGCATCTATGGTTGCAGGTGCACTTAGGAAGTGTTATAGTGCTCAAAATCCAACAGGATATACCATTGGTAAAGGTATATTGGCAGCATCGGAAGGGATCAGAGTGGAGTTGGGAGCCAGAGGCCGAAATACGGGAGAATTATCCAGAGTTGTTCATCGTAGCAGGCTTCGAGGATGAAGCCAAGTTCAAGTGCAGGAGTGTTGTAACATCCCAATCTTCAGGTATGAATTTAAAGCTTTATATATTTATATTTTCAGAGAAACTCGATGAGTTGGAAGGCTCCAACTCGTCTTGTAGAGTATTTAGTGTCCACGTATCTTTGAATGTCTACTCCACGAGTTGGAAGAACCCTACTCAACGAGTTGAAGGTTGAACATGAAAACCTAATTTTTAGGGTTTACACCCTATTTAAAGGCCTTAACTCTCATTATTGGCCTCCCTTATCGCCTCCTTGCCCAGAGAAATCCTAGTTCATGCATTTCTTCTCATTTTGGGTGTGTGAGAGCTTCAAGATTGCCTTTTTGGTGTTTATTTGAAGAAGCTTGAAGTGGGTGGTGCATAGCTGAAGGGAGAGGTAGTAGAACTGGTGTCTACTCTGTTGTGGCAACCATTTTAAGGTATAAAGTTAATGCATTGACCATGTATTTGCCAGATCTCTTCAATGAGAGTTCATGGTCATTATTAGCTTATATTGTAGTCATTCTTGGATTTGAGCATGTTATGTAGCTATGACTTAAGATATGGATATCTGATGGCCTCTTTTGACTTAAAGTTTCCATGTCTATCAAGTCTTCAACCTCCTTATTTCCCTAAATCCCTTAATAAGCTTTGATTGGTTATTTTATCCCCTTGATACTATAGCACCTCATTATTGGTATGTATTTAAATTCAAGTATTTTGGTATTCTAATCTGGGAATCGGCAGTTAGAGGCCCAACTCGTCGAGTAGACTCGACATTATGCGGGGTTTTAGTGATCTACTCGACGAGTCGGTGGACCGACTCGACGAGCAGGAGTTGTCTTGAAAAAAAAACCTAATGTTTAGGGTTTGGACCCTATTTAAACACTTTATTTCATCCCAAACCAGCCTCCATCACCCCTTCCAACTCAGAGAAGCCCTAGATTGAAACCCTAACCTTGTTTGAGTGATCTTGAGCCATTTTTGTGTGTTTTGTGGTGGTTTAAAGTTTTAAGAAGAGAAGGAAGCTTGGAAGATCAAGAGAAGACTAGTCTATCAAGATGCTTTGACTTATTTCCATCCCATTCAAGGTATAAAGCTTCAACCTCGACTTCTCATTTGATAGATCTCCTCTAAGGCTTAGATTTTATCATTTTGGGGGCATTTCTAAGGACATATTCGGATTGAGTGTGTATCATGAAGTTACACTTCAGATCCTGAACCATTGAGGGTTCCCATGGTATAAAGGTGCCAACTTTATGGCCATGGGAAGTCCATGCATCTTATAACCCCTGTTCATAGATTTTGGAGCCAAAAACCCCATGCATTGACATCAAGTTCGTAGCTTTACCTATGAAATGGACCCTAGCAGGTCAGATCTATGGTTTTGACGCATTAAGACCCAGTATAATTTACTGTATTGTTTTGGACAAAGATGGACTCGACAATTCACTTGGGTGACTCGGTGAGTCGGGTAGCAGTTTTCCCCAAAAGTCTTCTACTAATGGTCTTTGGTTGAGTGGAAGGAATACTCAGCATGTTAGGGGTTTGTTGTGGACTTGAAGATCAAAGGACTCGACGAGTGGATGAACAGGCTCGGTGAGTCCAAGTCAATGTCCCAACCATATGAAGATGGACTCGGCGAGTCATAGAGTGAACACCTTCATACGGGTGAAGATGGACTCGACGAGTCCAAGGAGGAACTCGACGAGTCAGTTAAAGAAGGTCTGATGTGTTATTGAAGGCGAACTCATCAAGATCTTTCTAGACTGAACGAGTAGGGACGAGGTTGTAGCTTTTCATGGACGAGGGGACTCGACAAGTTGGTGAACCAATTCGGTGAGTCTGGTCAACCAGATGTTGACTTTGATCAAGGTTTTGACTTTGACTTTGTCTTGGACTTGAGTAGCCCTTGTAAGGGTTATGACTATGAATTAATAACTTATAAAGACGTTGTGTAGGGATTGAGGAGTTGGGGAGAGTCGATTTTCATACCGAGGATAGTGAAGACACTACACGACATTGAGGTGGGTTACCTTCCAATAGAATTGGGTTTGAGGTACCGAGGCCGACCCACCAGTAATTGATTATAGTTAAGATGATTGTCTTGTGATAATTGTTTGGTTTGCTACTACCTGATATGTTTATGTGTTGGCATGATATGTTATATGTGATAGTGGTAGTAGGAGGGGAATAGTCCCCCGATACGGTCGTTATAACACCCGTAGATCCGAGCTAGTCAATTTAAAGATGATAGGGGTCGAAAACGACATTTCAACGAAAGATTATTTAGAATAAATATCTTAACCATGTTTTAGATTACGTTTCGAGGGTTCCGTACATATAAAGAACGCCGAAATCCGAGTTATAACGAAGAAGTTATGACCCGTCCAAGTTTTACGGCAAAACCAGCATGGCACCGGGAGACGTAAATAGTGAATTTATGATAGAGATTCGTTTAGCCTTAGTAATATAAATAAAAGTTGTAGAATACGTTAACTTGAGAGCGTCCATAAAAAGAATGTCCAAATCTGACTTCTTATGAGGAAGTTATGATTTTTCGAAGTTTCGGCTTAGCGATGTACAGCTCGAAGTTCGAGTATTAGATCGAGCGGTTTATAGCCGACACAACCTAAACGAGAATCGAAGATCTTGTTATTAGTAGCATAACGATAAAAAGACAGACGAAAATGGACATGGGATGAAAAAGTTATGAGATTTTAACGGACCAATCATATCCCAGCGTGTTAAAAATATAACTTTAAAAGTAAAGTCAAAATTAGCCGACGGAGTCTAAACGAAAATTGTAGAGTACGTCTCCACATACGCGTAGATATAAAGAACGTCAAAAATGAATTTCATATGAATGAGTTACAAATTATAGTATCATATTTACGTATTAAAATAAAGTATAAATCATATATACGTACACACACACACACACACACACACACATATATATATATATATATATATATATACATATGTATATATCATTAGAAAGATATCGACGATGCGGTCATTATAAGACTAATGTTGAGTTCTTTCGACATCATTTTAGTACAAATATCATTAAATCCATTTAAAATAGTATTATAGAGGGGTGTTTAGTTGTGTATATAACTAAAAGGTCATTAAGTAATTATGGATGGTAGTTTTTGTAAATTCAATTAGTATAAATAAGAGCCTTGGGCTCTCATATTTCTTGCACCATTCTCTTGATTCTAGAGTCTTTCTCTCCTTATCCGTCGAGCATTTCGGTCTCTCATAATTCGACTTCTCTTTATGTAGTTTTTAGTATAGTAAGGTGAGCGCTGAAGTACTGCACGAATTTTTCTTAGAAAGATTCAGCGACGAAGTTCTGCCCCTGCAGAGCCCGACTTCTAGCTAAAATCCCCTTGTAAGTAAGTTATGCTTACCCTATTTTAATATAGCTTATATTTAAAACTAATATTGTTATTATGAACTTCTAATAAATATTTTAGCTATTATTATGACTTATATAAGTGTCGTTATAATATCTTTTTAGCTACTCGCGGTACGGGGAATCTGGTTTAAAGGGTCGCACATGGTTGTTGGATTTCAGAAGTGTTATACGCCAAAATGGTCCTGCCCTCCAGTGTTTTATGTTTGGCCCCTGTCTGTACATAGTGGTTGGAAAGTATTGTTTAAACGCTTATATAATAATAATAATAATAATAATAATAATAATAATAATAATAATAATAATAATAATAATAATAATAATAATAATAATAATAATAAGTCACGGTAAATATTAGACTAAAATCTAGTGGTAATAATACTAGGTTTCATCGAAGGAAATTATTTTAAAGTAAACGAAACGTTATCTGAGTATCGAGTCACCACCTTCTCAGGTGAGTGCGTAGTTACTTTCATTTTACACATAGATATGAAGTATTTTATATAAATTACGTGTTATGTGTGCATATTATCTAAATACTTGCTGTCTATGCTGGATGAACGATTTTATACATGTTTTAAATAATTTAAACTGTATATGTATTTTATATCTACGATAATGTTGGGGTAAAACATGGGTAGATGTAATAGATGGAATATGAGTTTGATGATGAGTTGAAAGGTGTTATAGACCACGAGGTAAGGGTGAAAGGTGGACGATGTGAGAAGCCTTTTCCCAAACGATGGCCCTGTCATTCAACAAAGTATGGATGACAACCACATACTATTCTAGACAGTCCAGTGGAATACTAGCAGGCTCACAACCTGTAGGTGTTGTGAACGACGTGTTCACCCGATGTACTCTAAACCTTGGCGACCATGCAGACTTGGTGCCTAAACCTTGGTGATAATGCAGACTTGATTCCTAAACCCTGGCGACTATGTAGATTTAGTGCCCGTTGTGTAAACCTTGGCGATCATGTAGATTTGATGCCTAACCCTTGGTGACTATGCAGACTTAGTGCCTGTTGTGTAAACCGTGGCAATGATGAACTTTGTGTCGATTCCTAAGGATGATCCTTAGGAATAAATGAATGAGGAATAGCTGATTCTTAGGGTAGATCCTTAAGAATAAAGAAGATAATGGGGATAGGTAATTGGGTTGATTGCTTAATTGTTTAAACATAATAATTATATTATTGTGGGTTGAAAACCCTATGTACTCACCATGTTTCCCAACCTGACCCACTCAGCTTATTTATATCACAGGTGTCTATATGAAGTGACATTACACTGAGGGATTAAGGAGATATAGATCACTAGTGTAAATGAATGTAAGTTCTTTTTATGCTTATATTTCTTTATTGACGATGACATCCCAAATGTTTTAAAATGAATAAAATATGTTTCTTTGGAAATGCTTTGATAACGTATTTATTGTGTTTTTTTTTCTGGGAATAAATTCCGCAACATTTTTATTAAAAGAGGTACTCTGATTTTCATAAAGCATAAACAAAATCGGTCTTTTCTGGCCATGAAAATGGGGATGTCACGGTCGTTAGGACCGAAGGGTAGGTCAGACACCCCATATATGTCTGACATAATGTTTATGATATGTTATTATGTGATAGTAATAGGGTGAAATAGTCCCTGTGACCGGGTGAGATAGACCGTAGGGTAGGTAGGCACCCCGGAATGGCCTGACATGGGTGGGTCAACACCCTAGAACGGATTGAAATGCGTAGGTCAACACCCTAGAATGGTTTGACATGGGTAGGTCGAGCACCCCAAAATTTCCCGGAAGAATGTATGATTGCATTGTATGTGGTATGATGGGGGAACTCACTAAGATTCGTGCTTACCGTTTTCAGTTTTGGTTCCAGGGACCTCTTCAGCTAAAGGGAAGGAGTCGGCAGGGTAGCAGCGCATCGTACACACATGATTTCCGCTTTAAGAACCCTGAGATTGTACTTCGATATTTTACCATTTGATGTTATTGTTTTTGAGACTTGTGATCTGTGAGTTCATGTTTTGAAATGATAACAAGGTTGTTTTCGTAAAATATTTTTATTAGTGATATCATTAAATAAAAAAAAAATCGGGTCTCGATTTTGGGATGTTACAAGTTGGTATTAGAGCCTTGGTTTGAGGGATTTGGGCACACCTTCGGGGGTGTCTGGACTCAAATCGAGGGCTTGAAGGGTTTTTATAAGAAAAATAGTTTTCTAAAATTTAAAATAAGGAGTTTTGAGAAAGAACAAGGTGTGTGATGCGTGCGACCGGTCGACCTCAAGTAAGTTTTCCCCAAGATACCCATATATATTATATTATGTTATATGATGTGATTATGAGAACTGCAAGCTAGAATAGGGCTAAGGATCTATGGAGGATTCATTGTATGCCTGTTATGTGATTATGAGAACTACATGCTAGATTAGGGCTAAAGATCTAGGAAGGATGCCTTATATGCCTGTTGTATGAGTTTATTGAGCTGTATGCTAGGTCTAGTTAGTCAGCAGTACGATAGCCTGATTAGGTTATGCTTGGTAATGGTTACTCAATGCACGAATGCTGCTTACCTTTTGATTATAGGGATTCCAGCTGGCTTTAACTAACTAGTAAGCGAATATGTCATAGTATGTGCAAGCTAGTTATGGAAAGATGGTATGGACTCCTTGTGCAGTTGATGGCAGGGAGTAGGTCGGAGAGTGCCCTAGGAAAATCCTAGGATGAGATTAGTTGGAAAGTTGTATTAGTAAAAAGGGACTTGGTGAAGTCAAGGCAATCCTTGAGGAAAGTACAGATAGATGTGGAAGGTAGTATGGGCCCGCACTACTGGAAGAGGAGGATTCGTACTCGAATCAAGGAGGGTTGAGATAGAACCAGGAAACTTGGGGAGTGTGTGAGACCTCTCGAAAGTATGTATGACCCTGACATCATTGTGTTTATTTTCAATATGGAGATTAAGCGACATGGAGCAGGGGGTTTAGGATCTCGGTTAGGATCAGGGTCAAGCTCGGGTGTGGGATCCGAGCAGGTTGATGATGGGTTACGTGAGTTCATCGTGTCTGAAATCACGAGAGGTATCCGGTTATTTTCTAGTCGATCAAGGATGGGATTATTGAGCTAATGGAGGATCGCCTCTGAACATTTAGGAGTGACTTGGCGTCCAGCCAGTCGGGTACATGCACACTATCCTTCAAGGACTTTGGGGGGACTCGTGCGCCAGACTTTCACGGGGCGAAGGACCTTGTTACTGCCAGGAGATGGATCGCAGACATCAAGTCTGCACAGTTCACAAGCTTCTGCACAGAGATGTTGAAGGTCCGCTTTGCTGCAGGTTGTTTGAGGGATAGATCGAGGGATTAGTAGGATTCAGTCGGTGACTCGCTGGGAGCCACAACCATTGAGAGTATAACTTAGTTAGACTTTGTGACTAGGTTCAGGGCTGAGTTTACGCTGGTTGTGGAGCTTCAGCAGCTGGCCAGAGAGTTTCTTGATATGAGATTGACTACGGAGTCAGTGGAGGAGATCATCACCAAGCTCTGGGAGAGGGACTTGTTGGTACCTCAGTATGCATGGGATGAGGACATGCGGAGGACCCGCTATCACGACATGATGAGGGCTGATATCCGGGAGCATGTCAGCTTCTCGGCCTGCCCGAACCTGGAGTCCATGATTGTCAGGGCGAGGGAGAGAGAGATTGACTTAGAGCACCTCAGGAAGAGGAAGGCAAAGACAGAGCAGAGTACTGGGGTTTCGGAGAAGAAACCCATGGGTTCCGACACGAGTTCAAGGGGCTAGCCAGGCCAGAGTCGCTACAGGAAATAAAGCAGGCCGCATAAGGGATCTTCTAGAGCAGGATCATCATGCTGGCGGCAAGACGAGACACTTTGGTAGGGATTGTAGTGCCCCTGCCCCCACTGTTCAGACATCAGACCTGATTTGCTTTCATTGCAATCAGAGGGGCCATAAAATGGCCAATTGCTCTAGATTGACAGTTGCAGCAGCGCCAGTGGTTGCGCTGACTCCAGTGACTGCACAGGTTATGGATGGTCGGAAGGTCAACTCAGAGGCTCTAGTGGTGAGGAGCTGAGCATTTCAGCTAATAATCGAAGAGGCACGCGCCGCACCCAATGTGGTGATGGGTATGGTTTCTTCTCTTTAACTTTATTATATGTCGCTTGTGGTATTGATATATTATGTTATATGTTTGTTTAGGATCGTTCCATGTGAACGGTATCCCAGTGCAGGTGTAGTTTGATTCAGGTGCTACCCGATCATTTGTCTCTCTTGCGCTTAGCAAGAGGTTCCCTCAGTATTCGGACATGTTGGATTACCCTTTAGACGTCGAGATTACGAACGACCAATCAATGCGAGCATCAGAGGTTTTCAGGGATTGTGTTTTGAGACTATTCGAGGAGTGCTACTTGGTAGACTTGGTTCCCATACCATTGCGGGGGAACAAGATTATTATCAGTATGGATTGGTTTAGCTCCAATGGGGGCGATGATCGATTGCATGCAGCAGTTGATACGGGTCAGGACCCCAAGTGGGGGAGATCTGGTGATTCAGGGTGAGAGGCTACTGCACAGACCAACTTTATGTTCAACTGCGAGAGCTAGACACTATCTCCAGTAGGGGTGCGTAGGGTATGTCGCCTATGTCTTGGGTACCCGGGAGACGGGCGAGGCGACGGTGGGTGGCTTGCCGGTGGTACGAGAGTACGTGGATATATTTTTAGAATAGATGTCTGGAATACCTCCGGAGAGGCAGGTAGAGGTCATGATCAACCTAGTCCCTGGTGCGGCTCCGATAGCCAAGGCACCGTATCGGCTGGCTCCTCCTGAGATGCAGGAGTTGTCTACACAGTTGTAGAAGCTGTTAGACAAGGGATTCATTAGACCGAGTAGTTCACCGTAGGAAACCCTGATACTATTCATGAAAAAGAAGAACGGATCACATCATATGTGTATAGATTACCAAGAGCTGGATAAGGTAACGGTGAAGAACCATTACCCACTCCCAAGGATTGATGACCTCTTTGACCCGCATCAGGGAGCACCTTGGTTCTCCAAGATCGATTTGTGTTCGGGTTACCATTAGATGAGGGTTCGAGAGGAGGATGTGCAGAAGACTGCTTTTCAGACATGATATAGTCATTATGAGTTTGTGGTGATGCCTTTTGGGCTCACCAATGCTCCTGCCACGTACTTGGATCTCATGAACCGCGTGCGTAGACCGATGTTGGATTGGTTTGTGATAGTTTTCATTGATGACATCTTGGTCTATTCCAAGACTCGGGAGCAGCATGAGGAGCACGTGCGGGAGGTATTGGATACTCTTAGGAGGGAGAGCTTGTATGCCAAGTTCTCCAAGTGTGCATTTTGGTTGCACGAGGTGCAGTTTCTTGGGGACCTTGTCAACTAGGACGGGATTTCAGTCGATCCGGCGATGGTGGAGGCTGTGATAAGGTGGGAGGTCCTGAAGTCTCCATTTGAGATTCGGAGCTTCCTGGGATTGGCAGGTTACTATCGGAGATTCATTCAGCACTTCTCCAAGACAGTCGTGCCTTTGACCCGTTGACAAGGAAAGTCGTGGTTTTTCGCTGGGGCTCAGGCAGCAGGCTGCATTTGAGACTCTGAGACAAAGATTGTGCGAGGCACCAATCTTAGCCCCGCCAGAGGGCTTGGATGATTTTGTGGTATATTGCGATGCTTCCATCTCAGGTTTGGGTATAGTATTGATGCCGAGGGGGCATGTTATAGCCTACGCTTCGAGGCAGTTGAAACCTCATGAGACGAACTATCCGATGCATGATTTGGAGTTGGGGGTAGTTGTTTTCGCCCTCAAGATTTGGTGTCATTATCTATGGGGTTCGATGTACCCATTACATGGACCATAAGAGTTTAAGATATCTCATGGATCAGCCAAATATAAATATGAGATAGTGTCGATGGCTAGATGTGGTGAAGGATTATGATTGTGAGATTGTCTACCACCTAGGGAAGTCCAATTTCGTGGCCGATGCGCTTAGCCGCAAGGCAACACCAGTCAGAGGTATTTGTTGGAGGATGACTGTGGTGACTCTGCTGTTCGAGCGGATTCGAGAGGCCCAACAGGAGGCTATAAATGAGGAACATCTTAAGAGTGAGAGTATTGTGGTCCATGTTTCCTCCTTTAATTATGACGGCTGTGGATTGTTGACACTACCCCGTAGAGTGTGGGTCCCATATCATGGAGGTATGCACCAGGTGTTGATGGAGGAGGCACACAAATCTAGATTTTCCATCCATCCTGGGGCGACGAAGATGTACATGGATCTTCGTCCTGATTATTGGTGGCCCTGTATGAAGCAGGATGTAGCTTGGTATGTTGAAACATGCCTGACCTACAGGAAGGTCAAGGCTGAGCACCAGAGGCCTCACGACAAGATGCAATCATTGGACATCCCATTGTAGAAATAGGAAGTTTCATCACGAAGCTTCCCAGGACCACACGGGGAGTGGATTCGATATGGGTCATCGTGGATTGGTTGACCAGGAGTGCCCATTTCATACCGATATAGGAGAGCATTTTGGCTGAGAGGTTGGCCAACATCTATATTCGGGAGGTTGTGGCCCGATACAGAGTGCCAGAGTTTGTGATTTCTAATAGGGACGTACAGTTTATTTCCAGGTTCTGGAATAAGTTTCATGACGAGTTGGGTACTCGTTTGCACTTCAGCATTGCTTTCCACCTGCAGATGGATGGTCAGAGCAAGCAGACCATCCAGACATTGGAGGATATGCTGCGGGTGTACGTATTGGACTTTGGTGGTAGCTGGGATACCTACCTCCCCTTGGCAGATTTTTCCTATAATAATAGCTACCACACGATTGTTGACCGTCCTCCCTTTGAGATGTTGTATGGGAGGAAGTGTAGGACCCCGATATGTTGGGGTGAAGTTGGACAGAGGGTCATGGGGAGCACCGAAGTGGTGCTCAACATAACGAAGAAGATTCAACAGGTTAGGAGCAGGCTTCAGACTGCTCAGAGTCAGCAAAAAAGTTATGCCCACAAGAGTCGTTCAGACCAAGAGTTCCAGGTCGAGGATATGGTCCTCTTAAAGGTGTTGCCATGGAAAGGTGTCATCCGATTCAGGAAGCGGGGCAACTTGGGCCCCAGGTACATTGGACCTTTCATGGTTGCAGCCCAGGTGGGCAAGGTGACATACAGGATGGACCTACCAGCCGAACTTAATAAGATCCACAACACTTTTCACGTCTCCTAGCTGCGGAAGTGCCTGGTAGATGATTCGGCAGTGGTACCTTTAGAGGACATTCAGGTGGATGCCAACCTGAATTATATCGACCGACCAGTAGCTATCCTGGACAGGAAGTCGAAGGATTTAAGGAAAAAGAGGGTCGAACTAGTGAAGGCGTAAATGGCAGCACCGCAAGGACTTAGAATGGACTTGGGAGCCGTAGGACGAGATGAAGGAGCACTACCCCGAGTTGTTTCCCGATTCAACAGTAGACTTCGAGGAAAAAATCTAAAATAAGTGGGGGATATTTGTAGCACCTGGTTCTGGGTAGGTATTTAAATTCAAGTATTTTGGTATTCTACTCTAGGACTCGGCGAGTTGGAGGCCCAACTCATCGAGTAGACTCGACATTATGCGGTGTTTTAGTGATCTACTAGACAAGTCGGGGGACCAACTCGACGAGTAGGATCTGCCTAGACAAAACACTAATGTTTAGGGTTTGCACCCTATTTAAACACTTTATCTCATCCCAAACCAGCCTCCATCACCACTCCTAAGTGAGAGAAGCCCTAGATTGAAACCCCTAACCTTGTTTGAGTGATCTTGAGCCATTTTTGTGTGTTTTGTGGTGGTTTGAAGTTTGAAGAAGAGAAGGAAGCTTGGAAGATCAAGAGAAGACTAGTAGATCCAGAGGTTTTGACTTATTTCCATCCCATTCAAGGTAAAAAGCTTCAACCTTGACTTCTCATTTGATAGATCTCCTCTAGGGATTAGATCTTATCATTTTGGGGTATTTCTAAGGCCATATTCGGTTTGAGTGTGTATCATGAAGTTACACTTCAGATCTTGAACCATTGAGGGTTCCCATGGCATAAAGGTGTCAACTTTATGGCCATGGGAAGCCCATGCATCTTATAAGCCCCTTTTCATGGATTTTGGAGTCAAAAACCCCATGCATGGACATCAAGTTCGTAGCTTTACGTATGAAATAGACCCTAGGAGGTCAGATCTATGATTTTGATGCATTAAGACCCATTATAATCGACTATATAGTTTTGTACAAAGATGGACTCAACGAGTGACTTGGGTGACTCGGCGATTCGGGTCGTAGTTTCCCCCAAAATTCTTTTGGTAATGGTCTTTGGTTGAGTGGAAGGAACACTCAGCCTGTTAGGGGTTTGTCATGGACTTGAAGATCAAAGGACTCGACAAGTGGATTAACAGACTCGGCAAGTCCAAGGCTATGTGCCAACCATATGAATATGGACTCGACGAGTTCAAAAAGAACTCGGTGAGTTATAGACTGAATACCATCATACGGATGAAAATGGACTCGACGAGTTCAAGGAGGAACTCGACGAGTCGGTTGACGAAGGTATGAGGTGTTGTTGAAGACGAACTCATCAAGCTCTTGCTAGACTCAATAAGTAGGGACGAGGTTGTAGCTTTTCCTGGACGAGGGGACTCGAAAAGTTGGTGAACCAACTCGGCGAGTATGGTCAACTAGATGTTGACTTTGACCAAGGTTTTGACTTTGACTTTGTCTTGGAATTGAGTGACCCTTTTAAGGGTTATGAGTATGAATTGATAACTTAGAAAGTTGTCGTATATGGATTGAGGAGTCGGGGAGAGTCGATTTTCATACCGAGGACAGTGCAGGCACTACACGACATTGAGGTGAGTTACCTTCTAGTAGAAGTGGGTCTAAGGCACTAAGGTCAGCCCACCAGTAATCGATTATAGTTGATATGATTGTCTGGTTTGCTACTACCTGGTATGTTTATATGTTAGCATGATATGTTATATGTGATAGTGGTAGTAGGAGGGGAATAGTCCCCCGATTCTGTCTTTTGGACCGAAGGGTGGGTCGGATACCCCAGATATGTCTGATAGTATGTTTATGATATGTTATTATGTGATAGTGGTAGGGGCGAAATGGTCCTCGTGACCGGGTGAGATAGACCAGAGGGTAGGCAGGCACCCCAGAATGGCCTGACACAGGTGGGTTAGCACCCTAGAATAGCTTGACATGGGTAGGTCAACACCCCAGAATGGTTTGACATGGGTAAGTCGAGCACCCTAGAATTGCTCGGCAGAATGTATGATTACATGGTATGTGGTATGAAGGGGGAACTCACTAATATTCGTGCTTACCGTTTTTAGTTTTGGTTTCAGGTACCTCTTCTGCTAAGGGGAAGGAGCTGGCAGGGTAACAGCGCATCGCACACACATGATTTCCGCTTTGAGAACCCTGGGATTGTACACTGATATTTTACCATTTGATGTTATGGTTTTTGAGACTTTTGATCTGTGATTTGATGTTTTGAAATGATAACAAGTATGTTTACGTTAAACTATCTTTTTAAGTAATATGATTAAACAAAAAAAAAATTGGGTCTCGATTTTGGGATGTTATAGATACCATGCATGGACGTAAAGTTAGCAGCTTTACATGGTATCTAAGTCCTAGGGGACTAGATCTAAAGTTTGGAGCAATAGACTCACTTGGAAGATGGATGAATGTGTTAAGACAAGGAAAACTCGACGAGTTGCCCTACCAATTTTCCGAGTTGGCTCGGGGTTTCCCAGATCTTCTGGACACCGTACGAACTCGACGAGTTTTCTTGACGAATCGGTGAGTTGACTCAGGTTTCACGGTTTTCTGAGTTCTGAAGGAACTCGACGAGTCAGTAGATGCACTCAATGAGTTGGGTTAACATGGTTTGTTGACTCTGACTTTGACCATGGTCAACCAAGTTTGAATTTAAGGGTATTTTTGGTATTCGGGATTTTAATGAAGTTAGTCATATGATGGTTGTAGGTAGTTGAGTTCGGAGTTGTGATTTGGTATTTGATCTTACCAGTTCAGCGCTACTTGTGAGGTGAGTTTTCCTCACTATACTTAGGAGTCGAAGGCACCAAGGTGGGCCTATTGGATTGATATCCTAGTAGCTATTGATATGCTGAGTATGAGTTAGATATGCATGTTAGTTTGATATGCTAGTCTGGTAGATCTATATGACTACCTGTGATACTGTTTGATTACCTATATGTGTATTTATTTGTTACATGTCGACATGTTGTGTGTGGATTGGGTTGGGGTTGTATTGCTCTGTGTTGTAACCAACAAACCATGGAGTATGCCAGATATGAGCTGAGGGCTAGGGAGGGTATGCCAAACTCATACTGAGGACTCATAAGCATTCCAGATATGAGATAAGGGTTGGGCAGAGCATGTCAGACTCGTACTGAGGGCTAATCTTTTGTATTCTTGTCCGAGGACCGATGGAGCAAGCCAGACATAAGCTGTAGGCCCATGGGGAAAGCAAGAATTATGTTGTGGGCTCGGGAGCAAGCTAAACATGAACTGTAGGCCCGATAGGCAAGCCAGACTCATGATGTGGGTTCAGGGGTAATCCAGTCTGTAAAGTTGTGGACCCATTAAATGTTGTTATTATGTGTACTATTTGTTATGTATCGGTATTTTGGGGGAAATCACTAAGCTTCGGGCTTACAATTGTGGATTTTGTTTCAGGTACTTCAGATAACCGCGAGAAGACGAAGGCTTAATCGTGCACCTCCTCACATCTTATTTCATGATTTTCTTGGATTTTTCTAATGTTAAACTATTTTGAAAACAATTTGCAAACAATGAGTGGTTTTGGGATATTTGAAAGGTTTAAATTTATCATGAATTTTACAAATGTTACAAGAAAATTGTTCTAAATATTAAGGAATCAAAGATTCTAACTACAGTTTTGGTTGTCTTTTTACAATGTTTTTAAATTAACAAACTCTTACTAATTTGGTGATAATGATGGGATTATGAAAAAACTCAGGTACCATTGTTTGATTTTATTTATGATTTAAACCTATTTGTGACGTGAATGTTTATTGACATACAAAGGTGATAAATAGGAAGCGATCATTTTTTCATGATGGTATGTTTTGCCTTGTAGGGCACCAGTTCCAGAGGGTAAACTTCTTGAAGAAACATTGGATATTTGGATGCAATTCGACAAGGACAATGGCTTCTTTATTTGTTGATGTTTATCTAACATACCCAAAGGAAACCATTACATAACCTACATTAGCATATGTTGATTTCTATATGAAAGCTTGTATCTTCTGTGAACTCACCTCCTATTCTCGCTTATATATTCTTTTTGGTAGATTAGTCTTATTGACTTTTAAAAATACTTGTAAATCAATCTTATTTGTGTTTGTTGTTCATGTAGATTGGATTTGATCTTCTTTTCTTTGGGAATATTTATACCAATACAGAGCTTTCAAAATTTTAGATTTAATTCTCTTAGATAATCTTGATAATTTCCTTTAACTTGGAACTCATAAGGCTATAAAAGTAATGATGGACCAACCAAATTACCTACAGTTTGAGTCCATGCATCAAGTGGTTCAATACTTGTATGGGTCTTTCTTTATGATTTTTAAGCTCTAATAAATTATTTGGGCTCTAACTTCTTTTATTGTTGTTTGATTTGGAAGATGTATACTTGTGAGCCGACTAAATAGGATAAGATAAAACACATGTAGCTCCAGAACACATTCCATATTTTCTCATTTGCCTTCTTTGTGTCAGTAAACACATTCATATCTCACTGTCTGTTAATTCATAGAATTTTTAAAAGGAATATGCAGCGCTTTGGTGCTCCATTCTTTATGCAATACTTTTACGGAAACACACAATGTGTTCATGTGCCAGTTTGGAGTTGGTGGTAAAATCAAATTTTGTTCCCTTTTTCCTTGTAATGTTTACTAACATATGTAAAGGTTTGTGAAACTTATCCAATTTCATATAAGTTACTTAAACCCTCCATATATATGGTGTATAGTTCATATTCAAACGTAGTTTCTCATCATTGTAACTCTTCGTTTTACTTTTCAATTTTTAAATGTAAATTAATATAATTAATTTTTTTAGTTTTTCTACATGAATTGATTTGTATATACTGATGTGATTTATTTATACCTAAAGGTAGTCATTATTTTGATGAAGTACTAAATTTCCCAAAAATTATTTGCCACATTTCAATTCTTTTGTATTTGAAATCTTTTAAAATTCAGATTTGGTCGACAATTACTAAATCGTTAAATCATTCCAAAGGGAGCTGAACATTCTATAAGTGATCGTGATAATACCTAAATTAATCGGAAAGCAAAACAAACATGTACCAAACGCAAAGACGATTAACAATTGCAAAATCGATAAATATGTTAAAACACACGTCAATCGAAAAGCAAAACACCAATTAATTTTTTTGTTCGCCACATGTTTTTTCTTGAATTGCAGAAGAAATTATTGTTAAAACGGTTGTAGAAAAAATCTATTCAAAACCAACAAATTATACAAAGAGCTAGAATAGCATCTTAAAACCAACCATTAATATGAGTAATATTGTTATTAAAAGATTCACCACATGTTTTTTGGAATCTGAAATGTCTACAAAAAAATTATTCACGGATGATACTTTTCTTGATACCAGATAAAAATGTAGTTTTATACTATCTATTTTTGGTATAATTAATCCAACATAAGAAAATACATACGGAACACAAACAAAAACAATATATAGACTTAGAACGCATGTCCAATAAAACACAAAACTTCACAAGTTTCCATCTTCGATTGACCAATACACTAAATGTCTTTTTGAAATATGTTTTTAATAACAAATTAATCTTTTGTTGCTGTTTGGCACGGACCCACGACTAATATATATATATATATATATATATATATATATATATATATATAATTGAATCCGATTTGAGAACCATCCAAATGACCTTAAAGGTCCGGTCATAATTATCATGGTGGTCTTCAATTTGAGAACCAACCAAATGGCCTAAAAGGTTTAATAATATGTATCAAGATGGTTTATAATCGAGCCCAAGTATACAAGATCGATAAGTGTTCTAAGTAGTTATGATTTCACTTCAAGAAATAAAGGCAATAGCGGTGACGCACACTATTATCCGCGACACGTAATTTGTGGGTTACGTCTTGCCACTAATAGTGTGTGTCACCGCCAATTGCGTCACCACTAAGGGTAAAAAACCATGATCCGTGATGCAGGCCAAGAGACCACTGTTGTGAGCCCAACAGAAGAGAGCCCGCCTACTAGACCCAAGAGGAACCGGAGGCTACCAGCTAGGCTGAATGACTAAGTCTCAGATTGTTCACCACTCTGCATAAAGTTAGGAGGAGACTTATTCTATTTTCTTGACTGAATAAAGAAGCTGGTGTTTCTCTTAGGACCACATTTTTTTTGTTATGCATGCATGTTCCTTAATTTTAGAACCTAGTTAGTTTTCATGTTTCTATAAATTGTAATTGGAAGTGGTAAAGAATATATCATAAAAATTGCTCCAAACTCTTGCACTTCCTACTTATTTCTTTGGGGGTTTGTCATCCATAATCGATTCTTATCATTCTGGTGCTTTCATCACATCATCCTCAACATGCCTCCTAAACACGACTCATCTTCTACATCTGTCACCACCAACAAAAGTTCAACATTAGAAGCATCCATGGTCACTCTGGTTGATAGTATGTCTAAATTCGTCACCTCCTCCACCATAAGCCAATCTACCACCCAAGCACAACTTGAAATCATTATGAAACAATTGACAGCCTAATACGAACAAACCAGCAACCTCATTGCCACTCTCAAAAGAACCAATAATAAACTAGCAACTTCCCTCCACCCCTAAACTAAAACAAAAACCCTTGCACCAACCCCGCCCATCTAAAATTTCCCTTCCAAATTTCGATGGTAGTAACATGTTGGATTGGTTTTTCCAGTCGAATAATTACTTCACTAATATGACATCCCACAAGACCAATGCCTATCCTTATCAGTTTTTTACTTCACAGGAGAAGCTCTATGTTGATACAATCACAAAGCCACTAATGACTTATTGAGCGCTTGGGACGCATTCTCGCGAGCATTAGAACTCCACTCCGGGCCATCCACATGCGAGAACCACCAGTAGCACTCTTTAAGCTCTATCAAACGACTTCAATCGCCGCCTACCAAGTTGAATTTCAACGCCTTGGTAATTATGTCAACAAACTCGACCCTAAATCACTTATTAACTATTTTATCGCGGGCCTCAATGCTGATATTCACAACGTGCTCGCCCTCCATCACCCCACTTCCCTTAACCAAGATTATGGTCTGGCGGAACTTATGGAAGACAAACTACAAATGGTAAAAAGGAGACTTCCTAACTCCCATCTATATATCACGATGGTCCCTAACAGCCCAACCACCACAATACCAACACCACCTACCGACAACAGCACTCCTCATCCATCGACTGTTGGTCTATTGCCATTTCCAATACCACTAAAAACCACCTTACCTTTTACTCGCCTCTCCCCTAAAGCAATATAGAAGTGATGAGTTGAAGGAATATCCTTCAAATGCCTAGGAAAATACATACCAGACCACAAGTGTAACCCACCACAATTTCTCATGGTGATTGATAATGAAGAACAAGATGATGACACAACAGGGGCCATCAACCTCGATCAGTGTAACACCCGCCGATTCAAGCTAGTCAATTTAGATATAATAAACATTAAAATGAATTTATGTTAGAAGATTATTTAGAGTATATAATCTTAACCAAGTTATAGTATATGTCTCAAGGGTTTCGTACATATAAAGAACGCCGAAATCTAAGTTATAACGAAGAAGTTATGACTTGTCGAAGTTTCGCAACAAAATCGGCACGACATTGTGTGACGTAAAAAGTGAGTTTACGATAAAGTGTTTTTTAGCCTTAATGATCTAAACGAAAGTCGTAGTACACCTTAAACCGAGAGTACGCATAAAAAGAACACTCAAATCTAACTTCGTATAAGGAAATTATGATTTTTCAAAGTTTCGACATAAATGTATGTAGCCAGGAGTTCGAATATTAGATCAACCGATTTTTAGTCGATACAGCCTAAACGAGAATTGAAGATCTCGTTAATAGTAGCTCAACGGTAAAAAGATAGACGAAAATGGATGTCAGATAACCAAGTGATGAATTTTTAAACGAACTTTTTCTATCCCGACCTGTTAAAGATATAACTTTAAAAATAAAGTAAAAATTATCAGACGGGCCCTAAATAAAAGTTGTAGAGTACATATCCACCTACGTGTGGATATAAAGAAAGTTTAAAATGGATCTCATATGCGAAAGTTATAGAATTTAGAAGTTCGAGGTGGGCTGTCGCGAGAACTGATGGTGTGCCATAATCTCGACCTTCCCTTGCTCCCTATGTTCTCGCACTTGGATGCTGACATCTGCCTCTTCGGACGGCTAACGTATGCCTCCGATGCACTGCATACTGAGTACACCCCACGTAGACTGAAGGTACGCCCGACGGTCTTCTTTTAGGTTGTTCCGAAGCAAGCCACATCGCCCCATCAAATCTCGGACACGTACCCCTTCGCTCAGCGTACCACCGAGGGTACACCCAGCATACTGCGAGGCTTCGGCCCTATAAATAGAGGTGCAAAGGCATCCCTATTCCTCACACCTTTAACCTCTTCTTTCTCTCTCTACTCTCTCTCTCTCTCTCTAATACTCCCCAAACACCCCTAAGCCCTAAAAAACTTCCCTAGCGCTAGAAGAAAGCCTCAGAGTGCCCGAAGGCTCGAAGAAAAAGAGCTTTTTGGCTCGGGAAACTCTGCCCCTACAGATCCCAGTTTTTAGCAAAACCCCCTGTAATTGAGATATTCTTACCTTACTTTAAGTATAACTTATAATTAGTATTAGTATTGTTATTATAAACTTATAATAAATATTTGGGCTATTATTATGACTTATATAAGTGTCGTTATAATATCTTTTAACTACTCATGGTATGGAGAATTTGGTTTAAAGGGCCGCATAGTGTGGTTGGATTTCAGATGAGCTATATGCCAAAATGGTCATGCTTTCCGGTGTTTTATGACTGGCCCCTGTATGTATATAGTGGTTGGAAAATATTGTTTAAATGCTTATATAATAATAATAATAATAATAATAATAATAATAATAATAATAATAATAATAATAATAATAATACTAATACTAATAATTAATCACAATAAATATTAGACTAAAAATCTAGTGGTAATAATACAATATTTCGTCGAAGAAAACTAGAATTGTTAGATGCGAAGCGCTGCCCGAGTTTGGAATCATCACTTTAATAAATGAGTGCATAGTCCCTTTCATGAACATGATTTTAGTACAAGTATTCAATTATATGTTTATGTGTGAGATATTTGGTATTGCCTAAAATATGTGTTAAAGAGTATACCTGATAATATATGATGATTAATTAAGAGGAATATTGGGTAGTATCTCTTTATGAGTACGAGTGAGATATACACAGAGGGAGTAACTTTAAAACTTATCATTGATCCGAAAGTATGGATTAGACTTAGTCAGTTGTCCTTAGTCCGAGAGTATGGATAGGACATAGTTATTTGTCATTAGTTCGGGAGTATGGATTTAGACATAGTCAATTGTCCTTAGTCTGTGAGTATGGAATGGACATAGTTATTGATCCGAGAGCATGGATTAGACATACCTGATTCGGGAGAATGGATTAGATAAATCCATTAATTTTTGATCTGAGAGTATGGATTAAGTAAAGATGTAAACTTTAGATCCGAGAATATGGGTCGTGTCGTTGAGAGGATCAACGGGGTGGGGTAAGAGTTGTTTATATATGGTAAAATTGTATATTTTGTGAGTTTTAATATATATAGGGATATCTTTAGAAAAGTCCCAATATTTACAGAAAAATTACACTTTAGTCCTAATATTTTTTTTTGAACTAAAAAGTCCTGAAAACCGGCAAAAATTTGCTGTTTAATCCGTTTTGACCAGTTGAAACCGGTAACAAATTAATTTGAGACTATTTCATAAACTAACCCAAAATATTGGAACTTTTCTGTAAACAACAAATATTAGGACTTTTCTGTAAACAAAATTATTAGGACTTTTCTACAAACAAAACCCTTATTATTATTATTATTATTATTATTATTATTATTATTATTATTATTATTATTATTATTGAAAATAAAAATAAGAATACTATTTTTTGAACTTTTTATTATTATTATTGTTACTAATTCATATAAATGCTTTTAAATGAAAAAATAATACTAATGACATTGTTTAAGGATGGAGGTGGAGGAGATGGTAATGCTTTTAGCGTTGAAATCATGAATGTTTGCTTGTATATTTTTACTTTGTATATGGTCATTTCACATTTATGTCAATTATGAATCAAAAACATGAAAGCATGCATTATGCTTACTCTATGACAACAGAATTTCAATCAAACACCTTATACAAGCATTGCAAATGGTCAACAAGCAATTGGAAATCCTAGAAGTTCTTGTTTAGGTCCATTTTGGATTAGGACTTCCTTATTGGGCCCAATGGACCAATAAGCTTCCAATTTGACTATCTTGGGCTTAGAACTCTTAAATGGGCTCTAATTGGACCCACTTCCATTTATTTCAATATTTTGGGCTATATTGGGCCTAGAATGAAATAAATTATTTAAAATGAACCATATTGGGCCATAATTCACCTAAATTAGCCCTAATAGGTCATAAAAATCACACTTATATTTATTAAGACCAAAAATCACTCAACATAACCATGAAATTGCGCTTAAGCCTTTAAGACCCAAAAACTCTCTCTTCTCTCTCCATTCTCGGCCCAAGCCCAACCAAAGAAGGAGGAGTTGACTTCTTGCATGACACATCACCTTTGTATGGAGGATATCTAAGCATTACACTTCAAACATCCATGCATTCTCATCTTTCCATGCAAGCTCATTCTCTTCTTCTCCCTCTCTCTTGCTCTCGGCCGAATCCAAGTACACACACACACACACATTTCACTCACAATTCTCTCAAGAAACTCTCTCATTTCTCCTCCAAATTTTTGAGATCCAAGAGGTGTTCAAGGGATTTCTTCCATAAAAATCATCATCTAAGGTAAGATATTGCTTGGATCCATAAGCTAGCCATTTCATTTCATTCAAAAATCATCTCTTAATTCATTCAAACATATGATCTAGCACCTTAGAAGCATCCAAGTTCGAGATCTTTCAAGAAAGGTTGCTAGGATCGAATTCTTCTCATCTTTTCCTTCCAAAACCGAAACCACACCCAAGGTGAGTTTCATACCCCCTTTCTTTTGGGTTTTATGAGTTTTTATGGGGGAGAATACAAGTAAATGTGTAGATCTATGTGTAAATGTATGCTATGTGTGATTTGATGCATGTTTGTGTGTGATATCATGTGTTGTGATGAAAATGTTATCCAAAAAGTATGTAAAAACCGAGATCTAAAACCTAGGGAAGGAAATAAACATAACATAAACTATTTTACCCTAATCAAGCCATGAAAAATAACTCATATGGTTAGGATGAACATGCTTGGACATAAAACCCATTTTTGGGCTTAAATTGTTAAAAATGCAAAACTAAGGGCCCAAACCGACAAGTTATAGTTTCTGGAAGGTCAAAAGAGTCCAAACAGTTTCTATAATAATTTTTCTGAAACAAAACATTTTTGAAGGACTAAAAATGTAAATCTTTCACTTAATGGGCTAAACTTGGGCTTTTCGGTCCAATAAGCCTCAATATACGAGATTTTTAAGTTGAGGGGCTGAAAAGGAAGTTTTTTTTTGTAAAACAGGGGATTTAAAGTGTATTAAAACCATTTCAAAGGTCAAAAATGTTTTTCAAATTCAAAAAGGATCGAAAATGTAAAAATTTCCCATTTTGGGCCAAAATTGTAAAAATTGCGAAAGTGGGGGTTCTAACCGAGAAAACTTCATTTTTGAAGGACTTAAGCTGTTTATAAAGTAATTCTGGGCTGAAAATATCTTTTCAATAAGTTTTGATACGAAAGTGTCAAGAAAAATTGGTTTAAGGACTAAAATGGAAATTCTTTTATATAAGGGACTAAAAGTGTTAACTTTATAAAAGAAGGGTTGTGAAAAGGTAAAACTCTTACTTTAGGAAAAAAAAAATCCCTTAAGACAAAATACGAGATCCACGACTACCGGTGAATCGTCATAACAATACACTTTCAACACCAATATCGTTATCAAACGAATTGATTCGGTCTTGAATCAATAACAAAACCAAAAATCAATAGATCGTATTACTTCAATAAACACGCGATAACTACGAGGAGTCAATATTCAATCTTTGGGCTTGAAAGTCTCAGATCGTGCTTGTTGGGCCTTGCTAGCCCAATGACATGATCTTTGGGCCCGAAGGGAACGCATTTACGTGTTAATGGGCCTTCTATGACCCAATTACATGTAAAAGGACTTTCGATAGCACTATTGTGCTGTTGGGCTCCAAGGGTCCATTAGTATTGCTAGCGAAGTCAAGAAGTCAAATGCGAGTCAGGCCAAGTGCGTTTCGCATTCCCGATAGCCTTGAATGACTTATGGAAATAAAGGAGGCTTCTTACCCTCCTTTCTCCTCGGTTGTGGGGCTATGAAAAACCGAGTAAGCAGATTCGTGTCGCTAAACAAGAGAAGTCAGGGTGGTTGGATTATGTGAGTAGTATGGAAGATGCCTCAAGGATCGTTCATAATTTGTAGTTATAAACTATTCATTTTCAATAATGCGTGATTGTAACAACTCACAACCCTTAGTTAATCCAATGTCACCTGGGTAATCAAAAACAATCGTCGTAACGGTATAACAATAAACAAGACATTTGATTTTATGTATTGGGAAAACATCGGGTTTTCCCGGGGCTTTCAACATTTTAACTTATGTGAAGTATACAAAGTTCAACAATCATTCATGTTTTCAAAATCGACAAGCATGTTTACAGATCTTCACACCTTTTTATAAACAATACTCTTTTTAGAACATATCGGATTTTCTGGGTTTTCAAACTTCTCAAAAATCATTTTCCATAACATTACTTATGAACTCACCAACAGTTCATATGTTGGCCGTTTTCAAAATAACTTGTATTCTCAGGTAACAGGTAAATAGAAGAAAGTGTATCAAGTTATATCATGGTGTTTTGCTTAGATTAATGATCGAACGGATTATGTTATGAATTTGTAATGTTTAAAACAATGTACTGAATGTAAACAATATCAGTTGTAATATTTCAATGCATGGTGATGAACGATGTTATGATTCATGTATAATCATTGTGATGGTATTCAATTAAGTCACAACAGCCCCCGGATGTTTCCGCCGTCTAGTTCGGGGGTGTGACAGGTTGGTATCAGAGCTTTGTTTATAGTGAACTAGCATACCTTACCACACATTGATATGCAACTATAAACCAAAAAGAGGGACTAACACAACTCTGAACAAAACAAGTAAAACACAACAATAAAAACATCCTTGCTTGTATTAGGAAAAAGAACGTAATATCGAACCAAACAAGATAATGCTAGTATGTCGGTTAAGCCAGAACTGTTCTTAGTCGTATCAAGGAGTGGATGTAGCCTGATCAACTACATTTCCTGCAAGGTATAACTATCACACGTCCTGAGGAGATCGTGATAGCTAGGGAACCTAAAAACATACCCCTTTATCACCAAGAAGAGAAGATCCGTTTAGTCTATACAATAGTTGTAAAGTCATAGGATAATGATAGTTTATTCATATACATTCTCCTAACCTTCATGGAAGGAGAGCAGCAGGGCATTCAGTTTCATCAAGTCCTAGTGGCTCACGAGATGCTTGAAGATGAACCTGAAGGGAATCAAGGGGAAGCACACGACGTCGGACCTGACGAGTACACGGACACTGACTACGAGTTTGAGGAGACCGATGATGACATGGAGGAAGGACAAGACTCGGGCAAGGATAACACCACGTCATTTGTCGGCGAGGCGCAACCGGACCACCCCGCCCCACCAGTGAAGCCCGCAAGGGAGAATCGCTCTCCCGAAGCTGAGATTGCCGCCTTGCGGCAACAACTGTTCGCCATGGAAGCACGTACAGTGCAAGCTGAGCATGAGAGGGATGAGGTCATTGGAGACATGACTGAGATGGCTCACTTGTTGGATCAACACTTCGGCATATGACCTCGCCACTATCTTAGGACACACCATGGAGTGTTAGGGATAGACTTATCTTACTCAGTCATTAGGATCTATGCTATGTACCCCGACTCTATGTATAAGTGACTACACTACTCATTGAGCTGTTATGCTGTCGAACTAATATCACTTATGTATGCTCTTACGAGAAAAAAATTCATGTATCAAATGCGGATAATATTAGTAACAGAATTTTATATGTTCTATTATGACGTTATGATCTGCTATGTGTTACGAACCCATGATTGTATGCTAAATTGTAGAAGTACTTAAGTTTGTGCCACGCACCTAGTCTATAGGATCATAACCTCACAAAAACCACATACGCCCAAAATCTTTCCGTTCTATGACAGAAAGATGCCTCCACGACCCGCTCGCGGAAACCCTGGACCAACCCTGCCCGAAGTCGACTCAGCTGCATTCCAGGCAGCTGTCTCTGCTGCGGTCACTGCAACAATGGCACAAATTCACCAAGAGAACAATGGGGGAGTTAACGGACAAGGGGCCAGAAGTTCGAACAACGGGATGAATCAAGGACCCACCAAAACATGTTCCTACAAAGACTTCAGAAACGCCGAACCACGAACCTTTAATGGCACTGGAGGAATGATCACCCTGAAACGATGGATCGAGAAGGTGGAATCGGTGTTCGAGATATGCGATTGCCCTGAAGAAATGAAGGTGAAGTTTTCCGCATGCACTTTCGTTGACCAAGCGCTCACTTGGTGGAACGGACAGGTGGAAGCCATGACACTCCCCGTAGCCAATTCCATGCCATGGGCAGAAATGAAAGAAATGTTGATGGCCGAATACTGCCCTCGTGGTGAAATTTAGAAAATGGAACAAGAGCTGTGGAATCTCACTGTCCGGAATGCTGATATACATGCCTACATATCAAGGTTTAGTGAACTGTCTCTGTTATGCCCTGGTATGATTACCTCAGAGGGTAAGAAGATCGAGCGATTCATCTGGGGACTAACCTCCCCGATCCAAGGAAACGTGATAGCTGCGAATCCCGAAACTTTCAACAGTACTAAGAGATTGGCCAAGAAGCTGTATGACCATAACAACAAGAAGAGTGAGAAGCCAGCGGAAACCGAGGCCATGAAGGAAAATGATGGCAAGAAGGGGAAGAACAACAAGAGAAAGGGACGTCAAGGCTCCGAATCATCCAAGAAGCAGCAGACAGTGGCGGTTAATGCTGCAACCGTGCAAGTTCCGTCCACACTAGATGCTCCAGCCTCAGCTGCTCCAAGTGCTCGTAGACCTTATTTCGGTAATCTTCCCAAGTGTAACAGGTGCGGTTTCCATCACAATGGAGAATGTAGGGAGATGCAGTGCACCAGTTGCAATCGGAAGGGGCACACGGCAAAGTATTGAAGGACTTATCCTCTTCAGAATCAACAATAGGGAAGCAACAACAACAATAACCGCAACAACAACATCACCAACACTAGCGGTAACAATGCAGGACCTAGCCACACCTGCTATGGATGTGGAAGGACTGGGCATTTCCGTCGATATTGCCCTAACAACAACAATCACAGAAATGGAGGAACAGGAAGGGTGTTGACCATGGGTCAGGGGGAGGCGATTCAGCATCTCGCTGTTGTTACCGGTACGTTTCCCCTAAACCACACTTATGCATGCATCATATTTGACACCGGAGCGGAGCGAAGTTTTGTGAGCAATAAGTTTAAACATTTATTAAAACAACAACCCCAGAAGCTCAATGAAACCTTTACGATGGAAATGGCCAATGGGAAAACCGAATCCATTGGGGAAATTTACATCGGATGTACCCTAACCCTGAACCAACACGTCTCTCGAGTAGACTTAATTCCTGTTTCCATTAGGAATTTCAATGTGATTATTGACATGGACTGGTTAAGCCCCCACCATACTGAAATTATGTGTCACGAGAAGGCCGTTCGCCTTCACCTTCCTAATCGCGAAACCCTAGTTATTTATGGAGACAAACCTGGCACGAACCTTCGCCTCATCTCATGCATCCAGACACAGAAGCATCTGCGAAAGAACGATTTGACGTTCCTGGCTCATATAGTGGATAAAACCAAGGAAGAGGTTAGCATTCAAGACATTCCAGTAGCACGTGAATTCCTTGACGTATTTCCCGAAGATCTTCCTGGATTACCCCAAGAGAGACAAGTTGAGTTCCGAATTGATCTCGTTCCAGGAGCAACCCCTCTCGCTAAATCGCCGTACCGACTAGCTACTGCTGAGATGCAGGAATTATCCAGCCAACTCAGCGAAATCGTGGGCAAAGGATTCATCTGACCCAGCTACTCTGAAGAAAACTCCGGGCAAAACATCGCCCTCTCAGTGAACATCCGGGTGATCTCCATCACCGACTCCCCATCCTGTCTCAAACTCAAAAACTCCTGTGAGAATCGCTCCCGTTCAACCCGTGGAATGTAACGGGCACGAAACATATCCCTGAACTGCTCCTAAGTAACAGCAGATCTCTGATCATCAGAGTATGACCCAATCGCAAGTCTCCACTAGTCCTTGGCCCCCGACCTAAGCAGGTTTAGAGCACACCTGACCTTCTGGTCAGCAGGACACGAGCAGGTGAAGAAACAAACCTCCACATCTGAAATCCACCTCATAGCCTTGATGGGATCCTACGTCCCATCATAAGTAGGGGGTTTCGTGTTATCAAAGTCCCTATACTGAAAACCCCTTCCTACTCCTCCCCACGTCGCTGATACAGCTTATGCAGCTGCTGCGGCAACTGTCTCTGCAAGGGATGCATAGCGCTCATGAAAATACTCCACCATGGCGGTCTTAATTGACCCGAACATCTCCGGTAACTGAGCCCGGAATGCAGCAACAACCACATCATGCAGGATTTCCCGAATCCTGGCATCCAACTCCTCTATATCCATCTGCACCACTGGCTCAGCTGCTGTCGGCCCCTCCTGACCTCCATCCCCTGCACCTGATCCCGAACCAGATCCAACCACGAAGCATCTCGTCATCACCATTTTGAAACATAACACAAGATATTAGATAATTCATATAAATCTTTGGGAGCCAACTCCCTACTAACCCTAGGGATTGCGACTTACTTGGCACGCGTACAGGTTCTGTGCTTTCAGTAGCATGGGCCCCTACTACCTTCCACACCTACCCATATTCATCCCAAGTATCCCCACAACACCCTAACAATATGCACAACAAGGCGAGCGCTCAACCCTCACTCCTAGAGGAATGCTAAATATCTCATAACTGACCTCTCGATCTCACTCAATCCCTCTTATCCATGAAACTTCCACCAACCCTGCAACACTAATGTATGCTAGCCATACATAACGCTGGACCCTATAGACTTTCAAATATCCAATCCTACCCCGAGCTCCCAATCAAACAAGAACAGAACATAAGGCCAAATCAAACATTCTCAGGCTATAAGATCCTAATTAGGTATAACTGTGATGCATAGATTAGACAACTACAGTAATGATGTCAATTTCACATAAGGGATCCCTAGGCTATCAGGCATCATATAATCAGGCAATTCTATCATGCAATTCCTGGAAGATCCCTAGCCTAGTACTAGCATGTTGTTCTAACATATCACAATATCAAATAACTGTATGGTATTTTGGGGTCTACTTACTAGCTCCGGCTGATCATACACCCTGCATCCTCCTTTACTTATTTTGAAAAACATTTAAAACCATTTTGGTTGGATGAATTCTATGGGAAGTCCATAAGGAATTCATCTAAGGGCTAATCTAGAACGGGTCCATGCGTTGTTTATGGCTTAAGCAGTCACATTAGGGTTTCCACCTAAAACCCTAGCACCCACAAGTATAAATAGACCCCATTACAAGGGACTTTCGGCCAAGGCTTTATGAAACCCTAAGGTGGCCGAAAATCTCTTCTCTCCTACTTCATCCCTTGCATTGAGTGTTTGTGTCTCCCTTAGAGGTGCAAAATTTGGGGAACTAAGCTTTCAAAGGCCAAGGAGTTTGTGTTATCGCTACATAACAAGTGAGGTAATTATCCAAACCCTATTTTACATATGAATTTCGCAACTGGTATGCTAGTTATTAGGGTTTATGCTTTGGATGATTATTTGCATGTATAACTTGAGAAAAACCTAGATCTAAAGCATTATAGGAATATTGTAGTGCTCAAAACCCATCAGTGGTATCAGAGCCTAGGTCGTTTTTCTGTTATATATGATGCTAATGTGAATTGTTCAAAGCTGGACAATTTTCATTTTTGTTTTCTGCCTAATCACCACGAGGTGGTAAAAGTCACCACGAATTGAACTCGGTTCTGATGGCAGATTTTTCGGGTTTTTTTTTTTTTTGGCTAAAATTAGGTTAGGATAACTACCATAAGTTAATTTACAAATTAAAATTTTGATTTTTTGATATAGTAATGGATATCCTGATCTAATTGGAAGATAATGGTCAAATTTTAAGATAATTACAAGATTATATGATAAAATAATTATTTGTGAATTTTGAATTTTATTTATCTTGCCAATTAAATTAGATTAGGTCAAATTTAGATAATGGTAAAATTATATGATTATTTTAATTATTTTAAATTTGATCTAGAAAGTTTTGAAAAGTTTCAAAACTTGCTCTCAAGTTTTGGAATTTAAAATTTGATTTAAAAGTTTTAATTTTGAAAAGTTAAATTCTAAAAGCCTTGTGTTTTTTAAGAGGTTCAAATTACACCCTTATGGATTTTATTAAATTAATTAAATGAGATAATTAATAAATTCATAATAATATGGTTTAAGTTTAATCAAATTAAAAATCTAATTTATTAATAGATTAAACCATTTAGTATTTTAAATGTATAAAATACACCCTTATACTATATAAATAAGTAAAAGGTCAGTCTTACCGTTAGTAGGCCTAATTCACGAAGCTGGTCTATAAGGGGTGTTTAAGGAAGTAGCCTGTAAAATGACCGTCATTGGGTATCCACTCTTACCACCACACTCTTGACTAGTGGAGGGTTGTTAGCCAAACGGGTAGGATAGGACCCAACATTCCATTATAAGTATAATGAAATATGAAGTAACTAATCACCTTTTATAAATTTTCAAATCTTAGTTACTTTAGGAAAATGTGAAATTGATGTTAATCCATTAAATTGCACATTGCACCTTGTTGGTCATTAGTGGCGCGTGTGTGGTTAAACGACACACTAATATGGGACCAATGAAGGATGGAAATGGGTAGCTCATATATTATCATACATCAATGGAACGTGTGTGATTAACCGACAAATTGATTAGGGGATATACATCTTCAAGAATACCAAGATAATTTGCATGGTTATTCACACCTTGTTTTTTATAGTCGGTATCCCAATCACAAACTTGAAGGGGATAATCAAGATTAAACATGCCATTGAAAATTTCAATGAATCTCAAAATATCTAGGAGTTACAATTCATTTAAAACTAAATTTCACTTTGTTTTTCATGGTGGAAATTGGTAAATCGTCATTTTCCTACCTTCAAATATTTTGCAGCTGGATTACGGCATCCATCTTCCGAGTTGTAGAATATTATGTTGGTTCCTAGTCTTAATATTTCATTTGGGTGTTATATTAAGGATTGAATCAACTAACTTTAATTTCTCCCATTTTGTAGATGTCAAAATCTAACAACTATGGTCTTCCTGAATCCTGTGAAAAAAGCTTGTCACATGAAGATGATGTTCCACAATTGGATCATGGAAATGGAAATCATGCTTCACTTCCTCCACCTCCTCCAATAATTTTCCCTGACCCATGTGTTCATCCACTTGAAAAGTTCAATGTCACTCAAGCCCTATTGGCAAGCAAACACAAAGATGGAAAGTATATATGTGCTCATGTCTTGGAGATGAAGTTACGTATTGACAAGTTGGGAATGTTGGGTGTCGATGTATCAAGGAATTTGGTTGTTGACTTGGTTCTTCAATCACTTCCTAAATCATACAGTGAGTTCGTTAAACATTACTATATAATGGACCACGACGTGACCCTCATTGGTCTTATTTATTTGCTTATTGCTACTGAATCAACAATGATTTGGCACACTGGTCAAGCAAATTTGACTGGTATCTCAACCTCCCAAACTTCCATGGACATTAACAATGGCAACATTGGAAGTCCAAAAAAGTCTTCTCCTCCCAATGGAAAGGGATCAGCCAAGGTCAAACCTTTTGACCGGATGGTAAAGAGAAAGGATGTCCATGTGCTGTTCCAAAAAAGTCTATTTGTTTTCGTTGCCAAGAGAAGGGACATTGGTTACGAAGCTGCCATACTTACCTGAAAGATTGCAAGGATGGGAGAGTCAAGATGTATGACTCTACTTCAGGTAAAATCCACTATCTAAGTCTATTAAGTTCCTATTTGTAGATTCTTAATACATGATGTGATAAGATTGCATTTTGATGTTTTGTAGGATAGAAGAAAAGAAAGGAAACTTAAAGGATGAGCTGAGTCTAGTCGCAAAGAGATAGATTTCGACTGCCTGGTTCGATGATCGGATTTTTGAGCTCCTTCTTAGGAGTTATGATAGATTGCTTAGAAATATTTAGTAACATAGCTTTCATTTGTAATTGCGTTGTAAGGATAAATTTTTCTGCGTTTTATAAATAAAATAAATTTAGTTTTTTTCTTATATATATATATATATATATATATATATATATATATATATATATATATATATATATCATTGCAATGCCTTTTGTGAAAATTGATGTTTGTATGTTTCTATTGCTAGCAATATTAAAATAGATGTGATTCTTAGTTATGTTATTTGTTGTAATGTCGAAAATTTACCAAATAAGGAATGATTCTCATCATCCAAGTTTCAGTTGGATAGAAACTTGGAATCATGCAACTTGTACTGTGTGATGAATGAGAACCTTCGTATTTGGGAAATTAAGACTAATTCCTTGTTCGCATAGGTATGTGAGTGAAGTGAAGGACTAAAGAATCTAGTACGCATTATTGTGCACTAGGTCAAGTCCACCACAAAGAACGATAAGTATATTCATCATGATTTGCTAAAAGTTTAGTAAATATGGTTATTTTACAAGATTAAGTGTAATTATGAATCGTTGAAAAGGTTTCAATGTAAAACAAAACAAATAGGAAGAATCAATTAGGCAGAAAGACGAAAGTCTTTCTAATCTGAAAAGAAGGGAGAGTACTTAGGTATCGTGTTTTATGATTAACTTGATGATTATGAAATTGTGTCACAATTGATCCTCTAAGGAGACCTTAGTACACTATTATGGCTAAGAAGAGGAGGAAAGTGTTGAAAACGTTAAATCAAAAGGTGAATCGTACTTAGTTCCAAAAACAAGTCTTAGAGTCGTACTCTAAGTTTGTGCACTGAGTAACGCATATTTAATAGGTTTATAACACTCATCAAATGTGCAGTAAAAAATGTTTTTCTTACTCTTGCACATTTGTAATTGGTAGTTGTGATGTTTTAGATAAGACAAAGACCAACTAAGACCAATTGTGTAAAGTATTGTCTTGATAGGAACCCGCACTATCTCTTCAATATTTATTGGTCAAGGAATGCTTCTCGAAAAGAGAATCTTATATGTCAAGAGGTCAGAGTGGGATTCTAAATGATATTGAAAAGTTTCAAGAACTAATCTAGAGTAAACCTATTGTTAAACACTAGCACATGACTTGAGGTTTGTAACCTATCGTGTTGACACATTCTTGTTTCTATGCCGAGTCCATTTAAAGTTGACTATGCATGTGAGTCCTATAAGTTCTCATTTGAATGCATAAAGTCAAAGCACCTTAATTAATGAAAGTTCATTGATTTGTATAGGTGAAAAAATTGGAAGACATGGTAGGCCCTTGTGTTGCGAGGTGGCAAGAAATTAAGATTGAACAAGTTCAGTCCATATGAGTTTGGATTTGTCACAAACATTATCTTGTGATTATGGTTATGACAAATTCACATGGATAGGGACACATACACCATAAAATCTAAGTGACAAGGTTTCTCTCCATTTCATGAAAATGATTGTGAGGAAACGCTTTCACTAAGAAGATGTTAAGGAGATAGCGATTTTGATATTTGCATTCTCAAAATTGATTATGATTACGTCATCCCTCTTCATAGTTTGAATTGTGAGAAAAGGAAAATAGTTTGAACATTTAAGACTTATTGTTGTAAGTTCTAGAATTGTTTAGACACACATATGAGTTATCTAAGGAAAGGTGTATGAGTTTTAGAAGCTTAGATAAAGTCTTATCGAAGCATCACGTATCAGAAATATGAACTTTGGTAAGAAAGTCAATAAGTATTGATCTGAAAGTCTAGCTGATTTCTGAATACATGTCAAAGCTAGTGGGAGCATAAGTGTTATGCTGGTAAGGATATAATCATCATGTTAGTGGGAGCATGATTATTATGTTAAGTATTGCGAGTTAGCAATATTAGTTATAGAAAACAAAAGTTTCAATCCACAAAGTTGCAGAGGTTGAAAAGTTGTTTTGCTATAATTAAGGGGGAGGAATTTATACTTCATTTCAAATCTAAAAGCTTAGATCGAGAAATTTTAATTAAATTTACTCAAAGGACATATATGAATGGTATGCTGAAAAGATTCAACATAAGGGAATTCTATATATAGCAATATTATAGCGTGAGAATGGTAAAGTATCATTATGTATCGTATCCCATACGCTTCAGGTATAGGATCGTTTACATATGCTATAATATTCAACCATTTTGTCTATTCCAAATGCCTAGAGCGTTAAGAGGGAAGAAGGACAAGAATCGGATATGCCTTAAGTAAGTTAAACAACTTTCAAGTACAATAGAAGGTTCACCAAGGATTGGTCACTTATGGGCATTTGGAAGTATAGTAATGGATGGATCATACTGACATTATTATGAATACATGAGATTATATTTAGAATGTGTTGTCATATGGAAATTATAGAAATGTTGCCATAATGGTAGTTGGATACTAAGGATTTATGTAAATTAAAAACTTCTATGCAAGAAGGATGTTCAAAGGAATCTACTTTGAATTTGAGACTTCATGTCCATGGAGTTGTCTTGTGACAATCTTCAATAGAGCACTTTGTAATTTCATTGGAAAAGTCTTGATGACTTTCTTGCTATAACATTACAAAAGGATCATTGCGTGAAATGTTAGAATCTAACATATTCTAATAGTGGCAAGAATTTGGGATTCTTACACTTGTGATAAGGATTGAGAATAGTGAAATGAGCATCATTGGAAATGTTTTCAATTAATCTATTTCACAAATTAAGGACCATAAGTAAACATAGTGTGCATGCTTGGAGCATGGGATGACTATTGTTTCAATTCAAGTATTAAGTTGATTACCTGAAACATTATACAATGAATAATGTGTAATCGATATGGTGATTAAATAAAAGGTGTTTTATTTGTACTCAAAAGTTTGAGACCATATTGGATTTGATTATTCTTGTGTTTCACTTCGCATGTTTTGACTTCCAGAAAAACTAGGTTATTCTAACATCTATAGTCAATCATACTTTGGAAGTAGGTAATGAGGTAAGACTGTCATGAATCCGACTGTAGATTGTCTAAAGCGTTTTGACATATCAAAAGTCTGTTGCAGTGTTCATGAGTGCTCCTGAAATAAGATTTGAGTATTGGATTAAACCCACACTCACTTGAATCACTTCATGGATTTTATCACGAGTGATTAGTGAGACAATATATCTTATATTCTTTAAACATAGAGATATGAGTTGTTGTTTTTGATTCAGTTGCACATTGATAATACGTAAACGCATCAGTAACTTGATATTATAAAACGTATTGTTGTGTGTGATTTGATGAGTAAATAGTACAAGCATATGAGTTGAACTTTATCCATTCCTTTTACCCTAAGAGGGATAAACGCAATATGTGTGGGCCCCTTGATGATTTAGTGATGACACCCTAAGCGCTTGGCCAAGCCTGGACTAAGTTGATGTGTTCAATTGTAGTCTGTTGTCGGTCGCCTTAAATCGGAAATCGGGAAACAACACATGCACAAAGAGAATGATTACAATCCTTGTCTCACTTCATACATTATCTAGAATGGAGGAATATATGATCCCTTATCTAAAGGACGCATTGCTAATAAGATCAAAGTTCGACAGAGGTTTTTGAAAGCTATGATTGCTAATTAGATTTTGAAGTCATACGCAATAAAAGTTATTAGACTTATCAAAGTGGGAGAATGTTGGATTAGGTGTCCAAGCCTAGCTATAAATATTTTTGGTATGTACTTGATTCGATTATGAGCATGGCCCTTTTGGGTTGTCTTTACTCATGCAACTTGATAGGATGACAAGAAGAGACAGAGTAGAATCTAATATATGAATAATAAATTCATACTCAAAATGGTTATATTAATATATTACAAGATTAATATATTATTTGGAAATCATATTATTTGATTAGTATTGATCAAAAAATAATTTGGAATTAATTTGGTGATCAAAAGAGACTGATTAAATAATTAGGGGCTGATATTGCAAATCACTGACAGTTGCAATTGGGCTGATGGATCACTTTGGAATAAGGTTGAATGGATTCTATAGGAATACAATAAGGAATTCTTCCAAGGGCTATTCTAGAAGGGGTCCATGCAATGTTTAAGGCTTAAGCAGTCACATTAGGGTTTCCACCTAAAACTCTAGCAGCCACAAGTATAAATAGACCCCATTACAAGGGATTTTTGGCCAAGGCTTTATGAAACCCTAAGGTGGCCAAAAATCTCTTCTCTCCTACTTCATCATTTGCATTGAGTGTTTATGACTCCATTAAAGGTGCAACATTTGGGGCACTAAGATTTCAAAGGTCAAGGAGTTCTTGTTATTGCTACATAATAAGTGAGGTAATGATCCAAACCCTATTTTACATATGAATTTCACAATAGGTATGCTAGTTATTATGGTTTATGCTTTGGATGATTATTTGTATGTATAACTTAAGAACAACTTAGATCCAAAACATTAGGGTTGCATGTACACCATAGGAATGTTGTAGTGCTCAAAACCTATCACTTACGACATTGGTGACTAGAATGAGCATGTTGGCTTGGTTGTAAGATTTCAGAAAAGCTATATGTTGAAATGATCCTGACTCCCAACTGTCCAACCTGGTTGTTCCTTGCATTATTCCATTGTTTGAACAAGTTTAAAACATATATCACTGTATTTATTGGAATACTGCTTAACTTGTTATATCATTAGATATATTTCTAAATTATCCAAGACTTCCTGGAAGTCAAGAATAACTATTCCTAGTTTGATGTTAGAAGCATCTTAAGCATCACAACTATGCCTTTACTAGGTATTATGTTCAGGTATATTGCTCAAAGCAAGTTGTTTAGGACTAGGACCCTTAAGTGTATATAATTTCACATCTCTCATAAGATTGTCACTTAAAAATGAACCCATTCATTAAAGTTGTATCTATTGAATGTAATTTTTTTTTATCAAGTGATTTAAAGAAAATGATTATTCATCGTTATGAGGGTGGATTATATATCTACAAAATTTTAATAAAATTCATTTATTATTTTCAATATTTAATCTTTAATAATTAATACCCTTTTATTTTCCAAAAACATTAATTATCAAAGTCTAGGATCCAAGTTGCAAAACAAATAAATTGTTATGTGACCTTTATCCCATTCATTTGAATTCAATCTGATAGATATCGGTTACAAATTATATCTTACTATACAAGTCCAAGATTTACAGGATCGCTAATAAAAAGTATAATTAGATATATTTGATGTCATCTATGTCTCAGAACTCTCTTGCTTTGGTAACATTTATCACAAAAGATTTCCGATCAAATCATCTAATTTGAAAAACGTGTGTAATCGGCCTATAATTTGTTTATATAAATCGCGAATACACCCTAGACATCAAGAGATGTGCGGGTGTTCTTAAAAAAGGATTGCATATATTTGAGGTTTGTAAAGGGATTTTGATGTTTTTATAATTTTAATTTAAAAAAGAATTATACCATAGTTATTGCATGCGTTCAATAAACCATGATATACTTTAAAAAAATCTTATTTTATGTAAAAATCACACTTTGGCAATGTTCTTTTTATAAAATCTGGTTTGATAAATTTGGCGCAATCAAATTTTAATAGCTAGTATTAAACTGACGATTGAGCGCTTTAGAACATTTGTAAATTTTTTAATATAACTTCATTTTGGAAAATAAGGTTTGGAGTTTGATAAGTTTACAAATCTCAGTTTTGAACTTATATGATTTTAATCCTAAAATTTTACTAGTTACTAATTTTAACGAAAAATTTTAATTTATTTTTAAACTATTTTTACCATTTTATGTTAAAAGCTAAATTTCATTTCAGCTAAACTCCTTTGTTATGTTTATTTATTTTCAAATATTATTTTACATTTGAAAAACTAATTTATCAACTATAACATAATAATAACAACATAAATATAAAACAACTCAATCATGCTATAAACATATGTGCATAAACCAAGCTATAAACTAGTAATATTTTTGTAAGTCATCACAAAATATATTAAGTCCATTCCTTAATGGACATAAGGGACATTTATCTTATAAAGTCTTTATGTGCTCCCACTTACTTTAACACCTTGTAAAAAAATTATAAAGATAATGTTATAAATTTTGAGAAACTTTTGATCTTCCAAATGGCCATCATCTTCATTCTTGTTACATTTTTATAAAAATAAACTATTTCTAAAACTAATATATTACTTAAAAAAATTAACAAATGAAAACTATCTATTTAATTATTACATACCATATAAATAAATAAATAATTACAACCATTTTAAACAAATCAACACATTTAACAACACAAATTTTCATGACTAGTTTATGCACATCATACACATTGATATACTTAAAATTATATAAAACAACTCTTTGTTTTTCTAAGATAACATTTTTGACTGAAATCATGCATGTAAACATATAGCCAAAAAATAACAATTATATACCTTTTAAAGTTGTCATAGAAAATATGTACGAATTTCTCTTGCAAAGAGAAAACTATCCATGTTTTTCAAAAACAAATATTTCATCAACTTAACAAATAATCTAACTAATCTTGCAAAAATGGATTCGATATCAGTTGTTGGGTTTTTAATCAAAAACTATTTAAAAAAACAGAAACAGTGCAACGAAAGTGTTAAGATTTGAACAAAAATAAAACTAGTTTTATTCCCACCAAATAATCATTTTACAAGACTTGGAAATATTAAAACAACTATAGAAGAGAAAGCATGACAACCTTTGAAGAATTTGGTTTTTATGGGAGGTTGGAAGTTGATGAAGATGACATGTGTGACATCCACATTTTCATGGCTAGAAAAGACCGATTTGCTTATGTTTTGTTGAAAAATCAGAGTAACATTTTAAAGAAAAGTGTTGCGGAATTTGTTCCCAAAAACAAAATATGATAAAGATTCATCAAAGCATTTCTAAAGAAATGTGTTTCATTAAAAACCCTAGGATGTCATGTTCGATACAGATCAAAAGCATAAACAGTACAATACAAGCCTTACTGCATTATTCCGTATTTACAGACCTATAATCCCTTATCTCTCATCCAAACATCTATGCTCATGCGCCACTACCTGTAATACAAGAAACTAAGTGGGTCAGGATTGGGAGCTTGGTGAGCACATAGGGTTTTCAACCTACAATAAATAAGCTTATTAACTTTAAAAAAAAAAAAAAAACAAACCTGATTACTTATTCCCGTTATCCTCACTTTACATCCTTAAAACATCTAACACAAGGGACCTAGTTTAAGGACTTTCATCGAGGTGACAACACTGCTTCGGGGGTTCCTCAGCAATTTATGTCAAATAAGGTAACCATGTGGGGGATGGAGTACTACTGGTGAACACTAAGTTCAAATAAACACCTACAGGTTGCGAGCTTGCTAGCGTTCCACTAGACTATCTAGAATAGTCTGTGGTTGTCATCTATACTTCACTAGATGAGTGGATCATCTTAAAACATCGAGACATCGCATCATTTTATCACATGTCATCTCTTACATCTACCCATGTTTTACCCAACACATTTTGTCGATATAAAATACACATACAGTTTAAATCATTTAAAACATGTATAAAAATCTTTCATCCAGCATAGACAGCAAGTATTCATACAATATGCACAGGTAGTACGTAATTTATATAAAATACTTCATATCTATGTGTAAGATGAAAATAACTAGGCACTCACTTGTTACCGTGACGACTCGAAATTCGAGCAGCTCTTCGCTTCTTAATAATACGATTTCCTTCAACGAAACCTAGTATTATTACAACTAGATTTTAGTCTAATATTTATCGCAACTAATTATTAGTCTAGATTCATCATTAACTCAAAAGTCTACTTCTTGATCTATCAAGTAAGGAACAACCAGGTAGGATCATATCGGAGGTAGGGTCCATTTGGTATACGATGTATACTATTTGGAAATCCCACTTTAAACACCTCACTAAATCACAGCCTACACATCATTCCCGTAAGTAGATCAATCAGTATAACGACTTTGAATCACGGATAAATCTCATCTACAACGATATTATATTTATATATAAGCTATATTTAAAGTATGGTAGGCGTATCTCACTTACAGCGGATTTTTATTAAAAATCGGGCTTCGCTGGAGCAGCGTTTCCGAGCCGAAAAGCTCTTTTCTCGGAGCCTTTGGGAGCCTCGGGGCTTCTTTCGGGTACTAGGGGCTTTACCTAGACTTTAGGGGGGTTTAGGGGGGCTATAGAGAGAGAGTAGTGAGAGAAAGAAGAAGTGAATTTTTGAAGAAAAGAGGCTGGCCTCGCATGCCTTTTATAGGTCGAGAGGCCTCACATACGTGGGGCGTACTGCTGAACTACGTGGCGCGTAAGCACAAGTTTTCGAATCTCGGTGGAGCTACGTGGTCGCTTTGGAACCACAGAAGGCCGGACCACTGGGCGTTCCTTCCTCGTACGCAGGGCGTACTCCGACGCGAGGCGTTCCTCGGCTATGTTGGGCGTCCAAAGTAACAGATGTCGAAATCGGGTGCAAGACCATGGGGAGAAAGGGAGGGCCGAGATTGTGACACATGATCGCTTTTCGTAACAGCTTCGCAAATAGCCCACTTGACTTCTAGAATTTGTAACTTTCACATGCAAGCTCCGTTTTCGACGTTCTTTATATCCACGCATAGGTGGGATTGTACTCTTCAACTTCTGTTTAGACTCCGTTGGCTAATTTTGATTTTAATTTTAAAGTTATATTTTCAACAGGTCGGGATAGGATTAGTCCATTAAAAATCCATAACTTCTTCATCCGACATCCGTTTTTGTCTGTCTTTTTACCGTTATGCTACTATTAATGAAATTTTCGATTCTCGTTTAGGTTGTGTTGGCCAAAATCCGCTCGATCTAATATTCGGACTTCAGGCTGTGTACTACTGACCCGAAACTTAGAAAAATCATAACTCCTCTTACGAAGTCATATTTGGGCGTTCTTTTTATGTACACTCTCGGTTTAACGAACACCAAGAATTTCTTTGAGATCGCTAATACTAAAAATCGCTATATCGTAAATTCACTAATTACGTCCGTAGTGTCGTGCAGGTTCTATCGCGAAACTTCGACAGATCATAACTTCTTCGTTATAACTCGGATTTCGACATTCTTAATATATACAGAATCCTTGTTTCGACCGTTACAACTTTATGTAAAGATATTAGGTTGATCTCACACTTTAATTTTGACGCTTATTTTTATCCTTTATTTATTATACTTTTAAAATTAAGTATAAAGCACATAAATTCACATCATTCACATAATACTCAAATAATTCATCTTTATCATTTCAAAATGAGTTATACTGGTTGACCTAGACTATTACATCATCTACTAATGCTTAGCCCAGAAACATGAACGTTACAACATGAAACTCTAAAACAAGAGTTCTTAAGAAGTATCCATCAAAGCAAGACTAAAACCATCAAAACATGCTTGTATACAGTTGTAAAATATTGTTCTTAAGCTTTAATACATATTCCAAAATATACTTAAAGAGAAGCAACATTTAACCCTTCACTTGTAGCACCAAGTTGCAAAAGAGAACAACAGAATAAGGAGTTTGATCTTCAAATTTTGGTAACCAGCATGTTGCTCTTGGTTTTAAGCTATAAAAAGACGAGAAAAACATGGGCACAAGACTCTACATTCACTACCCTTTTGTCTTCCTTTTATCTCCCATCACATGTAAGGAAAAGATAAGACCATAAAGAAAAAGTAAGACACCTTTCTTACATTTATGGTGAATGCATTATACAAATGATAAAGTGAAAGGTATTGTCTAGTCTTACAAGCATGGGTTGTAAGATGGAAGAACAAAACTCAAAAAACTATGCATCTCACGTTTTTCATGTAGAAAAAAAGAGGAGCTTTTTACTTTTTCACTTAATCAAATAATTATCCACATATATATATATATATATATATATATATATATATATATATATATATATATATATATATATATATATATATAAACTCCAATAAGTTAATAAAGTAATATAAAACTTATAAATAATCATATTTTATGATATATTTCATAAGTTGTTATTTCTCCAATAAGTATTATTTCCTTAAATAGTAAATTTTCAATTAGTAAAATATTATTTTCATGAAATATGGAAATAATAATTTTGTAATTAAATACAAGTGTTTATATATTAATTAATAATCAAATTATACTGATAAGTAATCAATTGATGATAACTTGTTATAGGGTGAGACCCTAAAAGATAACATGTTATTAGAAATATCATTCTATAATGACTACTGAGCATACAAGATCTTTCATGTGTGTGTATATACATACCTATATATAACACTCTACTTTCATTTGATAATTTTTAGATGTTATTTTAAAAAATGAAAGTACGTTGATATTAGAAAAATAAAAAATGAAAGTAGGATGACATATTTGACCAAAAACAAAAGTAATTTGCTATGAAAATATGACACTCTATGGTACATTTCATGTAACAGGATGCTATTTTTTGCAAAATTCACGCACATACACATATAGCCACACATTAAATTAGAACATTCTAATTTCAAATATTTCTAATTTTGTTAAAGCATTGTACATTGAAAAAAGAAATAATGAAAATAGAATGTTGTAACAAAGAAATAATAGTTTAACAATTAAACTGATTATAAGGTGAAAGTAAGTTACCCTTTTTATTATAAGGTGAAAGTAAGTTACCCTTTTTAGAAATTTACCCTGATAAAACTCCTTAATCAAGAAAAATGTTATTGGTATTGATGGTGCAACATAGGTGAAAATAGAGTAGGAAAAAGAAGCATATAGGAAATTTTTGACAACATATATGTAGTATTATATACAAATTAATAGGGTTTTTTTGTTTCCCCATCTCACCAATCAAACCAAGTTCATATGTAAGACCATTTACCTATAAAAAAAACATCAAATTATAGGGCATTATGTTTTAAAAAGTAAAAGTAATGTTGTTGTGATGTTTCAATTTTTATGTTTTAGTTAACTGATATTAACACCATCTTCTACTATCTACATGAAGTCCCTATTGATGTGAGTCATGAACTATTTTATTTCAAAAATGCAATTTTTTTCATGCTCTGTGATAGATGGAGGTACATATAATATATAAACATTCATTAAAAAGGCCACTATATAAATCTATGAGAGAATCGACTTACCATCTCATTTCGAAGAGAGGATTAACTTGTGAAATAAAGTTGTTTTCTTTCCTAGTATTAAGTTTTCGAAGTATGTGTAAGATCTATAAAAATTGATTTCAATATAATTTTACCATATAATTCGCACTATTCTTGCAATATAATATAAACAGACCAGCCTTTAATGCAACATCACACATATCTTTTGGATCTCGCTCACACTCTGTTTAATAATTTCTTTGACTTTTACATCTTGACATAGCTAAAGGTGAAATTTACCTGAAATCAAGGTTACATAGTAAATCTTCCATGTTTCCCTTCATTTTCCAAAAAAAAAAAAGCAAATGATAATCTTTCTTTATCACTCTTACACTACACCATCCTTCGATTTTTACGTGTAAAAATGAAAACTTAAATCCCACTAGTCGTATTGAAACAACTAAAAAATCTTACGTTTTCGTTCTGGTGAAGAGCATCATTCCTTTAAAATGTAATCAAAGTGAATTGTACATATAGAGACACAATTTGTTTGTTATCCTTGTGAAGAAAACATTTACACTTTTGTTGAAATAGATTTCTTTCAAAAACAAAATTAGGCCAACTCAGCATGAAATCACAAAAACCAAACCAAACATATTCCGAAAATAATATTTAAAGAAAGAATTTTTAGATTTTTCCATTTATTTTGCATTTTAAAATTATTTTTAGATTTGGTCTCACAGTCTCACAAAATTAGAATGGTTTCAAATGAACCTGAACATATATATATATATATATATATATATATATATATATATATATATATATATATATATATATATATATGTGATTTACCATATTATAGTATTTAGAATGACTAATCAATACCTTTAAAATGATAGAAACATTCAAGATTGTTTATGCCTTGTGTTTTACTATATATATAAAAAATGAATGTGTTTATTTGATTTAGTATACAATACTTATTATTATTTCGTTTATATTCAACTCTACAAAATAAAATCCTTCATAATAAATGAAAATATCATATGTTATTCTCTCATTAATTTGGACATATGTCATTTTTTGGTATTTTTGATTAAATGTTTTTTCCATTTGTTATTTTCTCATTTTTTTTCTTTTGATAATTAACAATCATATTTACACCTCAATTAATAATTACTTTAATTGAAAATAACCAATAAATTATAATATTAGTAATCATATAATATTTAATATGTTTCCTTATAAATTCAAATCTTAAATTTTAAATTTTAAATCTAAAATTTCAAATTTAAATAATTGTTTTTTTAATCTTAATTTTTTGTTTTATCAAATTCATATAACATGCGAGTTGCACACCAAGTTCTGTTATTAATTAAGTGACAGTTAACTATACCATATCTTATTTATGGTAGCGTTTGAGGTATAATGTATTTTCTTTTATCTTATACATATATTATTTTCTTGTTTTTCATTATCAATAAATTTTTAAAAGTATCGGTGAGACGCCTAACATCAACCATCCTAGGTTAAATCATATTAAAAAAAATAATCTACTTAAATCCAAATGTGTTTAAACTCGTGACATGGTTCATTCTATCCACACTTATTTTTTAAGTTCTACAAATGAATCTTTTGACTTTAGTGGGAAAAACGAAAAAATATGACGACGACATTGTTTTATTTTTTAATTTTATGATAAATAAGTGAATTTATTAATTTTAAATAACTAAATGGGGTTTCCATCTTTATTAATAACAATGAATACATAATTCATTATAATCATAATTGTATTCAAAATAATACATCAAGTCAAAATCATAATAGCGGGTTAACAAATGATATAGTTTCAACTACATAAATATATATATATATATATATATATATATATATATATATATATATATATATATATATATATATATATATATATATATTTTAAAGTTGTGCACCAACATGAATAGTGAACTCGCCAACAATTTGGTAGAAAAGACCCCCTCTTTATGGGTGTACCTGCAATTTCGTCGTCGTTTTTACCGGAGGTATTTTTTGACATTATGTGTATTCTTTGTGAACACGTGTTGTCAAACTATCACCGCCTCCAGATCCTTCCACACCAATATGATATCTTGCGGATCTCTTTCATCGACAACCTACTCCGCTTTTCTCTATACCGACCATCGGTCTAACTCCCCACCATCACTACATCATTGGAAACCCTAAATCCCCTTTCATATTAAAGCCACATGTTCGCCTGCTTCCTGATTCCGATTGTTGATGAGGCTTTACGCTTTTGTCGAACCTCCTTCTTCCATATCTTCGGTGGAGGTGAGTACACCTATGGAGGAGGTAAGGGAGAGAGGGTAACAGCGAAGATGACACCACTGAGGCTGGAGCAGAAGGTAATTTGCTTCGAATCAAGTCAGAAACCATGAAATTAGGGAAGAAATATGGAATTCATGACCAACAACCCACCTAGATTGTGTGGTACCAACTTTCGATTATTACTCCTTCTACCCCTTCTGTCTCTCCTGTCGTCGATTTTCTATCATCACGTTCGGCTAGAAGTCTTCGCTTCCCAAAGAAAACCTCCAATTTAGCCCCACCTCAGCTCACCGACATGGAATAAACCATCTTCTCCTTCTCTTTCTCAGGTATAAAATCAATTTCCTAGATTGGACCTGTGTATAACCAATTGCTCTGCTCCTACGTTCGAATTGGAGGTTGAACATACCCATGTCACTATAATGTTACAAGTTTCATATTACAAGTAATAATTTCTTTTTTATCTGATAATTTTATGCAGTTTTGATGTGTGTGTTCTTTGAGTTGGTAGAGATACCATTTACTTACTTTGGTTTCCCATGTTTTCATGCTTGCATCTATAGTTCCGTTCCTATGGTCCAATGAGTAACCTTTTTACAAAAGAGACCTGTTTTGCTCACATGAGAGGTAAGTTTTTCAATTAAATTTAAACTTATAGTAATGAATATGTTTTATTAATATTTACAAAAAAAAGTTGAATTTGATGTGTCATTATTTGTGAAGATGTTACCTATACTCCAAATTAAATAAGAAATATGGAATTATCAGTGTGAAAACACGTAGAATCTAAACTTGTAAAGCTGATGGAAATGTTAAGATTCATACTTGATTTTCATTGTTTAATTTTTCATAGATTGTGCTTATATATTCATCAGTTTGTATCTTTACAAGGTTAAAGAGATCAGAGCATGGTTAAACAATCACACGTAGAATTGTAGACAATAGCAACATACTTTACTAGTCTTAACCGAACCCTGCGACACGAGTTTCCCAGCTAGTTTGGATTAATAACTTAAAAACTAAGATATTTTATTTTGTAATCATATTTAGTTGATAATAATTTTTTGTACATATTTAAGCATTGTACTTGTTTTATCTGTTAAAAAATTATAATTTTACATGTTGTAATATTACATGTTAGATTTAATATAATCATTTTTCAATATATATATATATATATATATATATATATATATATATATATATATATATATATATATATATATATATATATATATATATTGATGGCTAAATGTAAACATGAAATAAAATATTTAATTCTTTTAAATCATTAACCCATACGGATTTTGTTTAAAACATAATAGAAAACTTGTTAAAATATACAAATGCAACAATAGAATAAATAAATAAAAAATAATTGATGTAAAAGAAATATATTTATTTTTGTTAGAGTAAATTATAGAAATGGTCCATGTGTTTAGGTTGGAGTTTAAAATTGATAGGTAGCAGCACCGTTGTCGTTTAAGAATTATATATATATATATATATATATATATATATATATATATATATATATATATATATATATATATATATATATATATATATATATATAGATCCGGTAATAAATTTTTTTTGGTAGGAATGTAAGAATTTTTTATTCGACATATTTTTTTGACGAACAAAAAAAATGAATCACTAGATGATTCATTTATAAGATGATTCACAAGAAAAAAATCTCAAAAAAACATCTTTATGATTCATTTTTAAGTAAATTAAGAAAAAATTCACTTTTATGACAATTTTAATGAATAACAACAAAATCATTATATAAATGAATCATCGAGATGTTTCTTTGAGAATTTTTTCTTGTGAATCATCTTACAAATTAATCATCTAATGATTCATTTTGTTTGTTAGCGAAAAAAATATGTAGAAAAAAACTTCTTACCTCCTACCAAAAATTTCCTTCTTATTTGATCTTGATTATATATATATATATATATATATATATATATATATATATATATATATATATATATATATATATATATATATATTAGCTTTATTTATTTATCTTTGTTTTTTGTGATCTAAAAATCTTTTAATATCTTTGAAGTCTTATTCAAATACACGATTTAATATTCTTTTTTTTTATGCTGTGATCGTTAAGATTATATAACATTTTTTTTTATGTTTTGCTCAAATAAACAAATTAAAATAGAAATTTGGATAACTATCAATCAAATGTAATTATTTAATATTATTTTTATATGTTTTTCGTTTACATCATGCATTTATGTGCTTTACATTTTTTTTAGCTGTAACAGGTTTTAATGTTTTATTGTTTGCATTTAAACGAATAATCTTGAAATATTATGATAAACAACTATCATACCATGATAACAACTATATTTTAACAACTGTTTGTTAAAAGAAAAATCTTTAAAAAATCTATTGGTTGTTAATACTTATTAAGTATATATTGTGTGAATAAAAAATGTAAAGTATATAAGGTATATATAATCTTAAATAAAATTCACCGTTTTCTAATACCCATTATGTAACAATAAACCTCTTAAAGTTGAATAAAAAAGTAAACACATAAACGAATGATGTAAACGAAAAACACATATAAGAAAACAATATTAAATTATTATATTTGATGTTTGATAGTTATCCTAGTTCTATTTTAATTTGTTTATTCGAGCAAAATATAAAAAAAAAATGTTATATAAACGAACGAACAAAATGTAAAATAATAATATGAAATACTATATTCGAATAAGATGCAAAAATATTAAAATACTTTTTAAACCACAAACAAAAATAAATATATAAAGCTAATATATATATATATATATATATATATATATATATATATATATATATATATATAATTTAGATAATTAATTTAAAAAATAAAAATAATTTTATAAGAAATCTTTACTCATTCTATGAAAGTAAAGAAAAAATAAAATTATATAATAATAATAATAATAATAATAATAATAATAAAATTGTTAAAAGAAAACGAAAAAGAAAAAGAAATGATAAGTGAGTTTTATTTTTTTATTTTTTTATTTTTTTATTTTTTTTTTGTTTAATGAAGCAATGACTAAAACTGCAATATTCATAAATCACAGGCATTTTTTAAAATTGTAGTATGATATGGTATGAAGTTCTAATTTTAAGTATAGTATGTTAAAGTTAAAAAAGCATAATAATTTTATAAGTTGAAATAAAGATATTATTTTAATATTGAAATTTAGCTTATATATGATTACACTTTAGGTTTAATATTTATTTAATCTTATTAACCAACTTATAATTATTATTATAAAGAAATTGAAAAGTCATGGGAGTTTCAAATGAACGTGTTGAAAGAAAAAAATGCTTCCTTTATATATATATATATATATATATATATATATATATATATATATATATATATATATATATATATATATATATATATATATATATATATATATATATATATATAGGGGAGGGTTCAATTGAGAAAAAAAAAAGGTTGAGAATTGAGGAATCATTCTCAGCCAATCATTTATTTTTGCCGCAAAAGGCTCCAATGTACCGGCGGAAACGGAAAACGAATACACATGTGTTTTCCAACATAACATATTTCCTTAAACTATGCTAATCATTACCTTAATATATACAAAAACATAGTTTTTTTCGTTTTTTTTTTAATTTTTATAAGCTATTTTTATCAAAAAATGATTTTAAATATACCAAAATTCATGATTTTTTATTCTCTACAAATAGACATCGATATTGATATAGTTTTAAGATTATATATATATATATATATATATATATATATATATATATATATATATATATATATATATATATATATATATATATATATATATTTTCAGCTATCGTTATTCATAAATGAATAACAATGCATCTGGTTTTATTACAGTACATTCGTTATTCACTTATGAATAAAAAGTATGATTTTTTTTTTTTACAATTTAAGTATCATTCATATATGAATATAGCATATAATAAACATAATATATTTATATTTTAATATTGGACGATGAATTCACTTGTGAATATTAACATAGTATATTCACTTGTGAATATTAGATGGTATATTCACTTATGAGTATTAAATGATATTTCATATGTGAATATTACATAGTATTACATGGTATATCACATGTAAATATTACAGAGTATATTTACTTGTGAATATTAGATGATATATTCACTTATGAATATTACACAGTATATTCACATATGAATATTACAAGGTATATTCACTTATGAATATTGAAGGTATTTTGACAAATATAGATAATTTTTATATGTTATTCACATATGAATAACATACAGACTTGCATATTTGTTTTGTGTTTTTAATAATCATATACTGATTTAGGTGAGAAAACATATTCATATGTGAATATAACGTGGTAATTTAGTTTATGCATTTCATTAAACAGTTGGAGTGCAAACAAGTTAACTATTTTAAAAATGTTAAAAACATCAAGTTATCAATTCCAAATCATCATATACTTCCGATTTTGACTTCAGATGCGACATGCTATCTCTGATCGATTTTGCAATTTGATTTTGATTTCCGAAAATCCGATTGGGAACCTGTGAGTACCGATTATAAGTCCCTCAATGTCGACTGTGATTGCGAGTCCAGAACTCTGATTCTAATTTCATGAACAACGAAGAAATTTCGGTTTAGTTGAAGAAATCTTGATGGTTATTGAAGGTTGGAGGAAAATTTTTGATGATGAACGAACAGTTATCGAATTCTCTATAGTTACGTATTTGAGATTGAAGGTTATTACAATATTTATAAGTTTGCCACCGTATCTTTTATGGTTACATTAAATGAGTGGCTGAGAATGATTCCCCCATTCTCAATATTTTTTATTTTCTCAATTGAACCCATATATATATATATATATATATATATATATATATATATATATATATATATATATATATATATATATATATATATATATATATATATATATATATATATGTGAATTTTTATATATAAAATTATAAGTAATAAAAATTAAAAACAACTTACAAACCCAATTTTGTGCCGAAGCCCATTCTAATCCAATAACTCCTAAATTGCATATTCAATTATTCATAACCTGATCGTCACCATTCCTTCCAAGTTTCTATGTCAGTTTCAACTTTCTATTACTCTTTTCACTTCCATTCTCATCGCAGCTTACATCTCTACATGTCGGCAAGAAAGTACCAAAGAGACAACACAAACACGTCGATAATTTTTATGACTTTTTTTGGCAGAGTTTATGTTATGTTGACCACTTTAATTTGGTGGTATTTTTTTTTTCAAAATTATTGTAATGGCTCGATTCAGATGAGCCTAAAAAGCCCAAACCGGAGCCAAACCCTTACTAACGGTTCGGTTTAGTTTGATTTTAATTTTCAATGGTACAGCTTCGGTTTTCGATCGACAAAAACCGTTACTAACGGTTTGGCTTCGGCTTGACGAAAAAACCGAACCGTGAACAACCTAACCATTTATCTTTGATGAATTTGAAGTAGCCATATTGAAAAATAAAGAGAAGACACATAGTTGGTTTTTCTTCAAATATCGACTTATTGTATAACTCACTTTATTTCCATTAGCATTCTTTGCTTTTCCATCTTCATTCATCAATTCTCTACAACTTCTTTATCAATTGCAGAAATGTTTTGTGATTGGGTTTTCTCATGGCTTGGTTTCTTGCAAACATTTTGCTCCATCTAGACGTCATACTTTTTGCCCTGTTTGAGAAATCTAGTTTTCAAATTAGATAATGAGATTCACAAAAGATCAAAGACAAAATTTTTGACTTTGTTGACAAACACAATAATTTGATGACAGAAACCAACAAAAACACATATGATACACGGTGAAACCTAAGTTTGTTTACACTTTGCAATACGGATGACGTGTGTGCTAGGATCTGTAACTCCCTGAATCGTCATGAACATAGGAATGTTGCAATCTCATAGGATAGAAGAAATAGTTTTTGCGTATATACTTTGTTTAGTCAAACGCTTAAGTGCCCAAATGCCATTGATTCTTTTGTATAAATTACTGTGCTTAATGAATTTTGAATTTACATCACCTTTGGTCATGAAATGATCTGATGATGGCTCTTAAGTTTGGTGCTCCAGTAACACTTCATATCATTATCAGTCTTTCACTCTAAATGGAACTTAATAGAGACATCAGACATGATAATTTTGTTAAGCTACAAATATAAGTCATAAGTCATAACAATTTACAAATTTTCCCTCCTTTATATAGTAAGTATTAATTTATGTAAAATCTGACCTCGATATCTGGTAAATGATCATATGTTTTGTTGTGATTGGTATTAAAGAGTGTAATGCCACTGATTTTCTGCATTTCAAGTTTCATAGCAATCAGATTCTGCAACAAATTATGTAAAAGTCGTTAATCCACCAATTTAATCCATACTCATCACAACTTTATTCCCGGTTTTATCAAATGTATGTCATAGACACAGGGAACTACATTACCTAAAAAGATTTTGTTAAAAAGTTAAAGAAACTTACCACAATGATCCTGCATTTCCTACAACAAATTCTTATCCTCTGGTACGTTGTAAGGGTCGGTCTTATTTCAACGATAGGAAGATTTTCAGTATATCTCATATTATTAATGTCAAATTATGTTAAACAAATAATTATGTCAAATTATAGCTTTTTTTTTACTTAAGGACCTGGCGCAGGAGATCAAACCAAAGTTGTTTGTATTTCATTATTAAAACCATAATTGCATTTGTAGGGCTAATCACCATTTGTCGAGCAATTTGAAGACACAACATACATCGTCTTAATGGAATAGTATTCAGAAATAATAATACAAGTATACAACTGAAAAACATACAAATCATTACCTTAACAAAGTATTTTGTTGATAGTTACTTGAAGGCATCATGCTCCTATAGAAGAAACAAACATTCTCCTTATTGGATGACATTTGCCCAAGAAATTGTTAGTCAATTGCTTTATGTTTGGTCCTTGGAGAGTCTACCCCAAATGATCAGTCAATCTTAGAGTTCATTCCTTTATTAGTGGTAGAAATCCGACCAATCTTCATAAGTATTACCCTCCATTAGCATCATGTAAGTCGTTGCTTCTGACATACCACCAACAACACTAAAACATTGAAGTTTCCAATTTAACTCTTTTTACCTGATCTGTATTTATAGTTTCCAAAAGCTAATTTGAAGTATCCACTATGTAGCTATGAAGCGCAATGGTGGAGATGGTGTTAGTAAATGAAGGCGATGGAGGTGATGAAATCGCTGATAACGGAAGAGAGAAGGTACCGGTATGGTTCAATGGACTGTCGATGGTTCGGTCCTGAAAGCAAAAGACAAAATCAAACAGAATAATTACTTACAACAGTCGATATTGTAACAGAAGAAACAATGGAACCCTAAATTAAAGTAAATATAAAACACAATAGAAACAAAAATGAAACTACCTGCATGGTCTGTAGTTCTAGCTATGTATGCCCTATTTCATGAAAACGTTTCGTTATGAACACCAAACGAAACAATATAGGAGGGAATGGCGATGCGGTGATGTGTGTGAGATTAGAAGGGAAGTAAGGTAAGAGAAAAACGGGGAGCAGAAGCCAATTTCGTTCTAGTGGAATATATTATATATATCAGGGGCGGACGCAGAATTTTACAGCAAGGGTTGCATAGGAGAGTTAGGGGTTGCACGGTAGTAGAAAAAATAAAATTTTCAAAAATTTTCGAAAATTTTTCCACTGCGACTGGAAAAGTTAGGGGTTGATGGTACCACTGTGGACCACCCCTAGGTCCGCCCCTGATATATATATATATATATATATATATATATATATATATATATATATATATATATATATATATATATATATATATATATATATATATATATATATATATATATATATATATATATGAGAGGAGAGACGAAGCCACACGGGCAAATGCATAGAGCACATGACGGGCATCTATGTCCTAGCTATCGTTCCCAACTTTTGGATTTCATCACATTAAAATGAGATTGCAATATTTGTATTAGGTTATTAGAATCTTAGAGAAAGGGGAAAAGGTGGAAGCAGGTAGAGTAGGGAAGTGGTAGAAGGAGATAGAATCGGTCGCTTTGACTGAATCGGTGGTGTAGAAGATGAAGGGCAATAAAATTGATTTAAGGTAGTAGGAAATCGTTTTGATAGTTGAAGTGTTAGGAAATCGATTTGATACTTGAGAAAGAGAAGGAGAAGGTGGTTTCTTCCATGTCGATGAGGTGAGGTAGGGCTAAACCAGAGGTTTTCCTCAGGAGGCGATGACTTCTAGCTGGAGGTGATGACAGAAAATCGATGACATGAGAGAAAGAAGGGATAAAAGGAGTAATATTCAGAAGCTGAAGTAGTGAAGAAGTAGAAGAGAAGCAGTGGAAACAGATATTAGGTGAGAGAGTCGGTGGGGAAGTTCAAAGATGAGATGGTGGAAGGATCGGGAAGTGAGACGATGGAAAAAAAAGAGCAGAGGCGGTGACCAGGGGTAGATTAACCCATGTAAGATAACCCATGAACAGTACCTTAATCAGGTACTGTAGCTAAAGGGAGATAATAATAATAATAATAATAATAATAATAATAATAATAATAATAATAATAATAAATTTTCAAAAGAAAAAGAAAGAGTAAGTTAGTATTTTTGTATGAAGCAAAGACCAAAGTTGCAATATTCATAAACCACAGTGATTCAATCTATCAATTTTTAAACTTAGAGATCAAAACTACGAATCTAACCAAAAGGGAGAGACCATTTTTGTAATTTACTTTTTTGTTATTTATTTATTCATATAATAAAATATTTTGATTTTTATATTTTATTTATCATGTTCTCTTAACTTCAATTAAACTAATAGATTAATTAAAAAAAAAAAGAAACATAAATAAAAATATCACTTCTCAAAATAGAGATTTTATATGCAACGAATAAAGTAAGTTAAGTAATTTGTGAGTTAAAACAAAAATATTCCACAAAGAATCAAGTTGGTATTGGTCGTTTATAAATAAAAATAGATGTCACCATTCATTTAAGAAAACAGGCTGTCAATAGAAGTTTGATAACTAGTAAGTTGACTTCTATTATAAAATGACTGTTGACTAATGACCATATTTGATGTTAACATATGGCGGTGGTTGGGCTTATTCGATCGATCCATAGACCAATTTTCGACCGTCATGGTGGCCCGGTGGCTTTTTTATTTAAGTCTCGCATAAATCAAAGATAAAATAGAGTGCATAAGTGCATAACAAACCTTAATCGGAAAATATATCTTTATAACCAGTCTTTGAGGTATTAAAAAAAAACTGACTGGTAATATATTTTTTATTTTGTGCATATTACTGAATATTTTTGTATTTGATTATTTAACTTGTTTGTTTCTTCTTTTTTTTTTTTTTCACGGAAGAATCACTTAAAATGATAATATTTTTTTGGATTTTTACAAATTTGGTCACTAAGTTTTTTTCGCCTACATTTACTTTTTCAACTTGTTAAATTGTACACATTCAGTTCTTATGACCGGTTACTCCAGGTTAGTCGAGAAAAATGACTTAGTTAGTATATTTTCCATTTTGTACACATTTAGTCATTCATATTTTTGTATATATTTAGTCCTTAATATTTTTTTTGTTTCAAAATAAGACATTTTTGTTTTTATATTGTAGCATCCCGATTCACAGGTATGGAAATTTAGGGTTTTATGCATATGGTAGGACCTACTCGACGAGTTGGGAGGCCCCGACTCGTCGTGTAGAAACCAAGGAGGCCGCACTATTTTACAAATCTACTCAACGAGTTGTAGGGCTCAACTCGACGACTTGGAGCTGAGTGAGAAAACCATAATTTTCAGGGTTTTACACCATATTTAACGAACTTATAATCCATTGTAGCATCCATCATCTTCTTTTCAGCCAGAGAAAACCCTAGATCGAGCTTGGTACCCTTTTGTGTGTGTTTGAGAGGTTGAAAAGTGATTTTTGAGGAGTTTTGGAAAGAGGCTTGGAGATTGAGGAGCTTAGATTGAGAATAAGACTGTAGATCCATTATTTACTTTGTGTTGGCGACCAAGTTGAGGTATAAAATTAATATCTTGACCTCTTTGTGCTTTGATCTTCTATTGGGAATATTTATGGCCATTTTGGGGCATGATGGAGCCACTCTAGGGTTTGAGCTTGTCACAAGGACTTGGTTTCAGATCTGGACTCCTCTAGGCCCCCATAGTCATAAAGCCATCAACTTTGTTAAGCATTGGCCTTATCCATGCCCTAACTTCTTCTTGAGCTTGGTTTTGAGTGTTTTAGCCTTATGAGGCCTTACATGCACGTAAAGTTAACAACTTTACATGGTAACTTCATCCTAGGAGTTTGGATATAAAGTTTGAAGCATTGGAATCAATTGGAATAAGTTGAATGAGTTATGACTGAAGAACTCGACGAGTTGGGTTGAGACTTCCAGCTTTTTAGATTCTAAGTGAACTCGACGAGTGGTTAGGGTTTTCCCCGATATTCTGGACAATGTGTAAACTCGACGAGTTAGTGAGACAACTCGACGAATTGACTCGAATTTTCCCGATTTTCTGATAACAGAGGGAACTCGACGAGTCGTATAGATGCACACGCAACGAGTTGAATCAACATGGACTGTTGACTTGAGTTTTGACTTCCATTGACTTTTAGGGTTTCGTCAAATTGTGGAGCTTGGAGACCATGGAAGGGTAAAATGGTCTTTCACGCGTTTGGAGATATGATAGAGGAGTTAGCTTAACATCTTTGGAGTTGTTAATGCAAATTGTTAATTAGAGATGATTGTGACATATGTAGGTGGAGTCTAGACCGACCGTTTGAATACGAGACATTCTTGCTTTACTTATGAGGTGAGTCTTCTCACTATACTTACGTGAGTGGTAATTACTGTGCGACCGGGGGGTCTTATCTGAGTTACTGACCGGAGGGTCTTATGTGTTTATACTGAGTTATGTGATATTATGCATTTTGTCTTTGTAATTTATGTTGTATATTATTCTGTGCCATATTGAGTTAGGACTAGAGGGTCTAAATCGAGTTGTGAGACCGGAGGGTCTTCACTGAGATACATGACTGGAGGGTCCAAACCAAGTTGTGAGATCGGAGAGTCTTCACTAAGATACAGGGCTGGAGGGTCCAACCCAAGCTGTGAGACCAGAGTGTCCTTACTGAGACACATGACTGGAGGGTCTTTACCGAGATTTAGCCACGACGAGCTAATTATTTGTGTGTGGTATTTTGGGGAACTCACTAAGCTTTATGCTTATGGTATTGTGTGAAATGTGTTTCTGGTACATCTCAGGATCACGGGAAGACACCGACATGATTGTACACACCAGCTTGTTGATTTATATTTGAGGATTCTAGGATATGGGACAAACAGTTTTTATGATTGTGTTTTGAAACATTTATAAATTGAGTATGAGATATGTTAAATTGTGTTTTGTGTGGAATTAAAAATGAAAATTTTATTTGAAAATTTAGAGTGTTACAAGTTGGTATCAGATCCTTGGTTTGAGGGATTCGGTTGTACCTTTGGGTATGTTTGGACTCAAACTGAGGATTTGAGGAATTTTTATAAAAAGAATTGATTTTCTGAACTAGCAAAAGATTTTAAGAGGAAACAAGATCAAGTAGTGTGTACAATCAGCCAGAGCCCGAATAGTGATTTCCAAAAATACCCATACTTGATTATGTGTTGTTATTATGAGATAATAGAATTACATGCTAGTTTAGGGCTAGGGATTTGCTCAGAACTGTATGCTAGTGTGCCTGCTTAAGAGAAATGCCTTTATGTCTGTTATGTGAACTGGTAGTACTGCATATGTATGATTAGAGATCTCCGAGGAGTTGAGAGGTAGGATTTCCTTAGTACGGTGATGCCTTTTGTGCTATGGATAGAGCTCTTGGAGTTGAATGCTAGAGTGGTTTTATGAGCCGGTGGAGGTTGCTCGATTCCCAAATGTTGCTTGCTTTGTGCTTTGTGGAACTCATGAACAATGCAAGTTAGCTAAAAAGCTAATGGATATTGTGAGGAGTTCCTCAGCAGCTGATGGTAGAAAGGAATGGGAACCTAGGAGAGCCTAAGGAGTAACTGCAATCCGAGGAGTGCGATGCTTAGAGGTGAGTATTCACTAGGGAGTGAGTATGTGGAATGGGATTGGTAGATCGGAGGTTCTAAGTTGCAAGTTGAGGGGAGATAACATGGTTAGGGTACCATGATTCATAACATAGTCTATTACCATCTTTACCAGTTATCTGGATGTGGTTGTTCAGATTAAGAGTGGACATGGTAGATTGTGAGGTTAGAGGGTCATGTCAGTCTAGCTTATATGGAGTATACCTTACGAGAAGAAACGACTTTAGGTCTCAAGGGATTTGACTGGAGGTGCCAGTTGGATTCACAGGACTAAAAAGGGAGGTGATGCTGATGCATTGTTAAGGATTTCAGCCTAAATAGAGTGATCGACCGATGGTTGTGATGTCATTTGCTGTGATGAGAATTACATTATCTCCGCTTTCCATGTGGACATCAGGGATAGCGAGCTTCCAGTTTTAGAGTTTAGAGGTAAACCCCGTGGGGTAGCATATAGTTGCGATATTTTCGCCAAAGTATTTTGTAGTATGTCAGTTGTGAGGTATTTCTTATACTGTAAGAGAGTCATCAGTGGGGACTGATACGGATAAGGACAAGGATATGCCTTAGTTGAGTATAGTAAGAAATATTTTAGCAACAGTTTCAGGTAATCTAGAGGAGTATATCGGGGCGACGGATCTAGTTGTCAACATTGTGTATCAACCGTGAGAGTGAGGTCTCTTGCTTTTATGATGATCCACGCGATGGAATGTTGGTTGAGGAATCGGAGATGATGTATGTGTAATAGTCCATTATTTCCAGACTGGGAGTCGTAACTAATTCGAGACAATCGAGATGTCTGGTGGTGTGTCGGTATGAGATTTATGGTAATTGGAGGCAGTTACAATAAGAAGATTTCGAGGTTTCCATCTGAGAATCGGAACACTTGGAGTTGCTTGGTCTTTATCGAGAAGGTCACTGAGTGTTGTATGGTATGTTCCAAGAGTCGGCCATTATAGATCTGGTGAGCCAGTCTGTAGTGTTTGTGTGGAATGCCAAATTGGCAATGGTTCGAATCCTAAGTGGGGGAGAACTGGGTATTCTTTTGGGAGGATCAAAAATTTGTGTAAGTTACGGTTAAAAAGATTGGGTTATGGGGATTTGCGGTCTCAATATAGGAGACGTGGGTCTACTGGTAGTCAAGGCAAGGTACAGAGCGAGATGATGTATGTTGTATGTGCTCAAGAAAGAATGAGTGTCTCACGGCAGGTAGCCGTTGGTCAGGGATCTTATTGTGGTCAATGTTTCTTGAGGTTTTACAATGTTTGAGTTTTGAGGTGTTTAGGTCGTTGAGGTTAAGTTTCAATTGTTGAGAGATATGCTAGTTCGATGTATAGATTGTTATCTATACCCAGGGAAGAGCAGCAGTTGATTTGTTAATCAACATTAGAGTTGGTATGAGTAGTTTTGCATTGGGTTTTGATTAGTAGAGGACGGGGTTTTGGATTGTTGTCAACGCATTCTTAGTCATTGAAGATTCCTCCGTACTTCAAATCATGAGTAGGTTTCGAGTTGTGTATGTTGAAGATCAGTTCTCGTGGCAATCCATCTTGAGATTCTGTGATGGTGTATCGAGGTCTCCGAGTATGATGCCCCAAATTGTTGGATTGTTATGAAACTCGAGCATCGAGCGACTAGTATTCCAGTTGTGGACCCATCAATTAATTTTCACCAGACAAGGATTATCCAAGGATGTAAATTGTATTGAGGAAAAGTGCTTTGTTGCAACATGTATCGCCAGGAGTAGTGATGCTTAATCTGGGTAGGTGTGCTCACCTATTGATGTTGGATCACGGAGCATGAGTTTAGTGAACTCAGTATGGTGAGGGTTTGATGATGATATTGTGGGGTTTTTTTTAAGTAAGCTAGCGTATATGAGGTGATAAGAGAGTGGGTGGATCTAAGTGGGAGTAATCACTTAGGGCTGTCGTGGATATATGGGTTAGAACCAAGAATGTGCATATAAAGCCAAAAAAGAACAACCAACTATAGTACCTAATTAATTTTTTCTTATCAACAAGTTTGTTTAGGATATGGTATTCGCTTAGTTAAAAAGATCTATATGAACAAAAATGTACATTACTTACTCCCTTTACATAATGTATAAATTTTGAGGAATTTTTCTCATTCATCTAATAAACAAAGTATTCGTTAAGATGTCAATCATAAATTTGTATAATAAAGATTATCATATGTGATGAAACTTCTTTATAGTTGATTTTAAATCGTACCATGCATAATGACAAATTCACTAGTGCATCATAAATAGCTTAAGAGGGTTGGACGTCCTATTGAAGTGTCACACCCCAAAACCGGAACGACATAAACATTCGGGGGGTGGAGGACGTCATGTTCAGTATCACGAGATATGTATATGGTAAGAAAGTAATGAACAACCATTTCATTTAAAAAGAAAGTGTTTACAATGTGTGTGTTCACAAAACATAGAATTCATACACAAATAACAAAACAAGACTTGCAACTATAATGTTCCATCTTCTGAATCCCCAACACAAGCACCTGTCTAATAGCCTCCTGAGAATACAAGTTATTTGAAAGAGTTGATCAACAATTAAGCTAGTAAGTTTATAAGATTTTAGTGATGTGAGTAAGCTGTAAAGCGTTGTGGAAAATGTATATGTAAAAGTGATGTAAGCTGTAAGTTCTATTTTGAAAAGTTCGCCTGTTCCTCTAGAAAATCATATATTTCCTACTTGATTGAAAGTTAGGTAAAATAACACTACAAGATTTTCTATGGGTACTAAGTGGTTACAAGTTATTTATAACTCAGAGTAAACAAACAATCGATTGTGCGCATCTGCCCTAAGCTCACAACCCAACGGGGAACAGAAAGTAAGGCGGATAGCACACATTCCATTGGTTGTTAGATAATTGTCATAAATAACCCGGGTGTATTCACTTGTTACTCATGGAGTTATTTGTAATGGTTCCTTTATATCTAATGGAAAGTCCTTTTAAGAATACCTATATTTATTATAGTAAAATATCGACCACATTGACTACATTTATAATAGCTTTGTTTATACTGCTATATATATAATATGATATCGGGTAGAAAGTTTATTGAGTGAATCCGCCCTAAGTCCACAACCCAACGGGGAACAGGAGGTAAGGCGGAAAACACACATTTAACTGCCTATTGGGTATTAGTTTTATATATCAACATGGTGTATAAACTAAGGTATTATAGAGTTACTCACCTAAAGTCTTTTAGAATTGTATTGACTTAATAAAATGGATTAAGCCCTTATCTGGGAAATCTCTAGTTTGTATACCAAAAGTACTGACTTTGAAAAGTAAGTTTTGTACTAGAAAAACTATGCTTTGATTATGTGTCCTATAACCTGATCCATACCTGGTACCCTTATGATGACTTAATGTATACTAAGCATAAATATATATAGGATCGGGTAGATAATAGATTAGGTGAACTTGTTCCAAGCCCACAACCAAACGAGGACAGGAAATGAAGAGAAGGGCACACATCCTATTATCTGTCAGAACCTATATATTGATATATATGTATCCTGTGATGTATACATTAAGAAATCATAAGTCTAGCATTATGGTCCTATCCTTTAATCGTAGCCTTCTACCAAGGCATCTTCTGTTCTATGCTAGACCCGAATGTTCCTTTGTCGATTTGTAAAAAAGTATATTTTCCCTAGTTTATAACTATCTTGACTAGAAAATAGTTCAACTTTCAAGTGGTACTGTCACTTTATGAAAGTAATGGGAAAGTAAGTACACAGATGTCGTTTATAATGACATACGGATGTACTAAATAACCTAAAAACATATTTGTTTTATTATGGTCATAATGTGAAGGCTAGAACCCCTACAAACGCTCTCCCTGTCAAGAGATTAAGGGAACCAAACGCGACCCCTACAAATTCTTGCAAGCTGTGTAATTCACATTAAAGTTATATGTGTTGGGTTTTAGCCATAAGAACTTTCCTATGTGCGCATGCAAAACCCTATTGCTTGGATCTAGGCTTTCTAATAAACATGCTTTTGAATCCAAGACTTCTAATGGCTAATTAGATTAAACAACAACATTAAAACAGATCTAGAATCATACCTTTGAGTTCCTTGTTGATCTTCTTGTCTTGGAGCTTCTAGAGTCACAATTGTCACTCCTCTAATGGTTTACAAACACCAATAGCAAGCAAGATGATTTAGGAGAGAGGAGAGGGGATGGAATTCGGCCAGAGGTTCCTTGCTTTAGGTTCTGAAAGGTTGTCCACGAATTCCACACCCCAAGGGTCTATTTATACCTTTAGACTCCTTAAGGGTTTCACCCTAAACCCTAATTGGATAATCTTCACTTAAGGCTATCCAAATCCATTCCATAGATATCCTTATGGACTATTTAGAGCTATCCTAAAGCTCTTAGAAACCGTCCAAAGTCAACCCTAATGGATTTACAGTCTAAAGCTTAACTATCAAACAATTGACAGTTTATACCCTCTTATTTAATTAATCTCTTTAAGTCACCAAATTAATACCAATTAATTTATGACTTATATTAATCAAATAGTTAAATATTATTCCTTATAATATTTACTCTCTCTTAACAAATCATCCTTCAAGTTGCTATGGTGAAGGCAACCCAAAAGGACCATGCACAACCGAATATAGTTACAGCCTTAGACACTATTCCAACAGTCTCCCACTTGGATAAGTCTAGTAACTATACAAGTACAATACGGTTTGCAATCGTAGCTCTCAAAGACGCTGTCAACTCTGATCTAATCAATCTTGTCCTTTAGATAAGGGATCGTACAGTCCTCTGTTAGATATCATGCTGACAATCCTATGGAATGGTTAGTCTAGCATTTAGATTTCTCGATCTTCGATTTATTTGACATAGAACTTAATCGAACACATCAATTCAGTTCTGACCGGGCCCGGCACATAAGTCAAATCAAATCATCGAGTGGCCAAGATATCTCTTCTACCCTCTTAGGATAAAATTTACAGATAAACTTCGACTTATATGCATTTACTTATTCATTAACCAACTATACACAACAATGCGTTTTATAACATCAAGTTACTGATGCGTTTTCGCATTATCAATGCACAATCAATTAACAAATAATAAACCATATATCTAGGTTTTAAGACCATATGATATTATCGTCTCGCGATCACCTTTTATATCGTATTCCATAAGGTGATTCCAGCAAGCGCGGGTTTATTCCAATGCTCAAAACTAGTTCATAAGCACTCATGAACGTTGCAGCAACTCTTGCTATGTCTAACACCATTTAGACACTCTACACACCAATTCACGACAATCTTCATTCATATCTACTCCCAACATATGAACGATTGTGGACCATTTGAATAATTCGATTATTCCTAATAAACTCAATTATTCTGGAAGTCAAAACATGCAAAGTGAAACAATAGTTAAACAACTAACATGTGATAGTAACTTTACTCATAAATAAAACTTCTTTATTTAATCATCAAATGTTAATTACATTTATCTATTATACGTTTCTAATACTATCTAATCTATGCTAATATCATCCTTCAGCCCAATACTCCTAGCATGCTGTAAGTGCTTAACCCTACTCAGTCCCTTCGTAAGCGGATCTGCTGGGTTATCTTCTGATGATATCCTCTTCACTACGAGTTGTCCTTCTTCTACACGATGTCTAATGAAGTGATATTTTCTGTCGATATGTCGAGATCTACCATGATCCCTCGGTTCCTTGGTCAAGGCAACCGCACCTTCGTTATCACAGAAAATCTCCATGGGCTCCTTTATGGCCGGCACAACTCCAAGATCACCGATGAAGTTCTTCAGCCATATTGCCTCCTTCGACGCTTCGCTCGCTGCGATGTACTCTGATTCGCACGTTGAATCAGCTACGGTTTCCTGCTTGGAACTTTTCCATGTCACTGCTCCTCCATTTAGGGTAAAGACCCAGCCCGACTGCGAACGATAGTTGTCCCTGTCGGTTTGAAAGCTGGCATCACTATACCCTCGCACCTTCAAGTCATCACTCCCTCCAAGGACTAAGAACCATTCTTTCGTTCTCCGAAGGTACTTAAGGATGTTCTTCACCGCAATCCAATGTGCTTTGCCAGGATTCCCTTGATATCTGCTAACCATGCTCAAAGCGAAGGCTACATCAGGGCGAGTACAAGTCATAGCGTACATGATTGAGCCAACTGCGGAAGCGTATGGTACTCGGCTCATTTCTGCTATTTCGGCTTCGGTACTCGGACTTTGAGTCTTACTCAACTTGGCATTTCCATGTATCGGTAGTTCTCCCTTCTTTGAGTTTTCCATACTAAAACGTTTTAGTACCTTCTCTAAGTAAGTATTCTGACTAAGTCCAATTAGTCTCTTACTTCTTTCTCTTACTATCCTTATTCCCAAAATGTAAGAAGCCTCTCCGAGGTCCTTCATAGCGAAGCACTTCCCGAGCCAGGACTTAACCTCCTGCAGAGTTGGGATGTCGTTTCCTATGAGTAATATGTCATCGACATATAGAACGAGGAAGCTTACTACACTCCCACTGGCTTTGACATATACACAAGATTCGTCTTCGCTTCGTACAAATCCAAACTCTTTGACTTTCTCATCGAAGCAAAGATTCCATCTGCGAGACGCTTGCTTAAGTCCATAAATGGACTTCTCAAGCTTACACACTCTATTCGGATGCTTCGGATCCACAAACCCCTCTGGCTGAGCCATGTAAACATCCTCAGCCAACTTTCCGTTAAGGAAAGCGGTCTTGACATCCATTTGCCAAATCTCATAATCATGAAATGCGGCAATTGCTAGCATCACTCTAATAGATTTAATCTTCGCAACTGGCGAGAAGGTCTCATCATAGTCAACTCCGGGAGTTTGAGTAAAGCCCTTCGCAACCAATCGCGCTTTGTATGTGTGTACGTTCCCATCCATGTCGGTCTTCTTCTTGAAGATCCACTTGCACCCTACGGTCTTACGTTCGGGCACGTAATCAACCAAATTCCAAACTTGGTTATCGTACATGGATTGGATCTCGCTATCCATCGCCTCTTTCCATTTCGCAGACTCCGGGCCTGCCATGGCTTCCTTATAGCTATTAGGTTTACTAGTGTACCATCACTAATATACGTGTCCCCTTCGGTAGTAATATGAAAACCATAAAACTGGGGTTGAACTCTAAATCTATCGGAACGTCTAAGAGGTAAGGATTCGTCAATCGGTTCAACCGGAGTTTCCTCCTCGGGTTGAACGCCAGCGGTGGAGGTTCCTTCATCTATCGATTCTTGAATCTCTTCAAGTTCGATTTGCCTCCCACTGTCTCCTTGGCTTATGAGTTCTCGCTCTCGGAAAACTCCTCTCCTCGCAACAAAGATAACATTATCTTTCGGTCTATAGAAGAGATATCCAAAGGAAGTTTGCGGGTAGCCGATGAAAATACATCGCTCACTTCGAGGTTCAAGCTTGTCGTGAGTATCTCGTCTTACGAAAGCCTCGCAACCCCAAACCTTGATATGTGCCAACGAGGGAGCTTTCCCCGTCCACATCTCGTGAGGTGTTTTGGCAACCTTCTTAGTAGGGACTCGGTTAAGGATATGGGCGGCAGTCTCTAAGGCATACCCCCAAAAGAAGATAGGTAGTGAAGCACGACTCATCATAGAGCGAACCATATCCAATAAGGTTCGATTACGCCTTTCTGCCACACCATTCAGTTGCGGTGTCCTAGGAGGCGTCAATTGCGAAACTATTCCACACTCCTTGAGATACTCGTGGAATTCAAGACTTAGGTACTCTCCTCCTCGATCGGATCGAAGCATCTTGATTTTCCTGCCCAGTTGATTCTCCACTTCACTCTTGAACTCTTTGAACTTTTCAAAGGTTTCTGACTTTTGCTTGATTAAATAGATATACCCATATCTACTATAATCATCGGTAAAGGTCACATAGAAGCGGTTCCCATCCTTCGTGGTTGATCTAAAAGGTCCACATACATCGGTATGTATTAGGTCTAATAGTCCCTCACCCCTTTCACAAGTACTCGTGAAGGGTGATTTAGTCATCTTTCCAAGTAAACAAGATTCGCATGTGTCATCTTCCCTAAGGTCGAATGACTCCAACACTCCATCCTTTTGGAGTTGGGCTATGCGTTTCTTGTTGACATGTCCAAGACGACAATGCCACAAGGATGCTTTATCCATACTAGTGGAAGAATCAATATTCAAAACATCATTTCCTAAGTTATCAACAATCATAACAGTTTCATATATTCCATTACATGGTACAGCTTCAAAGTAAAAGACACCATTTAGATAAGCCAAAATAGAACCATTCTCATTATTAAAAGAAAATCTAAAACCTTGTCTATATAAACCATGAAATGAAATGATGTTTCTAGCCATTTCTGGCGAATAGCAACAATTGTTCAAATCTAAAACTAAACTATTCTTAAGCACTAAAGAATACACTCCAATCTTGGTCACAGGTGACGATCTTCTGTTCCCCATGATTAGATTGATTCTTCCTTGCTCCACATCCCTACTTCTTCTTAGTCCCTGCACATTAGAACAAATGTGATAACCACAACCGGTGTCAAGAACCCAAGAAATAGCATGATTAGAATTGTTAGATTTGATTGCATATATACCTGCGAAGGATGGCTTGATCTTTCCTTCCTTGATGGCTTGCAGGTAATCCGGGCAGCTTCGCTTCCAATGTCCTATCTTGTGGCAGTGGTGGCACTCTGCCTCCTTCGGGTTAGAGCAGGGCTTAGAGGGATCAACTTTTGTCCCACTAGAAGAGGAACCATCTCGGGCTTTCACCTTTCGATAGTTATTTGAAGAAGCTTTCCTCTTCTTTCCCTTCCCTTGACCAATAGCCAAGACAGGAGCAGCAGACGGATTGGGAGTTGGTGCAACAGACTTGTCCTTGAAATTGCTCTCAGCAACCCTCAAGAGACCTTGGAGCTTACTTAGAGTGACCTCCTCTTTGTTCATATGGTAGGTCATCCTAAATTGATTGTACATTGGAGGCAAAGAGTGAAGCACCATGTCGATCGCCAAGTCTTCGCCGAAGTCAACATTTAACTTGCGAAGGCGGTCGACATACCTTTGCATCTTTTGCAAGTGCACGGTAAGAGATTCTCCATGACCCATCTTAGCGGAAATCATGTTAGTGAAGATCTCGTAACGCTCTTGTCTCGCGTTTTGGTGGTACCTCTCCAACAAGTCTTGATGCATCTCGTATGGATACATGTCCTCGTAGGACTTTTGGAATTCGGAGTTCATGGTGGCGATCATGATGCAATGTACTTTCGTCGCATCTCGCTCATGGGTTTCAAAGGCGGTGATTTCAGCAGGAGTAGCAACTTCGGGGTTGATTTTCTCGAGCTTCTCGTCGAGGACATACTCTTTATCCTCATAGCGAGCAATGGTGCGAATGTATCTTATCCATTCGCCAAAGTTCGTTCCATCGAAGGTGACCTTTGGGCAAAGGCTCATCAACGTGAAAGAACTAGCAGCAGTGTTGTTTGCGTTTGACATCTATAGAAAGGACAAAGATAGATTAGAACAAGAATCCCTAATTATCACCCAATAAGAAAATTAGGGCTAGGATCCAACAATGACATTTACATACTAGAAAAGGGATGCCGTAATCTAACATGCAAATAAATTGAAGGTAAGTGAATGACGATTCACTAATTCTCCATCACAAAACTTAAACTTTTAGTCCTAAGTGTTTTTGAGAATTCCTAGGTTCGGATGAGATTCATTGAACTATTCAATGGCATGTTTAAATCTCGATATGCCCCTCTTGTTTGTGACTGGGATGCCGAGGATCACAAAGCGGGTGTGAATTACCATGCAAATTTACATGGTGCCTTCATTGTTACGATCACCTATTCGATGTGCCGGTAAACCACACACGCTCCATCGAACTATGATAAACAATGAATCACCCTTTGCCACCTTCGCTTAGAACCAATTAGTGTGCCGGTAAACCACACACGCTCCACTAACATCTTAGCAAGGTGCAAAGTGTAATTTCATGGGATTGCATCAATTCACTTTTCCTAAAGTAACTAAGATTGGGAAATTTTTAAAAGAAAGTTTAGTTACTTCGTATTTCTTATTATACTTTTAATGAGAGGATGAGGTTGCCCTATCCTACCCGTTCGGCTAACGACCCTCCACCAATCAAGCAAGCGGTGGGTGTGAGTGTACACCCATTAAGCGCCATTTTATAGGCCGCAACCTTATACCCACCTTATAGATCGGCTTCGTGAATGAGGCCTACTAGCGGTAAGACTAGCATTTAGTTATACATATATATATTGTTCTAATAATATCATATAAGTATAGGGTTGTATTTTAAACTTTTCAAAATCTAGGGTTTGAAATTTAAGTTGTCTAAATTAATGCTTTTAATCACAAATATAAATTTCAAAACTATAGGGTAGGTTTTAAACATTTAAAAACATGGAGGATCAAATAACAAATAATTTCAATTAACAATTAATATCTTAATTATCTTTATTTGATTTATCTTTGATTTCTTTGAGGATAATTACCAAAAATAATTAAAAACAATTAATTAATTATCATATAAAGAAACTAAATATTTAATTAGTTGATAATTACCTTTAACTAGATCAAGATAACACTTATATTTATCAAAAAATCGGATTCATATTGATCTAATTAGTTTATGGAAAGTTTGGATAAGATAAACACAAAGAAATCCCGAATCTGGCCCTTTCTGACGCTTGGACTCGCCGAGTGCACAAGGGGACTCGCCGAGTCAGGCCTACTCGACGAGTCCACCATGGAACTCGACGAGTCAGTGACTCAAAACCCAAAAATTCGAATTTTGCAGGTTTGTTTCAGTTATTCAAGCAACAATTTAAAGAAAACCAATCTAGTCTCTGATACCACTGTTGGGTTTTAGCCATAAGAACTTTCCTATGTGCGCATGCAAAACCCTATTGCTTGGATCTAGGCTTTCTAATAAACATGCTTTTGAATCCAAGACTTCTAATGGCTAATTAGATTAAACAACAACATTAAAACAGATCTAGAATCATACCTTTGAGTTCCTTGTTGATCTTCTTGTCTTGGAGCTTCTAGAGTCACAATTGTCACTCCTCTAATGGTTTACAAACACCAATAGCAAGCAAGATGATTTAGGAGAGAGGAGAGGGGATGGAATTCGGCCAGAGGTTCCTTGCTTTAGGTTCTGAAAGGTTGTCCACGAATTCCACACCCCAAGGGTCTATTTATACCTTTAGACTCCTTAAGGGTTTCACCCTAAACCCTAATTGGATAATCTTCACTTAAGGCTATCCAAATCCATTCCATAGATATCCTTATGGACTATTTAGAGCTATCCTAAAGCTCTTAGAAACCGTCCAAAGTCAACCCTAATGGATTTACAGTCTAAAGCTTAACTATCAAACAATTGACAGTTTATACCCTCTTATTTAATTAATCTCTTTAAGTCACCAAATTAATACCAATTAATTTATGACTTATATTAATCAAATAGCTAAATATTATTCCTTATAATATTTACTCTCTCTTAACAAATCATCCTTCAAGTTGCTATGGTGAAGGCAACCCAAAAGGACCATGCACAACCGAATATAGTTACAGCCTTAGACACTATTCCAACAATATGATCATGTATACCCAATATAACTATCTCCTTTTGTTTAAAACAATGAGTTAGTGATTCATTGGTATAATTAGATTTTATTTGTGTGTACTCATGCTATAGCAACCTAACTTGTTTGTTATGTTCTGTATCTCTTTACTAGATGTTCTGTATGGTATTGTTTGATTCTCTTCACTGGTTGTTTGATTTTTGCATGAACTGATTCTTTGTGTGCTTCATTGTACTAAAAGTAATGAATAGCATTCTCCTAAACTACACCTATTATAGTTTACTAATGTTCTACTTGGACTATTATTGAAAAGACTCATTTATCTACTAAGTTATGCTTGTACTTTAAAAACAGAGTTTCGTGTAACTATAAAGTAACATAACTTTAAAGAGTTTTGAAATGTTTTGAAAACTTATAAATAACATAAGTAACATTTTGAAAGATGTTTAACAATAAACATTTACACAATTATCATTGTGTTCAACTTGTATTCCCCCCCTTAAACAGTTAAAAACAGTTAAAAGATTCATTATGGGGTATGAACTCACCTGATGTGGGTGATTCAATCGGGTATGCGTGTAAGGATGAGAAGTTCCACGAATGAAGTTCCGAGACACAACAAGTCCTAAATGACATATAAGGACACATATTGACATGAATATAGTGTTTATAAACAAGTATATGAAAGGATACACCTTCCGGGACTAGGAAACATCTTGAATAAGTGTTGGAATCACATGTGATTCATCAAAGGGAAGTGAAATGGCATCTAAGGGTGTTTACGGTTTTGTAACCAACTCCACTTGAGTTTACGGTCATAAACTCATGAGTTTACAGCCGTAAACTCATGGTACTTTGACCATTTTGTGATTTGAAGTCTTACAAGTCATTCCAAGCATTCCTACTTCATGTTTAAGCCTTTGGAAGTGATTAGGGCAACATATCACCCCTTTATGGGGTTTACGGTTTTTGGACCATTTTCCTTTGGGTTTACGGTCGTAAACCCAAATGGTTTATGGTCATATGATGTTTTCAAGTACTTAGCACATCAGGGTAAGGTTCTAGGCTAGTTTCCAAGGCTTGGCAAGAGAATAGGGACACTTTGGCACCCTTTTTAGGGTTTACGGTCCAAGAACATCTTGGACCGTAAACACCTTTGATCTTTTTTTTCTTGGGTGTTTTCTTGGTGTTTAGAAGTATAACAAAGCTTATAAGACTCTAGGATAGAAGTACTTACAAGGTAGAAGCTTGAAAAGGTGTTAAAAGTCTAAGAACACTAGTGTGTGTTCTTGGTGAATTTGAAGATCTACACTTTTGGAATGATTTCACGGATGAAAGTGTGTTAGATCACTAGATTAAGGTATATATCAACTAATTAGGGCTTGAAACACTTACAAGTTGAAGATCAAGACGGAAAATTCGGATGGTACTTGAGAGGATTTGAGTTTGGATCTTGGAATTGTGAAAAAGTGAGAAAAATAACCAAGTCTCACTTATATAGTCATTAGGGTTTACGGTCCATATACCATTTGGGCCATAAACTCAAACTCTTGGAGTTTTTGGAACCTAATCGATGCACAATAAACACTAGGGCATCCTCTCTCCAGTTATCACTTGAAGTACTAACATTAAACCACTCAAACTTATTCCAAAAAGCTTGAAAGTTAGCAGAAATAGTTTTGACATTTGTACAGAATGAAAATTTTTGGGTTGTCACATGAAGCAATGCATTCATCTGAAGCAAGCACCCAAGCATGAAATTCTTCATCTATAAGAAGGCCAAGTGTTTGGTCTTGTGTGTGTGTGTGTGTATATATATATATATATATATATATATATATATATATATATATATGGAATATTATAGGTTTTACCTACGGCAAGTAGGAACACTATTTCTCCAAATCAGGTATATGATAGATTCACCAGTTATGTATACTTATTTTCTTAGATTTTACAGAAAGTCAATTTATATCGAGAAGATCCATTGTAATTATATTGTAAAGCCTAGATGAACATTGGAAATCTTAAAATTGGTGAAGATATATGATTCTAGTTTTGAACAATATCAATGTAACATGACATGAAGACTACATCTGATGAGTTTTATGTCTTTTTTTTTTCAGAATTTTCTTCAACAACTCCACATTAAAGTGACATTTTGTCTATTTATTCTGATATTCAATATCCTTAGAGCATTACTATTGAACATAAATTGAATTACAACGTTTTCCATTATATTTAATGGAGAGTATTCCCGGTTCCTAAGAGGATTAAGAATGAATTATTGTCTTCCGAATATCTAGTTTGTGAGGTCAGTAAAAGGAGTGATATTGATGAAAACTTCTAAATTTGTCAAGATGATTCTTGATAACTCTATCCTAGTTGTTCTCATATATTGTATGAAATATAACCTAACTGAAACTACTCTTGAAGAGAGAATGACCAAGATTACCAAAGAAGTATAAACACATCACAATTTTTCATATTAAGTTTTAGAAGCTGTATGAAATGAGTAGGCTGATGTTTGAAACCAAAGTGTTTACAAAGCATTTAAACACTCACTGAGATGTATTTTGAGAATTCTCATGTGTAACACCTCAAATTTTTAACCAAAATTTTCATTTTTAAATTACCAAAAATCATAGTATCATCACCAAGTTATCAAACACGGGATCATCCCAAAACAACAAGCATCAAAATCATTAGAGTTCATAAACATGTCCCAGTAGTAAATTCCACAACGTGTGTGTACAATCAGACATTTTCCTTCCCGTGGTCTCGTGAAGTACCTACCACATATAAATCAACAATTCTAAGCAAGAAAATCAGTGAGTTCCCCAAGATACCACATATAACATAGCATAAATAAACAACTATGGGTTATCTGCAACCCTAGAGCCACCAGCAGTCCCGGTGAGCTAACAACACACTCAATTGGTTATCAGTAACCCTGGTTGGCTATCAACAGCCTCAGCAACATATAATTATCATAACATAACATAAAATAGTAGCTAGACCCAACTGGTCATCATAATACATCTAATATACCATACATGTAAAAGTAAGTGAAGCAACTCATTGGATACTGATGACGCGAAAAACCTAGCACTCGAACTCTCGGATCTAGACTCTGCCTAGTCAAAAAAATAATTAAACCTAATTAACAATTAAGGTTCAAAACTCACCCGCGAGTCAAAATCCATCAACTAAACCTTCTAAGGGAAAAAGGACCATTTTGCCGTTCCCATGGTCCAAAAACCCTAACACTTAACCAAGGGTCAAAGTAAACGAAAGTCAACCCTTAGCGCGTACACTGAGCGTACCACTCCATATGTAGGCGTATAACTAGGTCAACATGCATCAGGGAGGAATTAGGCTAATCTAAGTGTAGCCAGGTGTACGCCGACGTACTCCATCAGTCTCCAAATCTACTAAGTTGTTGTCTTAATCCTTTAAGACAACCGACCCAACTACAGATCAGACTAATTTAAAGCCTCTTAATCCATAAAGTTGTGGGATTTTAGCCATTGCATGGCTAGGAAAGCTCAAAGAATCACTTCATCCACTCTAATCTACTTTACTCATGCATGAGCCAAAGGGAAGATCAAGCAAGGATTTTTATCAATCTAGATGTCTTAATATGAATGAAAGGACAAGTTAAACCCTATAGAGAGTCCCAAACTCAAAAAGGTCCAAACTTGGGGACTTTTAGCTCCATAACTCTTAAACCAAAGAGATCTAGAAGAACACTAGTCAAGGTTTAAGCTTTATACCTGAAAATGATGCACAAAGGTGAGAAGTTTCTGGATCTCCAAGCTTAATAGCACCTTCTTCTTCTTCTCTAATCTCATTCTTCAAGTATAAGAGCCAAGAACACTCAAAACTTGCATTAACACACACAAGCCAGACATACAAGATTAGGGTTTATGGGAGGGTTGGAGGCTGATAAGGGTGGCTAAAAATGAAGCCATAATGTTCCTTAAATAGGGGTAACCCTTAAGATTAGGGTTTTACATCTGAGTTAGTACGTCCAAAGTAACACATGTATGCCTAGCATACTAGCTAGCTCGTGACAACCATGTATGCTGCATGAGTACACTAAGCGTATTCATACGTACCCCCCGCATACAACCTCTTTCGCAATGGATCTCTAAAGAAGCTTAAGCTTTACCAACTATATGATGAACTTCAAGGTCATGAATCAAATGTAGATCAGACGTCAAGAGAACTCTCTGGAGGTCCACTTGCTCTTGTTAGTTCTTTTGAACTTTTTTTTCCTAATCCAACCACTTCGGACCATCTTTCTGATGTTGTTCCTTATATCGCTCCTGTTCAACCTTCACCTCCAACCATGCCTATTTCAGCAAACAATCACTATCAAACTCACAATAACCTTGATTCCAAAACTATGGATTCAGAACTCCGTTTCAACATGAGTTTGCATTTCTCTCCATGAAATACAAACGTGCTTTTAACCCCTCTTACAAACCATACCAAAATCATTTTCATACTCCTCACCAAAACAATCCTCAACCATTCTCTACTCCGGAACCACAATCCACTCCGGGAATACCATCAGACAACAAACCAAACATTGTTAAACACAACTCTACTTTGGAACCTTAGCAGATTTCGAAAACTGACAAACCAAAAATTGTGTGTCATAAGTGTGGACATGCAAACCATTTTGCAAAAGATTCTCTGGCTGATATTCCATAAAAAACGAAGATCAAGGATTCTGCTTATTACACCAGAAGAGCACAAGAGATGGCTGAAAGTGAAAAGACATTTGTCACAACTATGTTTAGGGATGTGGAAGGATATTGGTCTTCAAGAGATGATGATGATGTGACTATTGGAAGAAACATGTGTTTAATATGAAGATAAACAATTAAGTGTGATGAAGGCTATTGGTCATCAGGGTCAGAAGATGAAGATGATGTTGCTGAACCAAACTACTGCTACATGCCTACAAACGATCCAACTGGTTGAAGCATTGTTCAATATGTAAAATCTATTATTATTGATAATAAATTTGATTTGTCTCTCTGTGAATCTTATCTGTGACAACCCGATATTTCAACTCTTTGTAACGACCAAAGTGGGTCAAGTATTGTAACCGCTTCTGAGTAATAAAATTTACTTTCATAATAAAATGTACAAATAAGTCCTATTTAATTTCCTTCTATGATTAAATGTCTTTGAACCATGATCGTACGTGAAAAGAACGCCCAAATCCGACTTCATTTAGCGAAGTTATGATTTTTCCAAGTTCGACTTAGCAACAGACAGCTAAAAACTCGAATCAGAAATCGAGCGACTTTTGGCCGGAATGACCTAAACGAGAATCGAAGGTCTCGACAATGGTATTCCAGCAGGTAAAAAGTCTGGCAAAAACCGACATCAGATAAAGAAGTTACGAATTTTCAAAGAAATTTCTTAAACACGATAGATTTTTAATATTTAATAAAAAAATAATTTCGGAATTTGCCGATGGAGTCTAAACGAAAGTTGAAGAGCGTAGTCTCACCTACGCGAGGATATAAAGACCATCGAAAACGGAGTTCGTATGAAGAAGATATGAATTTTTGAAGTTTATTAAATAAATTAATTATTTATTTTATTCAAAATTCGGATATTATCCGAAGGGGAGTCAGCATTCGAGTTACGTGCTGCGTACTCCTGTACGCCCCGCGTACCTGAGGAGCTCGGCCTCAAACCGTCCACGTCGCACGATCTGGAGAACCCGACCCGCTGTCCCATCCGACCCGCGTACCCAGGGACCCGTCCCATCCGAGGCCGAGGCAGTCGAGGCTTCGGTCATGCATGACGTACGCGTACGCGCTGCGTACGAGCGTACGCCCCGCGTACTGAGGCAGACCAGCCTCACTATAAATAGGCTACGAGGGTTTCCAAAGAAAGGGCTCATTTCTCTCCTCTCTCTCACAACCTTGCCTCGTTTTCCGTGTCCGTTCAAACCCGAAGCTCTGGTCTTTTTGGCTCAAGTCCCGAAGGTCGATTTTACTCCCGAGATTCCCAAGAATCCCGAGGAAAATCCGTTTCCCGAGACGAAACTCTGCCCGGTTTTCCATCTCGCTATCTCCAAAACTTTCAAGTGAGTTTCATACCCCTTAATCAACCGTTTTAATTATTCTAAATACTTTTATATGCTTTCAAAGGGGGGGATTACAAGTAAAACACACGGGTATTATCGTGTGTTACATAAAGAAACTCTTTTATATACTGTTAAATATTCAAATCACATGCGATTTATAAACCTTTAAAGGAACTTTTAATTATATAAATATATATCATATGTTACAATAGCATTCGATCTTTTAAAATATAAAGTTGTTGTAATGCTTAAATTATTCTTTTCTATCGTAGACTCTACACCAAAAATCTATGCTTTCATAAACAAATGATTCTTTTCCTAAGTATTTCTAAAACAAACAATGCACACTTTTTAAAACTATAATAGGTATAGTTTTACAAACAGATTTCTAACTCTTATGTACTAGAAACATATATTTCAAGAAGTTTACTTTCGTATACAAGATCAAACGTAACATTTTAACAAGTAGATATGTTTTTATACCACGGGTTTGTGAGACACTAACTTCATGTACGTTCGAGTACACATTTCAAGTCCTGTATTATATACCAGAATCCCTTGGAGGGGGAGCATGGTGTTTGTGTATAGATCTATACGGGCTTGACAACCCGCGCCCTGACTGTTAGCTACAGTCCACCGTTTGGGGTGACAAACGTCATAACATTCCAACGCCTGAAGAACGTTGTGTATAGGCATTCAGAGTCAATAGTATGGTTATAAAACTCACAAGGGGTATTAAAAATGCATTGATTTACAAGGTTTTCAACCTCATTGGTTATTTTACATTTACATACATTTTGGAAACAAACATTGGTCTTGAGTGAAGGCTACTTTTACACTAGTAGAAAATATAGGATTTTCTAAACACAAACGAACAAAGAGAAAACATTTCATTTCATTCAAACATTGTCACTTAAATACTTATGAAATTCACCAGCTTAAATGCTGATCAACTCTTTCAAAATTACTTGTATGTCCCAGGGATTCAGTAATTTCAGGTACTAATATGCTTTTGAAGAAGAGATGCTGCGGCGCCAGTTTAATCTCATATTTTTGACATCATATTGTAATTGGTTTTGAACATGTAACTTTTGACAAATGTAAACTTTCAATTATATATATGATGGTTGTATTGCTTTCTTTACTATGTATTCATTTGTTACGCTACCACATGAAGTCATCCGCCCCCGAACGTTTCCGCCGTTCAGGTTTGGGGGTGTGACAGATTGGTATCAGAGCAATGTTTATAGTGAACTAAGTATATCGAACCACATAAGATATACAAACTATAAATGCTTAAGGGACTAATACTCTCTGACAAAACAAATTTCTTTTTTTACACTTAAGCAGCATTTCGTTCAACTTAAATTAATAGTTCATTTAAGTACAATTACATGCATACCACAAACTATTTTCATGTTATACAATTTTACAAGTATATAGGCAAGTTGACACGCACGAATCGAGGAATTATCGTAGTAAGCAACAAGTCAAACCGTACCAAACCATTACAAAAATCAAATACAAGAATTTAAATACTATAGGAGTATTTGCTATCTAAACTAGTTTAACTTACATGTTTTACATGTTCCGACTTTATTCAATTCTTATAACGCTAATTCTCGTATAGTCAAATGGCTAGATTTCACCACCCTGGCGACCCCTACTTTCCCAAACAAGGCAATGGAGGATGGATCGAAGATGATCCCGAAGAGGACGAGGAACCCATAGACGTGGGTGATGACTCCGGTACCGACTCAGAGCTGGATGTTATCGATCCACCACCCATTCAACCTCCCGTCTTCGTAAGGAACTTTCAAGGACCGACTCCCGTCTGGGGAAGTCACCTCCACCATTGGAGCCAACAGTAAAACCTACGCCCTCCCTACGGCATGTGCCGGGACTTCCATGATGTCCGTGGCGGAAGTTTGGCTGATCGAGCACTCCCGGTAATGGTGGGTAAGTTAGCCAATCAGTCCTATCAGTCTGGAGTACAAGCTAGTCGACTCCGGGATATCAACGTAGAAGTGCAGGTTCACACTTCTAACATCCGTAGGTTGGACAAGAGGCAAGACAACGCTCAGTTCCAAACCGAAGCGTTTCAAGCGCAAATTATTGCAGCCCTCGCCGAACTAAGGGAACAACAAGCCGCTTTAGATAGGCGTCTAATGGAGTCGAAGCAATCAGATACGGAGTCAAGCTCCAAACGCAACTTTTGACGCAAGTAGTGCTTGTCAAGAACTCAAATTTTGTTATAGCTTAGGACCTCGGCTAAAAGTCTTTAAATTTCTTGAACTTGGTAAACGGAGATCCTTATAGGGGACAAATTTTCGTGATCGTTGTAACAACTTTTATATTAATATAAGTGGCACTATTACTACTATGCTGAGTATTTCGTTCGAACCTTGAATGGTCCTTGGGAACCCAAATACTTGTTTCATACCCTCAGTCTTACAAATAACTTTCATTCTTCTATTTTAAGACTCATACTATCATTTGTTGTTGAATTATAGCGATTTAATTCATGAGACACATACATTTTCCATTTCATGAAATTCTTATCCTTGTTTTCTTTCCATCTATAGTCGAAGGATGCCTCCGCGTAGGAATCCAAGGCGAAACAACAGTGAGGAAATACCTATACCACCACCTCCACCACCCCAATTTGATGCTGTAATGTTTCAAGCAGCAGTCACCGCAGCAGTGGCAGCTGCCATGTCACAGATCAATAACTCAAGTGCTAATGTCTCAGGATCTGGCGCACACACGTCCAACCATGGCGAGAGTCATGGACCACCTCGAGAATGCACCTATAAGGACTTCACCAATGCCAAGCCCCGGATGTTTTATGGTACTGGTGGTGTGATGGCCCTGAGGTGGTGGATTGAAAGGATGGAGGCAGTCTTTGAAATCTGCTCATGTCCCGAGCACAACAAGGTCAAATTTGCAACCTTCACCCTTCTTGATAAAGCTTTAACTTGGTGGAATGGTCACGTTAAAGTACTTACCCTAATTGTGGCAAACTCCATAAGCTGGGAGAGCTTGAAGGCCATGATGATGAGAGAATACTGCCCGCGGGGAGAAATTCAAAAGCTTGAACACGAACTATGGACTCTCGGAATGGTGGGTACCGACATCGCTACTTATACCAACAGATTTTGCGAACTGGCAATCCTTTGTCCAGACATGATTGCTCCCGAGAGCAAGAAGATAGAAAGGTACATCTGGGGACTGACGCCCCAGATGCGGTCAAGCGTGTTAGCTTCCAAACCTGACACCTTTGAAAGTGCTAAGGAACTGGCACAATCTCTGATCGACTACGGAGGTCATCAGAACTCAACCACTTCTGCACCAGCACCACAGAAAAGAAACAACAATTACAACAACAACAACAACAATGGCAGGAAGAGAGCGTGGATCAAAGGAAAGGGTGGATCTTCCCAAGAATCCGCAAAGAAACAACTCGTGTCAGTAAATGCTGCTATTGTACCTGCTACAGTCCCTACAAATACCTACCCAACAAAGCCTTATGTAGGCAACCTCCCAAAATGCACCAAGTGCAATTTCCACCACCATGGACCTTGCCGTGATATGCAGTGCGCCAACTGCAACAGGAAAGGACACACGGCTCGTTTCTGCAAAGAACCCGCAAAGCCGATCACTCAAATTCCCGGTGCGGGTGTAGGGCAGGCTTGCTACGGTTGTGGCGAGGTGGGCCACTACAAGAGAAACTGTCCTAAGGCAGCAGTCACCGGAGGTGTAGGACGAGTTTTGGCAATAGGACATGACGAAGCTGTAGCTGACCCAACTATAGTTGCTGGTACGTTTCTTCTCGATAATTCATACGCATGCATATTATTCGATAGTGGAGCGGAGAGAAGCTTCGTGAGTCAAAACTTTATCCATTTACTTAAACCTAAACCTAGCAAGTTAAAAGAATCATTCACTGTAGAGATGGCCAATGGAAAAACCGAAAGCACAAATTGCATATACATGGGCTGTACGTTAACATTGGACGGCCATTCTTTCCCAATCAATCTCATGCCGGTACAAATTAAAAGTTTCGACGTCATAGTCGGCATGGATTGGTTGAGTCTCCTTCGCGCTGACATCATGTGCTTTGAGAAAGCAGTCCATCTTAACCTCCCGAACAACGAAACATTAGTTATCTACGACGACAAATCTAGTACAAACCTTCGCATCATTTCGTGCATCCAAGCTCGAAAGTGCTTGCGGAAGGATTGTCGGGCATTCCTAGCGCACATCGTTGATACAAGTCAAGAACTGAAGGACATCAAGAGCATCTCGGTAGTACGCGACTTTCCCGATATCTTTCCAGAAGAACTACCAGGATTACCACCGCAACGCCAAGTCGAGTTCAGAATCGACTTAATTCCAGGAGCTACCCCAGTAGCGAAGTCGCCTTATCGTCTTGCACCAGCAGAGATGCAGGAACTTTCCAGTCAACTTAATGAACTCCTTCGCAAAGGATTCATAAGACCAAGTTTATCACCTTGGGGAGCACCGGTCTTGTTTGTAAAGAAGAAAGATGGATCGTTCCGTATGTGCATCGACTACAGAGAGCTGAACAAACTTACTGTCAAAAACCGCTATCCTCTACCCCGTATCGACGACCTATTCGATCAACTTCAAGGGGCGAACTACTTCTCAAAAATAGACCTGCGATCGGGATATCACCAATTACGAGTTCTAGAGGGGGACATTCCAAAGACAGCTTTCCGAACTCGTTATGGACACTATGAATTCGTGGTGATGCCGTTCGGATTAACCAATGCACCAGCAGTATTTATGGACCTAATGAATAGGGTATGCCGCCCTTACTTGGACCAGTTCGTCATCGTCTTTATCGATGATATACTTATCTACTCTCGAAGTGAGGAAGAGCATGGTCAACACCTACGAAAAGTCCTAGAAACACTGCGAACGGAAAAACTCTATGCGAAGTTCTCTAAATGCGAATTTTGGATTCGAAGAGTCGAATTTTTAGGTCACGTTGTTAGCGAAAAGGGTATACACGTGGACCCCTCCAAAATTAAGGCTATTGAGAACTGGTCGGCACCAAAGACACCTACAGAAATTCGTCAATTTCTAGGTCTAGCTGGCTACTATCGCAGATTCATAAAGAACTTTTCGAGCATTGCGAAACCTCTTACTTCATTAACCCAGAAAGGTGTGGCCTTTGATTGGGAAGCGAAACAAGAGAAGGCATTCCAGACACTAAAGCAGGCCTTGTGCACCGCACCGATACTATCCCTCCCCGAAGGGATAGAAGACTTCGTAGTGTATTGCGATGCTTCAAATCAAGGACTTGGTTGTGTTCTTATGCAGAGAGGGAAGGTTATCGCTTATGCCTCCCGACAGCTTAAGACACACGAAGTGAACTATACGACACACGATCTCGAATTAGGAGCTGTAGTATTTGCTCTGAAGATCTGGAGGCACTACTTATACGGAACAAAGAGTACCATCTTCACCGATCACAAGAGCCTTCAACACATTTTCGATCAGAAGGAACTCAACATGCGACAACGACGATGGGTCGAGTTACTGAATGACTACGAATGTGAGATTCGATATCATCCTGGAAAGGCCAACGTAGTAGCCGACGCCCTCAGTCGAAAGGAATACATTGGTCGGAGGGTCAAATCTCTGACCATGACTATCCATTCCCACTTATCCACACAAATTAAGGAAGCACAAATGGAAGCTTTGCAACCTGAAAATGTGGCGGGTGAATCCCTGCGAGGAATGGAGAAGAATTTAGAAGTCAAGGGTGGCGGAGCCTACTATCTCATGGACCGAATCTGGACCCCAAAACATGGTGGTTTCAGAAACATAGTCATGACTGAAGCTCACAACTCAAGATATTCCGTTCACCCGGGTTCAGATAAAATGTATCTGGATCTTAAGAAACTGTACTGGAGGCCTAACATGAAAGCAGAAATTGCTACCTTCGTGAGTAAATGTCTTACTTGCGCTAAGGTTAAGGTCGAGTATCAGAAACCGTCAGGACTACTACAACAGCCAGAGATACCGGAATGGAAATGGGAGCGGATTACTATGGACTTCATAACCAAATTACCCAAGACGACAAGTGGACTCGATACCATATGGGTCATTGTCGACAGACTGACCAAATCCGCGCATTTCCTACCCATCAAGGAGACTGACAAAATGGAGAAGCTTACAAGAACTTACTTAAGGGAAGTAGTGCGACTGCATGGTGTTCCGATATCCATTATCTCCGATCGAGATAGTAGATTCACTTCAAGGTTCTGGCAGTCACTACAAAGTTCCCTGGGAACTAGGCTGGACATGAGTACAGCCTACCACCCACAGACAGACGGACAAAGTGAGAGAACGATATAAACTTTAGAAGACATGCTGAGAGCCTGCGTGATTGATCTTGGAAAGGCATGGGATATTCATTTACCCCTTGTCGAATTTTCATACAACAATAGTTATCATACAAGCATAAAGGCTGCTCCGTTTGAAGCCCTCTATGGTCGAAAGTGCAGATCCCCTCTGTGCTGGACTGAAGTGGGCGATACCCAGTTAGCTGGAAGAAGATTTCCTGAAAGCACTCTCACCGGTCCGGAGATCATACGTGAAACAACAGAGAAGATCGTTCAGATTCATGAACGATTGAAAGCCTCAAGAGACCGACAGAAAAGCTACGCTGACCAAAGGAGGAAACCTTTGGAATTCCAGGTAGGAGACCATGTCTTATTAAAGGTCTCACCGTGGAAGGGTTTAATACGATTTGGAAAGCGTGGGAAACTAAATCCAAGATACATAGGGCCTTTCGAGATTCTTGCCATAATCGGCCTTGTGGCTTACAAGCTTAACCTACCGCGCGAACTTAGTAACATCCATCCAACCTTCCACGTCTCAAACTTGAAAAAGTGTCTATCCGACGAGACTCTTGTTATCCTACTCGACGAAATCAAGATCAACGAGAGCCTCAACTTTGTGGAAGAACCAGTAGAAATCATGGACCGAGAGGTCAAACAAACAAAACAAATTCGCATACCCATCGTGAAGGTTCGCTGGAACGCCAAGCGGGGACCCGAATTCACGTGGGAACGCGAAGATCAGATGAAACAAAAGTACCCTCATCTCTTTCATGTTCACTAGTATCTTTACTACTTTAAATTTCGGGACGAAATTCTCTCTAACGGGGGGATGATGTGACAACCCGATATTTCAACTCTTTGTAACGACCAAAGTGGGTCAAGTATTGTAACCGCTTCTGAGTAATAAAATTTACTTTCATAATAAAATGTACAAATAAGTCCTATTTAATTTCCTTCTATGATTAAATGTCTTTGAACCATGATCGTACGTGAAAAGAACGCCCAAATCCGACTTCATTTAGCGAAGTTATGATTTTTCCAAGTTCGACTTAGCAACAGACAGCTAAAAACTCGAATCAGAAATCGAGCGACTTTTGGCCGGAATGACCTAAACGAGAATCGAAGGTCTCGACAATGGTATTCCAGCAGGTAAAAAGTCTGGCAAAAACCGACATCAGATAAAGAAGTTACGAATTTTCAAAGAAATTCCTTAAACACGATAGATTTTTAATATTTAATAAAAAAATAATTTCGAAATTTGCCGACGGAGTCTAAACGAAAGTTGAAGAGCGTAGTCTCACCTACGCGAGGATATAAAGACCATCGAAAACGGAGTTCGTATGAAGAAGATATGAATTTTTGAAGTTTATTAAATAAATTAATTATTTATTTTATTCAAAATTCGGATATTATCCGAAGGGGAGTCAGCATCCGAGTTACGCGCTGCGTACTCCTGTACGCCCCGCGTACCCGAGGAGCTCGGCCTCAAACCATCCACGTCGCACGATCCGGAGAACCCGACCCGCTGTCCCATCCGACCCGCGTACCCAGGGACCCGTCCCATCCGAGGCCGAGGCAGTCGAGGCTTCGGTCATGCATGACGTACGCGTACGAGCGTACGCCCCGCGTACTGAGGCAGACCAGCCTCACTATAAATAGGCTACGAGGGTTTCCAAAGAAAGGGCTCATTTCTGTCCTCTCTCTCACAACCTTGCCTCGTTTTCCGTGTCCGTTCAAACCCGAAGCTCTGGTCTTTTTGGCTCAAGTCCCGAAGGTCGATTTTACTCCCGAGATTCCCGAGAATCCCGAGGAAAATCCGTTTCCCGAGACGAAACTCTGCCTGGTTTTCCATCTCGCTATCTCCAAAACTTTCAAGTGAGTTTCATACCCCTTAATCAACCGTTTTAATTATTCTAAATACTTTTATATGCTTTCAAAGGGGGGGGGGGGGGGGGAGTACAAGTAAAACACACGGGTATTATCGTGTGTTTCATAAAGAAACTCTTTTATATACTGTTAAATATTCAAATCACATGCGATTTATAAACCTTTAAAGGAACTTTTAATTATATAAATATATATCATATGTTACAATAGCATTCGATCTTTTAAAATATAAAGTTGTTGTAATGCATGTATAAAACTAAACTGTTCTTAAATTATTCTTTTCTATCGTAGACTCTACACCAAAAATCTATGCTTTCATAAACAAATGATTCTTTTCCTAAGTATTTCTAAAACAAACAATGCACACTTTTTAAAACTATAATAGGTATAGTTTTACGAACAGATTTCTAACTCTTATGTACTAGAAACATATATTTCAAGAAGTTTACTTTCGTATACAAGAACAAATGTAACATTTTAACAAGTAGATATGTTTTTATACCACGGGTTTGTGAGACACTAACTTCATGTACATTCGAGTACACATTTCAAGTCCTGTATTATATACCAGAATCCCTTGGAGGGGGAGCATGGTGTTTGTGTATAGATCTATACGGGCTTGACAACCCACGCCCTGACTGTTAGCTACAGTCCACCGTTTGGGGTGACAAACGTCATAACATTCCAATGCCTGAAGAACGTTGTGTATAGGCATTCAGAGTCAATAGTATGGTTATAAAACTCACAAGGGGTATTAAAAATGCATTGATTTACAAGGTTTTCAACCTCATTGGTTATTTTACATTTACATACATTTTGGAAACAAACATTGGTCTTGAGTGAAGGCTACTTTTACACTAGTAGAAAATATAGGATTTTCTAAACACAAACGAACAAAGAGAAAACATTTCATTTCATTCAAACATTGTCACTTAAATACTTATGAAATTCACCAGCTTAAATGCTGATCAACTCTTTCAAAATTACTTGTATGTCCCAGGGATTCAGTAATTTTAGGTACTAATATGCTTTTGAAGAAGAGATGCTGCGGCGCCAGTTTAATCTCATATTTTTGACATCATATTGTAATTGGTTTTGAACATGTAACTTTTGACAAATGTAAACTTTCAATTATATATATGATGGTTGTATTGCTTTCTTTACTATGTATTCATTTGTTACGCTACCACATGAAGTCATCCGCCCCCGAACGTTTCCGCCGTTCAGGTTTGGGGGTGTGACAGATTGGTATCAGAGCAATGTTTATAGTGAACTAAGTATATCGAACCACATAAGATATACAAACTATAAATGCTTAAGGGACTAATACTCTCTGACAAAACAAATTTCTTTTTTTACACTTAAGCAGCATTTCGTTCAACTTAAATTAATAGTTCATTTAAGTACAATTACATGCATACCACAAACTATTTTCATGTTATACAATTTTACAAGTATATAGGCAAGTTGACACGCACGAATCGAGGAATTATCGTAGTAAGCAACAAGTCAAACCGTACCAAACCATTACAAAAATCAAATACAAGAATTTAAATACTATAGGAGTATTTGCTATCTAAACTAGTTTAACTTACATGTTTTACATGTTCCGACTTTATTCAATTCTTATAACGCTAATTCTCGTATAGTCAAATGGCTAGATTTCACCACCCTGGCGACCCCTACTTTCCCAACCAAGGCAATGGAGGATGGATCGAAGATGATCCCGAAGAGGACGAGGAACCCATAGACGTGGGTGATGACTCCGGTACCGACTCAGAGCTGGATGTTATCGATCCACCACCCATTCAACCTCCCGTCTTCGTAAGGAACTTTCAAGGACCGACTCCCGTCTGGGGAAGTCACCTCCACCATTGGAGCCAATAGTAAAACCTACGCCCTCCCTACGGCATGTGCCGGGACTTCTATGATGTCCGTGGCGGAAGTTTGGCTGATCGAGCACTCCCGGTAATGGTGGGTAAGTTAGCCAATCAGTCCTATCAGTCTGGAGTACAAGCTAGTCGACTCCGGGATATCAACGTAGAAGTGCAGGTTCACACTTCTAACATCCGTAGGTTGGACAAGAGGCAAGACAACGCTCAGTTCCAAACCGAAGCGTTTCAAGCGCAAATTATTGCAGCCCTCGCCGAACTAAGGGAACAACAAGCCGCTTTAGATAGGCGTCTAATGGAGTCGAAGCAATCAGATACGGAGTCAAGCTCCAAACGCAACTTTTGACGCAAGTAGTGCTTGTCAAGAACTCAAATTTTGTTATAGCTTAGGACCTCGGCTAAAAGTCTTTAAATTTCTTGAACTTGGTAAACGGAGATCCTTATAGGGGACAAATTTTCGTGATCGTTGTAACAACTTTTATATTAATATAAGTGGCACTATTACTACTATGCTGAGTATTTCGTTCGAACCTTGAATGGTCCTTGGGAACCCAAATACTTGTTTCATACCCTCAGTCTTACAAATAACTTTCATTCTTCTATTTTAAGACTCATACTATCATTTGTTGTTGAATTATAGCGATTTAATTCATGAGACACATACATTTTCCATTTCATGAAATTCTTATCCTTGTTTTCTTTCCATCTATAGTCGAAGGATGCCTCCGCGTAGGAATCCAAGGCGAAACAACAGTGAGGAAATACCTATACCACCACCTCCACCACCCCAATTTGATGCTGTAATGTTTCAAGCAGCAGTCACCGCAGCAGTGGCAGCTGCCATGTCACAGATCAATAACTCAAGTGCTAATGTCTCAGGATCTGGCGCACACACGTCCAACCATGGCGAGAGTCATGGACCACCTCGAGAATGCACCTATAAGGACTTCACCAATGCCAAGCCCCGGATGTTTTATGGTACTGGTGGTGTGATGGCCCTGAGGTGGTGGATTGAAAGGATGGAGGCAGTCTTTGAAATCTGCTCATGTCCCGAGCACAACAAGGTCAAATTTGCAACCTTCACCCTTCTTGATAAAGCTTTAACTTGGTGGAATGGTCACGTTAAAGTACTTACCCTAATTGTGGCAAACTCCATAAGCTGGGAGAGCTTGAAGGCCATGATGATGAGAGAATACTGCCCGCGGGGAGAAATTCAAAAGCTTGAACACGAACTATGGACTCTCGGAATGGTGGGTACCGACATCGCTACTTATACCAACAGATTTTGCGAACTGGCAATCCTTTGTCCAGACATGATTGCTCCCGAGAGCAAGAAGATAGAAAGGTACATCTGGGGACTGACGCCCCAGATGCGGTCAAGCGTGTTAGCTTCCAAACCTGACACCTTTGAAAGTGCTAAGGAACTGGCACAATCTCTGATCGACTACGGAGGTCATCAGAACTCAACCACTTCTGCACCAGCACCACAGAAAAGAAACAACAATTACAACAACAACAACAACAATGGCAGGAAGAGAGCGTGGATCAAAGGAAAGGGTGGATCTTCCCAAGAATCCGCAAAGAAACAACTCGTGTCAGTAAATGCTGCTATTGTACCTGCTACAGTCCCTACAAATACCTACCCAACAAAGCCTTATGTAGGCAACCTCCCAAAATGCACCAAGTGCAATTTCCACCACCATGGACCTTGCCGTGATATGCAGTGCGCCAACTGCAACAGGAAAGGACACACGGCTCGTTTCTGCAAAGAACCCGCAAAGCCGATCACTCAAATTCCCGGTGCGGGTGTAGGGCAGGCTTGCTACGGTTGTGGCGAGGTGGGCCACTACAAGAGAAACTGTCCTAAGGCAGCAGTCACCGGAGGTGTAGGACGAGTTTTGGCAATAGGACATGACGAAGCTGTAGCTGACCCAACTATAGTTGCTGGTACGTTTCTTCTCGATAATTCATACGCATGCATATTATTCGATAGTGGAGCGGAGAGAAGCTTCGTGAGTCAAAACTTTATCCATTTACTTAAACCTAAACCTAGCAAGTTAAAAGAATCATTCACTGTAGAGATGGCCAATGGAAAAACCGAAAGCACAAATTGCATATACATGGGCTGTACGTTAACATTGGACGGCCATTCTTTCCCAATCAATCTCATGCCGGTACAAATTAAAAGTTTCGACGTCATAGTCGGCATGGATTGGTTGAGTCTCCTTCGCGCTGACATCATGTGCTTTGAGAAAGCAGTCCATCTTAACCTCCCGAACAACGAAACATTAGTTATCTACGACGACAAATCTAGTACAAACCTTCGCATCATTTCGTGCATCCAAGCTCGAAAGTGCTTGCGGAAGGATTGTCGGGCATTCCTAGCGCACATCGTTGATACAAGTCAAGAACTGAAGGACATCAAGAGCATCTCGGTAGTACGCGACTTTCCCGATATCTTTCCAGAAGAACTACCAGGATTACCACCGCAACGCCAAGTCGAGTTCAGAATCGACTTAATTCCAGGAGCTACCCCAGTAGCGAAGTCGCCTTATCGTCTTGCACCAGCAGAGATGCAGGAACTTTCCAGTCAACTTAATGAACTCCTTCGCAAAGGATTCATAAGACCAAGTTTATCACCTTGGGGAGCACCGGTCTTGTTTGTAAAGAAGAAAGATGGATCGTTCCGTATGTGCATCGACTACAGAGAGCTGAACAAACTTACTGTCAAAAACCGCTATCCTCTACCCCGTATCGACGACCTATTCGATCAACTTCAAGGGGCGAACTACTTCTCAAAAATAGACCTGCGATCGGGATATCACCAATTACGAGTTCTAGAGGGGGACATTCCAAAGACAGCTTTCCGAACTCGTTATGGACACTATGAATTCGTGGTGATGCCGTTCGGATTAACCAATGCACCAGCAGTATTTATGGACCTAATGAATAGGGTATGCCGCCCTTACTTGGACCAGTTCGTCATCGTCTTTATCGATGATATACTTATCTACTCTCGAAGTGAGGAAGAGCATGGTCAACACCTACGAAAAGTCCTAGAAACACTGCGAACGGAAAAACTCTATGCGAAGTTCTCTAAATGCGAATTTTGGATTCGAAGAGTCGAATTTTTAGGTCACGTTGTTAGCGAAAAGGGTATACACGTGGACCCCTCCAAAATTAAGGCTATTGAGAACTGGTCGGCACCAAAGACACCTACAGAAATTCGTCAATTTCTAGGTCTAGCTGGCTACTATCGCAGATTCATAAAGAACTTTTCGAGCATTGCGAAACCTCTTACTTCATTAACCCAGAAAGGTGTGGCCTTTGATTGGGAAGCGAAACAAGAGAAGGCATTCCAGACACTAAAGCAGGCCTTGTGCACCGCACCGATACTATCCCTCCCCGAAGGGATAGAAGACTTCGTAGTGTATTGCGATGCTTCAAATCAAGGACTTGGTTGTGTTCTTATGCAGAGAGGGAAGGTTATCGCTTATGCCTCCCGACAGCTTAAGACACACGAAGTGAACTATACGACACACGATCTCGAATTAGGAGCTGTAGTATTTGCTCTGAAGATCTGGAGGCACTACTTATACGGAACAAAGAGTACCATCTTCACCGATCACAAGAGCCTTCAACACATTTTCGATCAGAAGGAACTCAACATGCGACAACGACGATGGGTCGAGTTACTGAATGACTACGAATGTGAGATTCGATATCATCCTGGAAAGGCCAACGTAGTAGCCGACGCCCTCAGTCGAAAGGAATACATTGGTCGGAGGGTCAAATCTCTGACCATGACTATCCATTCCCACTTATCCACACAAATTAAGGAAGCACAAATGGAAGCTTTGCAACCTGAAAATGTGGCGGGTGAATCCCTGCGAGGAATGGAGAAGAATTTAGAAGTCAAGGGTGGCGGAGCCTACTATCTCATGGACCGAATCTGGACCCCAAAACATGGTGGTTTCAGAAACATAGTCATGACTGAAGCTCACAACTCAAGATATTCCGTTCACCCGGGTTCAGATAAAATGTATCTGGATCTTAAGAAACTGTACTGGAGGCCTAACATGAAAGCAGAAATTGCTACCTTCGTGAGTAAATGTCTTACTTGCGCTAAGGTTAAGGTCGAGTATCAGAAACCGTCAGGACTACTACAACAGCCAGAGATACCGGAATGGAAATGGGAGCGGATTACTATGGACTTCATAACCAAATTACCCAAGACGACAAGTGGACTCGATACCATATGGGTCATTGTCGACAGACTGACCAAATCCGCGCATTTCCTACCCATCAAGGAGACTGACAAAATGGAGAAGCTTACAAGAACTTACTTAAGGGAAGTAGTGCGACTGCATGGTGTTCCGATATCCATTATCTCCGATCGAGATAGTAGATTCACTTCAAGGTTCTGGCAGTCACTACAAAGTTCCCTGGGAACTAGGCTGGACATGAGTACAGCCTACCACCCACAGACAGACGGACAAAGTGAGAGAACGATACAAACTTTAGAAGACATGCTGAGAGCCTGCGTGATTGATCTTGGAAAGGCATGGGATATTCATTTACCCCTTGTCGAATTTTCATACAACAATAGTTATCATACAAGCATAAAGGCTGCTCCGTTTGAAGCCCTCTATGGTCGAAAGTGCAGATCCCCTCTGTGCTGGACTGAAGTGGGCGATACCCAGTTAGCTGGAAGAAGATTTCCTGAAAGCACTCTCACCGGTCCGGAGATCATACGTGAAACAACAGAGAAGATCGTTCAGATTCATGAACGATTGAAAGCCTCAAGAGACCGACAGAAAAGCTACGCTGACCAAAGGAGGAAACCTTTGGAATTCCAGGTAGGAGACCATGTCTTATTAAAGGTCTCACCGTGGAAGGGTTTAATACGATTTGGAAAGCGTGGGAAACTAAATCCAAGATACATAGGGCCTTTCGAGATTCTTGCCATAATCGGCCTTGTGGCTTACAAGCTTAACCTACCGCGCGAACTTAGTAACATCCATCCAACCTTCCACGTCTCAAACTTGAAAAAGTGTCTATCCGACGAGACTCTTGTTATCCTACTCGACGAAATCAAGATCAACGAGAGCCTCAACTTTGTGGAAGAACCAGTAGAAATCATGGACCGAGAGGTCAAACAAACAAAACAAATTCGCATACCCATCGTGAAGGTTCGCTGGAACGCCAAGCGGGGACCCGAATTCACGTGGGAACGCGAAGATCAGATGAAACAAAAGTACCCTCATCTCTTTCATGTTCACTAGTATCTTTACTACTTTAAATTTCGGGACGAAATTCTCTCTAACGGGGGGATGATGTGACAACCCGATATTTCAACTCTTTGTAACGACCAAAGTGGGTCAAGTATTGTAACCGCTTCTGAGTAATAAAATTTACTTTCATAATAAAATGTACAAATAAGTCCTATTTAATTTCCTTCTATGATTAAATGTCTTTGAACCATGATCGTACGTGAAAAGAACGCCCAAATCCGACTTCATTTAGCGAAGTTATGATTTTTCCAAGTTCGACTTAGCAACAGACAGCTAAAAACTCGAATCAGAAATCGAGCGACTTTTGGCCGGAATGACCTAAACGAGAATCGAAGGTCTCGACAATGGTATTCCAGCAGGTAAAAAGTCTGGCAAAAACCGACATCAGATAAAGAAGTTACGAATTTTCAAAGAAATTCCTTAAACACGATAGATTTTTAATATTTAATAAAAAAATAATTTCGAAATTTGCCGACGGAGTCTAAACGAAAGTTGAAGAGCGTAGTCTCACCTACGCGAGGATATAAAGACCATCGAAAACGGAGTTCGTATGAAGAAGATATGAATTTTTGAAGTTTATTAAATAAATTAATTATTTATTTTATTCAAAATTCGGATATTATCCGAAGGGGAGTCAGCATCCGAGTTACGCGCTGCGTACTCCTGTACGCCCCGCGTACCCGAGGAGCTCGGCCTCAAACCATCCACGTCGCACGATCCGGAGAACCCGACCCGCTGTCCCATCCGACCCGCGTACCCAGGGACCCGTCCCATCCGAGGCCGAGGCAGTCGAGGCTTCGGTCATGCATGACGTACGCGTACGAGCGTACGCCCCGTGTACTGAGGCAGACCAGCCTCACTATAAATAGGCTACGAGGGTTTCCAAAGAAAGGGCTCATTTCTGTCCTCTCTCTCACAACCTTGCCTCGTTTTCCGTGTCCGTTCAAACCCGAAGCTCTGGTCTTTTTGGCTCAAGTCCCGAAGGTCGATTTTACTCCCGAGATTCCCGAGAATCCCGAGGAAAATCCGTTTCCCGAGACGAAACTCTGCCTGGTTTTCCATCTCGCTATCTCCAAAACTTTCAAGTGAGTTTCATACCCCTTAATCAACCGTTTTAATTATTCTAAATACTTTTATATGCTTTCAAAGGGGGGGGGGGGGGAGTACAAGTAAAACACACGGGTATTATCGTGTGTTTCATAAAGAAACTCTTTTATATACTGTTAAATATTCAAATCACATGCGATTTATAAACCTTTAAAGGAACTTTTAATTATATAAATATATATCATATGTTACAATAGCATTCGATCTTTTAAAATATAAAGTTGTTGTAATGCATGTATAAAACTAAACTGTTCTTAAATTATTCTTTTCTATCGTAGACTCTACACCAAAAATCTATGCTTTCATAAACAAATGATTCTTTTCCTAAGTATTTCTAAAACAAACAATGCACACTTTTTAAAACTATAATAGGTATAGTTTTACGAACAGATTTCTAACTCTTATGTACTAGAAACATATATTTCAAGAAGTTTACTTTCGTATACAAGAACAAATGTAACATTTTAACAAGTAGATATGTTTTTATACCACGGGTTTGTGAGACACTAACTTCATGTACATTCGAGTACACATTTCAAGTCCTGTATTATATACCAGAATCCCTTGGAGGGGGAGCATGGTGTTTGTGTATAGATCTATACGGGCTTGACAACCCGCGCCCTGACTGTTAGCTACAGTCCACCGTTTGGGGTGACAAACGTCATAACATTCCAACGCCTGAAGAACGTTGTGTATAGGCATTCAGAGTCAATAGTATGGTTATAAAACTCACAAGGGGTATTAAAAATGCATTGATTTACAAGGTTTTCAACCTCATTGGTTATTTTACATTTACATACATTTTGGAAACAAACATTGGTCTTGAGTGAAGGCTACTTTTACACTAGTAGAAAATATAGGATTTTCTAAACACAAACGAACAAAGAGAAAACATTTCATTTCATTCAAACATTGTCACTTAAATACTTATGAAATTCACCAGCTTAAATGCTGATCAACTCTTTCAAAATTACTTGTATGTCCCAGGGATTCAGTAATTTTAGGTACTAATATGCTTTTGAAGAAGAGATGCTGCGGCGCCAGTTTAATCTCATATTTTTGACATCATATTGTAATTGGTTTTGAACATGTAACTTTTGACAAATGTAAACTTTCAATTATATATATGATGGTTGTATTGCTTTCTTTACTATGTATTCATTTGTTACGCTACCACATGAAGTCATCCGCCCCCGAACGTTTCCGCCGTTCAGGTTTGGGGGTGTGACATTATCTAACCCAGATCCAAACAGATATGAACACCATCTAGAAAGTCTATGAGTCATCCATAGAAGCTAGTGAGAAGAAGGACAGTGAATTGATTCGTCTTAGGTTACGTTTCGAGGATAAGAAATTAAATATATAATATTTAGAGTGAAACTTGTAATGTCACAAGATGAATGTATCATTCTTAAAAACAAATGTGAATTCAATTATTCTAAAAGAAATGTTTTGATTTTTGATAACAAACGACTCAATGCCAAAATTGATGCTTTGCATAATTCCATTGACTTGCTTGAAGCAAATCAAAGGATTACACATAACTTTCGTCATCCTTGGTCAAATGCTCCTGGTCGTGGAAACGAGTTTCGGAAACCAATAGCTAGTCCCTTAAAGGAGTTACAAAACCTGACTTTTATGGGAGATGTTCCGAACCATCAACATTTAGACACCCCTATCTCTCCTTTGTCACCCCTTTGTGAGACGACTTCCAATTTTACGTCCTTGATTCCTGGATTTAAACCAATTGTTTTCAAGTGTCCTGATTCCACACCGCTTCTGCCTCTAACAAACCCGGACCTGAATCGGACCAGGGAATTCCCCCACAGTGTTTCAAATTGCATATATTATGTTCCGAAACACAATCCTCTTAACAACTGTGTTGTTGAGGAAATAATTCCTGTGACAACTGAAAATTGTACTTCTGAGTTTGCATGGACATCCTTGGATGATAACATTGAAACATCAAGCAATGTCTCCTCTGATTCTTGTGAATCAAATTTCTTACTCACTTCCAAAACAACCTCGGTACCCATCAAGCCCAAGTTTGAAATCCCTTCAAGAGGTCAATCATATAAATCAACATCCGATCAAAAGAAGAAACCCTCTTTGAACATAAATGATGTCACTAGTCCTAAGAATGAGGCCAAAAATGCACTTAAGAAGGAAGTTAGGTCTAGAAAAAACTCTAGATTTCTTGAAAACTCCAAAAGGAATGTGTCTAAGAATTCTCAAAAGGAAACCATATCCTCTCAGTCAGTCAGAACCTAAGAAAGTTGTAAAACACACTCCTGATTTGCCTGTACCTACAACTTATTCTGTTCGAAATGAATCTTCTCGATCTGTTTCATCAGTTTTTATAGCCAAATAGGATGGCACAATTTTCGAACCTCAATCGCTTTCAAAATCAAATGTATCATAAAAAAGGAAAGTTTTTCAAAGAAACAAAGTTCACAAAAATCGTTAAAACAAAAACTTGTTTGGAAAGAAAATGTAACGACCCATCTTTGGTATGTAATTTAAATAAAGTACTTTTTCCTTTCTTAAGAGGTACTTGACGATTCAGTAGCCCAACTCGTCGAGTAGAGGCGGGATTTGTAAGCGTCTTTAGTATGCGACTCGACGAGTCTGTATCCTGAACTCGGCGAGTCTGCTAGTCTGGATGAAACCCTAAATCATAGGGTTTTCACCCTATTTAAACATCATTATAGCCTCCCCCAGCCTCCAACACCTTTAGAGAATTTCTTTGTAAAACCCTAGTCCCCATTGTTGAGCTTGAGTGTTGTATGATAGCTTAGGAGTAGTAGAAGAGAAGAAGGAAAGAGGATCAATAGAAGAGGAAGGAGATCCAAGAACTAGTTTCCATCTGCTTCATATTCTGGTAATAAAGTTATTACCTTGCTTATTCTTCCATTAAACCCTCTTTATTGCTTGTTTATGTTTCCTTGGAGCCTTATATGATTCAAACTCGAGATTTGAGCTCTCCTTAGGATGGAGACCACATATCTGGATGTTATTAAGCTCTAGAAACTCAATATAGATACCTTTATGCAAATATAGCCTTGTTCCAAACCCTAAGTGCTTATTGTTGGATGATTTTGATGATTAAGCCCCATTCTCTTGTGTATGCACGTAAAGTTAAAAACTTTACTTGTAAAACCAGCCCAGATCTATGAATTGGATGCAGTGAGACCGACTAGAAGTGGCTATATAGTATTGGAATGCAGGCGACTCGGCAAGTCCACGCCATGACTCAACGAGTCCAAGGCAATCTTCATGCCTCAAGAATAGACTCGACGAGTTGTTCATACAACTCGGCGAGTCACAGTCTGGACGTGTTTATATGATGAAAGAGAACTCGACGAGTTGTTCATATAACTCGGAGAGTCGGATGAAGTTAGATTCGACGTTAACTCGGAAGAACTCATCGAGTTATTGCCAAACTCTACGAGTTGAAGCTAGTAGAGGATTAGAAAAGGTGTTAGGGACTCGGCAAGTTGGCAGCCCAACTCGGCGAGTCCGGTCATCTGAAAGTTGACTTTGACCATGGGTAAATTAGTCATTTTACCATGAAAATAGTTATCAGTATCTGATTTAGTGTCTATGGAATTTTTAGCCGAGGTGTTCAGGAGCAGCAGTCAGCCAGTTTCAGATTTAGCATCTTAGCAGCTAGCATTACGAGGTGAGTTTTTCTTCCAGTAGGAACGGGTCTATGGCCACAATGTCGGCCCGTTTAGTTAGCCGTAGTTCCGGACTTTGGTCTGATGCATCATCTCAGTGTGCTTGATGTCTTTGTGATTCAAGCATGTCTTTGTATTATGTGTTCCGGACTTCAATCCGATGCAATATGCCTTATATGTGTTTATGCTAGTAGTTATGTTATGCCATGCTATGTTCAGTCGGGTTCCGAACATCGGTACGATGCGGAGGGCAAGGCCCTAGTTAGTTCTGGACTTTGGTTCGATGCAATTTTTGGACTTCGGTCCAATGCAGAGGGCATCTAACATCCCGAAATATCAAGAGTAGAGTTGGAGGGCTAAAAGTGTAAATTTGAAGGGCAACTCGGCGAGTAAGGTCGTGACTTTGGTCGCGTGTTAAGTGGCCTACTTGGCGAGTCCATAGATGGACTCTGCGAATAGGTGCTGAGTGGAGAAAACCCTAATTCCGAAGGATGAGCCCTATATAAAGGACATTATGCCCTTTTCCTAGTCTCCTTACCTTCCCTTGAGACCAGGAAACCCTAGAAAACGCGAGTGTGAAGGATTGGAGTGCATTTGAACCTTGGAAAAGAGATTTGAAGGAAGATCTTGGGGAGTTAGGAGGCTTGGAGTAAGGGGCTTTGCTTGGATTTAGATTTCATTGCTGTTGGGGCTTCCTTTTGAGATGTTAAAGATCATATCTTTTGATGTATTGGAGTTTAGAGGTTAGATCTGAGGTTGCTACCTCAGATCTGGAATGGAGAAGGGGTTTGAATGCATAAAGGTCCCTGTTGTTGAGAGATTAATAGGGCTATCTTATTCCAAACCCAAACCCTAGAGTGGAAATTCCTAGATCTCTTTGGATTCACGTAAAGTTTGCCACTTTACGTGATGGATGGCCTTAGGAGGGGTAGATCTATGGTTTGGATCATCTGCATGGCTTGGAAAGCCTCTGTATGGATTCAGACCCGGTGGTACTCGGCGAGTCACATGGGTGGACTCAGCTAGTTGGATGAAGATGGCCTGGAACTCGGCGAGTTGGAAGAACAACTCGGTGAGTAGGTTGAAGATGGTCGTAGACTCGGCGAGTCTGGTCGTAGGGTCCAAGTTTCTTTTGGGAAGGCTGTGACTCGGTGAGTAAAAGGATGACTCGGCGAGTTAAGTCGCGAATTGAAGGAGGTTCTATGTATGGGGACTCGGCGAGTAGAGTCAGTCAGGGGTAGACTTTGACTTTGACTTTGACCAAGCGTTGATCAGTTGACTTCTAGGGGAATCTTGGTAATTGTTGGTTTTGGTGTTGGTGTTAGCCAGTGGTGGAGTTTGGGTCGGAGATTTCAGCAGCGTGATCTTATCCTTTCAGTCAGCAGTTGCGAGGTGAGATATCCTCACTATATCAACAGGGTCTAAGGCACCAAGGCCAGCCCTTTATCGGATTGAGATCCGAGTATCTGTTTTTACGTTATTGCTTTGATATGTTTGCATCCTGGTAGCTAGGATGGTATATGCTAGAGACCTGGTTAAGGTCGATTTCCCGATATGTGGAGTGATGCTATGCTAGTGACCGGTTAGGTCGGTATCCTGGTTAGGGTAATGATATGTTATGTGATATGTTTGATCGGTTTGTGGACTATGAACTGTTATGTGATTGTATGTTACGTGCACATGGATGTTTGGACTGGAGTTGGGTTGAGGCGGGTCCTGCTTTGTGCTGTAGGCCAAGATACCCAGGGCGGACCAGTTGTTCTGAAGGCCCAGCGAGCGGTCCAGATAAGCTGTAGGCCCCACGAGGGCGGACCAGACGTGCCGAGGCTCGGAGAGTGGACCAGGCCGACTGAAGGCCCAATGCGGGTGGACCAGTCATACTGTAGACTCAGAGATTGGACCAAGTGGGTTGAAGGTACGACGTGGGCGGACCAACTACACTGCAAACTCGAGGGACTTGACTAGACTCGGAGGGTGGACTAGGTGGACTGAAGGCCCGACACGGCGGACCAGTCTCACAGTAGACCCATTATGCATGGCTGTTCTGCGATTGTTATGATATAGCATGTTATGTGTATGATATATGTGGTTGGTATTTTGGGGGTATCTCACTAAGCTTTCGGGCTTACAGTTGTGGTTTAATGTTTTTCAGGTTCTTCAGGAGACCGTGGCAAGGCAAAGGCGTGATCGTACCGCTCCTCGTGTTTATGCTTTATGATATGGACCTGGGAATACTCTGATAATAAATGTATTGAAAACCTTTTTGTAATAACTTAATGAATTGGGATGTTTTTGAAAAGTTTAAATTTTGTTGAAATTTTTGGTCGTTACAAGTTGGTATCAGAGCCTTGGTTTGAGTGAATTGGAGGAACACTTGTGTGACTCCAGTCTCAAATCGAGGAGGGTTTTCATAAGAGAATTTAAAATGGTTTTCAAAATAAGTAAAGGAGGACATGGAGGTACGATCAGCCGGAGCCAGTAAGTAACCCCAAAATACCATACATGATATTTGTTTTATTGAGCTTTGATAGAACAGCATGCTAGTGTTAGGCTAGGGATCTTCAGGATTTCATGATGTGTTGCCTGATTTATGATACCTGTTAGCCTAGGGTTTCCTTGTGAGATATTTCTAGTGTTCCTCTAGTAGTGAGGGTAGAGCGTTGTTATGTATCCTTGTCACTAGGGTATTGTGGTAGTACTTCATACAAATGTGGGTAGGTGTGGAAGATAGTATGAGCCCGTACTACTGAAAGCACAGGAGCCATACGCGTATCAGGGAAACCATGACCTCTAGGGTTGTGTCGAGAGTTGGTTCCCGGGATAGTGGGAAGTGTCTGAGATTTTGGTGGTTTATTTTCAGTATGGAGATTTCAAGGCATGCTGGGAGTGGATCCGGGTCAGGATCAGGAGCAGGAGAGGGAGTTCTGGGCGGGTGCGTACCGCCCGAGGTTGTGGGTCAGATGAGCACAGGCGATTTGGATGCGAGGATTCATGAGATCTTGCATGATCAGGTTGCTACATTGTTCCGGGCCGAGCTGCCGGAACTGTTTGGGTCGATCAAGACCGCCATGGTGGAGTATTTTGATGAGCGCTATGCGACTCTCACAGAGACGGCTGCCACGACGGCTACAACGGTTGTAGCAGCGACAGGGGGAGGAGCTAGTAGAGGTTTTCAGTATCGGGACTTCGATAATACGACGCCTCCCACCTTTGATGGAGTTCATGATCCGATCGTTGCAATGAGATGGTTATCAGACGTGGAGGGGTGTTTCTTCACGTGGTCATGCCCTGCTGATCAGAGGGTGAGGTGTGCTCTAAACCTGTTAAGGATTGGGGCAAAGGATTGGTGGAGGTTGACCACGGGGTTATATTCGGATGTGCAGAGGGCTGCGGTTTCATGGGATCAGTTCAGAGAGATGTTCAACACTCGTTATGTTCCGTAGGTCGAGAGGGAGATGTTGGATCAGGAGTTCCTTGAGCTGAAGCAGGATTCGGAGTCGGTGACGGAAATCACCAGGATGTTTACTGAGAGGGTGATGTTTTGCCCTGAGTTCGCTTCGGAGAAGGCTCAAATGTCCCGATATCTGAGTATGCTAAAGAGAGATATCAGACAGTTTGTGTCCACGCAGAGGTGCGAGACCTTGTTGGAGTTGCAGGAGGCCGCCAGGCGGCGTGAGTTAGAGATTGAGTTGCAGTTGCATGAGCTGAGGCAAGCTCCGGTACAGTCGCAGCCGGCAACGAAACGGTCTAAGACCGTTGATTCCAGGATGGGAGATCAGGGCAGCCACGTTTGTGGGAAGTGTGGGAGGGGTCACCCTGGAGTTTGTCGGTACGGTGGTGTATGCCGCAAGTGCGGAAAAGAGGGGCACTATGCAAGGGATTGTTGGCAGTCAGCACCGGTTTGGGATTTGAGGATTTGTTATCATTGTCATCAGGTTGGGCACTTGAGGGTTAACTGCCCACAGCTTGTTGCAGGACCGGTGCAGGCTCCACCGTCGGCCACTTTGAGGATCACAGGAGGAGGTCAGGGTGGAGCGGAGCCCCCAAGGGCTCAGGGTTGCGCTTTTCAGCTTTCAGCAGAGGAGCTCAGAGCAGTGCCGGATGCAGCTGCGGGTATGTTCCTTTCTTGATGTCTTATTATTTTATGATTATGATGGAGTATTGTTTATCTGCTAGTATTGTTGCGTGGATTTCGGTGTTGTATTCTTTGGTTTTGAGGGTTATGGCTTGGTTATGGGTTAGTGTTTCGGGTTTTCGCTGGATATCTTTTGTGAGGGTTATTAGTGGATGCGGTGCTGGTTTGAATGTCGGGCAACATCTGCAGTCTGAGGAGTGGATAATTGAGGATTGGGTTTCTTTCGAGCGGGTTGATCAGTGTGGGAATGTGTTTTTGCGAAGGTTGCTAGTGCTAGTGGGAATCTGTTCGCGTGTATATGTTGGGCCTTGTGCAAGGTTATTTTGGGAGGTCGGTGATAGCGACCGGTGGTTGATAGTCAGTGCCCTAAGTGGGTGAGAATTGGAAATTCTCCGGATGATCGATAGGATTGAGAGATTGTTTAGCTGCTTGGGTTTCGGTGGTATTTCTTTCAGCCGAGAGCAGGCTGGTATGGGTGAGTAGCGGGCGTGCGGGGCGGGATACAGACATGTCATTGATTGTGAAGGGACTGGGATCAGGCTAGGATCGAGTATGTATGATGGAGATAGAGTTCGGAACCCCTAGGGGGCTAGAACAGTATGCATGGGAGGATTTCTCGGAGAGGTAACTCGAAATGTTGATTGCTAATTGAGTGGTCCGGATAGACTGAAGGCCAGTAGGCGCACCAGTCAGGCTGAAGGCTCGGAGGTCGGTCCAGCTAGACTGAAGGCCCTGGAGGGTGGTCCAGTTCTGCTAAAGGTTACGAGAGTGGTCCAGTTGGCTGAAGGCCGAGTAAGGCGGTCCAGTCATGCTGAAGACTCTGCATGTGTTGTTAGATCGGTGCGGGGAAATGGTTTGACTATGTTGCGTTATGTTAGCATTAGAAGGTCTGGCCTCAAATATTGATCATGATAGGAAGTCGAGCGTGGACTTGAGAGTCTTCGTGAGTGGATTCAGAGGATGTATAGTGCATGGGATGGCGGTTATGCCATAAAGAAACGGTGTAGTATTGGGTGAGCACCGTGGCACTTGTCGTAGTGACAAGGCAGGCAAGTGGATCTCCTTGGCAAGGAAAAGAAAAGGAATGTAGCTCCGAGGGGGAGTGTAAGTCACGGAAGTGAAATCAGTAGTGCGAAGTGTGGCTAATGTGTCAATTATGGTTATTGCGCAGTGTGTGCGGCGGTGATATGGAATCACGTCCGGTTTGGATGTCTGCCGAGGTCACGAAAGGAAATTCCGAGGGTGTAAAGTCAAGAGGCTCGTAAGGGATACAAGGATGGAATTTTGAATTCCCAGCTTGATTTCGGTGAAGGAATTGCATAGTAGTGGTTCATCCTGAGGGATGTTTTGAAGGTCGTCAATGGATGGGTTTTCCTAAACCTAGGGTGCCAGAGCTAGTTCAGCACGTGCATGTGATTGCAAGAGGAGAACTCATGGGAGTTGCCCTGAAGAATGTGTTTTTCTGTCAGCTTGGAATGGATAGAGTTGGACTCGGATCGGGAATCCGGTGGTGCATAGTTATTTATAGCTCATATGGGTTGAGTGTTGGATGTGATTTGGAGCAGTGTTGCACCATGGGTGGTACTCAGTTGTTTTGTGTGGTTATCAGAGGGTAAAGCCAGTGGCCGGCTTCTGACGGTGGTTAGGACACCGCGAGCAAGGAGAAAGTGAGTTTATGGGTTCCATAGTCGTGCTTTGAGGAGCCTGGTTGGGTTAATGCCAGGAGTTGTAATGCGAGAGAATTTCTAGATTCGAGTTATCGCAGGCTTCGAGGACGAAGCCTAATTTAAGTGGGGGAGAATTGTAACATCCCGGAATATCAAGAGTAGAGTTGAAGGGCTAAAAGTGTAAATTTGAAGGGCAACTCGGCGAGTCCATGGGTGGACTCGGCGAGTAGGGTCGCGACTTTGGTCGCGTGTTAAGTGGCCTACTCGGCGAGTCCAAAGATGGACTCGACAAGTAGGTGCTGAGTGGAGAAAACCCTAATTTCGAAGGATGAGCCCTATATAAAAGACATTATGCCCTCTTCCTAGTCTCCTTACCTTCCCTTGAGACCAGGAAACCCTAGAAAACGCGAGTGTGAAGGATTGGAGTGCATTTGAACCTTGGAAAAGAGATTTGAAGGAAGATCTTGGGGAGTTAGGAGGCTTGGAGTAAGGGGCTTTGCTTGGATTTAGATTTCATTGCTGTTGGGGCTTCCTTTTGAGGTATTATTTCATTGTTTGAGCTGCTATTATCTAGATTCATCATTTTTGGAGATGTTAGAGATCATATCTTTTGATGTATTGGAGTTTAGAGGTTAGATCTGAGGTACCTCAGATCTGGAATGGAGAAAGGGTTTGAATGCATAAAGGTCCCTGTTGTTGAGAGATTGATGGAGCTATCTTGTCCCAAACCCAAACCCTAGAGTGAAAATGCCTAGATCTCTTTGGATTCACGTAAAGTTTGCCACTTTACGTGATGGATGGCCTTAGGACGGGTAGATCTATGGTTTGGATCATCTGCATGGCTTGGAAAGCCTCTGTATGGATTCAGACCCGGTGGTACTCGGCGAGACACATGAGTGGACTCGGCGAGTTGGATGAAGAGGGCCTGGAACTCGGTGAGTTGGAAGAACAACTCGGTGAGTAGGTTGAAGATGGTCGTAGACTCGGCGAGTCTGTTCTTGGACTCGGCGATTCTAGTTGTAGGGTCCAAGTTTCTTTTGGGAAGGCTGTGACTCGGTGAGTCAAGGGATGACTCGACGAGTTAAATCGCGAATTGAAGGAGGTTCTGTGTATGGGGACTCGGCAAGTCATCGGGTTGACTCGGCGAGTAGAGTCAGTCAGGGGTAGACTTTGACTTTGACTTTGACCAAGGGTTGACCAATTGACTTCTAGGGGCATCTTGGTAATTTTTGGTTTTTGTGTTGGTGTTAGCCAGTGGTGGAGTTCGGGTTGGAGATTTCAGCAGCGTGATCTTATCCTTTCAGTCAGCAGTTGCGAGGTGAGATATCCTCAATATATCAACAGGGTCTAAGGCACCAAGGTCGGCCCGTTATCGGATTGAGATCTGGGTATCTGTTGTTATGTTATTGTTTTGATATGTCTGTATCCTGGTAGCTAGGATGGTATATGCTAGAGACCTGGTCAAGGTCGATTTCCCGATATGTGGAGGGATGCTATGCTAGTGACCGGTTAGGTCAGTATCCTGGTTAGGGTAATGATATGTTATGCGATCTGTTTGATCGGTTTGTGGACTATGAATTGTTATGTGATTGTATGTTACGTGCACATGGATGTTTGGACTGGAATTGGGTTGAGGCGGGTCCTGCTTTGTGCTGTAGGCCAAGATACCGAGGGCGGACCGGTTGTTCCGAAGGCCCAGCGAGCGGTCCGGATAAGCTGTAGGCCCCACGAGGGCGGACTAGACGTGCCGAGGCTCGGAGAGTGGACCAGGTCGACTGAAGGCCCAATGCGGGCGGACCAGTCATACTGTAGACTCAGAGAGTGGACCAGGTGGGTTGAAGGCCCAGCACGGGCGGACCAACCACACTGCAGACTCGAGGGACATGACTGGACTCGGAGGGTGGACCAGGTGGACTGAAGGCCCAACACGGCGGACCAGTCTCACAGTAGACCCGTTATGCATGGCTGTTATGCGATTGTTATGATATAGCATGTTATGTGTATGATATATGTGGTTGGTATTTTGGGGGTATCTCACTAAGCTTTCGGGCTTACAGTTTTGGTTTAATGTTTTTCAGGTTCTTCAGGAGACTGTGGCAAGGCAAAGGCGTGATCGTACCGCTCCTCGTGTTTATGTTTTATGACATGGACCTAGGAATACTCTGATAATAAATGTATTGAAAACCTTTTTGTAATAAATTAATGAATTGGGATGTTTTTGAAAAGTTTAAATTTTGTTGAAATTTTTTGTCGTTACAGGGCAAGACCCTGGTTAGTTCCGGACTTTGGTCCAATGCAGTTTTCGGAATTCGGTCCGATGCAGAGGGCAATGCCCTGGTTAGTTCCAGACTTCGGTCCGATGCAGTTTTCGGACATCGGTCCGAAGGAGTGGGCAAGGCCCAGTAGTTGCTTTATATGTTATTGAATGGTATGTGGTAGATTGGCGGAGCTCACTAAGCTTTGTGCTTACCGTTTCTGTTTTTGGTTTCAGGTACTTCCGAAAGTAAAGGGAAGAGCTCAGGATGATGGCAGGACACACACCACAGCTTCAATTTATCCTAGGAGTTTTCATTCGGATGTTTTGATATGTTTGATATCAGTTGATTTGATACATTCACTTTTAAATTTTGAGGCATGTGATTTGTGGTTTTATTATATGATGATTAATTTCGTGGTTTCAGTAATGTTTAAAACAAAAAATTTTGGGTTGTATTTTTGGGGATGTTACAGAAAAAACCCCTTGACTCCGGACTCACTGTGACATCCCCAAAATCACAGCCAGAAAAGACCGATTTTGTTTATGCTTTATGAAAATCGGAGTACTTCATTTTATAAAAAGGTTGCAGAATTTGTTCCCAGAAAAACACGATAAATACGTTATCAAAACATTTTCGAAGAAACGTATTTATATTCATCTTAAAACGTTTGGGATGTCATCGTTAATACAGAAACATAAGCATAAACAGAACTTACAATTATTTACACTAGTGATCTACATCTCTTTAAATCTCTCAGTGTAATGTCACTTCACTTCGTTACCTGTGATATACATAAACTGAGTGGGTCAGGTTGGGAAACCTGGTGAGTACATAGGGTTTTCAACCCACAATAATATAATTATTATGTTTAATCAAACAATCAACCCAATTACCCATCCCCATTATCTTCTTTACTCTTTAAGGATTTAAGCTAAGAGTCATCTATCCTTCATTCGTTTATTCCGAAGTCCCTTACTTCCAAGGTTATAGGACTGGCACTAAATCCATAGCTGCCAATGTTCGTTCATAAAGCACTAATTCCATAGCTGCTATAGTCTATTCATCGGGTACTAAATCCATAGCTACCAGTCTTTATCTAATAGGTACTAAGTCCATAGCTACCAATGTTCAACAGGTACTAAGTCCATAGCTACCAATTCCTACATGTACTAAATCCTTAGCTACCAGCGTCTAATTAATAGGTACTAAGTCCATAGCTACCAATTCCCAACAGGTACTAAATCCATAACTACCAACGTCTAACAGGTACTAAGTCCATAGCTACCGGTGTTTGTCCCATAGGCACTAAATCTATAGCTGCCAATGTATACTCACGTCATCTTCTATCTCTCATCATTTATCTACCCATCATCATACCCAACATATTCGTATATATAAAATACATATACAGTTTAAATCCTTTAACACATGTATAAAACGTTCATCCAGCATAGACAACAAGTATTCAGATAATATGCACACATAGCACATAGTTTATATAAAATACTTCATATCTATGTGTAAGATGAAAGGGACTATGCACTCACCTGAAAGGTGGTGACTCAGCACTCGGACAGTGCTTCGATACTCTCAAAACAATTTCCTTCGATAAAACCTAGTATCAATACCACTAGAGTTTAGTCCAACGATAAGCGCGACAAACTAATAGTCTGACTATTATTATTATTATATAAGCATTAAATAACACTCAATATAACTCATAATAATAGCCCAAATACTCATTATAAGTTCCTAATAATGTTACTATATTAAAACATAAGCTATACTAAAGATAGCGTAGGCATAGCTCACTTACAGCGAGTTTTTTCTCGAAAACCGGGTTTCGCTGGAGCAGCGTTTCCGAGCCGAAAGACCCTTTTTCTTGGGACTCCGGGAGCCTCGGGGCTTCCTTCGGGTGCTAGGGGGTTTACCTAGGCTTTTAGGGGGGTTAGGGGGCTAGAGAGAGAGTCTAGAGAGAGAAAGAATAGTTTAGGAAGGTGTGAAGAATGAGGGAACCCGACACCTCTATTTATAGGGGTGCTGACTGTCCTACTCGCCAAGTAGGGGGGACCTACTCGCCGAGTTGGTGCATGTGGCAGCCTTCTAGTGGTGCCACGTGTCCAATTCTGGTGGTGCCACGTCACCCCCTATCGCGTATCAGCCTTCAAACTTAGAAAAATCATAACTCTCGCATACGAGCTCCGTTTTTGACGTTCTTTTTTTCAACGTGTAGGTAAAATCAATATCTACAAGTTTCATTTAGACTCCATCTGCTAATTATCGACCGATCTCAAATTTAATAGTAGGAGGCGTTTAGACTGCTAAATGACCGCGAAGAATTCGTAACTCCTTCATACGGACTTCGTTTTCGTCTGTCTTTTTACCGTTGAGTTCCTATTAATGAGATCTTCAACTCTCATTTAGGTTGCGTTAGCCAAAAACCGCTCGAACTAAAATTCGAGTTTCGGGCCGTGCACTGCTAAGCCGAATCTTAGAAAAATCATAACTTCCTCATACGAAGTCAGATTTGGGCGTTCTTTTTATCGACGCTCTTAGTTTAACATATTCTACGACTTTCATTTAGATTGCTAAGGATAAATCTCGCTCTATCGTAAATTCACTATTTACGCTTCCCGGTGCCGTGCCGGTTTTGCCGTAAAACTTCAACGGGCCATAACTTCTTCGTTATAACTCGGATTTCGGCGTTCTTTATATGTACGGAAACCTTGTGAAATATTCTAAAACTTGGTTAAGATTATTTATTCTAAATAATGTTTTGTCGAAAAGTCATTTTCAACCCCTATTGCCTCTAATTTGACTAGCCTGGATCTACGGGCGTTACACTCACCCGCTATTCTGGAGGTCACATGTCCGAAGAAGGTCATTACGAACCTTCATGTTGTTAAGTATGATTATTGGGTAGATAAGAAAGCCATGACCTTTTGCTTGTTTCCTAAAAGATCATGTAATGCTTCTGAGAAACACAATGTTGCCTGAAAGTCACAACCCAAGCCCAAAGCACATTGTCCTATCCCTAAACCTAACTCGGAGCCTAAAAACTCTGACACTAACTAATTTTGCAGGCACTTTGTGCTTCAGAGCAAGATACAATATGGTATATTGATAATGCTTGCTCCATGCACATGATGGGGTAGAAGGACTTTCTGCGATATCTCAAACTTTCTCCAAATGTTGGTTACGTGACATATGGCGACAACTCCAAATCTCAGATTTGTGGTTATGGCATCCTCATAAATGGGAATTTCTCTATTTTGAATGTGGCTTACGTAGCTGACCTGAAGCATAACGTGATAAGTGTAGCCCAAGTCACTAACTCAAATCAACGTGTCGAATTTTGCAAGAAACATAGCTACGTGATGATCGAAGACAGAAGAGAAGGTTTGATCAATTCAAATCGCAACAAGAGCATGTACCCACTCGACATCAACATGATCATTGGCAAACCTAAACTTTGCCTTCTCTCTAAAGCTGTTGCTGACGTCAGTTGGTTATGGCAGTGAAGGCTTGCTCATCTGAACTTTTGCTACATGAATGATCTTGTGTCTGGTGAAATGATAAGAGGACTACCGCTCCTCAAGTTCGAAAATAATTACTTGTGTGATGCATGTGAGTGTGGAAAGAAATCGAAGAAAGATTTTCCATTTATCATCGAAAAATCAATCTCGGAACCATTGGAGCTTCTACACATTGATCTTTGTGGACCATCAGTTGTAGAGAGTCTTCATCATAAGAAATATATACTTGTGATTTTTGACAACCTTAAAAGATTCACTTGGGTCTTCTTCCTTAGGCTAAAATCCAAAACAGACTCTAAACTCATCAATTTCATCAAAGGAATAAAAGTTCTCATCAAGCTTCTTGTCAAAAGAATATGAAGTGATAATGGTTTGGAATTTATCAATGGAACCATTGAGAAATTCCTCACCGAGAAAGGAGTTGATAACAACTTCTCTGCTCCTTACACTCCACAACAGAATGGTGTTGTCGGAAGACGGAACATAACGCTTGTTGAAGCTGCTCGATCTATGTTCAACTTTGAAAATCTTCCACTCTACCTATGGGCCGAAGCCGCATCAACTGCTTTCTTTACTTAGAATTGAAGCATTATCAATCGATGGCTCAACATGACACTTTATGAAGCCATGAATGGTCGGAAGCCAAGCAATTATTTTCTTCGCGTTTTCAGATGTCGTTGCCTTATCAAAAACAATCATGATCAACTTACAAAGTTTCAACCTAAAGCTGATGAAGCAATTTTTCTTGGTTATTTTGAAAAATCAAAGGCGTATCGAGTACTTAATCGTCGTACTCGAGTTATTGAAGAAAGCTTTGATGTTACCTTTGATGACAATTTCATTTGGAATTCTGGTCCCACTCATGTCACCACTCACATTATGGAGTCTGATGCTCCTTCTCCGGAATGTACGAACATTCAAGTAATTCATGAAGTAGACTTTGAAACTCTCTTTAGAGCCTCTGAAACAACCCTTGATTCGGAATCTCGACAAGGCAAATCTCATCTCCTGAAGTCCCTGTTTCTCAAAATCTCTACGGTCCTACATCCACTTTTCCTCCATTATATTTTGAATCATTTCAACCTTCTCAGGTTGAGGAGGAGAATGGTCAACCCTCACTAGAATCAAATATGGATGGATTCCTTGATGTAGATGCTGAATTTGATTCCGATCCAATTAACAATGATGATGTGATAAATTTCTTTGACATCCCACCTGATGATGACGTCAACCTCTCTGGTTCATAATTTCAGGAAGAGTATCATCCAGAAGTTCAAACTATTTAGGGGGAGCAACACAACCCCATTGTCGAGATATGATCATCTACTGCTCAAGAGCTACCAAGACTTCATATATGGACTCGAGATCATCCTACAAACCAAGTAATTGGAAATTCAAATGTTGGTGTTCAAACTCGTTCAGCCACAAGTGTTCAAAATGAATGTCTTTTTTCGGCATTTATTTCTATGGTTGAACCCAAATCCATTAAAGAAGCATTAAAACATGTTGATTGGATCACATACATGCAAGAAGAATTGGTTGAGTTTGATAGAAACAAAGTGTGGACTCGCGTCCCTCCTCCTCCGAATCACCCAATTGTCAGTATAAGATGGACGATGCTGGAGTTATTATTCAGAATAAAGCAAGACTAGTTGCTAAAGGATTCACACAGATCGAAGGACTTGATTACGACGAGACCTTTGCTCCCGTTTCTCGTCTTGAAGCAATCCAAATCTTTCTTGCTTATGCTGCTTACAAAGGTTTAAGGTTTACCAAATGGATGTTAAGAGTGCGTTTCTTAATGGTGAACTGGATACTGAAGTATATCTTCAACAGCCTCATGGTTTTGTCAATCTCTCATTTCTGAATTATTACTACAAGCTCCGAAAAGCTGTATATGGTCTCAAGCAAGCTCCTCACGCCTGGTATGAAACGCCAACTGAGTTTCTCAAATGCTCTGCTTTCCAAAGAGGAATTCTCGACCCAACCCTATTACAAAGATAAAATGGAAAACATCTCATGCTTGTCCAAATTTATGTTGATGACATCATTTTTGGATCCACCGTTCATCAATGGTTGCTGACTTTGCTAAATTAATGGTCAGTAGATTTCAAATGAGTATGAATCATGAATTGAGATTATTTCTTGGTCTCTAAGTCAAACATACCAACCGAGAAATCTTTATTCATGAAGAAAAATAAATTTCTAAACTCCTCAAAAATTACTCAATGGACACCCGTGCCTCAGCCAAGGTACCCATGGGGTTCAGTCACAAAATATTCTCAGACCCATCAGGTGTAGCACTTGATGAAAAGAAGTATAGAGGAATGATTGGATCCTTACTCTATCTTACACCAAGTCGTCCGGACATCATGTTTGCTACTTGTCTTTGTACCAGATTTCAAGTCAATCCGAAAATGTCACGTCTTTTGGATATGAAACAAATTTTCAAATATCTTAAAGGAACAAAGAGTCACGAAATCTGGTACCCAGCAAATGAGAGTTTCTTTTTCAAGCATACTCATATTCTAACTATGGTGGTCATTAATTGGACAGGAAAAGCACATTTGGTGGCTGTCAATTTTTAGGAGGTCAATTTGTTTGTTGGTCATCCAAGAAACATAACTACATAGCTCTCTCAATAGACGAAGTAAAATACATTGATTTTGCTAGCTTTAATTCACAAGTTCTTTGGATGAAATATCAACTTTTGGATTATGGTTATCGTTTTCAACGCATTCCGATCTATTGTGATTCTCAAAGTGCAATTACAATTTCACACAACCCAATTCAGCACTCCATGACAAAGCACATTGATATATGGTACCACTTTATAAAAGATCATGTTTTAAATGGAAATATTTAACTCATTTTTGTTCCATCTGACGATGAAATTGCTGATGTCTTTACTAAGGCATTAGAAGAAACCAAGTTTAATGGTTTTCTGAACAAAATGGGTATCATGATGCCTGATCCTCAATTCTTTCAGGAGATATGTACTCTCTGATGGCAACATCATAAAGTATAGTTGGTTCCAAAGCAAAATCTTTTTACATTTCAGAGCTATTACCTGTCGGAACAATCAGGATCATATTATGTGTCTTTTTATCTAACTCTCTATCTTAATGTAAGTTGTACAACTCCTAAGTCTCTTGTAGTTCAAAGACTAATATAATCACAATCTTGTATCAGAACACACTTCATAAGGTCATCATGGAATTCCAATATAGAAAGGTAGTGCAATTCTTTATAGCCTTTACTCCGGATATTTCAAATCCTTGCTCTGGAAGGTTTCTCAATTTACAATAGGAACTCGTTTTCTCAAAATCTTCATTCCGGAATGCTCTCTCAAAATATTCTCCATAATCTTTCTAAATCATTCTCTCCAAAATTTAAAAATTAATAAATAAATAAATATTTTGCTCTAGAATTTTAAAGAAAATTTGGCTTTGGAATTTCAAAATCGTTCTACGAAATCTCAAATCATGATCCGAAACTTAAACAATTTTCTTCGGAAATCATCTCAAAGTTTCACTCCGGACTTTTACATTTCTTAATAAAAAATATTTCGGACCTGTTTTTCAAGATCACTTAGTTCTGAAATACACTTCATAATCATCCGGAAGTCCAAAGGTATTTAAGGTGAAACGTTTTCAAACGGTTACTTTTTCAAAGATGCTTATCTTTTCACCCTAGAAATCCGCACCACATATGCACATCCAGTAAAGCAAACATCCCATTGCCGTTTCACGGTTTCTACTCCTCACTTCATTCCATAGAAAACTTTCGTTATCATTAGTCAAATCAACCCCAAAACGACAACATAATAAATGCGACCCATTTCCATTTCGGATCCTCATCATTACCATTTCTGACCCGATTCGTTTCCATCACCTATAAAAACCTCTTTAACCCTCCTTTATCTCTGTACCCGCACAAATCTCTTCAAATTCCAAAACCGCTTTTGTGTTCTTGTGTTCTTCAAGCACTCATCTTCTATGTAATAATGGCATCTCATTCATCTCCTTCAAAGTTTGATCAAACAGCCCAAATTGCTCCTAAACCAAGAAATCTATTGCCAAGAAAAAATATTCTAAAGAATCATCATCCTCACACTCATCTGAACCATTCCTAAGTTACAAAACACAACTTTTTCTCCATAAACCTCATGGATTTCGATGAACCCATAAGAGTGATGATCGAGTTCATTGCTCATCATTCAATCTCCATTCCCCTCACTAAAATCCCTGAACCACCTCTTCCACTCAATCTTTTGCACACAACGTTTACAAGAGTTAAGATCCATGATGGGGTTCTTGAAACCAAAATCACTGGTGACATAATCGTGCCCATTCACAAATCAACGTTTCTCAGGGCAATAGGCGTCAATGAAAACCCCAAAGGTTTTAAAGTTCAAGAACCTACCAACCAAGAATTCCAGCAATTTCTGAATCATATTGGGTATAATCAAGACTACAAAGCCAAGGAGTTCAAGAAGTCGTCGGTTTCCAATCTTTGGACCGTGCTAATGCACTTTATCATCAGAGGGTTGTCCAGAAAGCATGGTGGTACGGACACCTTGAGCAAGGATTGGCTGCAAAAGGTATAAAACATCTATTTAGGACACAACAATGCAGTTGATTTTCCGGAAGTGTTGTGGCAAGATTTCCGAAAGTTATCCATCAAACGAAAGAACAATGAGATTTCGAGCCCTAGGTTTTGGGCCCTGACAATCCAAGAGCTTTACAAAGATGGTCCGATCCAATCCCAGTTTCTACAATTCCGAAAGAGGTATATGTCTCTATCAAAATTATTAAACATTGCCGTATTTCGAACCAATATTCTTTTAGACCTATAAGACATTTATCGGAACACATGTTGGCCATAATACCTTCCAGATCCATTCATTTAAAACCTACTAGGAGACTTCGGTTATGTTCGACCCAACACAACCTGAACCTGTCTCCATTGAGCCTATTCCGAAAGAGTCCCATCCTACTGTGTTCAGAGGAAAAGTAAAAAGTCTGCCAAAAGGAAGACTTCTCTCTCTAAGCCAAATCCTAAAAGAGAACCAAATTCAACTCTTCCTCTCAAAAGGAAGGAGCTCATAACATTCAGGCTGACTCTGGCCATCCGTACACCACAACAACCCACTCATCCGAGGTACCCCTCAATGTTTCAAAATCACAAGCACACACACACACACACGGGGAGTCTGCTTATAATCCAGCCTCACCTTCCCAAAAAGGTGATGTTGGTGTTGAACAAAGTTCCTTGTAGCCCCTAGAACAAACCCACATGTCAGATTTGATTTCCCAATTTCTTCAACACAAGCATAGTCCGAAACCCCTGTTCCGGACCCCAAGTACTCGAAGACTGGAGCAGTCCCTCCAAATTCTCATGCAACAACTGGTATAATACCCAGTAAGGGTATAAAACGACCAGGTACTAATGATCCCCTTTGGGAAAATTTTGTCAACAGGGCACATTTGAGCCATCTGGTACTTACAAGATCCCAAGCTGAAGCTACACTCATTTCGATGTGAAATAGAGCCATTCAACGCAACCAGCCATTTGTTGCTCCAACTGACGATGAAACCGATCAGGAGTTTGCATCCAGAGAAACTCCAACAACTCCTCACAATAATTTCATCCAGACAGATTCGGATGAAGAGCCTTCCGAGGATGTAATGTTCATTGAAAACGGAGCAACTACTGATGATACTGAAGTGTTGCACACTGTTCGATTTCAATGCAAGCAATCCTCATCCAAATCACTTTTTATTTCGGATCCTCCTCGTCTACTCATGGTAATGAATCTGACTACACTTGTAAACTTCATGATGATGCTGCCACCCACGAATCTGGTCCTTCAGTTCCTCCAGTCAATCCGGAACCTAGCAAGAACAAACCTCATAATTCTAGTTCAGACACTGGATCTTCCGCAGGCGAGTACATTGATTTGTTTGCCCTCCTTGAAATCCAGACAAATGTGTTTGACACAATGAATAAGGTTAACACCATTGAGGCTTCCGTAGCCGGGCTTAACACCAAAATTGATGAGAAAATCTCCAGAATTGATTCCAAGCTTGATGTCATTCTTCAATCAATGTACGAAGCCAACAAGTCCGGACCCACTGTTGATAAACGTGAAGCTCAACTCGACCAACTTATCTCTCTCCAGCTCAAACATACCATCAAAGAAGTTGAACAAAAATATGATGACCTAGTTGCTGCCACCAATGACTTGATCAAGATAACTCATGTTCGTCATGAGAAACAAATTCATCGAATGGAGAAAGAGATCCAGAAGAAGGACGAAATGAACCTGAGTATGCAGCAAGTTCTCATTAAGGTTCTTCGAGCCTATTGGAACATTGTGGATGTTCCGAACAATAAGTTTGATGAAATGTTGTCAATCTTGCAGGACCTTTTTACCATCTCAAAGCTCAGGCCCCCATTGCTAAATCTTATGACACCCTCACCCTTCAACTCAACACCAACTTTCAGAAGGTGTTTGAAAATTTTCCAGATCTGAAAGTGTCTCTTATGCTTGCTCTGTTTTCCAGGTCCACCATTGCAAGAGGGGGATAAGGCACAAGTCAAACCTGGAGAACTGCCTCGGAATATCAACTCTGAGATGAAGATAAAAATTCCAATGATGAAGTCCAAGTTCTTTCTAGATTTCTAGGAAATGATGATGATGATGAAAAATCATTCATTACAAATGGAGTATTAGGTCTGCAATCTCCAAAGAAATTCCCAGCCAAGGTGCTTACAGAGGAAGAGAAAAGAATATGGTCTGCAATCTCATGGCCATCTACTATGTTGGATGTGTTTAAAATAAGTAGTCAAATGGATAAGGCTAACACCAAATTAACGGTTGATGCCTTCCGGGCCACTCCATCCATGCCGCCTCCAATTCCTACTCCCAAAATTGTTCCAATTGATGAAGGTTCTCCCCTCCGGACCCCAAACGGCATTACGTAAGAACCTCTTCAAACTTATCCTCCGGAGTTCACCATTGATGAAAACATGAAAAATATCATCTCGACACTCAACAAAGATAAGGGTAAGAAGCCCATCACTGAAATCCATTAAGCTCACTACTTTGGACCTCCACCAAAGAAAAATATTGGATGGTATTAGAAGGATATCAACAACTCCCTAGAGGAAAGCATCCGGATCCAGGCACTTAAAGATAATCCTGATCTAATGCGAGGTATCTTTCCTCTCTGATGAGAAGGAATCTTCCATGATGTCGACATAGTACCCTTCATGTACTATGACATTCCTTCAAAATATTTGGAATACCTCGATCTACCTCTCTCTCTGTACAACAAGTTCTACATCAAGTTTGCTCTTCTCCACCCCAATGATAATCCGAAGCTGATCATCCGGACAGAGCACGAAAGACTGAAAACCTTTTACTCTAAGAATGCACAGCCTCAAAAGGCAGTGTGGATGTGGAAGAGGCTAACAAAGATCTCAGGGTTTGGAAGGAACATCTTGACAAAATATGAACTCAAATGTGTACTATTCCGGTATCAAATCTTTTGGAATAAACCAACTCATCACACCATTACTGATGTCGATTTCCCTGCAATCAATCCGAATGACATTATGACCATTGCTGCGCACTTTCGGAGTCTTCAAAATAACTATATCAATATGGGTGCTTATCATGCTGCCTTAAGCTTTCTTAAGGACTATGTTGCGGAATTTGTCGATGAAACTACGAGCTAGCAAACTTGTTCGGAACCGAAAACTTCGTTGCCAAAATCGACTATGTTCTACCTGAAGCTGAATTGCTAGATGAAGGGCCCATTGATGAACCGGTTCTAGGGTTTGTTTACAAAACAAGAAAGACAAACAAGAAGGACTTCTTCCAAGTCCTTGACAAAAACCTAGTTCCTACTAGATCCCTTAAAATGTTTATCGGTTGTGCATCCAATTCCGAGGCTCCTGAACATGTCAAGGCAAAGTTTCTGAGTCAGTTGCAGTGGTATATTGATGTCAGAGAATGGTTGTTTAGAGCTTACACGTTCATCAAGGAAGAAGTGAATTGAGCTAACCTGATTGCTAAGTTCACTCATAGGGAGATTGTTGGATGGAGCTTGAAAGTGAACCTCTAGCAATATATAACCTTTTGAAGTTCCGAAATCAGTCTCAGTTCCGAAACAAGAATTGGTACTGAATCAGTTTGTAGTACGGACTAAAAGCTTGGCTCTGTATGAGAAGACCAAATGAAAGCATTCCGGAATGGATATTTTTTCCGGAATGTTAACTTGTCCGAATCAGTGTTTTGTCCGGATTGTATTAATTGTATTTGTCACTTAGCTTGATTTAACGTGTCATAGGACTTAGTCTCTTTTGTTAAACCTAGATAATAAGAGTGTCAAGAGTAACTCTATTATCTAGTCTCGTGTATGTAATTGGTTAGTACGATGTATCATGTTCTCCTATTTATAGCTTTCAATTTTGAATCAAGTGACAAATTATTAAAAAAAATAGCTTTATTCCAATCTTCTCTACTCTTGAAATCTTTTACTTAAAAACAATCCCATTGTTCTCCATTTATTATATTTACATTAATTGTATTTCTCACTCTTCATTTATGTCTTAAATATTTTGTTGAATGAATTTATTCAGACTTGACTGGTCTTCACAGAATTGACTAGAACATTCCTTAGTAAGAAGAAATTGATCTTAAGCATTAATTCAAGGTTTGAGTTTTCAACCTTGTCCCTAAGCATTAGATCGTTTGTTCTCTTAGTGACTTGAGAGTGACAGGGTGTATTGATGCCAGTTTTTAGACCGACAGAGATAATTTCCGCTCTCAGTCGAGTTGAGTATTTTCCCTGAATAGATAAGCAATTACTTGGAAAAGTTCCAAACAGGAGACTATAGCTGACTCAACGTGCGAATCAGAGTACATAGCAACAAGTGAAGCAGCAAAGGAGGCAAAATGGCTGAAGAACTTTATCAGAGATCTTGGAGTTGTGCAAGTTGTAAAGGAGCCTATGGAGATTTTCTGTGACAATGAGGGTGTGGTTTCTCTAACTAAGGAACCAAGGGATCATGGCAGATCCAGGCACATCGACATAAAATATCACTTCATAAGACATTGGGTGGAAGGACTCCTCGTGGTAAAGAGGGTATTGTCAGATGAGAACCTAACAGATCCACTCACGATGGGACTGGGTAGGGTTAAGCATTTGAAGCATTCGAGGAGCATTGGGCTGAAGGATGATGTTAGTTTTAATGATTAGATAGCTTCTTAGAAACTTGTAATAAATAAAATGTAATTGACATTTGATGATTAAATAAAAGGTGTTTCTTATTTATAAGTAAGGTTACTGTCTTATGTCAATTGTTTACAATTGTTTCAATTTTCATGTTTTGACTTCCAGAATAATAAGATTATTCAAACTATCCACAATCGATCATACTTTGGAAGTAGGTATTGAGGCAAGACTGTCATGAATTTGGCGTGTAGATTGTCTGAAGTGTTTAGACATAGCAAGAGATTGCTACAACATTCATGAGTGCTCATAAGGTCCAAGTATTAGATTAAACCCATGCTCACATGAATCACTTCATGGAATTTATCACGAGTGATTTTGAGACGATAATATCATATAGTCTTCAAACGAAGATATATGAGCTGTTGACTATGAGTTGGTTGTACATTGATAGTGTGGAAACACATCAGTAACTTGATGTTATAAAATACATTGTTGTGTATAATTTAACAACTAGTTAGTACAAGCAGATAATGTTAAAGTTTATTTTTCCTTTTAATTCTTGGAGGATTAAAAGCGATATCTTGGGCCCCTCGATGATTTTGTTTCAACTTATGTGTCGGGCCCGGTCAGAACTAAATTGATGTGTTCAGTTATGTTCTATGTCAAACAAATCGTAAATCGAGAAACAAACTATTGGAAAATAATTATGGCATTGTTCCATGTATTTTTCTGGCTGATATCTTGTAGAACAGAGGGTTACATGATCACTTATATAAAGGATGTGTCACTGACGTAGTCAGTGTTCGAGATCGGCTTTTGAAAGCTACGATTGCTAATCATTGATTTATTTAATCAGTCACCGTATATTTAATTGGTCTCTTTTGATCACTAAATTAATTCCAAATTAATTCTTGATCAATACTAATCCAAGTGGGAGACTGTTGAATTTAGTGTCTAAGCTCATAACTATAACTGGGATGTACTTGACCTGATTGTAGCATGGTCCTTTTGGATTACCTTCACCAGTGCAATTTGATAGGATGGACTTTTGAGAATAAGGCTATTATGATTTATTAATATATTATAGGTATAAATATATTAATAGAGAAATCATATTATTATTTAATTAGAATTGATCAAGAATTAATTTGGAATTAATTTAGTGATCAAAAGATACTAATTATATATATATATATATATATATATATATATATATATATATATATATATATACGAGGACTAATTAAATAAATCAATGATTCTTATAGTGTGGGCCAATGATCAATTGTTATTTGGGATGGGCTCAACCAATGTGATAGTCCATGGATAGTCCATGGAGCCTAATGTAATATGACAGGCCACAGTGCATTAGGGTTTGCAAAGATGTAGCCCTAGCATTTGTTACACTATAAAAGGGATCCCCTAGATCCAAAAACATCGATACCTATCGTTCTTAGAGTTTGATATTGATTTTGTGCTAACTAGCTTATTCTCTCAAGCCTCCTCTTGCATTTGGTGTTTGTGACACATTAGAGGCATCACACTTGAGGTGCTAAAGTTTTTAAAGGCCAAGAACTACAAGTACATCAATAGGTATTCATCTAATTATGAATTTTGTATTGTATATCCTCCATTGTATGCTAGTTAGGGTGTATGTTTTGGAAAATTGAAAATGCATGTATAATCAGAGAAAACATAGATCCAAAGCATCTAGGGTTGCATGTGCACCATAGGAGTGTTATAATGCTCAAAACCCTTTAAGCACTCCCCTGTTAGGATCCCAGACTATCACTAGCTGGCACTCATAGTCAATCAAAGCCCCAAACTGGATCAACCAATCTACACCCATGATCACACAAACATCTCCCATCGCGATAAGGATGAGTTCTATCAGATATCCAACATCGAAAATCTCTAATACATAACCCCGGTAGACATTAGCAGTAGAGACGGGACGCTCGTCAGCTATTGAGACTCTCAAGGGCCTGCTTAAAGTCTCTTGCGGAATACTAAACCCGCGACAAAATGATGATGACACAAATGATCGACAAGCACTCGAGTCAAACAACACAAGCGTAGGCACATAATTCACACGAAAAGTACCTACACAATTGATAATGTAAGCAAAATAAATGTAACGAACACATACCACCCACGATGTTTGTAGCTGCGCGAGCCTCCTCTATTGTCAACTGAAATTCTCTACCCCGAGTCCTGGTGCCTCGGCCTTCCCCTGTCGGCCATCAGTGATACACAGGGTCTCTGGAGTCTAAACCGCCCTAGATGTAAGCTGAATAAAATTTGCCTTCAATTGGCCTATCTGGTTGTAGCTAAAAGAAACCTGAAATCCCTTAGGTAAATCCCACACCATATGCCTGTCCTTACCACATATGTATCAAGCCGACTTGGACTGACACGGTTCATCATGCCCCTTGCCACACTTCCCATAAGTGTGGCCCTTCTGGCCTCCAACTTTCTGATCAGTGGGATTGGCCTGCTTAGTCGCCAGCTGCATCTGTATTGGTGTCCTGTCTCTCCCATGGATCTCCTTCTACCCCTAGCCTGGGACTCCAGCTCGATCTCTCTCCTCTTGGCATTGGTCTGTCAGTCAACTAATATCTAATACATGGAGTTTGTCATGAACTCTTAGGTATCCCTCGTAATAATACTGAAATACCGAGTCATATGCGCCAACTCCATGGATACCTACTTAGGGTAGAACCAAGATCTCTCATGAAACGTCCTAACGACCTTAGTCACCGTCTTTGTATTCTGCTTGAGAGATAGGAACTTTTGGGAAACCTTTCCCACTCAAATGTGGGTATAAATGCTTCCCTTAACATTGCAGTAAACCTCTCCCAAGTCATCCCAACATGCTCTGGAAGTATGTAGTCAAACGTCGCAAACTTCCATCAGTCCTTCGCTCCAAAGCGAAGCAGGTTTAATGCGAATTGAACCCTCAAATTCTCCACACAGGAGCAGGTACAGAAACATCCCTCAATGTCAAAGATCCATCTCATACAAGCAATTGGATCCTAGGTCCCATCAAACACGGGTCGCTTCGTGTTGGTGAACTCTAATTCCAGTAGTACAGGCCCAAGACTACCTTCCACACCAATTTGTATTTGTCTCGAATCGTATCCTCGAGACCTCAGGAAATCTACCTCCTCACATCAACGATGGACTCACCCTACTGGGTCCTTAGAACCACAACCATACGTCTAGACACTAGCTCTAGACTACTCCTAGCATTGCTCTGCCTCACGAGAGCTTCATTGCCCTCGCTATTTGCTTTGCGTATGCCAATTGTACATTGTACGAGACTTGATAGACATTTGAATAAATGATCCTACCTCAAATCCGTAACAAAACAAGGAATAGGAAGAAAGCCTAAATCAGACACTGTAAAACTATAAAACCCTAACTATATACAATTGTGTAGCATACACTAAGAAAATAATAAAGACATATTTAATCTCATAAGGGATGAACTCCTAGGCTAAGGCATCATAAATCATGCAACATGTTCACACTAAATCTGCAAGAATCCTTAGCCTAACCTAGCTAGCATGCAATTCTATCAGCTCATAATATAAATATTTCTACTCTGCACTATTCAAAATGTAAATTAAGGTACTTTGGGAAGCTGTCGCGCAAGCACTGGTCGATTGTACACATTGGTTCTTTGGGTTTTTCCTACTATAAAAGTCTTCATTTCTTGTTATGTTATTTAAGAAATGTTCAGATCCTTAGTTACAGTTTGGAATCACCCAGAGGTTCATCCAAATTCCTCAAACCAGGGCGCTAATACCAAGTTGTAACACCATAAATTTTAAACCAAAATTTTCATTTTTTAAATTACCAAAAATCATAATTTCACAACCAGGTTATCAAATATAGGATCATCCCAAAATAAAAAGTAGCATAGTTACCAAAGTTCATAAACATGTACCGGTAGTAAATTCCCCAAAGCATATGTACAACCAGACCTTCGCCTTCTCGCGGTCCTGTGAAATATCTGCCATATATAAATCAACAATTCTAAGCACGAAGCTTATTTATTTCCCCAAGATATCACGTATAACACAACATAAATAAACAACTATGGGTTATCCACAACCCTAGGGCCATCAGTAGTCCCGGTGAGGTAATAGCACGCACGATGGGTTATCAGCAACCTTGGTTGGCTATCAGCAACCTTGGTTGGCTATCAGCAACCTTAGTCACGTATACTTATCATAATATAGCGTAACATAGGAGCTAGACCTAGGTTGTTATCATAATACAACCAAGCTACCATACATGTAAGAGTAAGTGAGGAGACTTACTTGATACTCACGCCTTGAAAAACCTATAACCCGAACTGCCAGATCTAGATTCCGCCTAGTCAACAAAATAATTAGCCTTAATTAATAATTAAGTTTCAAAACTCACCTGTGAGTCAAAATCCCTCAAATAAACCTTCTAAGGGAAAAGGACCATTTTGCCCTTCCCGTGGTCCAAAAACCCTAAAACTTGACCAAGGGTCAAAGTCAACGAAAGTCAACGCTCAGTATGTATGTTGCGCGTTCCACTCCTAGGCGTATAACTAGGTCAACATGCATCAGGGAAGAATTAGGCTACACTACGCGTAGCCAGGAGTACACCCGACATACTCCATTAATCTCCAAATCCACTAATTTGTTGTCTTAATACTTTAAGACAACCAACACAACAACAGATCTGGCAAATTTAAAGACTCTTAAGCCAAAAAGTTGTGGGCTTTAAACCATTGCATGGCTAGGAAAGGCTCAAAGCATCACTTCATCCATTCTAATCTACTTTACTCATTCATGAGCCAAATGGGAAGATCAAGCAAGCATTTTTATAAATTTAGATGTAGTAGTATGCATGAAAGGACAACTTAAACCCTCTGAAGAGTCCCAAACTCAAAAAGGTCCAAACTTGGGGACTATTAGCTCATAAATCTTAAACCAAAGAGATCTAGAAGAACACTAGTCAATGTACATGCTTTATGCCTAAAAATGATGCACAAAGGTGGGAAGTTTTTGGATCTCCAAGCTTGCTAGCACCTTCTTCTTCTTCTCTAACCTCCTCTTTCAACTATAAGAGCCAAGAACACTCAAAACTTGCAATAACACATACACAATCCACATACATGAGATTAGGGTTTATACAAGGGTTGGAGGCTAATAAGAGTGACTAAAAAGAAGCCATAATGTTCCTTAAATAGGGACAAACCTTAAGATTAGGGTTTTACATCTGAGTTAGTACGCCCATCATACCACATGTACACCCAACACACTAGCTAGCTCTCTGTAACCATGCAGGTTGCAAGAGTACACTAAGCGTACTCATATATACCCCCACATACAACCTCTTTTGCAAACTTTTTCTATTAGGGACCAAATGCAATACTTTTGATAAAGATTCGAATAATTATAAAATGTACCTTATTTTAGGATGTTACATTACGTTTTTTTTAATATGTTCATACTAGGAATGATTTTTGAACAACAACACCTTTTTATTTCTATATTCCTAATGATATCATAACATGTGAAATTAGTGGTCCTAGAATGGTTCACTTAGATGAAACCATTAGTACACAAATTGATACTATGCCTTACACACAACATGAAACTATTGATGATATTAGATGTTATCATGCAAACAATTGGCATCACTTATTAGATATTTTTGTTATTGGATATTGGAATGGTAAGTTGTGATGTTTTCATTATGAATTATTGTATTGGTACGATCCATCCATATCATTGTGCTCCATTTTAGCATGTTTAATCCATGAGAGAGTTGAGAATTACTTTTAAACCATAATAATCAGTTGTAATAATGGGAGTGGCTATGAAATAAGGTCTAAAGACAATATGAAATATTAGTGACATCATGGAGATGGATGTAACTTAGTAGAAGAGTCAAATTCACACATATTCATTGTTAATGAACATTAAAAGACCTACCTTGGTTCATGGATCAACATAATTAAGTGAAATCTTAGTAAGTAGTTTCTCAATTTCCTTCGACCTAAGGTGTATGTAAGCTGCTGAGTGAAGTAGTGTTATAACTTTATGTATGTCAAATATCGCTCAAGAACATGATACTTGTAAAGACTACTATCAAATATGACATGAAAATTATGAGAACACATATGTAAGGTACGAGATTCATTCCTCTAAAAATTGGAATTTGTTATTGTTAAATGTGACTCGAGGATCGGGATAATATTCATTGAGTATTTGGAGCATTTAGAACTAAATGGACCACTTAACATTCATGGAGAATGTGACAAAGGAACAAATCATTTGAGCTGGATTTCGATCATCTGAAAAAGGAACGGATTAAGTGTCAAAGGAACGGATCATCTAAATGGGGTTTAGAGCAACTTGGAGTGGCTTGGGGAAACTTGGAGTGATTTGGAGCAACTTGTGGCAACTTAGAGCAACATGATGCAACATGGTCCAACATGTTGCGCCATGAAGATGTTGAGCAATGAAGATGCGGAGCCATGAAGATGTTGAGCCAAGTAAAGATGTTGGACCAACATGGAGAAGTTGATCCATTAAAGAGAAGTTATGCCATCTTTAGGAGATAATAAGCCAAATATGAAGGATGTTGTGCCTTCCTTATACAGGATGGGCCAACATCGTACATGTTATGTTATCTTGGTTTTTTGATGAGACATGATATCCCTGATCAGCCACGTATGCTATGAAATCCTCTATGATTCTCATAAGTTGGTGATGCTCAATGAATACACCATTTTGTGCCACCATGATGGATATTGGCCCACTAGTTTCCATGATGTGCCACATGTGCATCATGATACTCCACTTGGGTACAAGGTGCTCCATTATGTGTGTTGCTGATGCTCATGGATTGTATGACATGGAAGAATGCTCCAGAAGATGTTGCATGGAAAATCATGATTGGATGACACAATTTATAGGAATATGGTCCAATGGGCTTGGCCCATTAGGGTTTACGTCTAATTCCTCAAGTATAAAAAGAGATTCATACTATTTCATTTGGTATCTTGAATTATATAGTGATAGGCGAATCTCTATTTAATTGTACTTGTAACTGCTTTTTGAGAGCTTTAAAATAAAGAATACCCCCTCTAGCCCATAGACGTGGATCAACTTGATCAAACCATGTAAATACCGTGTCTTGTATGATTTTGGTTTTGCAAATTATTTGCTTACTTCATACCAAGTGATATCAGAGCTTGGCATGTGGCATCAGATCTATTTTGAGTCTTTATAAGTATCGACTAAGTTCCTAACAAGTGGAATCAGAGGTACGATTTGTGTTCCTATGATTGAAAATGTCTACTCACAAGTTTGATTTGGAGAAATTCAATAGTTTAAATGAATTCACTTTATGGAAAGTGAAGATGAAGGCTCTTATGGTTCAACAAGGATGTGCAGCGGTACTGGAAGGAGAAGCAAAACTGCCAAAGGACATGGTGGCTAAATGGAAGGTGGTTATTCTTGCAAGAGTGCATAACACTCTTTTGTTGAGGTCGACAGACGATGTACCGAGAGAATTCTTGGATTAAATGAGTGCATCTGGGTTTTGGGAGAAATTGTGTGACAAGTATCAAAATAATTCTCCTATGAATAGGCTGTATTAGAAGCAACATTTGTATACTCTTAGGATATCGAAAAGCACCCAAGTGAAGGATCATCTTGACAACTTCAATATGATCATCTTGGACTTACAAGGTGTGAACATTAATATTGAAGTTGAAAATCAAGAACTTATCCTCTTATATTCACTACTGAATTCTTATGAGAATTTTGTTGATACCATGTTATGTGGTAGGAAAATGATCATTGTGAATGATGTGAAAGATTCTTTGATGTCCAAAGAACTAAAAAGAAATTTTTTAATTGGAGAAGAAGTTTCCAGTTCTGGTTTGTTCGCAGGCAAATGAAGAACATCAGTTAGAGGTGGTGGTAACTAAAGGAAAGTCAAATTCCGAATCTAAAGCCCACATAAAGTGTTACAACAAGGAAAAGGGGCACTTTATAAGATACTGTTCATTGCTAAATAAAGGGAATAATGGTGTTGGATCAAACAAAAACAATGTTGTTGTGGTTCGAGGAAATTCTGATGACAAAATGATGGTGAATTTTTTATTGTATATACAACTATTTCTACTGATGCTTGGGTCTTGGAGTCTGGAGCATCCTGTCATATGACATGAAATCGTAAATGGTTTCGACTCTTTCAAAGAGTGGAATGAAACATTCAACATGGGTGATGATTGGGTGAGCAATATCAAGGGCACTAGCACAATGAAAGCTAGATGCACGATGGTATAGTTAGGAAACTTGATTGATGGTTCGTCCTTGAGCTTCGAAAGAATTTGGTTTCTCTTGGCACTTTGGTGAAGGATAGATTGAACTATTCTGGAAAGGGTGATTGGTTAAGAGTCTCCATGGGTGCTCTTGTAGTTATGAAGGGAAAGATGAATCCTCATGGAATTTATATCTTGGATGGCTATACGTTTGGGGGAAAGGTGACTATATCCCAATCCTTGGATTAGTATGTGAGCAAGGAGGAGTTGTTTGGTGGAGATGCAACTGGAAATGCTAAACCTGATGAAGCTTGTGTTCAAGAGATACAAAGCAGGGTGAAGTTTGCCTCGGTTCAACACTTAAGCAAGGAGATTCCCGAGTGTGTACATTCGGATCAATAGGTTCCCTCTCCTATGCATACTCATGGTGGATGTCAATACTTTGTGAGTTTTATCTATGTTTAGTCAAGGAATACCTGCTTGTATTTTATGAAAACAAAGGATGAAGATGAAGTGTTTGGGCGGTTCAAGGAGTGGAAGATAATGGTTGAGAAACTGCTCAAGAACCATGTCAGGTCATTCATAATATAATAGGTTGGATTTATGCAAGGCTTTATTTGATAACTTTTACAAAATAGAAGGTACAATGAGGCATCACACTGTACGACTAACACCACAACAAAGCAGAGTGGCAGAACAGATGAAAGAAACCGGTGAAGCATGCTCAATGAATGTGATTTTATGCAAATTTATCAGAGAAATTATGGGCGGAAGAAGTCAACACTACTTACTATCAGGTGAGTAGATCTCCATCAACTGCAACTGATTATAAGGCTCTTCAAGAGGTGTAGTATGGAAAAACCCTCCAAGAATTTGGGTTTACAAATGTTTGGATGCACTGCTAAAGCTCGTGTGAATGATAGTAAACTGGACTCGATGGCAATGAAGTGCATATTTCTAGTATATGCATTTGGAGGAAAGGTCATCGTCTATGATATACAGAAGAAGGAAAGACTCCAAATTTCATTATTAGCAGAGATGTGACTTTTGAATCTACAATGTATAACAAGAGAAGAAGTGGTACAAGTTTTGTGGGGGAATGCTCAAGGTGCTAGCCAAAAGGTGGAGTTTGAAACAGAAACCCTACACATTTTTGTGATAAATATGGAACAACAAGGTAACATGGAAAAACATAGACATGAGGAATCCACTGATCAACCTATGAAAGAAGTGTCTACTGATGTTGATGCCATGAAAGACAACTTGAAGAAACTTTTGGAGACTGAGCTTGTGATGAACGATTTAGGAGTTGAAAAGAATATAACAAGGACAGAGATATGGATATATAGAAGAACAAGATGTTTATACATTTCTCACTGTATTGAGAAAGTATTACGGGCGTTCTATCGTGATCAATCCAAACATGTTGGTGCTTCTTTGGCGTTTCGAGGAATTCGGGGAAAATCTCATCAGGAAGAATTGAAGTGGACCTTATGACACTTGAATGAAATGCTTGATGTTTGTATGGTGTATGGTAAAAATACACAACATACAAACTTGGTTGGATTAATAGATTCGGACCATGAAAGTGATTTGGAGAAAAGTAGTTCATTAGTTGTATTTAGAGTCTTCTTTTAAAGGTGAAGAAACCTATAATGTTATATCAAAGGTTATGCATTCAAAAGTCTGGTGACAAGGTCATTGCCCAAAGAGAAGTTCAATCTTTACTTGGACTTGGTTGATGGTTGTAGGAGGTAATCCCCTTCGGGGATTGATGGAAGAAATGGAGAGAAATTTCGTGTTTGATGTGGAGTTCAAAGGATGCTCAAGTCAAGGTGGAGATTTTTAAATGTGACTCGAGCATTTGGAACATTTTCATGGAGTATTTGGAGCACTTAGAACTAAATGGAGCACTTAAGGTTCATGGAGCATGTGATAAAGGAATAGATCGTCTGAGATGGCTTTGGATCATCTGACAAAGGAACATATTAAGTGCCAAAGGAATGGATCATCTAAAAGGGGTTTTGGAGCAACTTGGAGAAACATGAAGCAACATGGTCCAACATGTTGCGCCATGAAGATGTAAACCCGTGCATACGCTGAGCCAAGTGAAGATATTGGACTTACATGGAGAATTTGAGCCATCAAAGAGAAGTTGTGCCACCTTTGGGACATATTGAGCCTAACATGAAAGATGTTGCGCCATCCTTTCAAAAGATAGGCCAACATCGTAAATGTTTTCCCATCTTGGTCTCTTGATGAGCCATGATATACCTGATGAGCCATGTATGTTATGAAGTCCTATATGATGCTCAAAAGTTGGTGATGCTCAAGGAATACACCATGTTGTGCCACCATGATGGATGTTGGGCGACTAGTGTTTAGGAGGCGCTACTTGTGCATCATGATGCTCCACTATGGTACAAGGTGCTCCATCATGTATGCGGATGATGCTCATGGGTTGTATGACATTGAAGAATGTTCTTGAAGATGATGCATGTCAAATTATGATTGGCTGACATCATTCGTGGGACTATGGGCTAATGGGCTTGGCCCATTAGGGTTTTAGGTCTGATCCCTCAAGTATAAATAGGGATACATACTAAGTCATTTGATATCTTGAATTCTAGAGTGATATGCAAATCTCTGTGTAATTGTACTTATAACCTCTATCTGAGAGCTCTAAAATAAAGAATACTTCCATCCTGCCTGTGGACGTAGGTCACCTTGACCAAACCATGTAAATATTGTGTCTTGTGTGCTATTGGTTGTGCAAATGATCTCTTTCACTTCCTAACAAGTGGTATTAGAGCTTGGCATGTTGCATTAGATATGTTATCAGTGTTGACAAGTATCGTCAACTATCGTTTGGGTCCCTGAATGAATCTAAGTGTGTGGCCAGATAATTGTGATTGATATTATCAAGAAACTAGTTGTTGAAATTATATGACATTGAACTTATATGTGACTCATGTTTAATGATGTAATAACGAAGGGATATAAGTCGATGATTTTTTATCATTAAGAAATTAATGAATGTTTTGAAGGGACAAAAAGTCACGTATCTTCATAGACAATGACGTGTCGCTATACGCTTACTATTAGCAATATAGTTGACCTCTGTGTCACTTGCACACGTATACGTCTGTTGGAATCAATCTACAAAGAACAAATATTTAACTATAGCGTTGTTCGTATTCTAACCCTACTATATTTTTAGTTTCAACGTTGTCAATTTATACCTAAAAAGCCTTAACATTGTTGCCACATAGCCTAAATTTCCAAAATGAACTTGCTTGATAGTATATTTTTGATCCTTTGTTGATTGTTAAATGTACTCAAACAAGAAGGATTAAGGATCGGTTGCTTGCATTGATGTCCTTACCTTGATGTTATAGTGAGACTTCGAGCATTGTTTTCGAGAACAATGACAAAATTAATAAGGACACCAATGGACCTTTTATATGTCGTGATTGTTTGTCTTATACTTGAGTCGCTAGGGTGTATTTGGCGGTTGGCATTGTTATTTTGTGATATTGTGATATGAGATGAAAAATAACTTATAGTGATATACATGTATATCCTTGTTTTCTTTTACAGTTTCGAAAACTCAGCAAATAACACAACTATTGGGATACTCCTCTACACTCTGGACACAGTAGTGCTGTGTCATGCAAGGATTATAGGCCCTATAAGCTTCCACCCATTTTTTAATAGCCTCCTCCTCCTCCTTCTTCTTCTTATCTTTATCGTCGTCTTTCTTATCCCCGTCTTTCTTATCGCCGTCTTTCTTATCATCGCCCTCTTTCTTCTTTTCTTCTTTGGCTGGTCCAACGGTCACTATCTCTGTGTGCCAATGTTTTTTAAGTTTTCCGACGATACAAACCGGATCAACATCACCGATCACCGTCAATTTCTTGTCTTTCATGTCCATAGCTAAGGACTCGATCCCTGTAAAAGTCTTGTGAGTTTAGTAAAACTTGTTGTAGTGGAATGAAAACAAAACAAACAGAGTATTAACCTGAAAGACTTGAAACTGCCTTCAAAGCCTTCCTTTTCTGTTTATCATCGTGTACACCCACCTTCACAACTACTTTCTGAAAGTCAATACAAGAAGATGAAAGTTAAGGTTAAGAATGATAACACACGAGGCTAGAATGCATACAAAAACAGATTATATTGAAGATGACGATGATGAGTTTTGGGAAAAAAGTAAACGTTTTTCTGTGAAATCATTGACAGTAGGTAAAACCTAGGAAGAAATAGAAGTAAGATTGAAATGGAAGGAAAAGAAGAGACAAATTCTTGGCTCTATGTGTATGATTTTCCATATTTTGTAAAAATAGAAGAGATGAACCAGGGAACATGCAAGAAGATCATCAAGAAACAGAGTTGGAAACTCAATCCAAGTCCAAAGTATGATCAGTTGAGGTGTTTTTTTTTTTTGAATATTTTGTGTCATTGAAATCGAAAGAAACAGAAGAAATTTTACCTTGGCTTCACCCATGTTGATAGAAGTATAAGGAGTTGAATTGAAACGAAGGAGAGTTCAACTTGTGGTGGAATAGCTGAGTAAACTCCGTGTGTTTATTTTATAAGACGAAGGAGGGAAGGCGAGTGGGAGGAACAGTGAGAATTTGACAATTACTCGTTGAACAAATGACATTAGAAAAATATCATAAAGCCAAAACAACATTCAAATTTTGCAAGAGGGGTTAGAAAATAAAAGGAATTCTTAAAGACTTTGGACTTAAAAGCTTGTAAACGCAATTAGACCAAGTCCTTTCATACTGTATTTTCTAGAATCATTGAGAATGATTTAGGACTCTTAGCAAAAGTTAACAAGTTAGTATACCAATCATTTTAATCTCTTAATAATTCAAATAAGGGAGGGTTTTTCATCGGTTCAAAGGCCCTTCAAACGATTTTGTGTCGTTCAAAGGTTGTATCAAATGCGTTGATTATGTTTGATTACAAGAGATAAAATTGATAAATTTTGATTCGGTTTGGTTTTATGGTTTAATCTTTAAAGCAGAAAAAGTGTTGTAAATAAAAGGATTCTAACATAAAATATCTAGAAAAATATCATCACAAAGAAACTATGGATTGTTTTTATCATTTTTAATATAGATAACAATTTTAGTACAAGATTAATATATATCAACTCAAGTTTAAACGAATATGTTTAGCAACCAAACCAAACCAACCAAGTTGTTTAGTCTAATTTAGATATGTATGTTTGATGGTTTGCTGACGACTATAAAATTGCATCAAGAGTTTGCAAGTCAATGCCTCTACCAAATACAGAATAAAAAAAAATGGTCAATTCAAGGAAACAGAAAAGGACAAAAGGCCATTTTCCTGTATGTCACTGGCTTCGTCATCTTCCATGGATGGAGAGAGGGCGTCTTCAAAAGGCAAATCTCTTCCTCCAATTATATTTTGAGTAATTGCTTTACACATTTTCAAATGCTACAATTTGTTGGAAAGTATGATTTGCCTGCTTTTTTCCTTGTTGTAATCCTCTTCTACCCGTATGATTAACCCTCCAAGGGATGAACACAAGATAGTAGTTCTCAAACGAACGACGAAAAAGATTCTGGAGCATCTTCGGGAGTCGGTATTCTTCCTCCAAAGATTATAGTACCTAATACTTCCTTGGGCGCTCTAAGATGATCAGATTTATAAGTAAGTATCTCTTGTAAAATATAAGCAACCCCAAACCCCTGTAAAGCCCAAACATCCATTTCTCCTACCCGTTGTCCCCCTTTCTTGGCCCTTCCTTTAAGGGGTTATTGTGTAAGACGTGAATAGCGCCAAAAATATGTTAAAATGTATAAATAAATAAAATTCTTCAAGATTAACACTGGTTTGCATTATATTTTCTAACTTCGTATGTTTGAGTGTAGGATTGCATATAAAAGGGCTTAAAATGAAATATCTCTTGTAGCAGCGGTGTTTTGTATGTTGTGCATGGAGGGTGTAGAATAAAGAGCTTTTAAGGGGAAGGAGTTATCTTGCACAATCTTGCAAATATATGGGTTATGGGTCGTTTCTTTTATTGTTGAAGCCAAGAGAAACATGGGTTACCATGACTCGTATCTTACCCGAACCAATAGTAAATAACTACGGGGTGAGTCTATTTGTCCCGTATGTGCGAGTGAGATTTTTGTTTATCTTTCATTGAGTTCTCTTTGGTCTTATTATCCCATCTTCTACATTATGATATCTATGGTTTTACTATGACACTATGTATATAGTTTCTTTACTTATATATTATGGATCTAGAAATACATTTGTGAGTGAATGAGGGATTATGTAGTGAGATGTTTATTTTGTAAACATTTTCATATATTGATTTCTTATGTGTTTTACATAGTATAGGAACACAAGTTTTCTTGATTGGTTTTTAAATCATCTATGAATTTCGTGAGGTTTTTAGGCGTTGATATGTATATTTTTTATTCTTTTTTACAGTGTTTTGTTCATAGGAAAATTAGGGTTTTCTATCATTAGAAACTTAGGGTTTTCTCAGATTTTTTCTTATGGATCTTGTTATTTGTTGGTCAGTCATCTTGATCGACCGTGTTCCTTTCTTTTACATTGTTTGTTCTTTATTTTCTGTTTAGATTTAGCATATTCATGTTCATATGTCTGGATTTAGTTATTGCTTTTCTTGATCGTGTTCTTTTGTGGTTTCTTGATGTATGTTAGTGATGGGATGTCAAATCCACCAAGAAAATTACACTCATTTTCTTATAGATAAAACGTAATATAGTATTAAAAAAGTAATCGATCCATGGGGATATGGTTGTATTCAATCATTACTGCAATCCAATTGTACATGTGTAAAAAAATAACTAACTACAATTAAACTAAAAGGGGTTTTATGAATTGTTTGAAAAATAAACGACTTGAAGAATTAAGATGCTTGCAATTAAGCAAGATGGTGAGATTCTCAAATATCAGAGAGACTTGGTTAACTAAGACAATTCATCATAATGAACATTTGTGCGTTTATCATTAGGATTCAATATGTAAGATTATCATTCACACCAAATTGGTTATAGCAATCATGAAGCACAATATGCCATAATTCTTCAAAGGTGGTATCAAGGTTAAGGAAGCCCACAACACACCTTCATAATCATAATCAAGCACCCAATTGAAGCAATTTATTAGCCTTAAGAATGAAGGAATTTCTAATTCCGAGAGGATGTTAATGTTTACATCCATAAAGGAGTCATGATACATAAGCTAGAGATGATTTCTACCATCATAAAGCCATTATTCTAAGAAAATTCAATGATTTATTGATAAATCAAAGAAATGAACCAACAATTGCTCAATCAAGTACCAAGCTCAAGATAAAGTATTAAACAAGCATAAGAATTATGATCTAAGAATCAATAACATTATATAAATGACAATCAAACATGAATCCTTCAACGCCTACAAATATCCATGGGTTTTAGCCCAAGTCAACCAAAAAAAGGAGTTAGCCAATCATGGCAACCAGACAATAATCATAAAAGTATTTTAACATCAAGAAATTAGCACTTACTAGAAGAATGAGAAGATGATAGCTCTAGCTCTCCAAAATCGATTTCAAGATGCTCCAATGGTGGAAAATTCGAAGTGTGTGCTACTAGACCTAATTCCTAAGGTAAATCATGAGCCAAATGACAAAAAAATACCCCCTAGTTGGGCAGTTGCATAGGTACCCACTCACGATTGCACGGGTAGATACCCTACCCTCGGAAATAATGTTGAAATGCTATTGGTTCCTCCTTCCACTAATCCACCCCACTATCTTAGATTCCCTTGGTCCCTCCACACTTCACATGATTCAAAATGAACCAATCATCTTCAAGCTTCAAAACTGATAGTCCAAGCCCATCTTTAAGTATTAATGATCCATTTTCAAAAGTCAATCTCATCCAAGTCTTCAATGCACCAAACCTAATTCTTCCAAAATGGATCAACAAAGCCCAAAAACTCCTCGTAAGCTGTAACACCCATTTCTTAGGTACTTTTCATTTATGGATATAAGTATAAAATTCTTGAAAATATGGTCCTACATGATGTGTAGGTGGTTTTTTGCACCGGATGTAGAAAGGAGAGTGGACGCAGACATCTAATGCCCTACGCGAGGCGTACCATTATGTAATGTGTAGCCTTTAGTGCTTTTTGGTGCATTTTGAAGAAGGAGGAGTCTATCATAGCGGTTATGTGTGGCTAAATCTTGAAGATCCAGAGCTTTCATCTCATTTCCAACTACAAAAGGTCGATAGCTTGAACCTTTATGATTCCTTAGGTTAGATCTAGGATATGTTATGGATTTGCATGCTTTTGGTCCCATGAGTTTGGGTTTGTGAGTAACTATTACTCCAGAGCTTAAGTTTGTCATTTCTTGTTGATTCTAAGGTTCATGTCATAATAATGGGATATCGGTTGCTATCTTTCACCCATGCAAGGGTTTGAGATCATTAGAGGATGTTATGGAACCATGGTTTGGTCTTAAGATCCATTAAGCCATGCAAAGGCATAAAGTTAGGAACTTTATCACTTTAAACATTCATTAGGACCAGATATGATATTTATACGGGTTGTCTTTACAAATTAAGAACTAAAATGGAAAATGACTTATTGGCGTCTACGCGGTTCGTAAAATATCCTTTGCCTGATGTAGCTTTGAGTTTTCATGATTAGGCCCTCTACACAGGGCATATAGGAATGAGGCACGTAGAGCATAGCACCAGAAGGCATGTTTAGTCACTTTGGGACATTAGGTGATGTTTGGCAGGGTCTAGAATGTAATTGACTCTTGATTATGGATTATCGCCTTAATTGCTAAGTAGGGTTGTATTGGATATGTATCGTGTGAGGAGGTTCTCATAACAGTAGCTCATGTGTGATACTTATCTGTTATCGATTGAGGTGTGTTTCCTCATTATACTGTAGGACAGTAGCTGTTATTAAATTACTTGTTTCTTTGTTACTCTTGCATATTATGTATGTTGGGAGAGGTCAATTATGTATTTTTGGCGGGGCTTATTTGCTAGGCGGGCCCGATGTATATATGGTATGCGGTATTTTGGCAAAATTACTAAGCTTTGTGGTTACAGTTTATGGTTATGTTTCAGGTACCTCAAGTTCCAAAGGGAAGAGCTTGACGTGAATGTATCGCATTCACCAATGCTTCACATTTTATGACTAGTTTTGTACTCTGATAAATATTTGATACATTTCTCTACTTTGATGACCTCTTGGAATAAATGAATGGTTGTTTTGGTTGACTTAAAAACAAAATGTTTACTTAGTATTTTGGGATGTAACAAGTTGGTATCAGAGCCTTGGTTTGATAGATTCATGCACACTCTTGAGTGTGTCTGAACTTAAACTGCAAAATTGGTAAATTTTCAGAAGAAAATGAGCTTCTAAAAGGGTTTTTATAAAAGAAAAGGGAATGCGATGTGTTAGGTGCTATTTGTGCACCTTTTTGCACACCTTTTAGTCCCATTTTATGCATATATTTAGCAAAATTGTTCTTCCTTTTCCTTGCATTTTATCATATTCATTTTAGTCTCTAGAAAAACCTTATTTGCACACTTTTATATCTTTTTCAGGTAAACCGGAGGTTGGAACGCGCTTTGGGAAGTGTCGGGAAGCATTGGTGGAGATTTCGGGATGATCCGGCGAAGAACTAAAAAGTTGGAAAAATCAAGTTTGGAATTGGAGTCAGAGAGGTACACGGGGCGTGTTTGACCAAAATGGGAGCTGTTGACCATGCTGAACACGACCCGTGTCAGTTTAGTGCAAATCAACACAGGGCGTGTTGCTGAACACGACCCGTGTCAGTTTAGCCTATGTTAACACGGGCCGTGTTCGACCCAGAAACCAACTTTTGGCAGTTTTCCTATCTTTCATATTACGGGTTGAGGGTTATTTGGAGAAAAATAGAACATACCAGAGCACCATTGGAGGAGGATTTTCAAAGGTTTTTGCAAGGGTTTGATTAGCAATCATTTGGAAACATTATTTCTAGTATTTGTAAGTTGTAATTGCACTTTAATTCCATCTTTTATTCTTGTGATCTTGTTCTAGCCATGTGTGGCTAGAACCCTAATTTCTCCAATTTCATGTTTTGACTTCTTGGTAGTGACTTCATTCATATGACATGATGTTTGTTCTTAATTTCTATTTAATGAATTTGATTTTGCTTCAATCGAATGTTTGATTCTAATTATGATTCTTATTGGCCATTTGAATTAGGGTTAGGTCATTCAAGTTATCTCTTTTACAAAATCCGTAATTGTTTTGTGAAATTGAACAAGTAACAAGCATTAAATTGATCTCTATTGAATGAATTTAGTGTAAATCTTATTCATACACTTTTACACTCCCGAGCTTATGAGGAGTATTGGGTGTTGTTGGGAACATTCACATAAAGCTTCATTCAATCTTATAATCTAATCCTAAGAGCTTGTTTAGATTAGGTTAATAAGGTTAGGATTAATCAAAGAGCTTGTTTTGGTTAATTAATATGGTGAATGGGAAGTGTTAGAGCTTATTAGCACTTTCAAGTACCAACTTAGATAGAATTGAACGAATATTGTGTCATCTTGGAGTCACATTGCTAAATTGTCATACATGGAGTTGGAGTCCTCACAAATTCTGAACTTAATTCACGCACTTAATTGATTGCTTATGTTTTTAATTGTTTGTTTAATCATTACATTCTAAACCCCCCTCTCTTTTTACTATTGGTGACTATAGTACCTTGTGCAAAGAGGTATAGACTAATTGTCCTGTGTATCTGTGGATCGACCCTGCTTACCTTGTACTACCTTTTAGTGCAATATAGTGGGATTATTTTGGAGTATATCGTACCCCTTTATTTGTTGGGTTTGACACCCCTAACAAATTGGCGCCGTTGCCGGGGACAAGGTGTTACTAATTGTTTATGCCTAGATCTTTTCGTACAGGTACACCATTGCCAATTGATTCGGAAATAGAGAAGACTGCAAAGAAGTTAAGGAAGCAAGCCAATCTTCGTAAGAGGCAACCGGGTTCCGGGACTTCTTCATCATCTACTCCCTCGGTCATCAACATTTGGGAGGACATACCCCTCTCAAGTGTATCCACATCAGAAACAGAAAGTCTCTCACTCTCATCACAACCATCTTCACCCAACAATACCACTTCACCTTCTTCACCTATTCATAATATCCTAAACACTTCGCCTACAGAAACATCACCCACTTCTCAAGCCATGGCAGACATCCCTGGAGGAAATCCGCCTCCAAACCCACCACCCGAACAAACCCTCCGCCAATGGTCAAGACAAGAGGTGACTCAACAACCTCTTTGCATCACATACCCAGCCGCCACCAACTTGGAACTAAAATCCGGGCTTATCCATTTACTCTCAACTTTTAGAGGATTGGAGAACGAAGATCCTCACAAGTTCCTCACCGAGTTCCATGTAGTATGTGTGGGTATGAAACCACACAATGTCACGGAGGACCAAATCAAGCTTAGGGCATTCCCCTTTGCGGTGCAAGATGCAGCCAAAGACTGGCTTTATGACCTCCCACCGGGGACGGTAACTACTTGGGTAGATCTTGCAAGGTTGTTTTTGGATAAGTACTTTCCCGAGATGAAAGCTTCCGCCCTACGGAGGGAAATCATTGGAATCAAGCAGCACAAGAGAGAAGCTTTTCATGCATATTGGGATCGATTCAAGAAACTTTGTGCTCGATGCCCAAAGCATGGGATTACCGAATACCAACTCCTTCAATATTTCATTGAAGGAATGACTCCAATGGAAAGAAGGCTTCTTAAAGCCTCTAGTGGTGGATCTTTGCCCGATAGAACCCCAACTGAGATCCGAAATCTAATCAAGAACATGGCTGAAGATTCCAAACATTCAAGCCATGATGAAGAATGGTACACGGATGCACCCCGAGGTGTAAAAGAAGTACAAACTCCTCAGATTGAAGCCCAGTTGTCCGAGCTCACGAAAGTAGTCATGATGTTGGCCAAAGACAAAGGTGTGCAGTCCACACCCCGCCCGTGCGGTATTTGCACCCAAGTGGGGCATCCAACTGATATGTGCCCACAACTCCAAGAGGAGGATTATGAAGAAGCAAAAGTCATGGGAGGTTTTCTTGGGTTTAATCAAAGGGGATATGAGCAGCCACGGGGTGATCAAAGATGGAGTAACAATCAAGGTTGGGGAGGACATCAACAAAAAAATAATCAACCAAGTCAACCACATCAATACCAGCAAAGACCACCTTTTCCACCACAAAACTTCCAGCCAAGGCAGCCACAACACCCTCCTCAACAATCGGGTTCATCAAGTATGTCCTTAGAGGACATAGTAAAGAGTTTGGCAACTAGTACACAAGCTTTCCAACAAGAGACAAAAGCAAGCATAACGAACTTAGAGAAACAAGTTTCACAACTTGCCACTTCTGTAAGCAAATTAGAATCTCAAGGAAAGTTACCTGCACAAACTGAAACAAACCCAAGGCACAATGTGTGTGCCATCACATTGAGAGGCGGAAAGAGCTATGATGGTCCAAAAGTGCCGGTTGATCAAAAGAAAGAAGAAATAGTGGTCGAAGAAGCAACCAAAGAAGAGAAGAAGGAAGAGAAAACAGTAAAAAAGAAGCCCTTCATCACTGAGTCTAAAGCCACACCTGCTCCATTTCCCGAAAGATTAAGGAGCACGAAGAAAGAACGGGAGGAGAGTGAGATCATGCAAATGTTCAAGAGAGTTCAAATCAACATTCCACTCCTCGAGGACATCAAGCAGGTACCTAGATATGCAAGGTTCCTTAAGGATCTTTGTGTATCTAAAAAGAAATTAAAAGGAAATCAAGTGGTAACAGTTGGGGAGCATGTATCCGCGGTTTTGCAAAAGAGGATGCCCCCTAAGTGTAAGGATCCCGGTGTATTTACCATACCTTGCAAATTGGGGAATCTTCATGTACCTCGAGCCATGCTCGATCTAGGTGCATCCGTAAATGTCCTACCATATTCTCTCTTCAAATCAATTAGTGTAGGAACATTGAGCAAAACCGGTGTGATCATCCAACTTGCCGACCGGTCTTTGGTACACCCAAAGGGTGTACTAGAGGATGTGTTAGTGCAAGTCGATGAATTTATCTTCCCGGCTGATTTTTATGTCTTAGATATGGGAGATGATGACTCTCCAAGTTCAAGTTCCATACTTTTGGGTAGACCTTTTCTTAAAACTTCTAAAACAAAAATTGATGTCTACAATGGAACTTTAAGTATGGAATTTGACGGTGAAGTTATCAACTTCAATGTTCATGAAGAAAAAAAGGTTCCTTCTGATGTTCAATCTGTTAATTTTGTGAATATGATCCAGCCATTGGCTGAAAAGAGCTTAAACTCGACTAACAATGATTTTGTGGAGTTAGTCTTGTCACAAAAATTAGACAGGTACAAAGCCGAAGAACTTGCAAAGGAGTGCGGTACAAACGAGGAGGTGCTGGAGATTTTGAAATTCAAGGATGATAAGCACGTGTGGATTGATGGAAGAGAAGTAGAGTCACCCACCACTAAAGCCAAATTCCTTCCACCGGTGGAACAAGCACAAGATTTGAGAGCAAAAACTCCACTGGGCCCTATAAAGCAAATACATGTCGAGAAGGAGAGCACTCAACCGGTCATCAACTCAGATAAATTATCAAAGAAGGAAGAGAGTGAGTTGATAACCATGCTGAACAAATACCAAAAAAGGATGGTGTGGACAATCTCTGATATAAAAGGGTTAAGTCCTTTTTGGTTTATGCGCAAAAAGAAAGCCAAAGGAAGGTTGAAGGTTCCGTTGAAGGAGGTGGCAAGAAGATTGATGTGTTGGAGAGGCCCAAATACTTAGAACGAAGCATTTGTGGGGGCAAAGTCGAGCCAACGACTTGAAACAAGGGTGGCTAACCGGGAGACAACCCGGGGGTATTTCTGTCTTTTACTTAAAAACAATTTCCATTTCTTTGAGTTTTTGGTTTTCAATGTTCCAAATGCATTCAATCATGATTTAAAATCACCAAACGGACCTAGGAATGCAAAAGTACTTCATTTCCGAGAGAGGGAAATTTTCAAATTCAAAAAGTGGGGATTAGCATCCAGAGAGCAACACGGGTCGTGTCCCATTTTGGCCTGAAAATGACACGGGTCGTGTTAGTCCAAAAAAGTCCCAAAATCTTCCAGAGAGCAACACGGGTCGTGTCCCATTTTGGCCTGCAAATGACACGGGTCGTGTTAGTCCAAAAAAATCCCAAAATCTTCCAGAGAGCAACACGGGTCGTGTTGTTTTTGGCCTTGACCCAACACGGGTCGTGTTCGTACATAACGCAGCATAAACCCCCCCAACACGGGGCGTGTCAATTTAGCCTGGGGAGACACTGGTCGTGTTCGCGCAGTAGTTCAGACCCTTTTTAAAGAAAAAAATCGGGACTTGACCTCATTTATCCTCACTTTCACTTCCTAACAGCCCCTCTCTCCCAACAAAAACCTTAGGTCCGATTTTCATCAAATACCTTTCAATTTCTTCAAGATTTTGACTTTCATCTATAAAAAGGTTTGATTTTCATCATCTACACTTCATCTTCTCCATCTTAAACACCATTTTCTTGCATTTTAATGGTGGATTTGGGGGTTTTGACAAACCCTAGATCCGAAAATTCTCACTTGATTTTGGTGTTTTAGTGTCTCAATCTTGAAAGAGGCAAGCTTGGGGAGGGGTAGAGAAGATCTTTTCCATCAAGAACAACACGATCCAACACATGATTCGGTAAATTCTTTCCAACTCCTAATCTTTGAATTTTGTGTTCTTGAGTCAAATACTTGAAAGTGTGGTCTATTTGGACTTGATTCTTAGTTGGAAATCTTTGAAAACCAAATTTCCCGCGAAATTTTGGTGGCCAAGTTCAAAGTTGACTGGACCCGTCAACAGTTGACTTTTTGACATTTTGACCCGTTGACTTTTAATTTGTCCCAAACTTGACTATGGAAGCTACATCTTCCAAAAGACCAAGACAAACCAAATCATCCGCCCGCCGTCGGAAGCCTAGATCTCCATCACCTCCATCCAGATCTCCTTCACCTCCATCTAGGTCTCCAACACCCCCAGCCGACCCGTCTCATTTTGGTGTCGTATGTCTTAGCCCAGTTCAACAGGGCAAACTTGAGTCATTCCTTAAACGAGGTCATGCCATCCAAAAATTCGCGCATGTTCCAACTTTGAAAGAGTTGCATATTTACAATCAAGTCAAAACCCTGTTTCGCAACATAGGGTGGCACGGCTTGTTGAGGGTCCATGAATTGAGCTATAAAGTCCCAACTGCTGAGTTTCTATCCTCAGTTTACTTAGATCATGGGATCCTCTACTTCCGTCTAATGAATCAAGACTATGAGATCTCCTTGGATCAAATCAATGCCATTGTGGGGGCCCCAACGGAAAACACATTTGGCCCCACTGATCCAATCCAAGGATACTATGACATGACTTGGTGGACCCAGCTCACCCAATTACATCCATATGTCTCTAGCGCTGCTAGAGCCTCATCACTTATCCATCATGTGATTAAGGTAGCTCACAGAATCATTGCTTCGCTCGTCGCCCCTAGAGAGGAGCGAAGCACCATTAGCGCGCTGGAACTTAAAATCCTTTATGCAATGACCCATCCCGAGAATAACCTCATTCCTCATTATGGTCGGTTTTTGTGCCACAAGCTCATCCGCCTTAGCGCATCCCGATCAGGAAAGATTGTTTGCGGGGGTATTGTCAGCATGCTCGCCAAGAGCGCCCACATCCGAGCCCCATACCCCGGTCCCCACCAGCCACTACCGGGTGAGCCTTATCTCACTACTGCTATCCTTGAGTCCATGCGACTCTTCCGCTCGTCAGGCGATGGTACACACCATTGGACCGTGGGTCAAAATCATGATCCCAAGCTCCTCATCACACCAGAAAATAAAGGCATTCTTGATTTCCGAAATCCCATTCATATGACTGATTGGCAAATCATTCCATACATCTTCCCCCACTCTTATTCCACCGAAGTCGATGAGCAAAGCGAAGAAAACGAGGAAGAAGGTGATGATGATGAAGGAGAGGAGGAGCCTCACCATGCTTCTCCCACCGGTGGTGGCAGCTCATCCCGTTTTGCTGCACCCCCGCCTTATCATCAACAATATATGGACGAATTCCAATCTATCCATACCCGCCTCGACACCTATCAGCAGGATATTACCAGCCTGACCCAGAATTTTTCCACCTTCACCACCTAGTACGCTCGGGATCAAGAGCGTCAACGCAAACATGAGGAGGACTTCTGGGCTTGGACCCGAAACCCCAGCTACTATCCTCCTCCTCCACCTCCGTTTTAGGTTGTTCCACCCTCTCCAAGCATCGGGGACGATGCTTATCTTTAAGCTTGGGGAGGGGTAGACTTGTATTTTAGGTTCACTCATTCTCATACATGCATTTTCTTATTTTCAAATTTTCTTATTTTCAAATTTTCTTATTTTCAAATTTCCTTATTTTCAAATTTTCTCATTCTCATACATGCATTTTCTTATTTTCAAATTTCATCCAAAAAAAAAAGTGTACGAGATGATGACACTCTTTACATACAATTGCTCCATGAAATGAAAAATACCGAAGCAACCGGATTGTTACCAGAAGCATAGAATCAGCTGTCATAACTAGGGGACCCAAATATCGTAATTCGAGACCCTACCCTCAGATAATAAAAAAAAAATTATATTGAAACGTTTTTTTGGGCGGTAATAACAGCTTTAGGATGATTTGCTTTTGAATGTTTAAAAAGAATCTTTATCGGCAACTCTGAACCCACAGAACACGGACCTATTTGTTGACACGCGTTACCCCCACGGTAACAGAGAGCTTATGTATCAGACCCACACAGTCAAGAATGAAGGAAGGGTACAACTGTCATATCCAGTACCCTAATCAGAATTTCAAATACCAAAACGAAGAAATCTAAAGAAATTCCAAAGATGAAGATTGAAGAATCCAAATTCAAAACGAAGTACAAATCAAAGCTCAATCAAATCAAAAGCCAACTCAAGTCAAATATGGCGAATGAAGAACTGTGTGATATGATACTTGTGGCTCTCGAAAAAGTGAAAGCATAGGAGCTGAGCCCCTTCGGGTGGGCTCACTGTTTCAGCGAAAGCTGATTCGCCGTGACGGGTTCTTAAGGAGGCGTCGATTCTGATTCTTGGCCATTTAGTCTTAAGGACATGAAATCCGGACTATGTTATTTTCTCCCATAAAGCTTAGTAAGGTATAAAGATTAAATAAAACTTCGGTTGGATTATTGGGTTACACCGTTTCGGGTCTTCCTCACATTGAGAGTCTGTGATATGTGGAAGGAAACAGGATGGTTGCCAAGGTATCAATGATCGAAGCCCTATTGATGTAAAGTCTGATCGTACCTTTATTTACTTACAAAAGTACATATTTTGTGTTTGTTCTTAATTTTCTTTTCCTTTGCTTCATTTTGTTTCTCAGGTGCATTTTGAACATATTTTCATGGCATTGCATTGCATGCATTCATTCTTAACCTTTAGGATCCTTCATCCCCTTTTCGTTCTAAGTTTTTCTTTTTGCCATCTAGAAATCGTCCTGTTGTCCGGTTCCTGTTCTTTCTTGAGGACAAGAAAGGTCTAAGCTTGGGGAGATTTGTTAGGTGCTATTTGTGCACCTTTTTGCACACCTTTTAGTCCCATTTTATGCATATATTTAGCAAAATTGTTCTTCCTTTTCCTTGCATTTTATCATATTCATTTTAGTCTCTAGAACAACCTTATTTGCACACTTTTATATCTTTTTCAGGTAAACCGGAGGTTGGAACGCGCTTTGGGAAGTGTCGGGAAGCATTGGTGGAGATTTCGGGATGATCCGGCGAAGAACTAAAAAGTTGGAAAAATCAAGTTTGGAATTGGAGTCAGAGAGGTACACGGGGCGTGTTTGACCAAAATGGGAGCTGTTGACCATGCTGAACACGACCCGTGTCAGTTTAGTGCAAATCAACACAGGGCGTGTTGCTGAACACGACCCGTGTCAGTTTAGCCTATGTTAACACGGGCCGTGTTCGACCCAGAAACCAACTTTTGGCAGTTTTCCTATCTTTCATATTACGGGTTGAGGGTTATTTGGAGAAAAATAGAAAATACCAGAGCACCATTGGAGGAGGATTTTCAAAGGTTTTTGCAAGGGTTTGATTAGCAATCATTTGGAAACATTATTTCTAGTATTTGTAAGTTGTAATTGCACTTTAATTCCATCTTTTATTCTTGTGATCTTGTTCTAGCCATGTGTGGCTAGAACCCTAATTTCTCCAATTTCATGTTTTGACTTCTTGGTAGTGACTTCATTCATATGACATGATGTTTGTTCTTAATTTCTATTTAATGAATTTGATTTTGCTTCAATCGAATGTTTGATTCTAATTATGATTCTTATTGGCCATTTGAATTAGGGTTAGGTCATTCAAGTTATCTCTTTTACAAAATCCGTAATTGTTTTGTGAAATTGAACAAGTAACAAGCATTAAATTGATCTCTATTGAATGAATTTAGTGTAAATCTTATTCATACACTTTTACACTCCCGAGCTTATGAGGAGTATTGGGTGTTGTTGGGAACATTCACATAAAGCTTCATGCAATCTTATAATCTAATCCTAAGAGCTTGTTTAGATTAGGTTAATAAGGTTAGGATTAATCAAAAAGCTTGTTTTGTTTAATTAATATGGTGAATGGGAAGTGTTAGAGCTTATTAGCACTTTCAAGTACCAACTTAGATAGAATTGAACGAATATTGTGTCATCTTGGAGTCACATTGCTAAATTGTCATACATGGAGTTGGAGTCCTCACAAATTCTGAACTTAATTCACGCACTTAATTGATTGCTTATGTTTTTAATTGTTTGTTTAATCATTACATTCTAAACCCCCCCCCCCCTCTCTTTTTACTATTGGTGACTATAGTACCTTGTGCAAAGAGGTATAGACTAATTGTCCTGTGTCTCTGTGGATCGACCCTGCTTACCTTGTACTACCTTTTAGTGCAATATAGTGGGATTATTTTGGAGTATATCGTACCCCTTTATTTGTTGGGTTTGACACCCCTAACACAATGCAAGCAATCGCCCGAGATCATGTAATTATTTCCCAAAATACCGATACATGTTTATTTGTTTCAGTATGTGTATATGTGTATAACATGCTAGATTAGGGCTAAAGATCTGCTCAAACTTACATGGTAGAATGCAAGGAGATATGCATTTGTATTCATATTGTATGAGCCTTTAGACTTTCATGCTAGTATGGGTTGCAGGGTTGGAAGAATAGGATTACCAGATTAGGCTATGCAATAGTTTAGATAACTCGTTGCTTAAATGTTGCTTGCTTTGTGCTTTCAGAGACCTTCATTAACATTAGTTAACTATTAAGCAAATATGTAACGTTACATGTTACATGGATTATAAAATTTTAGGAGGTTAGGTTTAACTCTATTGCGCAACTCTTGTTTGAGTCAAACCGTTGTAGTGTGAGACCTTGTAGTCGAAAATTTATTTAGTACATGTTACATGTAATTATATTCTTGAGGTAGATAGTGGGTATTTATGGGAGTTTCTTCTGCAGTTGATGGCAGTGAGATGTGAGAAGGGAATCCGAAGAGAGCCTAGGAACTATGTTAGCAAGATTTTTGGGTGTTTGGTAGTAAGAGAGTAACTTAGGGGAATCGAAAAAACTGGTCCCAAATCCCAAATTGTGAATTAAAATATACACAACAACCCCTCACTTGAAAATAGTCTACAAATATGGTCCTAACCACAAAAACTTGGATTAAAAATTAATTTGTTTCATCCCCTCCCTTAGAAATGGTAACAAAATTGGTCCTAAATCCCCAAATTGATGTATTTTAATTAAGATTAGTCCCTTATTTAATATATTTTTATAATCCAGTCCTAGTTTTGGATCATTGCTAGTTCGAATTCTCGCGGTGTTTCCTGGCTCAATTCCTATACTTAGCTAATTCGAAATCACTCTACAAAAGGTGAGTGCTTACAACCCCTTTTAACATTTTTATTATGTTGGGGGAGAATACATATGAAAAGCGTATATCGATTATGAAAAATGCATGTTGAACTCATATTTAGTTTAAATCGATATTTTGTCAAAATAATATATCATGACTAGTTTTCTATCATGTCATTGTGGTTTACGACATGTTATAACAAGAAAATATCATTTATATAATGCATGTCATAAAGTATAAATCATAAGAATGTTATCATTTTACAAAATAAAGTGTATAAAAAACATTTGTTAAATAGATATGTATAATTTATAACACTTATATCATGCATAGATTTGTACATAGGTTAAATAGATGTGTATAATTTATAACACTTATATCTTGGAATTTAAGCACGCGGTTGAGAAAGTTACTTCCTATTTAAGCGAGTAATTTACACTTTTACAGATATATCGTGTAACACCGTAAATTTTCAAACCAAAATTTTCATTTTCAAACATAATAAAACACATGTCACATTTTCTCAAAAATCTCAAGTACAATTATCAACACATGTTTCAAAAATTGCTTATGACAAATCCAGGATCCTCTAAAAATGTATCTCCAGCTCAGGTGTGTGTACAATCAAGTCGGTTCCTTCCCGCGACCCTTGGAAGGACCTGAAATACATAAAACATAACAAGGTATACGTAAGCACAAAGCTTAGTGAGTTCCTAAAAATACCACACACAGCTCATTAGCCACTTGAAGGTATAACTTAGTAAGACCCTCCAGTTAATGTGTCTCAGTGGGACCCTCCGGTCTCACATAACTCAAATAATCACATAAGACCCTCCGGTCACATATAGATACCAGTCATGGTAAAGTATATTAAGAAGACTCACCTTGTAAGAACTCGGATAATCTTAAACTCGACAATACGGTATTTATCCCTAATTAATAACGACTCTCAATGAATCTAGACCAACCCTTCTACAAACTCACACAAGGTTAAAAGACCATTTTACCCCTCCATGGCCTTAATAGTCCACAGATTGACCAAACCCTAAAAGTCAACCAAAAGTCAACAGCAGCGCGTACACTGCATGTACCAGCTCTCTACGTTGGGCGTACTCTGGTGCCATGCAGGCATCGAGGATGCTCGACCCCTATGTTGCGCGTACTGGGATTACACCCATCGTACGTTCCAGTTTCACTCTCTCTACTCGATTGCTCTTTATCAATTAAGACCTGGATCATATCATAGATCTGGACACCCTAATAGCTCTTACTTCATAAATTCAGTGACTTTAACCCTTTTCATGGCTGATATGATCACAAACACACAAAAAGCTCACTCTTTTATGACAAAAGCTCATATCTCATGCATGGCTTGATTCCAATGTCCAAGACTGGATTTTTATGACACTTCACCACTAAATATACTCAAAGGGGTTGATCATAGTCTCTGGATCTCAATATCTCATAAAGTATACAATTTTTGGGACAAAACCCTAAAATACTCTACTATGTTGCACAAAACAAGAGGGTACGAAAGCTTGAGGCTTTATACCTCTATATGAAGCTCCCAACTCAGATATGCTCAGATCCAAGGGCCTGGACTCTCACTCCTTTTCCAAGGCTTCTTCATCACTCCAAGAACACACGAAATCACACAAAGGCTCTCAAATGCACTCACAAGCTCTAAGAATGAAGGTTTAGGTTGTAAGAGAGTTTATTGTCTGAGAATGGTGGCTAGGAATGAGGTTGTCATATCCTTTATATAGGGGACTCACCTTAAATTGGGGTTTTTACTTTGGGCCTAGTATGCCCAACGTACCCTCTGGTACACCCAACATACTAGGTGGCTTCTGTGTCAAAAGCATGAACATGAGTACGTCGAGTGTACACTCGCGTACGCCCCATGTACTTATTCACCACCTTTTTCTCAATAAGGGCTACAAATGGACAAGTACTCAAAAGTTTAAGGGTTACAAGGTATACCTGAACTTGGGATGTTAAAATTCTCCGCCACTAGAATTAAACTTTGCACTCGAAGTCATGCCCTAGAAATAACTCTGGATACCGCTCTTACATGTCAGACTCTGGCTCCCAAGTCCACTCGGACCCTTTCCGATGTTGCCACTGGACCTAAACCACGGGCACCTCTTTGTTCCTCAAAACCTTCACCTTTCGATCCAAAATTGCAATCAGCCTCTCAATGTAATTCAGGCTCGCATCCACCTGAATGTCCTCTAGTGGTACCACTACAGTCTCATCGGCTACACACTTCCTCAACTGGGACATATGGAAGGTCTTATGAATCTGAATAAACTCCGCAGGTAGCTCCAACCGGTACGCTACCCTACCCACTCTAACGGTCACTCTGAAAGGACCGATGTATCGGGGCCCCAACTTGCCCCATTTCCTGAATCGAATCACCCCTTTCCATGGGGAAACCTTCATGAGGATGAAATCTCTGACCTGGAACTCTAGCTCGGATCATCTCCTGTCTGCATAACTCTTCTAGCGACTCTGGGCTATCAGTAACCTCTGTCTGACCTGCTGAATCTTCTCAGTTATCTTCATCACTGTCTCACTTCCACCCATCACTTTCTTCCCTACTTCTCCCCAACAGATGGGAGTCCGACACCTCCTCCCATATAGATGCTCAAAGGGAGGCATACCGATACTTGAATGATGGTTGTTGTTTTATGAAAACTCAACCAGGGGTAAATAAGTGTCCCAAATTCCTCCGAATTCCATAACACATGCTCGAAGCATGTCCTCAAGCGTCTGAATTGTCCTCTCACTATGTCCATCCGTCTACAGGTTGTATGCGGTACTGAAATGCAAATACGTGCCCAACTCCTCATAAGATTTCTTCCAAAACCTGGAAGTAAAACGCACATCTCAATCTGACACTATCAAGGTCAGCATTCCATGCTGTGCTACCACGTCTCTCACATAAATCTCATTCAGTCTCTCAGCAGAAGAGCTCTCACTAATAGCGAGGAAGTGAGCACTATTTGTCAACCAATCCACAATCACGCAAATCACGTCAACTCCACGCGCAGTCCTTGGTAACTTGGTGGTAAAGTCCATAGAGATCTGTTCCCACTTCCACCGGGGAATCTCCAGAGCCTGTAATGGACCATGTGGATGCTGGTGCTCCGCCTTAACCCAATGGCAGTTCAAACACCTCTCAACTACCCAGGCCACATCCCTATTGATATAGGGCCGCCAATAATCTCTTTTCAAGTCCAAATACATCTTAGTGGCCCCTGGATGGATCGATAATCTCAATCTATGCACCAACTCCATCAGTATAAGCCAAGCTCTGCTCGTATAGGGTTCCCAAACCCGCCCTCGGAAAGTCATAAGCCCTCGACTATCCGTCACAAACTCAGCCACCCGCCCAATCACCTACTCCTTCTTGCGGTTCTCCGGCTTCACCGCCTCCAGTTGTGCCTTTCGAATGGTATCTAAGACTAGAGTCATCACCGTCATCCTCACACACATATCTCAGATCGGAGCACTTGCTGCTCTACGGCTCAGGGCGTCGGCTACCACATTAACCTCGCCCAGATGATACAGGATCTCACAGTCATAGTCTTTCACCACATCCAACCACCTCCTCTGTCTCATATTCAGGTTGAGCTGATCCATGAGATACTTCATGCTCTTTTGGTCCGTGTATATGGTACACCAAACCCCATAAAAATACTGACGCCAGATCTTAAAGCGAACACCACCGCCCCCAACTCTAGAACGTGGGTGGGATATCTCATCCCATAAGGCTTCAACTGCCTCGACACGTACGCTATCACGTGCCCCCTCTGCATCAGCACCTTACCCATCCCTGATATAGATGCATCGAAGTAAACCACAAAGTTCTCCACTCCCTCAGGGAGGGCTAACACCGGGGCTTCGCACAACCTCTACCGAAGAGTATCAAATGAGGCCTGCTGCTCGGGATCCCAAATAAAAGTAACACCCTTTCGGGTCAACCTAGTGAGAGGGGAGACAATTTTGGAGAAATCTTTGATAAATCTTCGATAGTAGCCGGCCAAACCTAAAAAACTCCTAATCTCGATGGGGGATCTCGGAACCTCCCATCTCATCACCACCTCAATCTTAGCCAGGTCGACAATATCCCATTCTGGTTAACGAGGTGCCCTAGAAACTAGACCTCTTGTAACCAGAAATCACACTTGGATAATTTGGCGTAAAGCCTCTCCGACCTCAAAAATCCAAGAATCGCTCTCAAATGCTCCTCGTGCTGCTCTTTGGACCTCGAATACACCAAAATATCATCAATGAATACGATCAACGATCGATCCAACATAGGCCTGCACACCTGGTTCATGTGGTCCATGAACGTTTCCGGTGCGTTGGTGAGCCCGAAAGGCATCACCACAAACTCATAGTACCCATAACGAGTCCTAAAGGTTGTCTTATGGATATCCTCCTCGCAGACTCTCATCTGATGATATCCAGACCTCAAATCAATCTTGGAAAACCAAGACACCCCCTTGAAACTGATCAAAAAAATCGTCGATCCTCTGAAGTGGATAACGGTTCTTAACTATCAGCTTGTTTAACTTCCGGTAATCAATGCACATCCGGTGTAAACCATCATTTTTCTTGATAAAAGGATCAGCGCTCCCCACAGCGAGCTACTCGGTCTGATAAATCCCTTCCCCAACAGCTCCTGAAGTTGTGAGGATAACTCTTACATCTTTGGTGGTGCAAGGCGATAAGGTGCCTTGGCGATAGGCACCGCTCTCGGAACCAAATAAATCCGGAACTCCACTTGCCTCTCGGGCGGCACACCCAATAACTCCTTGGGAAAAACATCTGGAAACTCACTCTCTATTAGAACCTCAGCGATAGAACTTAGTCTCTTGGTAGCAACCCGCGTATCCATCACATACACTAAAAAGCCCCTGCAACCCTGCTGAAGACTCTGTCTCGCTCTGGCAGCCGAGCAGAAAGTTGATCCAGATCTGGTACCCTCGCCATACACTGTAAGCAGTCCCCTACTAGGGTCTCGTATAGGTCACCATCTAATGCTCGCATTCGATCATAGCTCCAAACCGACTCAAACAGTCCATGCCCACAATGACATAGACATCACCCATCGCGATCGACACTACATCTATTGGAAACTAAACACCAAAAGTCTCAAGCAGACATCCCCGGATCACATTAGTAGCAAACACCGCATGCTCATCGGCTATAGATACTCTCAAAGGTCGACTCAACGCCTCTCGTCGGATCACATCAGTAGCAAACACCGCATGCTTATCGGCTATAGATACTCTCAAAGGTCGACTCAACGCCTCTCGTTGAATATTTATGTGGCAACTAAATGCTAATGACACGAAGGATCGAATCACACCCGAGTAAAATAACACCAAAGCAGGTACATAACTCACAAGAAAAGTACCTAAACACTGCACAATATAACTCAAAATAGAATAAGTAAAAGAACATATGCCGACCACGACTTCTGGTGCTGCGCGGACCTCCTCTGCTGTCAGCTGAAAGGCTCTCCCATGAACCTTCGATGTCTCGATCTTCGCTGGTCGACTCTCGTTAGCTCATATAGCAGCAGGTGCAGATCCCTTTTCTTATCCCATGAAGCAGCTAGGGGCACTCGGCCTTCCGATAGCCGGTCTGGTTGTAGTGAAAGCAGACTGCAAACCCCTTGGGGAAATCCCTCGCCATATACCCCTCTTTTCCACATTTGTAGCAAGTCCCCGCTCAACATGATCCCTCATGACTCTTGTCGAGCTTCCTACAAGTGCAGCCTTTTTGGCTCCCTGATCTCGAATCATCGGGCTTGGTCCACTTGGCTGCCAGCTGCGACTATTTCAGCCGCCAATCCCTCCCCTGAGACTCTACCTCCTCCCTGGCCTGAGTCTCCAGCTCAATCTCCCTCTTCCGGGCATTTTCCTGAAGCTCAGAAAATGTCCGATAAGATGAGTTCTCCAGGAACTCTTGGAAATCCCTCCTCAAAATGCTGAAATACCAGCTCATACGTGTCTGCTCAAAAGACACGTGCTCAGAGCAGAACAACGCCCTCTCGTGAAACATCCTTGTAATCTATGTCACTGACGCTGTCTTCTGCTTAAGAGACAAACTCCTGGGCCAATCGTTCCCTCTCCACCGGGGGAACATACTTATCTCGAAACATCAATGTAAACCTCTCCCATGTCACTGCATTGTGTGCCCTCCAGGAGTAAAACTAGTTGTCACAAACTTCCACCAGTCCTTCGCTCCCAAGCGAAGCTGGTTCAACGCGAACCGTACTCTCAAATGCTCTAGGAATGAACAAGTGTAGAAACATCCCTCGATATCAGAGATCTATATCATCATAGCAATGAGATCCTGAGTCCCATCAAACTCTGGTGGCTTTGTGTTGCTGAACTGCTAGTACATCAATGAGCCACCTCCCTATGGTCTGGCAGCATCGACTGATGCGGTGGCTGCAACAGCAGCCGTCTCAGTAACTGCAGCATATTAGTCGTCAAACATCTCAATCAAAGTGGTCTTAATAGACTCAAACATCTCCAGAATAGCCTCTCGTATGGTTGCGGCCATCTCGTCGTGAATCCTCCTGCAGATCCAATCATCGCTAACTCCACAGCTCTCTGGATTGTGGCATGTACCCACCATTATGTCTTTGAAACACAACACAAAATCATCAGAGACTCGGTCGGGTATACTTACACTCAATCACTCACACCTACTTTCTCCTTAGCATCCTAAGGATTCTTACTTGGACTGCCTACAGATATGGTGTTTCTAGTAGTACGGGTCCAATACTACCTTCCATACCAACCTGTATTCATCCCAAGTCCTCCTCCTAGGATTCTAATTCACAAGTACTCTATCTCTTAGAATATCAGACTACTCTCTTAGTAGAATACTCATATGCTCATTTAGGTATCTCTTCATAGATTATCTCTCTACTCAGAATTCACCACGTACTCAGAGTAATTAACAAATAACACTGATCAAAAGCATCTCCTAGGCTAAGGCATCACAAATCAGGAAACTCTAGCCCTAGAATATGAAATACCTAGCCTACTCTCTAGCATGCATTTCTAATAAAATATTTCAAAAATATCTCATAACATATAAGTAAAGGTATTTTTGGAAATTACCACTCGAGCTCTGGCTGATTATACACACGGCTCCAACTCGTTTTCTCGTAATCTCTTTTCTCATTTTATCACTTTTGAAAATTTTTCTTAAATCCTCAGTTTGAGTCCAAACACACCCGGAGGTGCATCTGAATTCCTCAAACCAAGGCTCTGATACCAACTTGTAACACCGCAAATTTTCAAACCAAATTTTCATTGTCAAACACAATAAAACACATGTCACATTTTCTCAAAAATCTCAAGTATTAATTATCAACGTATATTTCAAAAATTGTTTATCACAAATCCAGGATCCTCCAAAAATATATCTCCAGCTCAGGTGTGTGTGCAATCAATCAGGTGCCTTCCCACGGTCCTCAAAAATACCTAAAAAACATAACACATAACACGGTAAGCACGAAGCTTAGTGAGTTCCCCAAAATTCCACACATAACTCATTAGCTACTCGAGGCTATAACTCAGTAAGAACCTCCGGTCAATGTGTCTCAGTGGGACCCTCCGGTTCCACAACTCGGGTGGACCCTCCAGTCCTGTATCGGTGGAAAGCCTCCGGTCCCACAACTCGGGTTGGACCCTCCGGTCCGATCGCAATAAGAACACAATATAGCATATATATCACACATACAAAATGCATAAATATCACATAACTCAAGATAACATATAAGACCCTCCGGTCACACATAGATACCACTCATGGTAAAGTATAGTGAGAACACTCACCTCGTAAGAACTCAGATAATCTCGAACTTGAAACACCAGTCTAGCCTCTACCTAACACAATACGATAATTATCCCTAATTAATAACAACTCTTAATGAAGCTAGACCAACCCTTTTACAAACTCATAGAAGGGTAAAAGACCATTTTACCCATCCATGGCCTTAATAGTCCACAAATTAACCAAACCCTAAAAGTCAACCAAAAGTCAATGGAAGCGCGTACGTTGCGCGTACCAGCTCTCTACGCTGGGAATACTCTACCACCATGCAGGTATCAAGGATGCTCAACCCCTACGATGCGCGTACTGGGATTACACCCATTGTATGTCCCAATTTCACTCTCTCTACTCGATCGGTCTTAATCAGTTAACACCTTGGCTCATATCACATATCCAGACCCCTAATAGCTCTTACTCCATAAAGTCAGTGACTTTAAGCCTTTGCATGGCTGATATGGTCACAAACACACAAAACACCCTCTCTTATCACAAAAAGCTCATATCTCATGCATGGCTTGATTCTAATGTCCAAGACTGGATTTTTATGACACTTCACCACTAAATATACTCAAAGGGGTTGATCATAGTCTCTAGAGCTCAATATCTCATAAAGTCTCCAACTTTTGGGACAAAACCCTAAAATACTTTACTATAATGCACTAAACAAAAGAGTGAGAAAGCTTGAAGCTTTATACCTCTATATGAAGCTCCTAACTCAGATATGTTCAGATCCCTAACGGTTTCTTTTCTATTTCTTCAGCATTCACCTACAAATACTACCACTCATCTTTTTATTTTTGTACAATTCTTCTCCCCTTTAGATACATTTTTGTTGTTTGATCCTTCAAAAACTATGTCTCCCAAAAATAAGAAATTGTCAGAAGAGGAAAAAGAGAAATTAGCACATGGGTGACAGTTTCGGAAGACGATGCTGGTAAAACTTCCGGTTCTTTTTGGATAAATGTTGAAAGTGTTTATCATGGTTTAATGGGTTGTGCAATTCAAAATGTTGATGAAATATGTTTGAAGTGGCGCGATATGAGACCCAAATGTTCTGAGTTCAATGGAATTTACAATTTTGTTGTAAACAACATACATGAAGCTGATATCGATCTGGTTAATGTGGCCATGGAGTAATATGAAAACACAAATCAACAACGTTTTAGACATGTCAAAGCTTGACAAAAGTTGAAGAATTCTCCAAAATGGAATAACCTTGATTATAGAAACACAAATTAGAAGTTTGGTATTTTTAGCTTTTTAATTCTTAATGTTACTTTTTATTGTTTTTTATTTTAGTTAATGTAATTTTTAGTTTTAAAGTTATTTTTTTCGTTTTACTTATTGTAGTTTTTAATTAATGTAATTTAGTATTTTAAATTAATGAAAATTAGTATTTAAAAAAACAATTATATAAATTTTTATGTATTTTTGAATTAAATTTAATTAAAAAAAATGAGGTGGAGTGTTATGTTTAGTGGTAGGTATCTCATGTTAGTGGTATAAGAATATGATGCTGAAGTGGCATCCACCACCTACGTGGTATGTAGTAGGTATAACGGATGGTCTAAGGAAAGGGAAGAATCAGATTTTCAAAGCTGTCCGTATCGGATGTTTTACATTTAGGCTTTGTGGAAAGTCAGAAACCAGATTCTGAATACTTGGAAAATACTCAAGAGCCTCCAATTTATCCAAAGAGGTGGATATGTTTTCTTTTTAATTGGATTAAAAACCGAGAAAAAAAACAGACCTTTAAACGGGAAGAATCGGTATATGAACCTCATAGATAAACGACTCTCATATTTTTACTTCTATAGCGACTTCCATTTAACATATCGACTTTTTTTCTATATAGAAAAACAAATAGACAACACTAGGGTGCTGTTTGTTTTTTCTGAGGCAAAATGTCTGCAGTCTGTGGACCACATCTGTAGACCTCTGCAGTAGAAGAGGTGGACCAAACGTCTGCAGTCTGAAAAAAGAAGATTGTTTGTTTTTTTAACATCTGCGAGCTATTAAAATAAACTGAAATCTAAATAAACTGATTTTTTAAAACTTCAAAGCGAATTTTTTATATATTTTTACGACTTTATTATAAATATATAACGAATCTAGATCAACTTTTATGTATTATTATATAAAAAAATAAAAATAAAAATGGTATTAATTCATATACATATTTGATAAAAACCAACAACTTTGATTGCAAAGTTATAACTAAACATTATAATTAGTGATCAAAGAATTTGATACATAAATAGATGGAAATAAACTTCGATTTTTTCAAATAAATCTATTAAAAACGTACGATAAATATTTTTTCGAGAAATTGATGATACTCTATTAAATAAAGTTTTACAAAATTTTGGCAAAAAAATATAAGAATATATTATGATTTTTTTTTTCATATTTATATAAACAACTTCAACGACTATTATTATAATAAATTTTTATTTATAAATTTGTTAAAAATATCATGTTTGTATCGTCAAATGTTTTTTTTTAAGTTTTGTAATTTTTTTTTTCATATTGTTTATCATTAATAAAGTTGGAAAAAATATAAATTAAAAAAAAAACTTAAAAAAAATAAAGATATATATGTTTTTTTAAGCTAGAAGATGTCTGAAGATGTTAGAAGACTCTGGTCCACATCTGCGCCAAGAAGAGGGCGCACAGATATTTTTAGGTCTGCAGTCTTCAAAAAAACAAACAGTCTGCGAAGACTAATGTCTGCGCGTGGTCTGCACGGCGCAGACAGAAGACGTCTCGCAGATCTGCAGACAAAAAACAAACACTACCTAGATGTTCATATACTTTTAAAGTTTTAATGGCAATCTAAGATTAAAAGTATGTCATCATCAACCCATCCTTTTCTAAAACACCATTGAGGACCCATGATTGGATGGCTCTTATTAAGTGGACTTTGACCCAGTATTATTTTAGGTAACCTTATACCGCCCAAATTAACAAGATTTGATTGGATTTCATCTTAATTCGCACCACAAAATTTTGTTGGTTAAAAAGGTAGAAAAAAAATATATATACCAAGACATGGTGACATGTAAGTTTAATGATAAAAAAAATGTTTATAGACAGAAATCAATACCATAAAAGAACTAATATTTTGAAATTATGGGTTCGATATTTTTGAAATTTACTGGAAGCTAGTAATTGGTTTTTGATATCTACAAATTGGAAGCTGATAGTTGGTATTTGATATCGAGTAGGATTGTATACGAATCGAACGAATATGAACAATGACTTGTTCATGTGTGTTTGTAGTCGAACAAATTAACCAACAAAAACAAATACTCGAACGGGTTTTCTTGTTTATGTTCGTTTGTCTAAAAAATTGCATTCATGTTCCTTCATGAATATATAAGCATAATTGGAAATTTATGAAAATAAATGAACATATAAAGTAATCAAACACAGTGGAACTGAACATAAAAAAAGAATTTAAAATGAACGAACTTAAACGAATGCTCACGCACATAATTAAACGAATGAGATTATTGTTCATATCAATTTGTTTAGTTAAACGAATGAGTATTTTGTGTTCATGCGAATTTCCTACAGAACGTTCGGTTTGTTTACAACCATAATATCTAGTAACCAAAAGTTATAGCTTTTTTTGAACAATAAAATTCAGCAAAAAATAATCGGTGACTTTTAAATAGGTAAAATATACATTTATGCAAAACTTTTAAACCATTTTCAGCTAACAAGTTGACATGCATTTCAAAATATTTTTTCATGACAAAACTACAATAAAAAACCAAATTTAAAAACTCTCAAAAACTATTTGAATTAATTCTTAAATTTGATTTTTTTTTTTCAAACTAAGTGCTAAGATCTCCTATTAAGATTATGTTAGCTCTAAATTAAAAGCTAAAAACTAAAAATTCTTAAAAACTTCTTATCAAAGATGCCTTAAAGGAGTTGGATCGAGATTTTGCGACAAAAACCAAAATAAAATAAATAGCATATCATTTAATTTGGGAAACCCATAATAAAGATATTCACATATCTGTTTAAGATAGTTGGAAACAAACAAACAAAAAAAAGCTAGAAAACGACAACACTTTAAACGAAAGATAAAACAACCGGATGAGAGCCACGAAATCTAGTAGTCATGTTTTCAATAATAAATTTTCGTATTAACTTAGAACTCCTAAAGTCTTTTTATAACGACAAAATGACAGAAGATTACAAACATTTGTAAATTTCGTTCTTTTTTAATACATTTTCTGACTCTATTATTGTTCTCGCATAAATCCTCCATTATGTTTAGTAGTCATGTTTTCAATAATTAAAGCGTTTTAACTTAATTGTCATTTTAACATATGACTCATAATAAGTCTATACTTGGATCGAGTACATATACAAATTCAAGGATTAGAAAATTAGATATCATATATTTTATTCAATTTCTAGATATCTTTAAGGGCTTATAAATTGTCTTATATTAGACGTAAGGAGGATTCTCGAAAATCCTGATTTGAATCAAAATCAGTATTGAACCGACACCATTTATATGAATATAAAACAGTACTCGGTACACTAAAATCATGAAAAAGATTCGATAGTCGGTACCGATACTAGTACCGAAAATCGGTACAGATGCTAATGACAAAAACTGACGCTGATGTTAGTACAGAAAAACAGTCCTATCTTTTCACCAATTTCTGCACGTGAGATTCTAAGTTCGGTATAAGTTTTGTCCCTCACTCATCCATATCCATTTAAATTTGACACATGCAAACAAATTTCAAGAATTAAATTTAACAATAAAATTTTGAATTTAAATAACTAAAAAAATATAGAAAATTTGATAACTTTGTCATTAAAACAAAATGGCAAGTTACACAAATTAACCAAATTTGGGGGAATTCACAAATTGGATACCTAAATAGTGGAACTTAGGGATCGGTCGTAGGACACTTTTTTTACTTCATTTGTTTTTCTCCTTTTTGTCCATAAAGGCTTAGGCATGATCATATATATGTTACCCATCAATAAAATATCAAATATCTTTACTATATTATTAAGCGCTATATTATTAAGCGCATGTTGCCCATTTCTTGAAATTAAGAGGTACAACAAATATTACCTCATGTACAATAATATTAAGCATTATACTATTATACTACACGGATTACCTTACCTAATCTCCTAAACAGCTGCCATCTAACCTATTCACATCGACACCACCAAATATGCAGTGAAGACTTTCACCTTTCCAACTTCATCCGATGCTTCGAGACCCTCTACTTTGGTGAATGCCCGCGTATAGTGGAAAGAAACTCTGGAGGCGCACGTAGATCAGAAACCTCCGTTGTTTGAAAAAAAAAAGGAAAAATTAGGGCAAGATTTTTTAGATCTGTCACGGAGGCGGTGATGAAGATAGACTAATGCTACTCAAGGGTTTTAGTGGAGCTTTCAGGAAACCAAACCAACACCAGCATCGCATCGTCAAGAACAAATCCCTGGCATAATCTCCTGATTCCAGGATTTCAATGTGTCTTCCATCTATTTCGATGAATACTATTGGGTAATTTTCTATTAATACTCTTAAACCTTTGCTGATTTTTTTTTGTAGGTACCTTTGTTTATAAAATGATTTTCAAATACCATCATTATTATTTGAATGTTATTCCTTTTCGCAAGGTATGTTCAATGGTTACCTATTTTGCATTTTCGGGGTTTGAAGACCTACTGTTGCTTGAGTGTCTTGATTAGGTTTGGTTCTTTCTATAATTTCTTTTAATATGTGGTTCTCTCTATATATATAACATCTTCCCCTACAGCCAATTCCGACATGTCCAACACCATCATCTGCCCTCTTCTGCATATATTTGCATCATCGAACCACCGGTGCACCACACTAAATCAACGCTTTGCACCATCCTTATACTCTCCTACAATTCTCTTTCTCTCTCTCTCTCTCTCTCTCTCTCTCTCTCTCTCTCTCTCTCTCTCTCTCTCCAAACCACCACATAAACACCATCACTCAGAAACTAATACCCTTCACCTCTGTGTGTTACTACTACTTATGAGAGACTTTAAAGTATTAACCGACCACACCTCTACTAGCCATGGCCATGTAAGAAGAAAACCATGTATCTATGAACACACATCACCATTGTACCTCTATTACCGTGAAGTTTAGGACTTTTGTATTGGTTGGACCATTTTGGATGGATATTGATTTCTTTCTTTGTATGTCCTGGCACACACACACTCACAAAACCATTTCTTTTTCTATCTAGAATTATGAATATCCATAGAAGTGTTGAACAAATTCGTGATGTATTGATTTAATTTTGCTGTTTTGAACTGTAAGCATCATATTATCAGTAATCATAGTTAGCCCCCACATTGTCCCTTCTTCACTTCTCCTTCACAGCCTCACTTACCCTTGAAGATTCTTATTTTTTGGAGCTTTGTTTAATGTTCTTTGTCTTTTTCTCTTTTTCATTATGGTTTTTTATGTAATAGAATTGGTTTTTTAACTTTGTGTGTGTGTGTGTGTGATTACATGTGTATTCAAATTTAATCAATTTATTTAGTTTAAAAGAGCAAAAATAGACCCAGTAACACTAGAAAAAATCACATATAACAGGTGGACCAAACATGAAAGTTTAGATGAAAATAACAAAACTCATTCTAGAAGACAAATGTAAAATGACGGAAGTAACCCTAAAAAGAATAGGGATTGGTAAGGTCTAGAGGGAAAAGAATGGGTGAATGAAGGTGGTGTGGAGAATCAACATGTTATTAATTCTCCAGGTTCTCCACTAACTCCTGCACTCTGATATTGCTCATCAAGCTCTATGTTCAATCACCAGACACATACTGTAAACTTGAATTCAATGTAAGATTCCATTAATCTTGATATCATTCAATATGAGGTATAATCATACCGAATGTAATTTTTTGTCATTACAAATTATATAAGTGATAAATTATCTTACCATTCCAAGATGGAATGAAAAAAAAAAAACCAATCCCAAGAATGAAAATTAGCATAATGGAATGAGTGGAATGGTCAATTCCATTCCATCATTTGTAGGGATTACTATACTTGGCTGAAGCCATTAGTGTTGAAAACAGAGCAAGATCCACATCTCGCATTTCCCGATTGCCAACTTCAAAATATGGATACATGGTTTTCTTAAAGAATAAGAAAAATGAAGAAAAGTAAGAACAATTTCTAATCATATTTCTTTTTTAAGTTTAATCTTTTTTTTATAATCTTCAAGTAGCTTTAACATGATTGTTTTTTACATGTGTGATATGTCAATTTGAATTCAGCTTTGGTGAATGGTATCGAAAGTCACAATGTTTAGTAGAATTAGATGAAATGATGTTGAGTTTAAATGAAAAGCTCCAATTACCTTTTCGTTTATTTGAATAGGTGCAACAGTGGCATCACATGCATTCACCAACACAAGCATGGTTATTTTCATGGTTTGTTTGCTATTCTTGGTTAAAAAGAAATAAATTGTCTATGTTAGTAAAAAGAATAAAGTATATTGCTATTAGTATGAACTGAATATTATTAACAAACTTTCTTATGTTTTTGTAATTTTTCACAAAAGGTGATATAGAACTGAAGGATAATGGTTGACTATGTGTGGATAAGGCTGGTGGATCACTAATACACATATGTATGGGTAGTGGACTTGGATTTATTTGTTTTATAGTTTTGTGGTTAATAAAAGAACATTGGTATTATTGAGGTACAATTCACCATTTTCTTCTCTTGTCTTCAACATTCCTTGAATTTTATGTGACATCTATTTGTAATTTGATTTCATTTTTATCTTGGAATTTTATCCCTCCTTTTGGTATGTAATTATTTTTGAAAAAATTGTTATTTCTATGAAAGATAACTATATGTTGATTATGTAATACAAAAATATGAAATCACTAAACTAGGTAAACCATCCCAATATTTGTTTCCTGTAAACAAGGATGAATATATTAATATAGTTTGTTTGTTTTCTTTAATATAAAAAATGTCACGCAATTGTATCATGTAATCATTTTAGTTTGTCTTAATACTAACTTTTATATAAATTTTAAAAGTATGTCAAAATTGATTTTATTATACATATCTATTCAATCTGTTAAATAGATACGAGTTATATCATTATGAAATACAATTACAATTCATTTTATTTTTGAATTTATGACAAGACTAATATATTATTTTTGTTTTATTAGTTTTTATATATCTTCAATAACCGAGGTAAAGTTATTTAACTAAAAAATTAAATACATGGCACAACATCTTTGTTTGATGCAACACAAAACTTTTGTTTGAAAAAAATCTAACATTTAACTTCAAATATTTTGTTTAGTTCGGTTTATAAATAAAAACAATATACATTAAAAATATGTATTTTTAGTTTGGTCTTTAGGACCGGTTGGATCAATTGAACCATCTAAATGGTAAGATGGCCAGTTTGATGTCCAGTCTGGTTTTCAAAACCTTGCCTACGACTGAAAGTTGGATTCCCGATAATAATGTTATGAAATCTCGACCCATCAACCAGATTGTATAAAAAGATATTGATTGATACGTAAAAGTTTTGAGCACAATGTTATTGATGTCAAAATAGTTGTCGGTCAAAATGCTAAAAAGATATTATTTTTGTTGTTAGGTCCAAATTCCAGATATCCAAATCAATGATTAAAAAGATAGTAATCAAACACAATAAGAATGGAGTAGAAGAAGAATTAAACCACGCATGTACACGTTAATATCACAAAAACATCTGGTACACCTTGGATACACGCACATGGACCGTGAACTCACTGTCTGACATCAAATCTGACAAAAGACTGACAGACTCCTATTTAAATGAAACATATCAACCGCAAATGGGGTTACCGTGAACACCCTCACAACCGCAAACACTAGACGAAAGAGCTACAAACACCCTGAAACCTACCAAGACATGAACAAGAAAATACCTAGCTCAAACCATTAAATTGTGCCGTAACATTTGTCGGTGATTCATTTATGTCTGTATGAATATGACATGTTCTCATTCAAGCATAAGAGAAAACAATTTCTAACTCTATTATGTTTCATAATGATAATCATTAAAGCTCACGGACAAACACTTACATGTATATGTATTTACAAAATCGGTTTTCTCGCATGACACACTTTATGTGGTATTATCCAGAGGGATATCACGTGTCAATACAAAAGTATTAGTAAACCCTAATGAACAATTCAACGAGAGTGATATTTATACATCAGATGTGGTGTATAAGAAAGTTTTGCACGATTAATAATGTGTTTATTTACATTTGTAAAGAAGCTCAATTTTTCATTTTTAATTCTTATCGGTTTCTTTTTTTTTCTTCATGACTCTTATTGATAAATGTTTAGATATAATATACTATTTGTACAAACAAAAAAAACTAATTGCCTTTAAAAAGCTATTTGCACCCGTCGCTTGGCGCGGGTAAACGGCTAGTATATATAATATATCGATTTGAAATCCTTTAGAATTATGGATTGGGATCCTTTATTTGAAACTTTAACGTTCATTCCCAAAACATGAACACTAATGCAAATATAAGGGTTGACTACGTCGACCAAAAGATGCAATAAACTCTTTGCATTCTATCGGTATCACCGGCTACCACCGTCATGTGCTGGCACTGTACCTTCAAATTGATAGACTACCGGGTCTCTCTCTCTCTCGTAATATATCTTGTAAACCTTATACTAAAAGCATGAGTTATGAGAGATGTATTTCCAAATGTTGTGGGAAAACGAGTTAGAGTAGTTGATCAAATAACATTTACAAAGAACACACAACGGAAAAAATTGTCGCATCTGACCCCCGCAACGCAGGGTTCCCCACTAGTTTATACTTATTAGAGATGGATAAAAATTCCACGGTTTCGAATAGATTATCGGGTGGTACCGAGAGGAGGTAGAGTGTTAAATGAGCTGGAAATTTTGATGGTGGTTGTTAATAACAGAAGTCTGTCCACATGTTAAGATTTATATAACTCTGAAAAGCTGATGGCTCAGGCCTTTTTTCGCTAAACTCTAAGAAATTTGTTGACTAAAAAAGTGGAAGGAAATAATTCTGTTCATGGCTTTAAATGGGTGAATTGGGTACCTATAAAAATTAAGTGTTTTGTATGGAGATTACATCTCTTTTAAATAGATTGCTTGTTGCTAGCAATCTCGTTAGGAGAGGCATCGTTTTATAGTCAACTTTTTGCCTCTTTTGTTGCACTGTTGAGGAAAGTAGCAATCACATATTGTTTGGTTGTGAACTCGATCGACCCAAATATAAGATTAGTTTGTTAATTGGAGTGGCTTAGTTAATTACAAAGCTGGAAATAGTGAAGAACTCCTAGATGTGTTGAAAGCTATAGTTAATTGGTTGGTGTTCAACGACAAAATATGCACTCCCTTAAAGTCGGCAAATGATATTCAGTTAATTGCTTTTTAACTGCATCATACGTATATCTCCTTTTGATTTTATTTGTTGGTTTGATTTGTATAACTCCCCTTTTAATGCTTGTATTTTGTAATGTTTGTATTTTGTTTCTTACTCTAGCTTCTTGCTAGTTTTAATGCATCCACCGTTAAAAAAAAAAAAAAAAAAAAAAAAAAAAAAAAAAAAAAAAAAAATGAAACGATGAAACTCATTTTTCTTAAAATGGATCCCGGTAAGAGCACCAATGGCATTATGCTTTAAAGTAGGCCTACTTGTGTAGGTTGTTTTGAACACTTTAAGTTAAGTCGATTAATAATCATCCTCTAACCCACTATTTTGGTCGAGTTAGTAAAGAGCAATTTTAATTTTAATCGTTTAATATTATTTATTATAACTTAGTAATGTACTAAGGATTTTTTTTTAATATTATTTGAACGTGAGATTTATTCCTGTTATTTAATAACATATTTTATTAATGATTCTCAATTATATTTTATATTTAGTTATTATTTTCTTTGTTTTGATAAATTAATCTTATTTGTTAAATATTAAAATAAAATAAATAGTTATAGATTTTTTTTTTTTTGCAGCAAACTTTATTAAATTAAAATAAGATCAATATCAATGTCATATTTTCTTAACAATAACAAAGAGAAAGGATGGTTTTATAAAATGTTTCAAAAACATGAACAAAGTATTCAATTACTGAAAAAAGTGTTTTTAAACGTTTTATATTCAGGAGAGATATAAAAATATGATTCTTTTTAAATGGTAAGCCAGATCCACTGGGCGGAGGCCCATGCAGAACATGACCCAAATCAAATTATTTGGTGATTAAATCATAGAGCATTAGAAATATTTCACCAACATAACTATTGGAGTATTCATCAAATATCATGAAGTAGTTTTTTCTAAAAATGAACGTTTTTTTTTTTTTTTTTTTTTTTTTTTTTTTTAAACTGTCACACTTTCATTCAATTTATCAAATATCATTTTATAATTATTTTGAATTAATTTTTTCCAGATATCATTTTATAAGCTTTTTTATTTTATTAAATTCCACATGATAATTTAATATAATAATTATAATAAAATAATAAATGTAGTAATAAATAGATATCAATTTCATTAATGAACTTAGCTTTTAATTTCAAAATTTTCAAAACTAAAGATTATTAGTTTCTTTTATTTATTTAAATTATTTATTTAAATTTAAAAAATAAAAACATTTATATCATAATAATTCGTTATTTTTCTTATTTTCTTATAAATTCAAAGTTCTAAAATATGTTGATATTTGTATTTAATTTTTTAAAATTAACTCATGTAATACATTGATCTCACAATTAGTCCATTTAATAAATCTTCCGTAATAAATGAAAATAATTTTGCCACTAGTCATTCTCTTATGTATTATGTCACATGTTATTTTTTTGGTAAAAGTTGGATTAATTTATACCCATGTGTCATTTTGTGGTTTTTTTCATTTTATTAAATTTCATATAACACTTAAATGTAATAATAAATGTATATTTAATTCATAAATGCAACTGTCCTTATAATTTTAAAATTTCTAAATGGAATCCAATTATTTGTTTATTTATTTAAATTATTAATATAAATTTAGAAGATAAATAAGCACTTCAATTTTAATAATTAAATATTTTACTTTTTCCTTATAAATTTAAGTTTGTTAAATTGCTAGATCTTAATATTTGTCATTGTCACCAAAGGAACACGTCTCGTCATAGGATAGAATCTCTTGGCCAATGAAGTTGTCTTCGGGGAGAGCTAAGATGTTTTTACGAGAAATGGCTATTTTTCTAACCATAATAGAAGAAGTAAAAACGTAGAGATAATTACTTTCTAATGGATCGCCGGTAATCCAAAGGTAGCGCAAGGAAACAAAATAAGAACGAGACGACTAAAGAATGGTGGAACTGATCACCTTTATCTATACTATGGATTTGAGGCTGATTTGACTATTAACGACTAGTTACCCACCCGTTGGATTTCAAAATTACCTAGCCGTTAATGGTTAATTTTGAAGATTACTTTTCTCTCGCTTCGTTTATCTCTCTTTAATTTAAGTTATTTCTTTAATATTCTCGAAATTAACTCCTACATTTGTAGGAATAACTTTGGGGAAATTGTTAGGGTCAGGATCCTCAAAGGATTTAGGAACCTCAAACTTAATCATATATTCAAGATCTTTAACTATCTCAGGATCCCGATTATTACCGTTATTATTATTTATTAACATTTATAACGATTATAATTCATTCATAACTAACACGTGTGTAGAAATAGTCAAGACAATACTTATTCTCAACAGAGTTTCATCTCAACTATGATAAAGATCCAGAATACCAAGTCAAACAACATTTACAAAGAAGGTTATTGAGGAGCCTAGGAATATCATACATCTTGTTAGCTAGTTTAGACTATAAATTGACACTTGTATCTCGTACACGGCACACACTGCTAACTTTGAGCTTACTCTAAAAACTTTTTCATTTGTTTTTACTGAAATACTCTTTGTAATCACCATTTTATATTGATAAAATCATCAAGTCAGGTGATCATTATCACCTCCCAAGGTTTTGTGCCGGAGATCTTAGCAATAATCAAGAGCTTTGATTCTCTTTATCTTTTCCTATTGCGCAATTCGAACATCACAATCTGTCATTCAATTTGGTTGATCAATACTTGTGTAATTTTTGACCAAAATAGTTACCTCGTATTCAAAAAGAGCACCACAATCAACAGAATCCATCTCAAGAAAACTCATCCAATTGTTCTTTTATAATATAACTCTTTATAATTGACTGGGAATCAATATTGTTGACAGATGATTTTGCAAAAATAATATTTTTAATTCATTCTTAATACATATCTATCATCTATGTATCAAGATTGAATTTTTGCAGAATACATTTCAATTCTAATTTATACTGCAAATAAGAAAGAAATAGAAGGTTGAAACTTTAAACTTTAAAGTCTAGTTGATGGTACACTTAGTCACTTTATTGAGCACGTGTTAAGTGAAACAAATATTCTAATTTAACCCCGTAAAGAACTCACAATTAACATATAGAACCAAGCAGAAAAATATGAACATGAATTCACCCATGTTGTATACAAGCAGAAGCAAAAGTTTGATAACTAACCTCAAATCAATAGGAAGAGCATAATATTTGCCACAAATCGATTATAAACATATGTATGAGGTTGGAGGTATATATATGTAACGTCCGTACATCCGGTCTAGTCAATTTAGAGGTAATATGGGTCGAAAATGACTTTTCAACAAAAGCTTATTTTGAATAAATAATATTAACGAAGTTGTAGAATTTGTCACAAGGTTTCCGTACATATAAAGAGCGTCGAAATCGGAGTTATAACGAAGAAGTTATGACCCATCGAAGTTTCGCGACGGAACCGACACGACACCGGGAAGCGTAAATAGTGATTTTACGATGGAGGACTTTTTAGCCTTAGTGATCTAAAATAAAGTCGTATAATATGTTAAACTGAGAAAATCCATAAAAAGAAAGCCCAAATCTGACTTCGTATGAAGAAGTTATGATTTTTCTAAGATTCGGCATAGCAGTGCACGACCCGAAACTCGAATTTTAGTTCGAGCGGTTTTTGGCTTACGTGACTTAAATGAGAGTTGAGAATATCATTAATAGGAACTTAACTAGTAAAACAGACAGACAAAAACAGAGTTCGTATGAAGGAGTTACGAATTCATCGCGGTCATTTAACAGTCTACACGCCTCATACTGTTAAATTTAAGATCGATCGAGAATTAGCTGATGGAGTCAAAATGAAAGTTGTAGATATTATTTTTACCTATGCGTGGACATAAAGAACGTCAAAAACCGAGGTCGTATGTGAAAGTTACAGATTTTAGAAGTCGGAAGTGTGATGTGCGAAAATGGGTGATGTGGCACAATCTTGGCCATTGCTTTCTCCCCAAGTCTTGCCACTAGATGGTGACATGTGGCACCAAGTTCAGTCATTTTCACCCTATAAATAGAACCTCTCTCACCCTCATTTTCTTCACACCTTTCTCATTCTTTCTTCTCTTTACTCTCTCTCTAGCCCCGAAACCCCCCGAAAAGCCTAGGGAACCTCCCTAGCACAAGCCGGAAGCCCCTGAGTGCTCGACGGCTCCGAGAAGAAGAGCTTGTCCGCATGGGAATGCTGCTCCAAGCAAAGCCTGTTTTCTATAAAACCCGCTGTAAGTGAGCTGGGCCTATGCTATATTTAATATAGTTTTTATTTAATTATATTAACGTTATTAAGAACATATAATAAGTAATTGGGCTCTTATTATGGGTTATATAAGTATTATTTAACGGTTATATAATAGTAATAATAGCTATACTATTAATTAGTCTCGGTGAATAATAGACTAAACTCTAGTGGTAATAATATTAGGTTTCGTCGAAGGAAATTATAATTTTTCAAGAAGTGAAGCGATGTCCTAGTACCGAGTCACCACCTTCTCAGGTGAGTGCATAGTTACTTTCATCTTACACATAGATATGAAGTATTTTATATAAACTACGTGCTATGTATGCATATTATCTGAATACTTGCTGTCTATGTTGGATGAACGTTTTTATACATGTTTTAGATGATTCAAACTGTATACGTATTTTATATACACGAATATGTTGGGTATGATACAGGTAGATGAATGATGAGAGATAAAAGATGATGTGGGTAAACATTGGCAGCTATAGACTTAGTGCCTAACTAATAAACATCAACAACTATGGACTTAGTGCCTATTGGACAAACACCGGTAGCTATGGATACATGTTAAGGAATTGGTAGCTATGGACTTAGTACCTATTAGATAAACACTGGTAGCTATGGATTTAGTACCCGATGAATAGACTATAGCAGCTATGGAATGAGTGCTTTATGAACGAACATTGGCAGCTATGGATTTAGTGCCAGTCCTATAACCCTGGAAGTAAGCGACTTCGGAATAAACGAATGCAGAATAGATGACTCTTAGGATAAATCCTTAAGAGTAAAGAAGATAATGGGGATGGGTAATTGGGTTGATTGTTTGATTGTTTAAACATAATAATTATATTATTGTGGGTTGAAAACCCTATGTACTCACCAGGTTTCCCAACCTGATCCACTCAGTTTATTTATATCACAGGTGTTGATATGAAGTCACATTACACTGAGAGATTAATGAGATGTAGATCACTAGTGTAAATAAATGTAAGTTCTGTTTATGCTTATGTTCCTATATTGACGATGACATCCCAAACGTTTTAAAATGAATAAAATACGTTTCTTCGAAAATGTTTTAATAACGTATTTATCGTGTTTTTCTGGGAACGAATTCCGCAACATTTTTATTAAAAGAATAACTCTGATTTTTATAAAGCATAAACAAAATCGGTCTTTTCTGGCTGTGAAAATGGGGATGTCACAGTTGGTATCAGAGCACTAGTTTAAGCGAACTAGGAATATGGATTTATTTCTAGACTTAAACTTAGAATGCTAAGCGATGTTTGTGAGGTGTGAGCACTAGCTTAATTTAGGAATGATGCCTAAATTGCTTTTATGTGCTAAATGATTTGTTATGCTGTAGTTTGATCGGATCTGTGGTCTGTTGCCGAACGGATCTGGAAACCTTATGTGTTTAGGATTCTTAACGTACGAATACGATATTAGAACTAGCATATAAACGTTTCGGAGTGATAAGGATGATTTAAACGTCAATCCTAAATAAAGATCTAGATTCACCTTATTCAGTGTATAGATCAAGATGGCAAGGAACCGTAGTGGAAACGTAAACGCAAATGGAAAATGGAACCAACCCCCTCAACCCCCAGTGGTTCAGCAAATACATGTTGTAGAAGAAGTTGCACCTGAGCCAGTCACCATGGCTGGAGTTCAAGCCATGATTCGGGATATGCTAGCTAAACAAAGGGAAGAAATGAGACAGATGTTCCACGAAAATAGGGACGAACCTACCATACATGTTGAGCCGACCGAGCCAATTCCCGAACAATCTGAGGAAGGGAACTACAACCATCAAGCGAGCCAAGTGGGGACTCAAGGCGAACGAAGGGAAGGCCCGGAGGGGAGAAACAACAAGGATGTGCGAATGTACAAGAATTTCCTGGGTGCGAAACCACCGAGTCTCTCAGGAAGCCCAAAGCTGGTTGAGATTATGGATTGGATCTCCGAGATGGAGATGGTGTTTGAGAGCCGCGACTGTAGCGAGAAACAGAAAACCATCTTCGCTGTAAGACAACTAAAAACTGGAGTCTTGAGCTGGTGGAAGCTATTGGCAGATACGATGCCACGAGGAGAAGCCTTAAGGATGTCATGGGAAGAGTTCTTGGAACAGTTGAAAATGCAGTACTGCTCGGAGATAGATCTGATAGACCTAAACAACGAGTTTCAGAACTTGAAGAAAGGGAAGATGAGTGTTGATGAGTATGCCACCGCATTCACCGAGAGGATGAAGCTATTCCCCTACTTGGTGCCTACTTAACTCTCCAAGATTGATAGGTTTGCTAACGGATTACCCACATACTTTGGCCTAATGGTCAAAATGGCAACTACCTTGAAAACAGCTGTTAGGGCAGCTAAGAACGTAGAGACCCAGATAAGAGAAAAGGGTCTAGAAAAAGATAATATAGGAGAGAAACGGAGGTTTGAAGGACCTTCAAGGTCCAATAAGGAAACGAAATTCTCAAAGCTTGGAGGAGGAAATGGAGGTGAAGCGAGATGGTGTGATAAATGAAAGAAGAAGCATTGTGGGAAGTGCAACGAAGAAGTGACTTGTTACAAGTGTGGAAGGACTGGTCACTATTCCAAGGATTGCACACATAATGATAAAGTATGCTACAGATGTGGAGGAAAGGGGCACATGTACAGAGACTGCCCGAGGAAAAATAAAGCAGCAAGACCAGAAACGCCACCAAGGCCAAGGGCATTCCACATGATCCTCGACGAAGCGGGAAAAAACGCGAGAAACCAAGGATAAGGAATCTATACCCGAAGATCGAGTTATTAGGTAGCCTAATAGATAAAACTGTTGGAATAGTGTCTAAGGCTATAACTATATCCGGTTGTGCATGGTCCTTTTGGGTTGCCTTCACCATAGCAACTTGATGGATGATTTGTTAAAAGAGAGTAAATATTATAAGGAATAATATATGGATATTTGATTAATATAAGTCATAAATTAATTGGTATTAATTTGGTGACTTAAAGAGATTAATTAAATAAGAGGATATAAACTGTCAATTGTTTGATAGTTACACTTTAGACTATGAATCCTTATCCTAGATAGGATGGACGATTTCTAGGGCTTGGATAAGCCAAAATCGTCCATAGGGTTATCAAGGAAAGGATATGGATCAACTTAAAGTCTAAGTTATCCAATTAGGGTTAAAGTTGTAATCCTTAAGGAGTCTACAAGTATAAATAGACCCTAGGGGTGAGGGAATTCGACACACAACCTAAAGCAAGGAACCTCTGGCCGAATTCCTCCCCTCTCCTCTCTCCTAAATCATCTTGCTTGCTATTGGTGTTTGTAAGCCATTAGAGGAGTGACATTTGTGACTCTAGAAGCTCCAAGACAAACAAGATCAACAAGGAACTCAAAGGTATGATTCTAGATCTGTTTCATCATTGTTATTTAACCTAATTAGCTATTAGAAGTCTTGGATTCAAAGCATGTTTATTAGAAAGCCTAGATCGGAGCAATAGGGTTTTGCATGCGCACATAGGAAAGTTCTTATGGCTAAAACCCATCAGTGGTATCAGAGCCTAGCTTGGTTTTCTTTAAATTGTTGCTTGATTAACTGAAACAAACCTGCAAAATTCGATTTTTGGGTTTATGAGTCACTGACTCGGCGAGTTCCAAGGTGGACTCGGCGAGTAGGCCTGACTCGGCGAGTCCCCTTGTGTACTCGGCGAGTCCAGGCGTCAGGAATGGCCAGATTCGGGATTTTTTCATAATTATCTTATGGAAACTTACCTTAATCATATTAGATCAATCTAAATCCGATTTTTTGATAAATATGACTATTATCTTGATCTAATTAAAGATATTTATCATCTAATAAAATATTTAATTTCCTTATATGATAATGATTAATTATTTTGATAATTATCTTGAAAGAAATCTTAGATAAATCAAATAAAGATAATTAGGATATTAATTGTTAATTGGAATTATTTGTTATTTGATCCTCCATGTTTTAAATGTTTAAAACCTACCCTAAAGTTTTGAAATTTATATTTGTGATTAAAAGTTTTAATTTAGACAACTTAAATTTCAAACCCTAGTTTTTAAAAGGTTTTAAAATACAACCCTATACTTATATGATATTACTAGAATAATATATATGTATAACTAAATGCTAGTCTTACCGCTAGTAGGCCTCATTCACGAAGCCGATCTATAAGGTGGGTATAAGGTTGCGGCCTATAAAATGGCGCTTAATGGGTGTACACTCACACCCACCGCTTGCTTGCTTGGTGGAGGGTCGTTAGCCGAACGGGTAGGATAGGGCAACCTCATCCTCTCATTAAAAGTATAATAAGAAACACAAAGTAACTACACGTTTTAAAAATTTCCCAATCTTAGTTACTTTAGGAAAAGTGAATTGATGCAATCCCATGAAATTACACTTTGCACCTTGCTAAGAAGTTAGTGGAGCGTGTGTGGTTTACCGGCACACTAATTGGTTCTAAGCGAAGGTGGCAAAGGGTGATTCATTGTTTATCATAGTTCGATGGAGCGTGTGTGGTTTACCGGCACATCGAATAGGTGATCGTTACAATGAAGGCACCATGTGAATTTGCATGGTAATTCACACCCGCTTTGTGATCCTCGGCATCCCAGTCACAAACAAGAGGGGCATATCGAGATTTAAACATGCCATTGAATAGTTCAATGAATCTCATCCGAACCTTGGAATTCTCAAAAACACTTAGGACTAATAGTTTAAGTTTTGTAATGGAGAATTAGTGAATCGTCATTCACTTACCTTCAATTTATTTGCATATTGGATTACGGCATCCCTTTTCTAGTATGTAAATATTATTGTTGGATCCTAGCCCTAATTTTTCTTATTGGGTGATAATTATGGATTCTTGTTCTAATCTATCTTTGTCCTTTCTATAGATGTCAAACGCAAACAACGCTGCTGCTAGTTCTTTCACGTTGATGAGCCTTTGCCAAAAGGTCACCTTCGATGGAACGAACTTTAGCGAATGGATAAGATACATTCGCACCATTGCTCGCTATGAGGATAAAGAGTATGTCCTCGACGAGAAGCTCGAGAAAATCAACCCCGAAGTTGCTACTCCCGCTGAAATCACCGCCTTTGAAACTCATGAGCGAGATGCAACGAAAGTACATTGCATCATGATTGCCACCATGAACTCCGAATTCCAAAAGTCCTACGAGGACATGTATCCATACGAGATGCATCAAGACTTGTTGGAGAGGTATCACCAAAACGCGAGACAAGAACGTTACGAGATTTTCACTAACATGATCTCCGCTAAGATGGGTCATGGAGAATCTCTTACCGTGCACCTGCAAAAGATGCAAAGGTATGTCGACCGCCTTCGCAAGTTAAATGTTGACTTCGGCGAAGACTTGGCGATCGACATGGTGCTTCACTCTTTGCCTCCGATGTACAACCAATTTAGGATGACCTACCGCATGAACAAAGAGGAGGTCACCCTAAGCAAACTCCAAGGTCTCTTGAGGGTTGCTGAGAGCAATTTCAAGGACAAGTCTGTTGCACCAACTCCCAATCCATCCGCTGCTCCTGTCTTGGCTATTGGTCAAGGGAAGGGAAAGAAGAGGAAATCTTCTTCGAATAACTATCGAAAGGTGAAAGCCCGAGATGGTTCCTCTTCTAGTGGGACCAAAGTTGATCCCTCTAAGCCCTATTCCAACCCAAGGGAGGCAGAGTGCCACCACTGCCACAAGATAGGACATTGGAAGAGAAGCTGCCCGGATTACCTGCAAGCCATCAAGGAAGGAAAGATCAAGCCATCTTTCGCAGGTATATACACAATCAAATCTAACGATTCTAATCATGCTATTTCTTGGGTCCTTGATACCGGTTGCGGTTATCACATTTGTTCTAATGTGCAGGGACTAAAAAGAAGTAGGGATGTGGAGCAAGGAAGGATCAATCTAATCATGGGGAACAGAAGATCGTCGCTTGTGACCAAGATTGGAGTGTATTCTTTAGTGCTTAGGAATAGTTTAGTTTTAGATTTGAACAATTGTTGCTATTCGCCAGAAATGGCTAGAAACATCATTTCATTTCATGGTTTATATAGACAAGGATTTAGATTTTCTTTTAATAATGAGAATGGTTCTATTTTGGCTTATCTAAATGGTGTCTTTTACTTTGAAGCTATACCATGTAATGGAATATATGAAACTGTTATGATTGTTGATAACTTAGGAAATGATGTTTTGAATATTGATTCTTCCACTAGTATGGATAAAGCATCCTTGTGGCATTGTCGTCTTGGACATGTCAACAAGAAACGCATAGCCCAACTCCAAAAGGATGGAGTGTTGGAGTCATTCGACCTTAGGGAAGATGACACATGCGAGTCTTGTTTACTTGGAAAGATGACTAAGTCACCCTTCACGAGTACTTGTGAAAGGGGTGAGGGGCTATTGGACCTAATACATACCGATGTATGTGGACCCTTTAGATCAACCACGAAGGATGGGAATGTTGGATAAGGTGTCTAAGTCCATAACTATTTCTGGTATGTACTTGACCCGACCCGGCATGGTCCATTTGGGTTGCATGGCACCATGCAATTGGATAGACTAAATGAGAGAAATAACGCTTGGAGATTGTTAATATATTATAAGTGTTGGATAAGGTGTCTAAGTCCATAACTATTTCTGGTATGTACTTGACCCGACCCGGCATGGTCCATTTGGGTTGCATGGCACCATGCAATTGGATAAACTAAATGAGAGAAATAACGCTTGGAGATTATTAATATATTATAAGTTCTAATATATTAATAATATTATTTGATTAGTTTGATCAAGAATTAATTTAGAATTAATTAAGTGATCAAAAGATAACTAATTAAATATATGGGTTGATTAAGTAAATCATCCATATCTTGTATAGTGGGCTAAAAGGCTCCATGGATCATCAAGTTGGGTTCCACCCATAGGATGCTCCATGGATGCTCCATGGGAGTTACAAACCCATGGTTCATGGAAATGAAGAGTCATGACACATTAGGGTTTAACCCTAGATGTGTCAACACTATATAAGGAATATGATCTCCTCCCAAATCGGTTACACTAAGTAATAAGGGGCTTGGCCGATTTTGAAGAGTGTGTATTCTCTCATAAGTTCTTCCAAGAGCATTTGGTGTTGTGTGAAGCATTTGAGGCATCACCACTTGAGGTGCTAGGCTCACAAGGTTTCAAGGAACACAAGCAACAACAAGGTAAGTTATTCTATCTATACTTTATGTTAAAATTGTTCCCCATGTATGCTAGATAGGATATAACCTTGGAATTCAACTTTGCATGACAAATTAGACAAACATAGATCCAAGGTTATTAGGGTTGCATGTACACTTAGGAAGTGTTAGAATGCTCAAAACCCATCAGTGGTATCAAAGCCTAGGCTTGTTTGCTCTTATTTGTGCTTAAAAGTTGAAAACAGAATCGAAAATTTGCTGTCTGCGATCGGACTCGTCGAGTCCACGTGTATCTTCAACCAACTCGGCGAGTCATGTTCATGCACTCGGCGAGTAGGGTCGAATGAGTGCAAAATTTCGATTCAGTTGCTGGAAAAATGAATTAGAAACATTACCCTAAACTGTTTTAGTAAATGTAAACTTGTTTTTGGTGGTGTAATGTCTTGCTAATTCATTTACAACAACTAGTTATCAAAATTACAAAGTTTTATGTAATTTTTGATTGTGTTCATATTCATGTTCTTGTTCTTATGATGTTTTAGATGATCATAGGAATTATTTGTAACCTATTTGGTAGTTTAATTCTTGATCATAATGTGTTTTAATGGAGTCCATAACTTATCCTTAAGTTATGGAAAACCAAGAGTCACACTTGAGTTAAAACCATTAAGAAAACACAAGAGTTATAAAAATGAAGAGTCTTCATTTTATGACTCTATTAAACTCATAAGTTACAAGAAATGAAAAGTTTTGAAAGTTACAAAACTTGCCCTCAAGTTTTGGAACAAGTAAAGTTAAGTTAAAACTTTAGTTCCAACCCCTAGAATTTTAAAAGTTAAAATTCAACCCTTATACTTATATTATGATGATTTAATAATTATATATATATATATATGTATAAGAACAAGTCGTCTTACCGCTAGTACGCCTCATTCACGAAGCCGGTCTATAAGGTGGGTATAAGGTTGTTGCCTATAAAATGGTGACTTAATGGGTGTATATTCTTACCCACCACTTGCTTGACTGGTGGAGGGTCGTTAGCCGAACGGGTAAGACAAGGACTTATAAATTCTCATTCAAAGTATGATGAATATATAAAGTAACTAAATGTTTATTAAATTCCCAATCTTAGTTACTTTAGGAAAAATGTGAATAAGGTGCTAATCCATGAAATTACACTTTACACTTTGTCTGAGTCGTTGGTGGAGCGTGTGTGGTTAACCGGCACACTAACTTGGACTTAACAAGGTAGGTAAAGGGTGACTTAAGGTTTATTATAGTATCGGTGGAGCGTGTGTGGTTTACCGGCACATCGATTGAGTGATAAACTTTAAGGGTACCAAGTGATATGCATGGTTACTTCACACCTCGTTGTGTGATCCTCGGCATCCCAGTCACAAAACCTGGAGGGCACTCCCGAGATCGAAACATGCATTTGAAAAGTTCATTGGATCTCAAAGAATCTAGGAATTTCTAAAACCAATAAAAACTAAATATTTAATATTTCGGTTTTCGTGGTGGAAATTGGTGAATCGTCATTCACCTACCTTTCAAATATGGTATAGCTTAGATTATGGCATACCTCTTCTAAGTTATATTATATTGTGATTGGATCCTAGCCTTAATATTACATTTGGGTGTTTTATTAAGGACTCTCTTAAATCTAAACTAAACTTGTTCTTCTTTTCAGATGTCTTCAAACAATGCTTCTGGCTCGAATCCTAATGGCTCCTTTACTCTTATGAGTCTGTGTGGGAAAGTCACCTTTGATGGATCCAACTTCAATAAGTGGATCAGAAACATCAGGATGATTACCCGCTACGAGGACAAAGAATATGTCCTTGACAAGGAGCTTAAGGAAATTGACGAGTCCACTGCAACTCCCCAGGAGATCGCTGACTTTCATACTCATGAAAGAGATGCAACCAAGGTGGCTTGCATCATGTTAGCCACCATGACAGCTGAACTCCAAAAGTCTTACGAAGACTTCTACCCTTATGAAATGCACCAAGATTTGATGGAAAGATACCATCAAAGTGCACGACAAGAGAGGTACGAAGTCATCTGCTCCATGATAACAACCATGATGAAGGACGGAGAGTCCGTCACGAGCCACATGCAGAAAATGCAAAGGTATGTGGATCGTTTGCTGAAGCTTAATGTGAACTTCCCTGAGGAGCTTGCAATAGATATCATTTTGCACTCCTTACCATCGTGCTATGATCAATTCCGCATGACATATCACATGAACAAGGAAGAGGTCACCCTCAGCAAACTTCAGGGACTTCTCAAGACCGCAGAAACAGGTCTTAAGGGGAAGTCGGTTGCTATCACTCCTACTCCAGAAACAACTCCGGTCTTGGCAATCGGGCAGAGTTGAGGGAGGAAGAGAAAGAGATCTTCAAAGGGTACCAAGGCTCGGACCCTTGATGGCTCTTCTTCAAGTGGAACCAAGAAAGGTTTCATTACTCCTTCTTCTGACCCAAAAGAGGCTGAATGCTTCTATTGCCATGAAAAAGCTCATTGGAAGCGGAACTGCCCAAAGTACCAGCAAGATGTGAAGGATGGGAAAGTCAAACCCAACCATGCAGGTATTTACACTATCATTTCTAATAACTCACCCCATTCGAAATCTTGGGTCCTTGATACAGGTTGCGGTATTCATATTTGTTGTGACTTGCAGGGACTAGGAAGAAGTGAGAATGTGGAGCAAGGAAGAATAAACTTAATCATGGGGAATAGGAAAGTTACACCTGTCACCAAGATTGGAGTTTATACTTTATCGCTAAGTAGTGGGTTAAATTTAGATTTGAATAAATGTTGTTATTCGCCAGAAATGGCAAGAAATATTATTTCCTTTCATGCATTGTACAAACAAGGTTTCACCTTTTCGTTTGATAATGAAGTTGGTTCGATTAATGCTTTCTTTAATAATGTACTTTATTTTAAAGCATTACCTTGTGATGGTGTGTATGAAGCTGTATCTATTGTAGATAACTTAGGAAATAATGTTTTGTGTATTGATTCTACTAATAATAATAACTTGGATAAAGCATCATTATGGCATTGTCGTCTTGGACATATAAGCAAGAAACACATAGGCCAACTCCAAAAGGATGGAGTCTTGGAGTCGTTTGACCTAAAGTCAAATGATAGTTGCGAATCATGCTTACTTGGAAAAATGACAAAGTCACCCTTCACAGGCTCGTGTGAAAGGGGTGAAGGTTTGTTGGACCTTATACACACGGATGTGTGTGGACCATTCAAACATGCCACAAGGGATGCTAATCGTTATTATTTGACTTTTACCGATGATTACAGTAGATATGGATATGTCTACTTAATCAAGCATAAGTCAGAGACTTTCGAGAAGTTTAAGGAATTTAAACAGGAAGTCGAGAATCAATTGGGCAGGAACATTAAGATGCTTCGATCCGATCGAGGTGGTGAGTATCTTAGTTCAGAGTTCCTCGACTATCTAAAGGAATGTGGGATTGTCTCACAATTGACACCTCCCAGGACACCGCAGTTGAATGGTGTGGCTGAGAGGCGTAATCGAACCTTGTTGGACATGGTTCGTTCCATGATGAGGCGAGCTTCGCTACCAATCTCATTCTGGGGGTATGCCTTAGAGACTGCCGCCCATATCCTTAATCTAGTCCCTACAAAGAAAGTTGCCAAAACTCCTCACGAGATGTGGACTGGTAAAGTACCTAAACTAGACCACATCAAGATTTGGGGCTGCGAAGCTTTCGTGAGACGCGAGACTCATGATAAGCTCGAACCCCGAAGCGAGAGGTGTATTTTCATCGGCTACCCACAGCAATCCTTTGGTTACCTCTTCTACAGACCTAGTGACAATGTGGTCTTTGTAGCAAGAAGAGGAGTCTTTCGAGAGAGAGAGTTTATAAGCCAAGGAGACAGTGGGAGGCAAGTTGATCTTGAAGAAATTCAAGAGTCAAGTGGTGAAGGAACTTCAAACTCTAGCCCTCAACTTGAGGAGGAAACTCCTGTTGAGCCAATTGACGAATCTGTACCTCTGAGGCGTTCCACGAGAGTTAGGAGTGCACCTGAGCATTACTATGGATTCCATATTACTGCAGAAGGTGAGACACTTATTAATGATGAGACACTAGTAAGTCAAGATGACCCTAACAGCTACGAGGAAGCCATGGCAGGCCCCGAGTCTGCCAAATGGAAAGAGGCTATGGATAGCGAGATACAATCCATGTATGACAATCAAGTTTGGAACTTGGTTGAGAATGTACCAGGTCGAAAGACTGTAGGGTGCAAATGGGTTTTCAAGAAGAAGACCGACATGGATGGTAAAGTACACACTTATAAGGCTAGACTGGTTGCAAAGGGCTTCTCTCAAATTCCTGGAGTGGACTATGATGAGACCTTTTCTCCGGTAGCCAAGATTAAGTCTATTCGGGTTCTGTTAGCCATAGCCGCATTTCATGACTATGAAATTTGGCAAATGGATGTCAAAACCGCTTTCCTTAATGGAAAGTTGGCTGAAGATGTTTACATGAGTCAGCCAGAGGGTTTTGTCAGTAACGAGTACCCTAATAGAGTGTGTAAGCTTGAGAAATCCATTTATGGATTAAAGCAAGCACCTCGCAGATGGAATCTTTGCTTTGATGAAAAGGTCAAGGAATTTGGCTTTTCTAGGAGTGAAGATGAATCTTGTGTATATGTCAAGGCTAGTGGGAGTATAGTTAGCTTTTTGGTATTGTATGTGGATGACATACTACTCATAGGAAACGACATTCCAACCCTGCAGGAAGTAAAGTCCTGGCTTGGAAAGTGTTTCGCTATGAAGGACCTTGGTGAAGCTGCCTATATTTTGGGGATAAGAATTTTAAGAGATCGGAGTAAAAGACTAATTGGACTTAGTCAAAGTACCTACTTGGAGAAGATTCTGAAGAGATTCAGAATGCAAAACTCCAAGAAAGGAGAGTTTCCCATCCAGAGTAGCGCCAAGCTGAGTAAGACACAAAGCCCTAGCACTGAGGCTGAGATAGCAGAAATGAGTCGATTACCTTATGCTTCGGCTGTAGGTTCGATCATGTATGCTATGACGTGTACTCGACCTGATGTAGCCTTTGCCTTGAGCATGGTTAGCAGGTTTCAGGGGAACCCTGGCAAGGTACACTGGATTGCGGTAAAGAATATTCTCAAGTACCTACGAAGGACTAAGGACTGGGTCCTTACCCTCGGTGGAAGTGATGACTTGAGAGTTGTAGGGTATAGTGATGCTAGCTTCCAGACTGATAGGGATAACTTCCGCTCTCAGTCGGGCTGGGTCTTTACCCTAAATGGAGGAGCAATTTCTTGGAAGAGTTCCAAGCAAGAGACAGTGGCAGATTCTACTTGTGAATCAGAGTATATTGCAGCTAGCGAAGCAGCAAAGGAGGCGTTATGGCTGAGGAACTTCATTGGAGACCTTGGAGTTGTACCAGCTATTAAAGAGCCGATGGAAATTTTCTGTGATAGTGAAAGTGCTGTTGCCTTAGCCAAGGAACCAAGGGATCACGGGAGATCCAGACACATCGACAGAAAATACCATTTCATCAGACATCGGATCGAAGAAGGACTCCTAGTGGCAAAGAGGGTATCATCAGATGAGAATCCAGCAGATCCCCTCACGAAGGGACTGACTCGGGTTAAGCATCTCCAGCATGCTCGGAGCATAGGGCTGAAGGATGATATTAGATTTAGTAGTTAGATAATCTCGAAATTTGTAAAGTGTAATTGACATTTGATGATGAATAAAAGTGTTTTATTTATGAGTAAAGTGTTGCTATCTCTTGTCGATCGTTTACTATATTTCTTTTGCATGTTTTGACTTCCAGAATAATTTTGTTTGGTATAACATATTATTCAAACCTCCACAGTCGGTCATATGTCGGAAGTAGGTATGAATCAAGACTGTCATGTTTGATTGTAGAGGTCTGGGACAAGGCTACAACAATCATGAGTGCTCATAAGTTCTGAGCATTGGACTCAACCCACGCTCACTAGAATCACTTCATGGAATTCTATCTCGAGTGATCGTGAGACGGTAATATCATATAAGTCTTTAAACCTAGAGATATGATTTGTTACTTACGAGTTGGTTATGCATTAATTGTACGAAAAACGCATTGGTAACTCGATGTTATAAAATCGTGCTCTTATGTGTAATTCAATAAGTAGTAGAACAAACATATGAGTCGAAGTTTATCTGTTCCTTCTTGGATTAGAAGCTGATATCTGGGCCCCTCGATGATTTTGTTTTGACCTATGTACCGGGCCCGGTCAGAACCAGATTGATGTGTTCAATAAAGTTCTTTGTCAAACAAATCGGAAATCGGGAAACAAATGTTGGACAATAAGTAAGACATTGTTCCATGTATTTGTCCGACTGATATCTAGAACAGAGGATTATATGATCACTTATCTTAAATGGCGTACCATCATCTTCTCAAGTTTCGAGAAACCTTGTAAAGAGCTACGATTGCCGATCGGTTCCTGAAGTCATACTTGCAGTAATAGTTACTAGACTTATCCAAGTGGGAGACTGTTGGATAAGGTGTCTAAGTCCATAACTATTTCTGGTATGTACTTGACCCGACCCGGCATGGTCCATTTGGGTTGCATGGCACCATGCAATTGGATAAACTAAATGAGAGAAATAACGCTTGGAGATTATTAATATATTATAAGTTCTAATATATTAATAATATTATTTGATTAGTTTGATCAAGACTTAATTTAGAATTAATTAAGTGATCAAAAGATAACTAATTAAATATATGGGTTGATTAAGTAAATCATCCATATCTTGTATAGTGGGCTAAAAGGCTCCATGGATCATCAAGTTGGGTTCCACCCATAGGATGCTCCATGGATGCTCCATGGGAGTTACAAACCCATGGGTCATGGAAATGAAGAGTCATGACACATTAGGGTTTAACCCTAGATGTGTCAACACTATATAAGGAATATGATCTCCTCCCAAATCGGTTACACTAAGTAATAAGGGGGCTTGGCCGATTTTGAAGAGTGTGTATTCTCTCATAAGTTCTTCCAAGAGCATTTGGTGTTGTGTGAAGCATTTGAGGCATCACCACTTGAGGTGCTAGGCTCACAAGGTTTCAAGGAACACAAGCAACAACAAGGTAAGTTATTCTATCTATACTTTATGTTAAAATTGTTCCCCATGTATGCTAGATAGGATATAACCTTGGAATTCAACTTTGCATGACAAATTAGACAAACATAGATCCAAGGTTATTAGGGTTGCATGTACACTTAGGAAGTGTTAGAATGCTCAAAACCCATCAATAAGTTCTAATATATTAATAATATTATTTGATTAGTTTGATCAAGAATTAATTTAGAATTAATTAAGTGATCAAAAGATAACTAATTAAATATATGGGTTGATTAAGTAAATCATCCATATCTTGTATAGTGGGCTAAAAGGCTCCATGGATCATCAAGTTGGGTTCCACCCATAGGATGCTCCATGGATGCTCCATGGGAGTTACAAACTCATGGGTCATGGAAATGAAGAGTCATGACACATTAGGGTTTAACCCTAGATGTGTCAACACTATATAAGTAATATGATCTCCTCCCAAATCGGTTACACTAAGTAATAGAGGGCTTGGCCGATTTTTGAAGAGTGTGTATTCTCTCATAAGTTCTTCCAAGAGCATTAGGTGTTGTGTGAAGCATTTGAGGCATCACACTTGGGGTGCTAGGTTCACAAGGTTTCAAGGAACACAAGCAACAACAAGGTAAGTTATTCTATCTATACTTTATGTTAAAATTGTTCCCCATGTATGCTAGATAGGAATATAACCTTGGAAATCAATTTTGCATGACAAATTAGACAAACATAGATCCAAGGTTATTAGGGTTGCATGTACACTTAGGAAGTGTTAGAATGCTCAAAACCCATCAGTGGTATCAGAGCCTAGGCTTGTTTGTTCTTATTTGTGCTTAAAAGTTGAAAACAGAATCGAAAATTTGCTGTCTGCGAATGGACTCGTCGAGTCTATTGGAGGGACTCGTCGAGTCCATGTGTATCTTCAACCAACTCGGCGAGTCATGTTCATGCACTCGGCGAGTAGGGTCGAATGAGTGCAGAATTTCGATTCAGTTGCTGGAAAATGAATTAGAAACATTACCCTAAACTGTTTTAGTAAATGTAAACTTGTTTTTGGTGGTGTAATGTCTTGATAATTCATTTACAACAACTAGTTATCAAAAATTACAAAGTTTTATGTAATATTTGATTGTGTTCATATTCATGTTCTTGTTCTTATGATGTTTTAGATGATCATAGGAATTATTTGTAACCTATTTGGTAGTTTAATTCTTGATCATAATGTGTTTTAATGGAGTTCATAACTTATCCTTAAGTTATGGAAAACCAAGAGTCACACTTGAGTTAAAACCATTAAGAAAAAACACAAGAGTTATAAAAAATGAAGAGTCTTCATTTTATGACTCTATTAAACTCATAAGTTACAAGAAATGAAAAGTTTTGAAAGTTACAAAACTTGCCCTCAAGTTTTGGAACAAGTAAAGTTAAGTTAAAACTTTAGTTCCAACCCCTAGAATTTTAAAAGTTAAAATTCAACCCTTATACTTATATTATGATGATTTAATAATTATATATATATATATGTATAAGAACAAGTCGTCTTACCGCTAGTACGCCTCATTCACGAAGCCGGTCTATAAGGTGGGTATAAGGTTGTTGCCTATAAAATGGTGACTTAATGGGTGTATATTCTCACCCACCGCTTGCTTGACTGGTGGAGGGTCGTTAGCCGAACGGGTAAGACAAGGACTTATAAATTCTCATTCAAAGTATGATGAATATATAAAGTAACTAAATGTTTATTAAATTCCCAATCTTAGTTACTTTAGGAAAAATGTGAATAAGGTGCTAATCCATGAAATTACACTTTACACTTTGTCTGAGTCGTTGGTGGAGCGTGTGTGGTTAACCGGCACACTAACTTGGACTTAACAAGGTAGGTAAAGGGTGACTTAAGGTTTATTATAGTATCGGTGGAGCGTGTGTGGTTTACCGGCACATCGATTGAGTGATAAACTTTAAGGGTACCAAGTGATTTGCATGGTTACTTCACACCTCGTTTTGTGATCCTCGGCATCCCAGTCACAAAACCTGGAGGGCACTCCCGAGATTGAAACATGTCTTTGAAAAGTTCATTAGATCTCAAAGAATCTAGGAGTTTCTAAAAACCAATAAAAACTAAATATTTATTATTTCGGTTTTCGTGGTGTAAATTGGTGAATCGTCATTCACCTACCTTTCAAATATGGTATAGCTTAGATTACGGCATACCTCTTCTAAGTTATATTATATTGTGATTGGATCCTAGCCTTAATATTACATTTGGGTGTTTTATTAAGGACTCTCTTAAATCTAAACTAAACTTGTCCTTCTTTTTCAGATGTCTTCAACTAATGCTTCTGGCTCGAATCCTAATGGCTCCTTTACTCTTATGAGTCTGTGTGGGAAAGTCACCTTTGATGGATCCAACTTCAATAAGTGGATCAGAAACATCAGGATGATTACCCGCTACGAGGACAAAGAATATGTCCTTGACAAGGAGCTTAAGGAAATTGACGAGTCCACTGCAACTCCCCAGGAGATCGCTGACTTTCATACTCATGAAAGAGATGCAACCAAGGTGGCTTGCATCATGTTAGCCACCATGACAGCTGAACTCCAAAAGTCTTATGAAGACTTCTACCCTTATGAAATGCACCAAGATTTGATGGAAAGATACCATCAAAGTGCACGACAAGAGAGGTACGAAGTCATCTGCTCCATGATAACGACCATGATGATGGACGGAGAGTCCGTCACGAGCCACATGCAGAAAATGCAAAGGTATGTGGATCGGTTGCTGAAGCTCAATGTGAACTTCCCTGAGGAGCTTGCAATAGATATCATTTTGCACTCCTTACCATCGTGCTATGATCAATTCCGCATGACATATCACATGAACAAGGAAGAGGTCACCCTCAGCAAACTTCAGGGACTTCTCAAGACCGCAGAAACAGGTCTTAAGGGGAAGTCGGTTGCTATCACTCCTACTCCAGACTCAACTCCGGTCTTGGCAATCGGGCAAAGTCGAGGGAGGAAGAGAAAGAGATCTTCAAAGGGTACCAAGGCTCGGACCCTTGATGGCTCTTCTTCAAGTGGAACCAAGAAAGGTTTCATTACTCCTTCTTCTGACCCAAAAGAGGCTGAATGCTTCTATTGCCACGAAAAAGCTCATTGGAAGCGGAACTGCCCAAAGTACCAGCAAGATGTGAAGGATGGGAAAGTCAAACCCAACCATGCAGGTATTTACACTATCATTTCTAATAACTCACCCCATTCGAAATCTTGGGTCCTTGATACAGGTTGCGGTATTCATATTTGTTGTGACTTGCAGGGACTAGGAAGAAGTGAGAATGTGGAGCAAGGAAGAATAAACTTAATCATGGGGAATAGGAAAGTTACACCTGTCACCAAGATTGGAGTTTATACTTTATCGCTAAGTAGTGGGTTAAATTTAGATTTGAATAAATGTTGTTATTCGCCAGAAATGGCAAGAAATATTATTTCCTTTCATGCATTGTACAAACAAGGTTTCACCTTTTCGTTTGATAATGAAGTTGGTTCGATTAATGCTTTCTTTAATAATGTACTTTATTTTAAAGCATTACCTTGTGATGGTGTGTATGAAGCTGTATCTATTGTAGATAACTTAGGAAATAATGTTTTGTGTATTGATTCTACTAATAATAATAACTTGGATAAAGCATCATTATGGCATTGTCGTCTTGGACATATAAGCAAGAAACGCATAGGCCAACTCCAAAAGGATGGAGTCTTGGAGTCGTTTGACCTAAAGTCAAATGATAGTTGCGAATCATGCTTACTTGGAAAAATGACAAAGTCACCCTTCACAGGCTCGTGTGAAAGGGGTGAAGGTTTGTTGGACCTTATACACACGGATGTGTGTGGACCATTCAAACATGCCACAAGGGATGCTAATCGTTATTATTTGACTTTTACCGATGATTACAGTAGATATGGATATGTCTACGTAATCAAGCATAAGTCAGAGACTTTCGAGAAGTTTAAGGAATTTAAACAGGAAGTCGAGAATCAATTGGGCAGGAACATTAAGATGCTTCGATCCGATCGAGGTGGTGAGTATCTTAGTTCAGAGTTCCTCGACTATCTAAAGGAATGTGGGATTGTCTCACAATTGACACCTCCCAGGACACCGCAGTTGAATGGTGTGGCTGAGAGGCGTAATCGAACTTTGTTGGACATGGTTCGTTCCATGATGAGTCGAGCTTCGCTACCAATCTCATTCTGGGGGTATGCCTTAGAGACTGCCGCCCATATCCTTAATCTAGTCCCTACAAAGAAAGTTGCCAAAACTCCTCACGAGATGTGGACTGGTAAAGTACCTAAACTAGACCACATCAAGATTTGGGGCTGCGAAGCTTTCGTGAGACGCGAGACTCATGATAAGCTCGAACCCCGAAGCGAGAGGTGTATTTTCATCGGCTACCCACAGCAATCCTTTGGTTACCTCTTCTACAGACCTAGTGACAATGTGGTCTTTGTAGCAAGAAGAGGAGTCTTTTGAGAGAGAGAGTTTATAAGCCAAGGAGACAGTGGGAGGCAAGTTGATCTTGAAGAAATTCAAGAGTCAAGTGGTGAAGGAACTTCAAACTCTAGCCCTCAACTTGAGGAGGAAACTCCTGTTGAGCCAATTGACGAATCTGTACCTCTGAGGCGTTCCACGAGAGTTAGGAGTGCACCTGAGCATTACTATGGATTCCATATTACTGCAGAAGGTGAGACACTTATTAGTGATGAGACACTAGTAAGTCAAGATGACCCTAACAGCTACGAGGAAGCCATGGCGGGCCCCGAGTCTGCCAAATGGAAAGAGGCTATGGATAGCGAGATACAATCCATGTATGACAATCAAGTTTGGAACTTGGTTGAGAATGTACCAGGTCGAAAGACTGTAGGGTGCAAATGGGTCTTCAAGAAGAAGACCGACATGGATGGTAAAGTACACACTTATAAGGCTAGACTGGTTGCAAAGGGTTTCTCTCAAATTCCTGGAGTGGACTATGATGAGACCTTTTCTCCGGTAGCCAAGATTAAGTCTATTCGGGTTCTGTTAGCCATAGCCGCATTTCATGACTATGAAATTTGGCAAATGGATGTCAAAACCGCTTTCCTTAATGGAAAGTTGGCTGAAGATGTTTACATGAGTCAGCCAGAGGGTTTTGTCAGTAACGAGTACCCTAATAGAGTGTGTAAGCTTGAGAAATCCATTTATGGATTAAAGCAAGCACCTCGCAGATGGAATCTTTGCTTTGATGAAAAGGTCAAGGAATTTGGCTTTTCTAGGAGTGAAGATGAGTCTTGTGTATATGTCAAGGCTAGTGGGAGTATAGTTAGCTTTTTGGTATTGTATGTGGATGACATACTACTCATAGGAAACGACATTCCAACCCTGCAGGAAGTAAAGTCCTGGCTTGGAAAGTGTTTCGCTATGAAGGACCTTGGTGAAGCTGCCTATATTTTGGGGATAAGAATCTTGAGAGATCGGAGTAAAAGACTAATTGGACTTAGTCAAAGTACCTACTTGGAGAAGATTCTGAAGAGATTCAAAATGCAAGACTCCAAGAAAGGAGAGTTGCCCATCCAGAGTAGCGCCAAGCTGAGTAAGACACAAAGCCCTAGCACTGAGGCTGAGATAGCAGAAATGAGTCGAATACCTTATGCTTCGGCTGTAGGTTCGATCATGTATGCTATGATGTGTACTCGACCTGATGTAGCCTTTGCCTTGAGCATGGTTAGCAGGTTTCAGGGGAACCCTGGCAAGGCACACTGGATTGCGGTAAAGAATATTCTCAAGTACCTACGAAGGACTAAGGACTGGGTCCTTACCCTCGGTGGGAGTGATGACTTGAGAGTTGTAGGGTATAGTGATGCTAGCTTCCAGACTGATAGGGATAACTTCCGCTCTCAGTCGGGCTGGGTCTTTACCCTAAATGGAGGAGCAATTTCTTGGAAGAGTTCCAAGCAAGAGACAGTGGCAGATTCTACTTGTGAATCAGAGTATATTGCAGCTAGCGAAGCGGCAAAGGAGGCGTTATGGCTGAGGAACTTCATTGGAGACCTTGGAGTTGTACCAGCTATTAAAGAGCCGATGGAAATTTTCTGTGATAGTGAAAGTGCTGTTGCCTTAGCCAAGGAACCAAGGGATCACGGGAGATCCAGACACATCGACAGAAAATACCATTTCATCAGACATCGGATCGAAGAAGGAATCCTCGTGGCAAAGAGGGTATCATCGGATGAGAACCCAGCAGATCCCCTCATGAAGGGACTGACTCGGGTTAAGCATCTCCAGCATGCTCGGAGCATAGGGCTGAAGGATGATATTAGATTTAGTAGTTAGATAATCTCGAAATTTGTAAAGTGTAATTGACATTTGATGATGAATAAAAGTGTTTTATTTATGAGTAAAGTGTTGCTATCTCTTGTCGATCGTTTACTATATTTCTTTTGCATGTTTTGACTTCCAGAATAATTTTGTTTGGTATAACATATTATTCAAACCTCCACAGTCGGTCATATGTCGGAAGTAGGTATGAATCAAGACTGTCATGATTGGTTGTAGAGGTCTGGGACAAGGCTACAACAATCATGAGTGCTCATAAGTTCTGAGCATTGGACTCAACCCACGCTCACTGGAATCACTTCATGGAATTCTATCTCGAGTGATCGTGAGACGGTAATATCATATAAGTCTTTAAACCTAGAGATATGATTTGTTACTTACGAGTTGGTTATGCATTGATTGTACGAAAAATGCATTGGTAACTCGATGTTATAAAATCGTGCTCTTATGTGTAATTCAATGAGTAGTAGAACAAACATATGAGTCGAAGTTTATCTGTTCCTTCTTGGATTAGAAGCTGATATCTGGGCCCCTCGATGATTTTGTTTTGACCTATGTACCGGGCCCGGTCAGAACTAAATTGATGTGTTCAATAAAGTTCTTTGTCAAACAAATCGGAAATCGGGAAACAAATGTTGGACAATAAGTAAGACATTGTTCCATGTATTTTTCCGACTGATATCTAGAACAGAGGATTATATGATCACTTATCTTAAATGGCGTACCATCATCTTCTCAAGTTTCGAGAAACCTTGTAAAGAGCTACGATTGCCGATCGGTTCCTAAAGTCATACTTGCAGTAATAGTTACTAGACTTATCCAAGTGGGAGACTGTTGGATAAGGTGTCTAAGTCCATAACTATTTCTGGTATGTACTTGACCCGACCCGGCATGGTCCATTTGGGTTGCATGGCACCATGCAATTGGATAGACTAAATGAGAGAAATAACGCTTGGAGATTATTAATATATTATAAGTTCTAATATATTAATAATATTATTTGATTAGTTTGATCAAGAATTAATTTAGAATTAATTAAGTGATCAAAAGATAACTAATTAAATATATGGGTTGATTAAGTAAATCATCCATATCTTGTATAATGGGCTAAAAGGCTCCATGGATCATCAAGTTGGGTTCCACCCATAGGATGCTCCATGGATGCTCCATGGGAGTTGCAAACTCATGGGTCATGGAAATGAAGAGTCATGACACATTAGGGTTTAACCCTAGATGTGTCAACACTATATAAGTAATATGATCTCCTCCCAAATCGGTTACACTAAGTAATAGAGGGCTTGGCCGATTTTTGAAGAGTGTGTATTCTCTCATAAGTTCTTCCAAGAGCATTAGGTGTTGTGTGAAGCATTTGAGGCATCACACTTGCGGTGCTAGGCTCACAAGGTTTCAAGGAACACAAGCAACAACAAGGTAAGTTATTCTATCTATACTTTATGTTAAAATTGTTCCCCATGTATGCTAGATAGGAATATAACCTTGGAAATCAATTTTGCATGACAAATTAGACAAACATAGATCCAAGGTTATTAGGGTTGCATGTACACTTAGGAAGTGTTAGAATGCTCAAAACCCATCAGGGAACCGCTTCTATGTGACTTTTACCGATGACTATAGTAGATATGGGTATATCTACTTAATCAAGCAAAAGTCAGAAACTTTTGAAAAGTTCAAAGAGTTCAAGAATGAAGTGGAGAATCAATTGGGCAGGAAAATCAAGATGCTTCGATCTGATCGAGGAGGAGAGTACCTAAGTCTTGAATTCCACGATTATCTCAAGGAGTGTGGAATAGTTTCGCAATTGACGCCTCCTAGGACACCGCAGTTGAATGGTGTGGCAGAAAGGCGTAATCGAACCTTATTGGATATGGTTCGCTCTATGATGAGTCGTGCTTCACTACCTATCTTCTTTTGGGGGTATGCCTTAGAGACTGCCGCCCATATCCTTAACCGAGTCCCAACTAAGAAGGTTGCCAAAACACCTCACGAGATGTGGATAGGGAAAGCTCCCTCGTTGGCACATATCAAGGTTTGAGGTTGCGAGGCTTTCGTAAGACGAGATACTCACGACAAGCTTGAACCTCGAAGTGAGCGATGTATTTTCATCGGCTACCCGCAAACTTCCTTTGGATATCTCTTCTATAGACCGAAAGACAATGTTGTTTTTGTTGCGAGGAGAGGAGTTTTCCGAGAGCAAGAACTCATAAGCCAAGGAGACAGTGGGAGGCAAATCGAACTTGAAGAGATTCAAGAGTCGATAGATGAAGGAACCTCTACCGCTGGCATTCAACCCGAGGAGGAAACTCCAGTTGAACCGATTGACGAATCCTTACCTCTTAGACGTTCCGATAGAGTTAGAGTTCATCCCCAGTTTTATGGTTTTCATATTACTACCGAAGGGGACACGTATATTAGTGATGGTACACTAGTAAATCTTGATGAACCTAATAGCTATAAGGAAGCCATGGCAGGCCCGGAGTCTGCGAAATGGAAAGAGGCGATGGATAGCGAGATCCAATCCATGTACGATAACCAAGTTTGGAATTTGGTTGATTATGTGCCCGAACGTAAGACCGTAGGGTGCAAGTGGATCTTCAAGAAGAAGACCGACGTGGATGGGAACGTACACACATATAAAGCGTGATTGGTCGCGAAGGGCTTTACTCAAACTCCCGGAGTTGACTATGATGAGACCTTCTCACCAGTTGCGAAGATTAAATCTATTAGAGTGATGCTAGCAATTGCCGCATTTCATGATTATGAGATTTGGCAAATGGATGTCAAGACCGCTTTCCTTAACGGAAAGTTGGCTGAGGATGTTTACATGGCTCAGCCAGAGGGGTTTGTGGATCCGAAGCATCCGAATAGAGTGTGTAAGCTTGAGAAGTCCATTTATGGACTTAAGCAAGCATCTCGCAGATGGAATCTTTGCTTCGATGAGAAAGTCAAAGAGTTTGGATTTGTACGAAGCGAAGACGAATCTTGTGTATATGTCAAAGCCAGTGGGAGTATAGTAAGCTTCCTCGTTCTATATGTCGATGACATATTACTCATAGGAAACGACATCCTGACTCTGAAGGAGGTTAAGTCCTGGCTCGGGAAGTGCTTCGCTATGAAGGACCTCGGAGAGGCTTCTTACATTTTGGGAATAAGGATAGTAAGAGAAAGAAGTAAGAGACTAATTGGACTTAGTCAGAATACTTACTTAGAGAAGGTACTAAAACGTTTTAGTATGGAAAACTCAAAGAAGGGAGAATTACCGATACAAGGAAATGCCAAGTTGAGTAAGATTCAAAGTCCGAGTACCGAAGCTGAGATAGCAGAAATGAGCCGAGTACCATACACTTCCGCAGTTGGCTCAATCATGTACGCTATGACTTGTACTCGCCCTGATGTAGCCTTCGCTTTGAGCATGGTTAGCAGATATCAAGGGAACCCTGGCAAAGCACATTGGATTGCAGTGAAGAACATCCTTAAGTACCTTCGGAGGATGAAAGAATGGTTCTTAGTCCTTGGAGGGAGTGATGACTTGAAGGTGCGAGGGTATAGTGACGCCGGCTTTCAGACCGACAGGGACAACTACCGTTCGCAGTCGGGCTGGGTCTTTACCCTAAATGGAGGAGCAGTGACTTGGAAGAGTTCCAAGCAAGAAACCGTAGCTGATTCAACGTGCGAATCAGAGTACATCGCAGCGAGCGAAGCGTCGAAGGAGGCAATATGGCTAAAGAACTTCATTGGTGATCTTGGAGTTGTACCGGCCATAAAGGAGCCCATGGACTTTTTCTGTGATAACGAAGGTGCGGTTGCCTTGACCAAGGAACCGAGGGATCATGGTAGATCTCGACATATCGACAGAAAATATCACTTCATTAGACATCGTGTAGAAGAAGGACAACTCGTAGTGAAGAGGATATCATCAGAAGATAACCCAGCAGATCCGCTTACGAAGGGACTGAGTAGGGTTAAGCACTTGCAGCATGCTAGGAGTATTGGGCTGAAGGATGATATTAGTATAGATAAGATAGTATTAGAAACGTATAATAGATAAATGTAATTAACATTTGATGATTAAATAAAGGAGTTTTATTTATGAGTAAAGTTACTGTCACATGTTAGTTGTTTAACTATTGTTTCACTTTGCATGTTTTGACTTCCAGAATAATTGAGTTTATTAGGAATAATCGAATTATTCAAATGGTCCACAATCGTTCATATGTTGGGAGTAGGTATGAATGAAGATTGTCATGAATTGGTGTGTAGAATGTCTAAATGGTGTTAGACATAGCAAGGGTTGCTGCAACGTTCATGAGTGCTTATGAACTGGTTTTGAGCATTGGAATAAACCCACGCTTGCTGGAATCACCTTATGGAATACGATATAAAAGGTGATCGCAAGACGATAATATCATATAGTCTTAAAACCTAGATATATGGTTTATTATTTGTTAATTGATTGTGCATTGATAATGCGAAAACGCATCAGTAACTTGATGTTATAAAATGCATTGTTGTGTATTGTTGGTTAATGAATAAGTAAATGCATATAAGTCGAAGTTTATTTGTAAATTTTATCCTAAGAGGGTAAAAGAGATATCTTGGCCACTCGATGATTTGATTTGACTTATGTGCCGGGCCCGGTCAGAACTAAATTGATGTGTTTGATTAAGTTCTATGTCGAATAAATCGGAGATCGAGAAATTTAAATGCATGACTAACCATTCCATAGGATTGTCAGCATGATATCTAACAGAGGACTGTACGATCCCTTATCTAAAGGACAAGATTGATTAGATCAGAGTTGACAACGTCTTTGAGAGCTACGATTGCAAACCGAATTGTACTTGTATAGTTACTAGACTTATCCAAGTGGGAGACTGTTGGAATAGTGTCTAAGGCTATAACTATATCCGATTGTGCATGGTCCTTTTGGGTTGCCTTCACCATAGCAACTTGATGGATGATTTGTTAAAAGAGAGTAAATATTATAAGGAATAATATATGGCTATTTGATTAATATAAGTCATAAATTAATTGGTATTAATTTGGTGACTTAAATAGATTAATTAAATAAGAGGATATAAACTGTCAATTGTTTGATAGTTACACTTTAGACTATGAATCCTTATCCTAGATAGGATGGAAGATTTCTAGGGCTTGGATAAGCCAAAATCGTCCATAGGGTTATCAAGGAAAGGATATGGATCAAATTAAAGTCTAAGTTATCCAATTAGGGTTAAAGCTGTAATCCTTAAGGAGTCTACAAGTATAAATAGACCCTAGGGGTGAGGGAATTCGACACACAACCTAAAGCAAGGAACCTCTGGCCGAATTCCTCCCCTCTCCTCTCTCCTAAATCATCTTGCTTGCTATTGGTGTTTGTAAGCCATTAGAGGAGTGACATTTGTGACTCTAGAAGCTCCAAGACAAACAAGATCAACAAGGAACTCAAAGGTATGATTCTAGATCTGTTTCATCATTGTTATTTAACCTAATTAGCTATTAGAAGTCTTGGATTCAAAGCATGTTTATTAGAAAGCCTAGATCGGAGCAATAGGGTTTTGCATGCACATATAGGAAAGTTCTTATGGATAAAACCCATCAAAAACCACATGATGTAGCCTCTTAGAGGCATAGTCTAGGGTGAACTTGAACACCTATGTAATAGTTTCGAGAAATAATAAAGCCCTTGTTTTGTTATCTGATGTGTTAAACTGTTATGTGATTTTTCCTGTATGGTGACTTGGAAAACTACGCGACAATACTTGGGACTAGTATAAGTAGGTGTGAAAGGTAGTAGATGTGTATACTACCGGAAGCACATGAATCACGCTTGGATCAGGGAAAGTCACAAGGTTACCAAGAAGCCAATAATCAAGTCTGTTTTATTCAAGCATGTAGTTACCATCGTTTCGGTAATGACTAAGAAGATTGTTGTTATTCTGACCCTAGTGGTCATATCAAATTGAGTCTGAATACGATGAGTATGTTACGTGGTTCAGAGAACCAAGTTCGATGTAGCATCTAACTTAAACCAAAAGATTGAAATGAAAGCTAACCCAAGGCGATCAGTATAAGTATCGCGATGATTGTTAAAGAAGTTGGTAGCTAGAAATGCTACATATTAAAATGTGATTGTATCACATTAGAACATGAAGGAAGGTATACTCTGTTTTGGAGTTTGACTCTAAGAGACCTAAGTCTAAAGCGTTGCAACATACGATAATAGGTCATAAAAATATGACACATAGATCCATAGTAGTAATAAAAGAACTTATCTCAAGTTCGTATCCAGTAAGGATCGAGATTGTGACTTGAAGGTCATAATTTGGAGTCTAGCTTGAGGTAGACAGCATGTGCACGATCGAGTACCGCTTACAGTCAATGAGTCTAAGAGATAGACTTGAAGGAATATAGAAGTTACAATTATTACCTAGGATGAAGAGATGACATATGGAGTCATTATACGAGCCCTGTTTCGTTGATTATTCCGGGACGTAATCATCCTAAGGGGGAGATAATTGTAACGCTCGTAGATCCGGGCTAGTCAATTTAGAGGTAATAGGGGTTGAAAATGAATTTTTGACAAAAGATTATTTAAAATAAATAATCTTAATGAAGTTGTAGAATATGTTACAACGTTTCTGTACATATAAAGAGCGTCGAAATCGGAGTTATGACGAAGATGTTATGACTCGTCGAAGTTTCGCGACGGAACCGGCACGGCACCGGGAAGCATAAATAGTGATTTTAAGATGGAGGAATTTTTAGCCTTAGTGATCTAAAATAAAGTCATATAATATGTTAAACTGAGAAGATCCATAAAAAGAACGCCCAAATCTGACTTCGTATGAAGAAGTTATGATTTTTCTAAGATTCGGCTTAACAGTGCACGACCCGAAACTCGAATTTTAGTTCGAGCGGTTTTTGGCTTACGTGACTTAAATTAGAGTTGAAGATCTCATTAATGGGAACATAACAGTAAAAAGACAGATGAAAACAGAGTCCGTATGAAGGAGTTACGAATTCTTCGCGGTCATTTAACGGTCTAAACGCCTCGTATTGTTAAATTTAAGATCGGCCGAGAACTAGCCGACGAAGTCAAAATGAAAGTTGTAGATATTATTTTTACCTACGCATGGATATAAAGAACGTCAAAAACGGAGGTCGTATGTGAAAGTTACGGATTTTAGAAGTCGGAAGTGTGCTGTGCGAAAATTGGTGATGTGGCACAATCTTGGCCATTGCTTTCCCCCCAAGGCTTGCCACTAAATGGGGACATGTGGCACGAAGTTCAGCCATTTTCACCCTATAAATAGAACCTCTCCCACCCTCATTTTCTTCACACCTTTCTCATTCTTTCTTCTCTTTACTCTCTCTCTCTCTCTAGAACCTCTCTCTAGCCCCGAAACGCTACGAAAAGCCTAGGGAACCTCCCTAGCACGAGGCGGAAGCCCTGGAGTGCTCGATGGCTCCGAGAAGAAGAGCTTTTCGGCTCAGAAACGCTGCTCCAAGCAAAGCCTGGTTTTCTATAAATTCCGCTGTAAGTGAGCTACGCCTACGCTATTTTTACTATAGCTTTTATTTATTTATAGTAACATTATTAGGAACTTATAATAAATACTTGGGCTATTATTATGGGTTATATAAGTATTTTTTTAACGCTTATATAATAGTAATAATAGCTAAACTAATAATTAGTCACGGTAAATATTAGACTAAAATCTAGTGGTGATAATACTAGGTTTCGTCGAAAGAAATTATTTTAAAGTAAACGAAGCGCTGTCCGAGTACCGAGTTACCACCTTCTAAGGTGAGTGCATAGTTACTTTCATCTTACACATAGATATGAAGTATTTTATATAAACTACGTGCTATGTGTGCATATTATCTGAATACTTGCTGTCTATGTTGGATGAACGTTTTTATACATGTTTTAGATGATTTAAACTGTATACGTATTTTATATACACGAATATGTTGGGTATGATACGGGTAGATGAATGATGAGAGATAAAAGATGATTTGGGTAAACATTGGCAGCTATAGACTTAGTGCCTAACTAATAAACATCAACAACTATGGACTTAGTGCCTATTGGACAAACACCGGTAGCTATGGATACCTGTTAAGGAATTGGTAGCTATGGACTTAGTACTTATTAGATAAACACTGGTAGCTATGGATTTAGTACCTGATGAATAGACTATAGCAACTATGGAATTAGTGCTTTATGAACGAACATTGACAGCTATGGATTTAGTGCCAGTCCTATAACCCTGGAAGTAAGGGACTTCGGAATAAACGAACGCAAAATAGATGACTCTTAGGATAAATCCTTAAGAGTAAAGAAGATAATAGGGATGGGTAATTGGGTTGATTGTTTGATTGTTTAAACATAATAATTATAATATTGTGGGTTGAAAACCCTATGTACTCACCAGGTTTCCTAACCTGACCCACTCAGTTTATTTATATCACGGGTGTTGATATGAAGTCACATTACACTGAGAGATTAAAGAGATGTAGATCACTAGTGTAAATAAATGTAAGTTCTGTTTATGCTTATGCTCCTGTATTGACGATGTCATCCCAAACGTTTTAAAATGAATAAAATACGTTTCTTCGAAAATGTTTTAATAACGTATTTATCGTGTTTTTCTGTAAACGAATTCCGCTACATTTTTATTAAAAGAAGAACTCTGATTTTTATAAAGCATAAACAAAATCGGTCTTTTCTGACCGTGAAAATGGGGATGTCACAATATATGAACCGAAAACCTAATTTTAGATTTCAATATGATAACGATTCCTAATTTCTTGCTGTGAATACGGAACTTGTTTGCTGACTTTTTGGCATATCACATAAAAACTCGATAATTAAAGGGGTAATACATATCTAAAATGATAGCTATAATATGAGCGAGCAAAAATATGAAGTGAAAACGAGGTGGAAAGAATAAAAAAGGAGAAAATATGTTGATTTCATGGGATACGTTTGCTTCATAACTATGACTAGAATTGGTGAGAGAAGTACAACATGCTACATGGAAATAAGAGGTTAGAGAAGGGTCTGTTTTGGTTCATATGCTCTTAGATCACTTCATTTTCTGAGTCTTTCTTTTAAATCATTCCATGTCTCTTTTTTTATGCTACCGTATTTAATGCTATTTTTTTTTATCTCATTCTCTATGGCCATGTCCAGCCATCCTTTTATCATCATATCGCACCTCATAAAGATCATGTATACCGCAACGATGGTTTCTGGCTTCTTAATGGTCGAATATATAAAGTCATCTTGAGCTTGGAGAAAAGGAAGTTAATCATCTCTTGAGACAAATCAACATAATTGTTGGTTGTGACAGCTTTGCTTATGTTCAGTTGTTGGGGATAATTAGAGGCGTGGATCTAGTATGGCGAGTTATGATCTGGAGTGGTGGTCGGTCTATTTTGTGAATGTGTTAAATGATATTAAATATGTTGAGTTGATGTATGATGCCCAAGAATGACACTACTTTGATAGATTTTTTTATTATTATGTGCAGGTAATCATGTGCTTAAAAGTGGGTGGAACGTGTACATAAAATGGACAAATTAGAGCTGAAAAATGAACAACATCGGAGTTGGTGTTTGAGTGCCACACTAAGACTCTAAAACTGCATCTTCAACTCCATGGAGTTTGCGTTAGTGTCTAAGACGCTATCTTCAGTGCTGTTACGAATAAAATCTCCAAAATTTAGGTTTTCAACTCCTATTTAAGGAGAGTCAACCCTAATCGAAAATACACTTCCCCCCTTAGATTTTACTACAACACGTTAAGACTCTCTCCAAACATATTTTGGATCACTCCAATCCAGATTTAAGGCAATAAATCATCAAGTTCATAAGTATTCAATGATTGAAGATCATTCAACCAAGCATCTTCATTATCTCCACTACAACTATAGAATTTCCTTACTTGTTTCTCAAGGTTTTATTGTTTCAAATTTTGATAATAAGTAGGTTGCATTTTCTTTATGATTTCAAATTTTATATTGGATTTTACTATTCATTTTGTCATTTCATTCAAGTTATTGGTTTTATGAACTTAATGGAACACTAAACCATTAGGGTTAATTCCGTGGATGTTTAGGAAAGTTTGATGAATACACTTGATTACTACTTGATTCTAATTAATTTCAATTGTTGTTTTATGCTTCAAGTGATAATATTTGGTAATGATAATTGAAATTGGGTTGTTGTGTGAACTTATTTGATTTCATAACTAAAATAGTACATCATCAATTCACTGTTTGTTCCAAGTTCAAGTAGTTTAGGAACAAAGACAATTAGTTGAATCCACATGTATTATTTAAAATTGTGATATTCAATCTTAATACTGTAATATGTAGTTGTAAGCCACTTTATTTCCAATTCACTAATTGTTCCTAATCTAATTAGATCTAAGGAGTAAGACAACTACTTGAATAAACATATTGTGTACCCAAAATTATATGTTACAAGATAATAAACCCCGATTGCATCTATGTAACTGAACTAAGATTTTAGGAAAGATAGTGTGTGACTTTAAACTATCTGACAATTGAATCGGGAGTACCTTACTTTTCTCTTTGAGATTTTCGTTTTAATTAATAAATTTTTCAATCTTTTTCTTTAACCTTTTGTTTAAATCTTTTTTGTGGAAATTAAAAGTAATACATTTTTTGTTGATTATTTTGACATAATGTTTAACCACAAACTTCTTGTGGATTCGACCCGACTCACCATATCTGTGTAGGTTAGTTGGTTTATTTTTTTATTGAAACAATGACTTCGATCAAATTTTGGCACCATTTTCGGAGATATTGTATGCCTAAATAATTGTGTTTAAGTAGACATAGTCTTTTATTTCATTTTTAGCCGTTGTTTGCAATTCACGTTTTTTTTTGTTGTGCGGGCACACCGATGCATACATACAATATATGAGGATGTAGTCAATAATCCTCCACCAATGGCTCCTCAATTCCCAAACAACAACAATAAGAACAACGAAAGCAAAAACAATAATGGTGCATCAATCATCCGACCAGTGCAACCACAACCAAACATAAACAACCATGGCCACAATAGTGGAAACTAAGGTAATTAGGGGAAAACTATGGGAGGCAATGGAGAAAACCACAACTATTGTAATGTAAAAATCAGAACCATAATCCAAGATATGTCAGTCCTCAATTCAGTAATAATGGTAATGGCACTAACATGGTTGCGTGGGGCTTCAATGATGGAAGTGACAATGGTAACAGTTGGAATCAGAATGAAAATGGTGGGAATAGGCTAAACCAAGGCAATATGGGTGGAAACGGGAGTTACAACAACTAATGGAAAACCTAGAATTTCCACAATAGTGGCAACAATGATTATAATGATGGTTTCGAGAAACAAGGCTTTGGGAATCAATATCAAAGGAATCCTATTGGTGGATTCAAAAATGAAAATGGAGGGTACTATAATGAAGGTAATAAATTCCCTCACCTTTAATTTCCACAACTTAATCGAAAATCAGTGTCGTCTCATTTTCAGCTAGGAGAGTATGATGATGCCTCACCTATACTATTCCCGGAAGGAAATGAAGACCATGTGGAAGTGAGACCACAACTTATTAGTGTCTTATCGGTCTTCAAAGGTAATAAACATGATGATATACACAATCATCTATATGAGTTCCTTGTAGTTGTTAACACAAATACTTCGCAAGGAACTAATAGAGATTCATTTAGACTCAACTTATTTCTATTTACATTAAAAAAGAAAGATAAGTATTTGTTCACTACTCTTGCTACCCATGGTATTACTACTTTAGAGAAATTAAAAACAAAATGTTTGCAAGAGTTTTACCATGCGAGTAAAATCCACAGAAAGAAGAAAAGTAATACAAGAATTTTCACAAAAACCCAATGAAGAATTGCATGATGCATTTGAATGTTGTTAGGAATAAATCCGAGATGACGAATATGGAATATCAAGAACATTCAAGAATCAATCACCATAATATGTAAGTAATCTAATAAAGGTTTTGTGTATATTGATTATGATATGAACGTACAAAGAAAACCCTAATCTGGAAAAAAGCTCTCTTTCCAAAAACTAACCAAATGATTATTTATAGGTAACATAAAATATTTACCATAAATATAAAACCAATGCCTTAAAATAAAACCAATGCCTTAGAAGAGCTCGATGAAGAACTTCTACTATAAAGGCACTGTAGGGAATCATAAAACGATTAACCCTAAAAAAGCTTCCCTAAATAACAAAACATGCCAAATCAGTTTCAATATCTTAAATACTCAACAATGTACCCCTTAGATGATGAAACTGATAAAGATCATGATTTCCAATCTTCTTGGCATTTCTCCCTTTACATTGTGAGACTCATCAGCACATGGGGTCTTCAAAGTGAGAGAAATAAATATCATTTTCCAAATACGAACTCCCCATTGAATAATCATCACTTCCCCTTGAATCTTCAACAAATACCATGGAGAGAATCCGGAAAGTTAAGAAGAATCACCAACAAACTTCAAAACCCGTCAGATTAGATGAAATAAATCCTTTTAGAATATAGTCAATTCTAAAAAATTAAAACCGGAAAAATAACAAAAAATAATTTTGTATTTTTCGAATTTTAAATATTAGACAAAAAAAATGGAGCAACAAGCAATTACTTAGAAGGGATTAAAAATAATAAGACCAAAGAAAAGGATTAGAAATGAAAATATTTTGCAAAGAAAAGGGGTAAAAGTAGTAAAATCCAAGAGATTGAAAGAATTAAGATTATGGGGTCAAATTTGCCAACGTGTGCAAACACTGGGTACTGGAATTGAAACAATTCCATTTTCTTCATTTGAAGAACAAGAACGCGTCATTTGACTTGGAAAGTCAAAATCAACTACGAATCAAGTTCCTGAGATCGAAACCTCAAATAATTCCTATTGGTTCTGATAAACAACTTCTGAATTTGAATTGTAATTGCAGAACAGTTCTGATTTCGTAATGATGTTTCTGATTTCAAACTCCATTCAATTGCGAGATCAATTTTGAGAAAATTTTCGATCAAATCCGATTGAGAATCTGTGAATTCCGATTCCGAGTGATGTGAATGCTCGATTCGATTTGATTGTATCTGATACCATCCGAGCATAGAATTCCGAATACTTCCGAGTGATTGTTCCTTCGAGCCTAGAACTGCGAACGTGTTTTAGTTGCGAATGTGTTTTAGTTGCGAATCTGATACCATCCGAGCATAGAATTCCGAATACTTGCAAGCTACGAACGTTCGGAACGATCAACAAAGAAATCAATGAAAACGATGATTTTGGGTTGCGAATCTGTCTACCAATACTGATACTGTAACTTCCGATTTCAAAATTAAGGCTTGAAACACCGATTGCGAATCATAACAAACATACGAACCTTGAACTGCGAATGCCTCCGAGGTATTCGGAGACGAACGTCAAAATTGTTGATTACGAGTCCAAAATTCCGACTGCGAAGGTTGAGCGACAACAACGCTGCATTTAATTGCAAAATTGGAATTTTACATCTAAGTTACGAATTTGGTCCCTAGAGTATCAGCGAAGTAGTGATTTTGACCCAATATTCCAAAAGTAACATCCTTTTGACAATAACTCCGAATCTGACCCTCTTTTTGCAGTACACTGACAGTTTCAACCCACTTTTTGCTGTAATGTCAAAGTGCAATCATCCTTTTGTAGAAAAATGTTATTTTTCACCCACTTTTTCAACTTTTCACCTCTTTGTCATTACCAACCATTAAATCTCAATAAAAATTGATTTCTTCAACATAATTTCTTATCTTTGACTAATTTTTCACTAGATTTTGTCCCCTTTTTTAATTTTTTTAATTTTTTTTTATAAAAGACAACTTTTATGACACTTTTGGTACCCATTTAAGATTCAACATTGAAATTGGTTTCTTGCACACCCATTTATTTGAAGAAAATCGATAATCTTCTGAAAATAATACCCGCTTTTTAGTTGGAAAATAAAAAATTCCACAGAATTCATTAACCCAACTAAATATTTCTTTCCTCTAACTTCTAACATCTTTATCAGAAGAAAAAAATTGAAGTTTCTTTGAACATTCTTGACTTTAGCTTTCTGAACCTTTTCACATGAATTAGGTATTTGTACCTTGGGCATCCAAACTTTCTTTACTTTAATCTAGTTCGTTCTTGTTCTTGTTCTTCTTTCTTTTCTTATTTCTAGGCCTCAAAAACAAATTTCGGATCAGAACAACCTCTTCATCTTTCTGAATCTGAACATTAAAAACTTCTGATAAATCTGAACATCTTGAAGTATTGGCTTTTTGTAAGGAATCATTCCTTCAAAAACATCATCAGAACATAAAAGTTCATCTGTTTAAGTTCCAATAGAACAAAATGTCTTTACTTTCACGATTTCAGTGGATTTGCTTTGAGATTCATCTTTAGAACAACTAGATGCAGATGATGATACTTCTGGAAAACTTGAAACTTTAGACTCCCCCTCAACATGAAGATCTGGAGTCACTTTTTCTTTAGAAACATGAAGAACATTATGAACTTCACCAAGAACACCTTCTTTTTTGTTTCATTCATTCTCTAAGTTCTATTGGATTCTCTTCAAAACTAAATATACACTAATAATGATAAATTTTTTAACAAATCTTTATCTTCCTCTACACGATTACTTTTATATCTACCACAGAAGTCACCAATTTTCTCATCAACATAGTGATTATACATCTCAATGGCATTCGTCAGCATAGATTGCTCTGGAACATCCTAAAACAAATATCCTTCTTTAAGACAAAACTTTGGATTTGTAACTTTTAATCATAGTCTTTTAATGTCTTTTAACATCACATAATCCGCCATTAAATCCTCAACAAGAAATAAAACTTAAAGAGAGAGAAAGTAGATATGATAAGAATTCTAGAGAGAGAAAAAGTATCTGAGATGGTTTCTATAGAGATAAAGTAGATCTGAACACAAATATAAGAATAAACATGAAATTCTTCTTTGATTTCTCTTCCAAAACATGAATTCAGAACAAATCATATGAAAGAATAGGTAGAAGATTGTTGGATAAGGTGTCTAAGTCCATAACTTATTTGGTATATACTTGACCCGACCAGCATGGTCCATTTGGGTTGCATCTCATCCAAACTATTATGGATAATTTTATGAGAGTTATACACATATGTTTATTAATATATTATGAGTTATAATATATTAATATGAAGTTACGTTATTTAATTAGTTTTAGTCTTAAATTAGTTATGAATTAATTTTGAGATTAAAAGGAAGACTAATTAGATTATGGGCTATTTGTTTTATATAGTGTGGGCTAATACTCATTTGTTAATGGGCTAGGCTTATGTGGAAGTCCATGGATGATCCATGGAGCTTTTAACCCATGGATCCTTGGAAAAGGAAAAGACATTGGTTATTAGGGTTTCACCCTAACCATGCACACTATATAAGCATGCTTATGGAGCATGAAATGGAGCCTAAGAGGAAACTAGTGAACTAGTGTGTGTGCATGTGTGTGGCCGATTTTATACAAGGGTGTATACTCTCTTAAAGTTTTCCAAGAGTTTGTGGTGTTTGTGATTCCATTTGAGGCATTCACACTATTGGTGCTTGGCCCTCAAACTCCTTAGAACCAAACTCACCAAAAGGTATGTAATCTCTTCTAACTCTATTATGTTGAAATGTTCCCCATGGCATGTTAGATAGGTTATAAACCTTGGAAAATTATTATTTTGCATGTATTTAGACAAACATAGATCCAAGGTTTATTAGGGTTGCATGCACACTTACGAAGTGTTAGATTGCTCAAAACCCAACAGTGGTATCAGAGCCTAGGCTTGCTTGTTTGATACTTAATGCAAAATAGTAAAAAAAGTCGAAATCATTGTTGTCTGCATGGTGGACTCATCGAGTCCCCATGCACTCGACGAGTAGGATCGAAAGAGTGCAGATTCTCGACTTTTGCTGCTGGAAATGGAATAGAAACATTACCCTAAATTGTTTTGGTGTTATAAAACTTATTTTAGTTGGTGTAATGGTTGTTCTAATCCATTTACAATAGCATATATCAAAATTCCATGATTTTATGTGTTCATATAATTCTTGAATTTTTGATGATCATGTTCATGTTCTTATGAATTTAGAAAATGATAGGAATTATTTGTTGAATTGTTTAGAATTAATTCTTGATCATTTATATGTTTTAATGGAGTCCATAATTTGTCCTCAATTTATGGATTTCCAAAGGTCACTCTTATTTAACACACACTTAAAACACATAAGTTACATGAAAATGAAGAGTCTTCATTTTTATGAACCTTTAATTCATAAGTTATGAAATGAAGAGTTTTGCAAAGTTACAAAACTTACCCTCAAGTTTTGGAATTTGTAAAGTTTCACACACTTTAATAAACTTTAATTCCAACCCTTAGAGTTTTAATAGTTAAAATTCAACCCTTATACTATTTATAACATTAATGGTTAATTATTATATATATGTATAAGAATAAGTTGTTTTACCGTTAGTAGGCCTCATTCACGAAGCCGGTCTATAAGGTGGGTATAAGGTTGTTGCCTATAAAATGGCGACTTAATGGGTGTATACTCTCACCCACCGCTTGCTTGATCGATGGAGGGTTGTTAGCCGAACGGGTAGAACAATGACTTTAAATCCTCATTAAAAGTATAATGAATATTATAAAGTAACTAAACTCTTTTAATTCCCAATCTTAGTTATTTTAGGAAAAATGTGAACATGGTGCTAGTCCATGGAATTCACACTTTGTACCTTACCAAGTCGTTGGTGGAGCGTGTGTGGTTAACCGGCACACTAACTAGGACTAGTAAGGATCACGAAGGGTGACTTAATGTTTGTCATAGATCAATGGAGCGTGTGTGGTAAACCGGCACATTGATTAGGTGATAATATTAAGGGTACCAAGTGAATTAGCATGGTTATTCACACCTTGTTTTGTGATCCTCGGCATCCCAGTCACAAAACTTGAAGGGCACAATCGAGATTGAAACATGCCATTGAAAAGTTCAATGAATCTCAAAAAGAATCTAGGAATTTCAAATCCAATTAAACCTAATAAATCATTTCGTTTTCGTGGTGGAAATTGGTGAATCATCATTCACCTACCTTTCAAATATATTATTACTTAGATTACAGCATCCCTCTTCTAAGTGTAATATATTGTGATTGGATCCTAGCCTTAATATTACATTTGGGTGTCTTATTAAGGATTCTATATATCTAATCTAAACTTACTCTCTTTTTCAGATGTCTTCCAACACTAATGCTTCAGGCTCTAACCCAACTGGTTCTTTCTCTCTCATGAATCTTTGTGGGAGGGTCATCTTTGATGGTTCCAACTTCATGGATTGGATTAGGAACATCAGGATGGTTACTCGTTATGAGGACAAAAAATATGTCCTCGATAAGGAGTTAAAAGAACTTGATGAGTCTACTGCTACTCCTGAGGAGATCGCTGAATTCAGGACTCATGAGAGAGATGCTACTAAGGTGGCATGTATCATGATGGCCACGCTGACAGCCGAGCTCCAAAAGTCGTATGAACATTTCTACCCTTTTGAGATGCACCAAGACCTGATGGAAAGGTACCATTAGAGTGCTCGTCAGGAGCGGTATGAAATAATCTCCTCCATAATAACTACCCGCATGAAGGACGGTGAATCCGTCACGGGCCACATGCAAAAGATGCAAAGGTATGTGGACCGTTTGCTGAAGCTGAATGTTAACATCCCCGAGGAGTTGGCAATTGACATCATTTTGCACTCCTTGCCTTCTTGTTATGATCACTTTCGAATGACATATCATATGAACAAGGAGGAAGTTACCCTCAGTAAGCTTCAAGGACTCTTGAAGACCGCGGATTCCAGTCTTAAGGGTAAAGCGGTTGTTACCTCTACTACTCCTACTCCAACATCTACCCCTGTTTTAGCTATTGGGCAAGGAAAAGGGAAGAAGAGGAAGCACCCTTCGAAGGGTACCAAGGGAAAGTCTCTTGAAGGCTCCTCATCAAAGACTAAGAACGGTTCTGCCACTCCTTCTGCCATTCCCAAGGATGCTGAATGCTTTTATTGCCATGAAAAGGCACACTGGAAGCGAAATTGCCCTAAGTACTTGCAGGATCTAAAGGATGGGAATGTGAAACCTACCTATGTAGGTATTTACACTATATTGTCTAATTACTCAACATACTCTAACTCTTGGGTGCTTGATACAGGATGTAGTATTCACATATGTTCTGATTTGCAGGGCCTAAGAAGAAGTGAGGATGTGGAGCACGGGAAGATAAACTTAATCATGGGGAATAGGAAGGCTTCACCTGTTTCCAAGATTGGAGTTTATACTTTGTTGCTTAATAATGGGTTAAAATTAGATTTGAATAAATGTGTGTACTCGTCTGAAATGGCGAGGAATATTATTTCTTTTCATGCTTTGTACAAACAAGGTTTTACCTTTTCGTTTGATAATGAATGTGGTGGTATTAATGCTTTCTTTAAAAATGTGTTTTATTTTAAAGCATTACCTTGTGATGGTGTGTATGAAACTGTGTCGATTGTAGACAACTTAGGAAATAATGTGTTGTATATTGATTCTTCTACTAGCCTATATAAAGCATCATTGTGGCATTGTTGTCTTGGACTTGTAAATACGAAACGCATAGGCCAACTCCAAAAAAGTGGAGTCTTGGAATCATTTGACCTTAAATCGGATGATAATTGTGAATCTTGTCTACTTGGAAAGATGACAAAATCACCCTTCACTGGAACTTGTGAGAGGGGTGAGGGTTTGTTGGACCTAATACATATTGATGTATGTGGACCCTTCAAAACCGCCACAAGGGATGCTAATCGGTATTATGTGACTTTTATTGATGATTTTAGTAGATATGGGTATGTCTACTTAATCAAACATAAGTCAAAAACCTTTGAAAGGTTTAAGGAATTCAAACAGGAAGTAGAAAATCAATTGGGCAGGAACATTAAGATGCTTCGATCCGATCGAGGTGGTGAGTATCTTAGCACCAAGTTCCTTGACTATCTTAAGGAGTGTGGGATTGTCTCACAATTGCCTCCTCCCAGGACACCACAGCTGAATGGTGTGGCTGAGAGGCGTAATCGAACTTTGTTGGACATGGTTCGCTCTATGATGAGTCGAGTTTCGTTACCAATCTCTTTTTGGGGGTATGCCTTAGAGACTGCCGCCCATATCCTTAATCTAGTCCCTACAAAGAAGGTTACCAAAACACCTCATGAGATGTGGACTGGGAAGGTTCCCAATTTGGACCACATCAAAATTTGGGGTTGCAAAGCTTTCGTGAGGCGTGAAACTCATGATAAGCTTGAACCCCGAAGTGAAAGGTGTATTTTCATCGGCTACCCACAGAAATCCTTCGGCTACCTCTTCTACAGACCCAGTGAGAATGTGGTCTTTGTAGCACGAAGAGGGATCTTTCGCGAGAAAGAATTTATAAGCCAAGGAGACAATGGGAGGCAAATTGATCTTGAAGAAATTCAGGAATCAATTGGTAAAGGAACCTCAGACACTAGCAATCAACCTAAGGAGGAAACTCCTGTTGATCCAGCTGACGAGTCTATACCTCCAAGGCATTCTACACGGGTTAGGAACACACCTTCGTTTTATTATGGTTTTCATATTACTACGGAAGGTGATACGTTCATCAGTGATAGTACACTGGAAAATTTGGATGAACCTAGCAGTGTTAAGGAATCCATGGCAGGCCCGGAGTCTGCTAAATGGAAGGAGGCTATGGACAACGAGATACAGTCCATGTGTGACAATCAAGTTTGGAACTTGGTTGACCATGTACCATGCCGTAAAACAGTCGGGTGCAAATGGATCTTCAAAAAGAAGACAAACATGGAAGGAAAAGTGCATACTTATAAGGCTCGACTGGTTGCGAAGGGTTTTACTCAAACTCAAGGTATTGATTATGATGAAACCTTCTCGCTGGTAGCAAAGATTAAGTCTATTAGGGTTATGTTAACCATTGCAGCATTTCATGATTATGAAATATGGCAAATGGATGTCAAAACCGCTTTCCTTAATGGAAAGTTGGCTGAGGATGTGTACATGAATCAGCCAGAGGGTTTTGTCAGTGTAGAGTACCCTAATAGAGTATGCAAGCTTGAGAAATCCATTTATGGATTAAAACAAGCATCTCGTAGCTGGAATCTTTGTTTTGATGAGAAGGTAAAAGAGTTTGGCTTCTCGAGAAGCGAAGATGAGTCTTGCGTGTATGTCAGAGCTAGTGGGAGTATAGTTAGCTTCTTGGTACTGTATGTGGATGACATACTACTCATAGGAAATGACATCCCAACCTTGCAGGAGGTTAAGTCCTGGCTTGGGAAGTGCTTTGCTATGAAGGACCTAGGGGAGGCTACCTATATCCTAGGGATAAGGATATTAAGAGAAAGGAGTAGAAGACTAATTGGACTTAGTCAGAGTACCTACTTGGATAAGGTGTTGAAAAGGTTCAACATGGAGAATTCCAAGAAAGGAGATTTACCGATCCAAAGTAATACCAAACTGAGTAAGACTCAGAGTCCGAGTACAGAGGCAGAGATAGCTGAGATGAGCTAATTACCGTATGCTTCAGCAGTTGGCTCGATCATGTATGCTATGACTTGTACCCATCCTGATGTGGCATTTGCTTTGAGCATGGTCAGCAGGTTTCAGGGGAACCCTGGCAAGGCTCATTGGACAGCGGTAAAGAACATTCTCAAGTACCTGCGAAGGACTAAGGATTGGGTCCTTACCCTTGGTGGCAGTGATGACTTGAGAGTATTAGGGTATAGTGATGCTGGTTTTCAGACTGATAGGGATAATTTCCGCTCTCAGTCAGGCTGGATCTTTACCTTAAATGGATGGGCAATTTCTTGGAAGAGTTCCAAGCAGGAGACGGTGGCTGATTCGACTTGTGAATCAGAGTATATAGCAGCGAGTGAAGCAGCGAAGGAGGCGATATGGCTAAAGAACTTCATCGGAGACCTTGGATTTGTACCAACTATTAAGGAACCTATAGAGATTTTCTGTGACAACAATGGTGCGGTTACCTTAGCCAAGGAACCAAGAGATCATGGCAGATCCCGACACACTGACAGAAAATATCACTTCATAAGACACAAGATTGAAGAAGGACTCCTTGTGACAAGGAGGATATCCTCGGATGAGAATCCTGCAGATCCCCTTACGAAGGGACTGATGAGGGTTAAGCATTTTCAGCATGCAAGACGCATCGGGCTGAGGGACGATATTAGTTTTACAGATTAGATAGTTTTCCTGAAACTTGTAAAATGTAATCGACGTTTGTTGATGAATAAAATTTGTGATTTATTTATGAGTAAAGTGTTACTATCATTGTTAATTATTTACTATTGTTTCAGTTTTGCATGTTTTGACTTCCAGAATAATTAATTTATTCAAACCTCCACAATCGATCATACGTCGGAAGTAGGTATGAATCAAGATTGTCATGAATTGGGTTTGTAGATGCCTTAAAGGTGTTTAGACATGGCAATGGTTGCTGCAACATTCATGAGTACTCATAAGTTATGAGTATTGGTATAAACCCACGCTCACATGTATCACTTCATGGAATTTATCTCGAGTGATCGTGAGACGATAATATCATATAAATCTTTAAACCTAGAGATACGAGTTGTTACCTATGAGTTGGTTGTGCATTGATTGTACATAAACGCATCAATAACTTGATGTTATAAAACGTGCCTTTGTGTACAATTCAATAAGTAGTAGAACAAGCATATCAGTCGAAGTTTATCTGTTCCTTCTAGAAATAGAAGCGATATCTAGGCCCCTCAATGATTTTGTGTTGACTCATGTACCAGGCCTGGTCAAAACTAAACCGATGTGTTCAGTGAAGTTCTTCGTCAAACAAATCAGAAAATCGAGAAACAACTGCTAGACAATAAGCAAGACATAGTTCCATGTGTTTGTCCGGCTGATATCATGAGAATAGAGGATTATGTGATCACTTATCTAAAATGGCGCTTCATAGTTCGATAGAGTCTTCATAGTTCGAGGGAGTTTTCGAGAGCTACGATTGCTGGTTGGTTCCTGAAGTTATAGGCAAATATAGTTATTAGACTTATCCAAGTGGGATTCTGTTGGATAAGGTGTCTAAGTCCATAACTTATTTGGTATATACTTGACCCGACCGGCATGGTCCATTTGGGTTGCATCTCATCCAAACTATTATGGATAATTTTATGAGAGTTATACACATATGTTTATTAATATATTATGAGTTATAATATATTAATATGAAGTTACATTATTTAATTAGTTTTAGTCTTAAATTAATTATGAATTAATTTAGAGATTAAAAGGAAGACTAATTAGATTATGGGCTATTTGTTTTATATAGTGTGGGCTAATACTCATTTGTTAATGGGCTAGGCTTATGTGGAAGTCCATGGATGATCCATGGAGCTTTTAACCCATGGATCCTTGGAAAAGGAAAAGACATGGGTTATTAGGATTTCACCCTAACCATGCACACTATATAAGCATGCTTATGGAGCATGAAATGGAGCCTAAGAGGAAACTAGTGAACTAGTGTGTGTGTGCATGTGTGTGGCCGATTTTATACAAGGGTGTATACTCTCTTAAAGTTTTCCAAGAGTTTGTGGTGTTTGTGATTCCATTTGAGGCATTCACACTATTGGTGCTTGGCCCTCAAACTCCTTAGTACCAAACTCACCAAAAGGTATGTAATCTCTTCTAACTCTATTATGTTGAAATGTTCCCCATGGCATGTTAGATAGGTTATAAACCTTGGAAAATTATTATTTTGCATGTATTTAGACAAACATAGATCCAAGGTTTATTAGGGTTTCATGCACACTTAGGAAGTGTTAGATTGCTCAAAACCCAACAAAGATGACAGATCTAAAAAATATTTTGCAATAATGTGAGATATTTGACTTTTTCTTTTCTGAAAACTTATAAACATTAACAACAAGGTGAGATTCACGATAAAATATCACCATAAACAAAATCTATTCTTGCAATAATTGTTGAGATCTACAAGAACCCGCTCTGATACCACTTGTTGAAATTAAAACTCTAAAAATCGAATAGATTCAAATAGGAAAAGGCAATCAAACACAGAATATGAATCAAGAATGTGCCAAATGATTAAAAGTCACAGGCTCAGAAGAGCTCAATAAAGAATTACTACTGTAGAGGCTATGTAGGGTTTTTAATGACACGATTAACTAACACACGATGCAAACATGCATCTTAAATAGTAAAACCCTAAAAGTAAATGACGATTGGACAAGCCCAACCCATATACAAAATAGACTATACAAAAAGTCCATAAAGATGCAACACTAAATACCTAATAATCTCCCCCTTTGCATCAATTAGCAAAGAGACCTTCGTGGTTGAATGCGCTTCGGTGTAACGCCCGTAGATCCGGGCCAGTCAATTTAGAGGCAATAAGTGTCGAAAACGATCTTTTGGAAAAATATTATTTAGAATTAATAATCTTAACCAAGTTTTAGAGTATGTCTCAAGGTTTCCGTACATAAAGAATGCGGAAATCTGAGTTATAACGAAGAAGTTATGACCCGTCGAAGTTTCGCAACGGAACCGGCACAATACCAGGAAACGTAAATAGTGAATTTATGATAGAGCGAGTTTTAGCCTTAGCGACCTAAATGAAAGTTTAACAATCTTAAAATTCAAGCCAATTTAAACTTTTCAAAAACAACCCAAATTCATTAAGTTATTACAAAAAGGTTTTCAATACATTTATTATCAGAGTATTCCCAAAACCATATTATAAAACATAAACATGAGGAGCGGTACGATCACGCCTTCATCTTGCCACGGTCTCCTGAAGTACTTGAAAACATTAAACCACAACTGTAAGCCTGAAAGCTTAGTGAGATACCCCCAAAATACCAACCACATATACTATGCACATAACATATCATAACAGAACAGAACAACCATGCGCTTCGGGTCTACTCGGGCCTTCAGTCCACCTGGTCCACCCTTCGAGTCTAGCCATATATATCGAGTCTACAGTGTGATTGGTCCGCCTGCACCGGGCCTACAATCCACCTGGTCCACTCTTTGAGTCTACAGTATGATTGGTCCGCCCGCACCGGGCCTTCAGTCGGCCTGGTCCACTCTCCGAGCCTCGACACATCTGGTCCGCCCTCGTGGGGCCTACAGCCTATCCGGACCGCTCGTTGGGCCTTCGGGATAACCAGTCCGCCCAGGGTATGTTGGCCTACAGCACAAAGCAGGACCCGCCTCAACCCAACCCCAGTCCAACAACCATATGCACATAAACATACAATCATATAACAATTCACGTCCAATCAAACCGATCTACCAGATCACATAACATAACATACTCTAAACAGCATACCGACCTAACCGGTCACTAGCATAGCATCATCCTATATACCTGGATACCGACATTAACTAGGTTTCTAACATATACCATCCTAACTACCAGGATGCAACCATAGCAAAGCAACAACATAACAACGATACCCGAATTACAATCCGATAAAGGGTCGACCTTGGTGCCTTAGACCCTGTCGATATAGTGAGGATAACTCACCTTGCAACTGCTGACTGAAAAGATAAGATCACGCTGCTCCAACCTCCGACACGAACTCCACCACTGATAATACCAAAAGACTGAACTCAATAAATACCAAAAATTACCAAATTACCCGTGGAAGTTAACTGGTCAACTCTTGGTCAAAGACAAAGTCCTCAGTTAAATTCAAACTTCCTGACTGACTCTACTCGTCGAGTCAGCCCGCTGAATCGTCAAGCCCTGAAGCTCTAAAAAATCCCATATCGCGACCCAACTCTCCGAGTCGCCCCAAGACTCGTCGAGTCCCACAAACTCAGAGTCACCTCCTGCTCAACTCATTGAGTCGTCCCTCAACTCACCGATTCACATCTTAACCAAAACGGTTAGGACTTTGCAACTAGACTCACCGAGTCCAAGAATAGACTCGCCAAGTCCAAGGCAATCTTCAACAGACTCGCCGAGTTGTTCTTCCAACTCGTCGAGTTGCTGCCTATCTTCATCCAACTAGCCGAGTACACCCATGTGACTTGCCGAGTACAACTAGTTCTTAATCCATACAGTGGCTTTCCAAGCCATGCGGGGGCTCCAATCCATAGATCTACCCTTCTACAAGCTGTTCCTCACGTAAAGTTGCAAACTTTACGTGAATCCAAAGAGATCTTAGCATAATACACTCTTGGGCTAGGGTTTGGGACTAAAAGGCTTCATCAACAACTCTTGAACAAGGACTTTATGCTCTTTTGGATCATCACTACTCTAGATCTGAGGTAGCAACCTCAGATCCAACCTCCAAACTCAAGATAGCACTAGATATACTCCTAAAAATCCCACAAATGATAGATCTAGATGGATAACAACTCAAGCAACGAATCATTACCTCAAGAGAAGACTCCAACAGAAGAATAAGCCAAAACCTTGCAAAGCCCCTTTCTCTAAACCTCTTAATCTTCAAGGATCTCTTCAACAACACTCCTTCAAGATCCAAATGCTCTCTAATTCTCTCATAAACGACTATTTGGAATTCTGGAAATCAAGGGAGAGTAAAGAGGCTGGGGAGAGGGTATTATGTTCTTTATATAGGGCTCAACCCCTGGGATTAGGGTTTCTTCCACACAACACCAACTCGCCGAGTCCAGCCACCGAATCGCCGATTTGGCCACTTAACACGCGACCAGTATCGCGACCCTACTCGCCGAGTCTACCCATGGACTCGCCGAGTTGACCATCTACATTTTCACTTTGAACCATGAACTTGCACTCCTGAACTCGGGATGTTACAATTCTCCCCCGACTTAAATTAGGCTTTACCCTCGAAGCCTATGTCTACACAACTCCAGAAACTACTCTCGCAATGCACCACCTGGCATTAACCAAACCAGTTTCCCGAAAACACTACCACCGAAACCTGAAACCCAACTCTTCCCCTGCGGTGTCCTGAATACCGCCTCAAGCCGGCCACCGGCTTCAACCTCTGATAACCACACTTATAAATCGAATACCAATCCATGATACTTCACTCGTTCCAGATCACAACAATCACTTGACTCTTACGAGCTAGATATAACCCTGAACCACCAGAATCCCGACCCGGTACCACACTGCATTCATTTTCCTTGTCAGAAATATCCTTCACCGAATTCACTGTTGAGATTTAACCTGCTCCCTTTCTGAGTCCAACTCTATCCCTTCCATGCTAACAGGATGACACATCCTTCAGCTTCAGAGCACTCCCATGAGTTCTCCTCCGCAATCACATACACATATTGAGCTGGCTCTAGCATCCTCGGGTCGGGAAAACCCGACACACTGATGACACCTCAAAACATCCCCCTAGGATGAATTACCACTACATGCATAATTTTGTTGTTCACACCAAACTGGGAATCCAAGGCTCCATCCTTGCTTCCCTTCCGAGCCTCTTGGCTCTACACCCTCGGAACTCCTTCCATGACCTCAGCAGACATCCAACCCGGATGTGATTCCATACCACCTGCGCAAACACACTGTTCAATAACCATAATTGGAACACCTCAATCATACCTCCGCGCTACTACTTTCACTTTCATGAACTTATACTCCCTCTCGGAGCTACATACCTTTCCCTTTCCTTATCCAAGGAAATCTACTTGGCCGTCTTGTCACTACAACAAGTGCCAAGGTGCTTGCCCAACGCTACACCATTCTCTTATAGCATAACCGTTATCCCATGCACCACACAGGCTCTGAATCTGCTCGCAAGGACTCTCGGGCCCATGCACTACCTTCCACTAATCATGATCAATACTCGGGGCCAGACCTACTGGTTACCATTGCATCGTAGCATACTAAATCAATCTCCTCATATAGATCTATCAACACCCACCGAGTCTTCAGCATGACTGGACCGCCTTACCAGGCCTTCAGCCAATTTGGACCACTCTCAGAACCTTCAGCATGTCTGGGCCGCCCTGCAGGGCCTTCAGCCTGTCTGGACCGTTCTCCGAGCCTTTGGCCTGACTAGTACGCCCACATGCCTTCAGTCTCCCCGGATCGCTCAGACTATCATATATCATCCCAAACTATCCTTCCTGGGACTCTTTCCCGAACATACTATTCTAGCCCTCAAGGGGTTCCAAACTCTAACTCCATTTCGATCCCGGAATCCTTTCCATGGCCTAACCCAGGCCTAACATCAATCACCATCTACCCTGAATCCATGGTCTGCTCCCGGCCCCCACTAGTCTGCCACTTACTCATACCATCCCACACTCTTGGTTGACTGAAGCACCGCTGACTTCCAAACAGCTAATCAAACTCAAATACTTGTCGATTCTCCTGAGAATTTTCCAATTCTCCCCCACTTAGAACACTGACCTCCAAATACCAGTGACTCACCCAGCCTAGAATAATCATCTCTATCCCATACCTTCCTTATCCATAAACTGCTTTCCTCTGAATGAGTAACCTTCCCAAAACTGCTCTCCCGACATTGTACATCTTGAATCCCAAGGGAGTCCGACTCCCAGCTGAACACTTCTCACATCGCGAATGCTATACCCAACAATGACACCACACAACCAATCCTAACCATCCACTCCTTGGATACTAACCAGCTACAACTCCTAGCTATAAAACCCTCTACCAAAAGATAAACCAGACGAAAAGGAAAACAATACAACACTATAAATCATGCAACCAAGACTAGCATATGCAATACTCCACAATAACCACTAGATAACAAGATAACAAAATGAAAACATACCCACAGCTGCATCTGGCTCTACCCGGATCTCTTCTGAAGTAAGCTGAAAAGTGCGCCCCTGAGCCCTTGGAGGCTCCGCTCCACCTTGGCCCCCGCCAATAATCCTTAACGTGGTTGGTGCTGACCAACCTGATGAGACTGATAGCAAATCCTCATATCCTGAACTGGGACTGTCTGCCAACAATCCCTCGCATAATTCCCTTCCTTTCCACACTTCCGGCATGCACCACCAGACCTACAAACTCCTGTGTGATCCTTCCCACACTTCCCATAAGTGCGGCTGCTCTGATCTCCCAAACTAGAATCAACGGTCTAGGACCGTTTCGGCACCGACTACGACTGTGTCGGGGCCTGCCTCTGCTCCCTCATCTGTAACTCAATCTCCAACTCACACCGTCGAGTGGCCTCCTACAACTCCAGCAAGGTCTCACACCTCTGTGTAGACAAAAATTGCCTGATATCCCTCTTGAGCATACTCAGATATCGTGACATCTGAGCCTGCTCCAAAGAAAACTCCGGGAAAAACATCGCCCTCTCAGTGAACATCCTGGTGATCTTCGTCACCGACTCTGAATCATGCTTCAGCTCCAAGCATTCCTGAGCCAATCTCTCCCTCTAAACCCGTGGAACATAGCGAGTACTGAACATCTCTCTGAACTGATCCCAAGAAACCGCAGCTCGCTGCACATCAGAATACGATCTCGTGGTCAACCTCCACCAATCCTTCGCCCCGAGCCTCAAAAGGTTCAGAGCACACCTCACCCTCTGATCAGCAGGGCATGCACACGTGAAGAAACACCCATCCACATCTGACAACCATCTCATAGCAACAATCGGGTCCTAAACTCCATCGAAGGTAGGGGGCTTCGTATTATCAAAGTCCTGATAATGAAAACCTCTACCGGTTCCTCCCCTTGCCGCTGCTACAGCCGATGTAGCTGTTGCGAAAGCCATCTCTGAAAGAGTTGCATAGCACTCATCAAAATACTCGACCATGGTGGTCTTGATTGTCCCAAAACGGTTCCGACAACTTGGCTCGGAACATAGCAACAACCTCATCATGCAGGATCTCATGAATCCTAGCATCCAACTCGTCTGTGCTCATCTGACCGATAACCTTGGGTGGTGCCGACCCACTCTGATCGCCCTCTCCTGTTCCTGATCCTGACTCGGATCCACTCCCAGCATTCCTCGTAACCACCATACAGAAAAACACTGCAAACATCAGATACCTCCCACTAACCCGGGAACGGACTCTCAACCTAGCCTTAGGGGTTGTGACTTCCTTGATACGCATATGGTTCCTGTGCTTTCAGTAGTACGGGCCCATACTACCTTCCACACCTACCCATATTTATATCAAGTATCACCACAATACCCTAGTGAAGAACAAACATAACAAGCACTCAACCCTCACTCCTAGAGCAACACTGGAAATCTCATACAGAAAGAAACTCTAGGCTAGCAGGCATCATAAATCAGGCAACTCTATAATGCAATTCCTAAACGAAAGTTTAACAATCTTAAAATTTAAGCCAATTTAAACTTTTCAAAAACAACCCAAATTCATTAAGTTATTACAAAAAGGTTTTCAATACATTTATTATCAGAGTATTCCCAGAACCATATCATAAAACATAAAAGAGAAGAGTGGTACGATCACGCCTTCGCCTTGCCACGGTCTCCTAAAGTACCTGAAAACATTAAACCACAACTGTAAGTCCGAAAGCTTAGTGACATACCCCCAAAATTCCAACCACGTATACTATACACATAACAGATCATAACAAAATAGAACAACCATGGGCTTCGGGTCTACTGTGTGACTAGTCCGCCGCATCGGACCTTCAGTCCACCTGGTCCACCCTCCGAGTCTAGCCATATATATATCGAGTCTACAGTGTGATTGGTCTGCCCGCACCGGGCCTACAATCCATCTGGTCCACTCTCTGAGTCTACAGTATGATTTTTCCACCCGCACCGGGCCTTCAGTCGGCCTGGTCCACTCTCCGAGCCTCGGCACATCTGGTCCGCCCTCATAGGGCCTACAGCCTATCCAGACCGCTCGTTGGGCCTTCGAGATAACTGGTCCACCTTGGGTATGATGGCCTACAGCACAAAGCAAGACCCGCCTCAAACCAACCCCAATTCAACAACCATGTGCACATAAACATACAATCATATAACAATTCACTTCTAATCAAACCGATCTAGCAGATCACATAACATAACATACTCTAAACAGGATACCGACCTAACCGGTCACTAGCATAGCATCATCCTATATACCAGGATACCGACCTTAACCAGGTCTCTAACATATACCATCCTAACTACCAGGATGCAAACATAGCAAAGCAACAACATACCAATGATACCCGGATTACAATCCGATAAAGGGCCGACCTTGGTGCCTTAGACCCTATCGATATAGTGAGGATAACTCACCTTGCAACTGCTGACTGAAAAGATAAGATCACGCTGCTCCAACCTCCGGCACGAACTCCACCACTGATAATACCAAAAGACTGAACTCAATAAATATCAAAAATTACCAAATTACCCCTGGAAGTCAACTGGTCACTTCCTGACTGGCTCTACTCGCCGAGTCAGCCCGCTGACTCATCGAGCCCTAAGCTCTGAAAACTCCCATATCGCGACCCAACTCGCCGAGTCGCCCCAAGACTCGACGAGTCCCACGAACTCTGAATCACCTCCTGCTCAACTCACCGAGTCATCCCTTGACTCACCGATTCACAGCTCAACCAAAACAGTTAGGACTTCACGACCAGACTCGCCGAGTCCAAGGCAATCTTCAACAAGCTCGCCGAGTTGTTCTTCCAACTCTTCGAGTTCCTGCCTATCTTCATCCAACTCGCCGAGTACAACTAGTTCTTAATCCATACAGTGGCTTTCCAAGCCATGCAGGGGCTCTAATCCATATATCTACCCTTCTATAAGTTGTTCCTCACGTAAAGTTGAAAACTTTTCGAGAATCCAAAGAGATCTCAGCATAATACACTCTTGGGATAGGGTTTAGGACTAAAAGGCTTCATCAACAACTCTTGAACAAGGACTTTATGCTCTTTTGGATCATCACTACTCTAGATCTGAGGTAGCAACCTCAGATCCAACCTCCATACCAAAGATAGCACTAGATATACTCCCAAAAATCCCACAAATAATAGATCTAGATGGATAACAGCTCAAGCAACGAATCATTACCTCTAGAGAAGACTCCAACAGTAGAATAAGCCAAAACCTTGCAAAGCCCCTTGCTTTAAGCCTCTTAATCTTCAAGGATCTCTTCAACTACACTCCTTCAAGATCCAAATGCTCTCTAATTCTCTCACAAACGAATATTAGGGTTTCTGGAAGGGTATTATGTTCTCTATATAGGGCTCAACCCCTGGGATTAGGTTTTTCTCCACACAGCACCAACTCGCTGAGTCCAGCCACCGACTTGCCGAGTTGGCCACTCAACACGCGACCAGAATCGCGACCCTACTCGCCGAGTTGACCATCAATATTTTCACTTTGAACCCTGAACTTGCACTCCTAAACTCCATGTTTTAGAAAGTCGTAGAATACGTCAGACCGAGAGAGTCCATAAAAAGAACTCCCAAATCTAACTTCGTATGAGAAAGTTATGATTTTTCGAAGTTTCGGCTTAGCCGTGTACAACCCGAAATTCGAATAGTAGATCGAACGGTTTTTAGCCGACACAACCTAAACGAGAATCGAAGATCTCATTAATATTAGCTTAACAAGAAAAAGATGGACGAAAACGGACATCAGATTAAGAAGTTATGAATTTTTAACGGACCAATCCTATCCCGGTCTGTTAATAATATAACTTCTAAAATAAATTCAAAATTAGTCAACGGAGTCTAAACGAAAGTTGTAGAGTACGTCCCCACCTACACGTGGATATAAATAACATCGAAAACGGAGCTTGTATGCAATCGTTATGATTTTTAGAAGTTAAGTGTGCAATTTGCGAAACTGTGATGATGTGGCACGATCCTAGACTTCCCTTGCTCCCCACGGCCCCACGGCCGAGGTTGGTACGCCCAACGTACCTTCGATCTTATCCGGGTCCGTTGCAAGTGTGAGCCAGTTGTACGAAGCTGGCAATCCCATCCGAAGTACGCCCAACATAGCCAAGGATTACGTGCAGCGTAATCCGAGGCCTCGCAGGCTATAAAAGGGGACCGAGAGTTCCTAGTTTTTCACACCAATTCTCTTTCTCTCTCTAGTTTCTTTCTCTCTCTAAGGGTTTTAACCCTCCCCTAAGCCTAGGTGAACCCCTAGCACCCGAAGGAAGACCCGAGGCTCCGAGAGTCCCGAGGAAAATGGTCTTTCGGTTCGGAAATGCTGCTCCAAGCGAAGCCCGGTTTTCTTTAAAACCCGCTGTAAGTAAGCTACGCCTACGCAACTTTTAATATAGATTTTAAATAATTATAGTAACGTTATTAGGGACTTATAATGAGTACTTGGGCTGTTATTATCAGTTATATAAGTATTGTTTAACGGTTATATAATAGTAATAATAGCTAGACTATTAATTAGTATCGGTAAACGTTAGACTAAACTCTAGTGGTAATGATACTACGTTTTGTCAAAGGAAAAATTGTGATAAGAGTAATGAAGTGCTATCCGAGTGCCGATTCACCACCTTTTCAAGTGAGTGCATAGCTACTTTCATCTTACACATAGATATGAAGTATTTTATATAAATTACGTGCTATGTGTGCATATTGTCTAAATACTTGTTGTATATGCTGGATGAAAGATTTTATACATGTTTTAAATGATTTAAATCGTATATGTATTAATATCTACATAATATGTTGGGTAAAACATGGGTAGATGAAATATAAGTTGGATGATGAGTTTAGGGATGATTTAGACCATGAGATGAGGGTGAGAGGTGGACGATATAAGAAGCTTTTTTCCTAAATGATGGACCCATCATTCAGCAGAGCATGGATGACAACCACAGACTATTCTAGAAAGTCTAGTGGAACACTAACAAGCTCGCAACTTGTAGGTGTTATGAACGATGTGTTCACCCGGTGTACTCAAAACCTTGGCGACCATGCAGACTTCGTACCTAAACCATGGCGATCATGCAAACTTGATGCCTAAACCCTGGCGACTATGTAGACTTAGTGCCCATTGTGTAAACCTTGGCGATCATGAAGACATAATGCCTCACCCTTGGCGACTATGCAGACTGAGTGCCTATTGTGTAAACCGTGGCAACGATGGAATTCATGACGATTCCTTAGGATGATCATTATGAATACATGAACAAGGAATAGCTGATTCTTAGGGTAGATCCTTAAGAGTAAAGAAGATAATGGGGATGGGTAATTGGGTTATTTGTTTGATGTTTAAACATAATAATTATATTATTGTGGGTTGAAAATGCTATGTACTCACCAGGTTTCCCAACCTGGCCCACTCTTTTTATTTATACCACAGGTGACGATGCGAAGTTACCTTACATTGAGAGATTAAGGAGATATAGATCACTAGTGATAATGAATGTAAGTTCTGTTTATGCTTATGTTTCTGTATTGACGATGACATCTCAAATGTTTTAAAACGAATTAAAAATAATTTTCTTCGTAAATGCTTTGATAACATATTTATCATGCTTTAGTGGGAACAAATTCCACAACAATTTTATTAAAAGAGGTACTCTGATTTTTATAAATCATAAACAAAATCAGTCTTTTCTAGCCGTGAAAATGGGGATGTCACATTCTGAGTCTTGAAAAGCTTGGGCATAACACTGAGAAGAGTACTGAGAAAGGCAATGTACTATCAAATCATGTCAGAATAACACTTCTTTGCAACATTAATGTTCACATTGCAACTGCCTGTGATGTCCAAAATGTAGTTCAAGAAAACTGTAGAAAACATATGCTTATCTGGCAGTGCGAACAAACACTTCTGCACATCTCCTCTTTCTCTTGAACCTCTTTGAAACAAAATTGTCCAGTTCTCAATTTCAATTTTCCCCATTTGCATCAAATATCACTCGATGAGCCTTTGGGAAGGACTGTTGGTTTCTTTGATAATACTGAAGTGATTTCAACATCAAACTTCACCAACTTCATATATATATATATATATATATATATATATATATACACATGAAACCAACATCCTTTTGATGTGAGCAACAACATGTTCGTATTTCTTATCGTCTTGTGTCAGAAAATGCAGCAGGATGATCCAGTCATAAGGATTTAAGCATGGTAAGTCTGCAAGAGAGAATTCAAACACTGAATTCACAGAACCTCGAGAGGTTTTGAATTTAATATTAAGGAAACTCTTTGATGACATTTATCTTCTGCGAACTCCAGATCTGGAACTAAGGTTTTCCATACTTCAATTAAAAAGTCATCAGTGACTTATCAACATTCACATCAGCATCTAGAGCGTTCACAATCACATCAAAACAATGAAATAGGAATGCTTTCGGTGTGATGGGGAAATCGAGTTGCGAATCAAAAATGTTCGAATGAAGTAACTGGCTCCAACCAGTGAACGCTTGGATTATCCATTGCTTCATTCAAAATCCGCTTCATGGACCAAGGAGGAAATAACATTTTCTTTGCAGCTAAAGTAGTCTGAACCTCTCGTCCAACCTTTTTTTCTTCTGCTTCTCTCGCAATGCATATATTTTCATCTAGAATTGCATCACGAGCCTTGCGTTTCAGTTTCTCATTTTCATCTTCTTCATCTTCTATCACTTTCTCCTTTCCTCTTGAATGTGAAGCTACATTAAACTTCAGTTCGTTTGTTGACTTAGGTTCATCGGTTTTAATAGAAGTACCAGCAACCTTTGGGGTTGGTTCTTTCGTTGATTGATTTTTCGTAGTCTCTCCTCCTTGTTTCGGAAGGACCGTGGACTTCGAAACACCTTCAAGCCTATGGAGAATTGTGAATGCAGGCCTGAGTTTGTTTTCTAGGGATCAAAGGATCACGAGCCTCAATGATATTAGACAACAATGAGTTCACATTCGAAAGACAACTTTTTACAACTGCTCTCTCAGATAAGAGTTCGTTTAGTTTCTTTTCAGCGGTCTCAAGATTGATGGTTAATACCTTCACTTTTTATGTCTTGCGTGCGAGAGCGTTCATTAGTTTACTCTCAACAGCCAAGTCTTCTTGAAGCTTTACAATTTTGGATGTGATGGAGGTCTCGAGCTCGGAGTTGTCAGATTTTATTTTAGTGCGAATATTCTCGAGAGCCTCCTTCTCTGTACGAAGAGAACCACTCAGACTTGAAATAGCTTCATTAGCTTTGGCAATATTAGACTCAAAGGAGCTCTGGAAGGTGCTCATGAAGGATCGAGCATCGGTAATTAGTTTATCGACTTTTTCGATCACTTCTTTGAATGTGACAGCCGAATCCTCCACAACTTTATTCACTTTCTCCAGATTCGCAGCATGTTCCTTTAAAGTTGTTTCTATTAAGGCCTTGACTACTTCTTGAGAATAAGAATTGTTGGACGAAGCACTGGAAGATTGAATTAACGAGTCCAGCTTGTCATTAATAGCCTTCATTTGCCTTTGAGTGACTGGTGCATCATCGTCACTTTCATTAAGAACATGGAAAGGATTGAAGGTAAAATCTTCAAAACTAGCATCACCACCAAAAATGGTATCCGGATCATCTGGTCTAAGAGAAGAAATGGGTGGTGTAGAATGGCTAAAAGCGAAACCTAAAGTATTTTCCCCCACATCAGATGCGTTGACTGATACTGGAGGTTCACCAGTGGTTGTTGTAGTAGCGGTTGAATCTGTGAATAGAGGGGATGATTGGGTAATAGTGTATTGGGTCTAAACCCCCCCCCCCCATTGATACGGGTGGGCAAGGGGCGATGGTGATTGGGGGTAGAAATAGTAGATGTAGGTGAAGGGATGGAAATATCTTGGAATCGATCTTCGGTGATTGGAACAGAGGTAGGAATTCCAAACGTTTCCTCAGTGTTCATTGAGATTGGATACGAGACTTGTGCTTGTGAAGATGCTGCAATATCCTCTTGTTCGTGCCCCCATCACGAATTTCCCCATTGGCAACTTGTATGTTTCTTTTATGATGGATTCGAAACCACAAAATTGACGTGCAATATATATACTACCTCTAGTTTTAAATTTATAACTTAATGAACTTAACTAGCTAGAATACACTTAGGAACTATACCTAGTCGAATTATAGAGTAGTTTAGGTAAGTCTGGTGTCGATCACAGAAACGTTATTTTAATTAATAAAATAAATACTAAAAGTTAAACTAAGAAAAATAGCTAAAGTAGGGCTTTTTTTATCTAATTTTACAAGTTCAGGAAAACTTAAATTAAAATACCTAACTAATGACTAGAAAGATGATTTAAAACAAAGAATAAAAGATACTTTCATTTAGCATCGAATCCCTCCTTTTTCCTATTGTTGATTTCAAGACAATGGATTAATTCCATTAGTTACCAAATAAAAGTTGCTAGTCATCATGATCAGACTAACTAGCATTTCAATAACATTAACCCTAATGATCATGCAAGTTAAGGACACTAAATTAATTTTAAAGGTAATTTGGACTCTGAATGATAGAATCTACAGACTATTATTCTATGGTCAAGTCTATTAATCAAGAAATTATCAACAAACAAAAGGGTGTTCATGCTAAAGAAGTTAAATTGGCAATTCATCACTTGCTCAACAAAGCCAAGAAGTTGAACCTTGTGTCATCCGCTGATCTATCTGGTCTATCTAGACCATCCTCATCAGGAAGAACAGGTGCTCCCAGACAATCCAAGAATAACAAGTTTCTTTTTCTTTATGGAACTCAGTATATTAATAATGAATTACCAGTGGGTGTTCAACTAGACCAATATATGTTCATTCTAGAACCAGAGCATGGTATATTTTATCTTGACAGTCAGAATCATATGTATTTTAACGCACTGATGACCTTCCGTCTGCTCCCACTAAAAATTTGTTTCATATTCTCTTGGAAGGACTAGGTCACTATGAACTAGAAAGAGGATATCGTGTGCTATTTCATTGTAGATTAGCAGAATAATGGATGAACTTAAGCTTGATCAATTCAGATGGGTCAAGCTTGAAATCTTAAAAGAAGCTGAAAAGTTTTACAATGGCTTTTCTAATGAATCTGAACAATAAGCTTAGTTTTCACATCATCAGATCGAGGGAGATTGTAAGGTCACACCTTATGTTTTGATGTGTCAAACACGCAACATGATGATAGATCAGCATCAGCGTCTACTACATCTATAGTGCCAACGTATCAAGCTTATCAGCGTCAGCTTATAGTTCAGTTATCTTACTGTAATCTTTTGTATATTACGTAATGATATAGATAAGTAAGAATAGATCACATATCCAATATCTTTGTGATAAGATCGGTTCTTAGTATAGATTAGACGCAATCCATTCAATCAAGGGATACACATTTATAGATTAGTATATATACAACATTATTGCAAATCGTAATGTTGTGATCATGACTTTGTGTCAATTGTCTTTGTGACAAATCCATCTTCTTGGTGAAGACAAAACTGCTTTCTTGGTGAAAGAACAATCTTGATAGCTTCTGTGTTATTTACATTCTGTTTATTATTTTGCTTAGATTAGTTTTACGTTTGTTATTCATACTTGAATAATATATGATCGATACAAACCTTCAGAAGCAACAAATACACTATAACATATTGACTCAACTAATTCTTAGCGCCCACATCAAATCATCCCACATAACACTAGTAAACAACCCCAAATGCAATAATATCAAAAATTTAAAAATGACTATATTTATTAGACTATTTTTGCAATCTTGTTGTTTTTTTTATTTCTAGCATTCTCTTTTTAATTACTTTCATGCTTGAAATCCTTATTCGACCCCTACCCTACACTTATTTCATACAATGCCCTCATTGTATACATAAAACAATTAAATCACATAAAAACAATAAAAGTGAGAAAAGAATAGACTCCCATAGGGTCGTAGTGGGAAATCAAAATTGAATGTGGTGGGGAAAGCTTGAACATCTTGAATAAATTGATAGAAACTGGAAACTGGACTTCTATCACTTCTCGTAAATGTGCCGGATAAAAGTAATCAAAAGCCTTAACTTCGAAAACATTGTACGAAAAATCTTCAAAATAACGCACTGGAAATTGTCATGACGTAGGAAAGAATATGGCACGTCATGAAGTCGAATATGAAAGACTCTAATCGCGATAAAAAAAAATGCACCATGAAGTGGGAATATGTTGGCTACATCGTGGAATCGAGGAGGATAAAGTCCGATCGCAGAAAAAACTATCGCCACGGCGTGGAAAAGTAATGGCCACATCGTGGTTACTATGAGGTTTCGAAAACAGTTTCTGCCCCACTTTTTTGATAATTCTTCAATTCATCACCAAGAATCTTTTAATCTTCTATTTATTTTGAAATCTCCACTAAACTCTTCCAATTGCAACATGCACCCCACCCTTATTCAAAATTGTGGTCTTCGGTTTTCTTTAAAACTTCTCACGACTTTTTCCAATTAAGCTTCTTTTAGTCCTTTGAATACTAAAAAATTAGATCTAGAACTAGAAATAACATCATCATTCGGTTGAATAAAAATGAGACCCGTAAAACAAAATGAAAGACTAAAAAATCTAAAATAAAAAGAAAATTCAAAAGCTTATTCGGGTTGCCTCCCAATAAGCACTTCTTGTTATGGAGTCTTGAGTCGGACTCTGTTGGATTGGGTGTCTAAGTCCATAACTATAATTGGTATAAACTTAAATTACTAGTAGCACAACCTTTTAGAGAGAGAGACTAGTTTATTAATCTATTATATGATTAATAAATTAATTGGAAATCAAAATAAATAGCTTTTAAATATATTATGAAAATATTATATTTATTGGAAATAGTATTATTTAATTGATAATTAAACAGAATTAATTTTGGGATTAATTGGATTAATTAAAAGTGTAGGGTCTATTTGGTTATTTATTGAAAGTTGAGGAAAGGAGCCCATGGACCTCATTAGACGAGGTGGAAAAAATTAATTGGGCAAGCCTAAAGAATTTTGTTCAAGCCCTTGATGCAAAGGGAATGGGCTGCTTTGTCACCAAGCAAAGGGATTAGGGTTTCCTCCTTAAACCCTAGCTTTGGCACCAAGCTACCTTAGCTATAAAAATACCATTAGCCTTAGATTTTCGGCCATAACATTCCTTTAGAGGCTTAGGGCTGAAATTCTACCTCTCTCCTCTCTGTCTCTTCAAGCTCATTGGTCTCGAGGGTTTAGGTGTGAATCATTAGAGGCGCGACACTTGTGATGCTTGCTTCCAAGACTATTTCAAGGAGGAATCCAAGATTGTTTACAATAAGAATCTTAAAGGTTAGTTTTCTTGTCTTATGAATTAGCTTGTTCATAAGAAAGTTTTGTATGCTAGTGTTCATAGTATATTGCTATATGTGAAAGACATAAATCCTTATTAGGTTGCATGTGCCCTAATCAATTGAATTGTTTGATTGTTTTTCCGCTTAGAGCATTATAGTTGTAACCCTAATAACCCATCAGACTCCTTCCCTTCTACATTTTGTCTGGTAGAAGTATAATCTCCCCGCTCTCCATAATCTTGAACCTTATTTGTTTGTAGGTAACCCTTCTACTGAATTCCTTTTTCGAGATTTTTGGCATTTTTGAGTTGACATCTTCAATATACTTCCGCTTGAGTTCTTTTTTCATTCCTAAGTCTTTGGATTTTTCCTTTAATTCTCTAGGTTTTTCTTGTGAAAATGATACTCATCACTCTCTTATTTTTTTGATTCAATTGGATCCGAGGTTTGATCTAGAGGTCATGTATAAGCAAACACCTCAAAAATCATTGGTGTTGAAACTGGTGGGTTTGAATGATTCACTTATTCTTCTAATTTCTGTTCAGGTTCTATATGCTCCATGAACCTTGCGATTTCTTGATTCACCAGATTTTTCTTGGCATGAGATGGGTAATGAAGAGGTGGTTAATACGGATCGAAGAATGAAAAATTATAATTTTATTTTATTGCCCACGACGTGGCAATACTGCCTCCACGTCATAGCGACCGGTCAGTGTCCCGATTTATATCTTCTTTTTCCTCGGGCGACTGATTGGACTGCTTCTCTATTGAGCGAAAGACCCTTATATTCTCTAATTCCTCCTACTCTCTGTATAAACAGCCATGACTTGAGCTATTGGGTTAGGCTCGACATTTACTGAATGTGAATCCAGTAGCTTTTCTTCCACAAGCTTTGTTAATTACTCAAATTATTTGTGGATGCTTAAAATGAATTCTTGTTGATATCTAAGTTCTGCTTATGTATCATCATGTTTCTTTTCTCTAGCTTCCATAAATCAAAATACCATTGACTCGAGAGCATTTATCTTGTCAGATTGGACTCGTTCTAAATGGTAGAGATCATGCTCGAGTTGCTGATATTATATTGTGTATCGAGCTCTTTATATTCCAATGCATAATCTCGTGTAGAGTGGGGTTCTCCACAAGCTCCGCATCTATCTTGTACCAAATAAATTGAATCACCCATTTTTGAAATCCTTTCATACATTGCGTTAAGCTTTGCAATTATCAAAATAATCGCATCTTGGCCTCAATCTCTACTCAATTTCTCTCTAGTGATATCCTTTCTCGGGTTGTGATACTCTCTCAAATGTTTAGAGAATTCTTCAGTCAAAGCTTTATTCATTGTCGGATCCTTCTTCGTCATGGGCCTTTGTGACTCTAGAAGTTGGCAAATGCACAAATTGACTCTGTCATAAAATATCTTGATTTTCTGTTGCACGTTAATGTCATGTTGAGGGCAATGTCGTAACAATCTCTTGTAGCGCTCCCAAGCTTCATATAGCGTGTAACGCCCGTAGATCCGGGCTAGTCGATTTAGAGATAATAGGGATCGAAAACGACTTTTTGACAAAATATTGTTTAGAATAAATAATCTTAACTAAGTTGTAGAATACATCTCAAGGGTTCCGTACATATAAAGAACGTTGAAATCCGAGTTATAACGAAGAAGTTATGGTCCGTCGAAGTTTTTCGGCAAAACTGGCACGACACCGGGAGACGTAAATGGTGAATTTAAGATAGAGGGTTTTTAGCCTTAGTAATCTAAACAAAAGTCATATAATGTGTTAAACTGAGAGTTTCCGTAAAAAGAACGCCCAAATCTGACTTCGTATGAGGAAGTTATGAATTTTCTAACATTTGGCATAATAGTGCACGACCCGAAACTCGAATTTTAGTTCGAGCGGTTTTTGGCCTATGCGACCTAAATGAAAGTTGAATATCTCATTAATAGGAACTCAGTGGTAAAAAGGCAGACGAAAATGGAGTCCGTATGTAGAAGTTATGAATTTTACGCGGACATTTAACAGTATAATCTCCTCGTACTGTTAAACTTATGATCGATCAAGAATTAGCCGACGGAGTCAAAATGAAAGTTGTAGATCTTATTTTTACCTACGTGTGGATATAATGAACGTAAAAAACCGAGGTCGTATGTGAAAGTTATGGATTTTAGAAGTCGGAAGTGTGCTATGCGAAAATGGGTGATGTGGCACAATCTTGGCCATTGTTTTCTCCCCAAGTCTTGCCACTAGATGGTGATATGTGGCACCAAGTTCAACTATTTTTCACCTTATAAATAGAACCTCTCTCACCCTCATTTTCTTCATACCTTTCCCATTCTTTCTTCTCTTTGCTCTCTCTCTAGAACCTCTCTAGCTCCGAAACCCCCCGAAAAGCCTAGGGATCCTCCCTAGCATGAGGCGGAAGCCCCAAAGTGCTCGATGGCTTCGAGAAGAAGAGATTTTCGGCTCGGGAACGCTGCACCAAGCAAAGCCCAGTTTTCTATAAAACCCGCTGTAAGTGAGCTACGCCTATGCTATTTTTAATATAGCTTTTATTTAATTATAGTAACGTTATTAGGAACTTATAATAAGTATTTAGGCTATTATTATGGGTTATATAAGTATTGTTTAGCACTTGTATAATACTAATAATAGTTAGACTATTAATTAGTCTCGGCGAATAATATACTAAACTCTAGTGGTAATAATACTAGGTTTCGTCGAAGGAAATTATTTTTAAGAAGTGAAGCGTTGTCTGAGTTCAGAATCACCACCTTTTCAAGTGAGGGCATGGTTCCTTTCATCTTACACATATATATGAAGTATTTAATATAAATTACGTGTTGTGTGTGCATATTGTCTCAATACTAGTTGTCTATGTTGGGTGAAATATTTTTATACACGTTTTAATGATTTAAATTGTATATGTATTTTATATCTACAAAATGTGGTGGGTAAAACATGGGTAGATGTAATAGTTGTTGTGTGACAAAATAAAATAATGAGAGTCCTTGTTATAGATGTTATTGATGATCCAGTCATCTAGCGGAGTATAGATGACAACCACGGACTATTCAAGACAGTCTAGTGGAACGCTAGTAGGCTCGCAATCTGTAGGTGTTTATTTGAACTGTGTGCTCACTAGAAGTACTCCATCCCCCACATGGTTGCCTTATTTGACATGAATTGCCGAGGAAACCCCGAAGCATGTGTTGTCACCCCAATGAAAGTCCTTAGACTAGGTCCCTTGTGTTAGATGTTTTAGGGACATAAAGTAAGGATAATGGAAACGAGTAATCGGGTTTGTTTGGTTCGATAAAGTTATAAAATTATTTATTGTGGGTTGAAACCCTATGTACTCACCAGGTTTCCCAACCTGACCCACTTAGTTTATTTATATCACAGATGTTGATATGATGTCACATTACACTGAAAGATTAATGAGATATAAATCACCGGTGATAATGAATGCAAGTTCTGTTTATGCTTATGTTTCTATATTAATGATGACATCCCAAATGTTTTAAAATGAATAAAAATACTATTCTGCGGAAATGCTTTGATAACGTATTTATCATGTTTTACTGGGAACAAATTCCGCAACATTTTTATTAAAAGAGATACTCTGATTTTTATAAAGCATAAACAAAATCGGTCTTTTCTGACCGTGAAAATGGGGATGTCACACAGCGACTCCCCCTCTAATTGTTGGAAAATTTGGATAGTCTTCTTCAGATTTGCCGCTTTTGAAGGAGCGGTGAATTGATGAACAAATTATGTCCTAAAGTCTGCCCATGTCGTGATTGTTCCAAAGGGAAGTGATTTTAATCATTCGTTAGCTTCACCCTTCAATGTGATTGGAAAAAGTCGAAGCATCACCGCATCTTTACTCATGTTTGGTGCATTAAAATAGTTTGAAATTTCCACCACCTTTTCTATATGCTCATAAGCGTCCTCGTACTCCTTTCCAAAAAAAAATTTAGTTCCTTTAGCATGCCAAGAATGTGCCCCAGAAGCTCAATCTTTGTCGTGGTTGTGATTTTTTATGGATCAAGACCCCATCTATTGTCATTCCCCGTATGCTGATTGTATGCTTCCATTGTCATCGTCATGATGTCCCTTATTTTTCTCTTCTAAAACAAAACTAGAAAACATGCGTAAAACGAACAAAAACAAAATAAACGAAAAAATGAAAAGTCAGAACTCGTCATGAACTCTGTATAAATAGAAAATTTTATTTAATGCAGAAATTAACATTTTTGCGGTTTTTACCCCATAAAAATGGTCAATTAACTAGAATCAATTACTTTCAACTAAAATAAGTCGTTCCCGGCTATGGCGCCAAAAACTTGATGTGCAATTTATATACTACCACTAGTTTTAAATTTATAACCTAATGAAATTAACTAGCTAGAATGCATCTAGGCAGTGTACGTACTCGAATTATAGAGTAGTTTAGGTTAGTCGGACGTCGATCACAAGGAACAATATTTAATTAAAAATAATAATTACTAAAAGTTAAACTAAGAAAAACAACTAATGTGAGCGTTTTTTTTTTATGATTTTACAAATTCAGAAAAACTTAAATTAAAATACCTAATTAATGACTAGAAAGATGATTTAAAACCAAGAATAAAAGATACTTTCGTTTAGCTTCGAATCTTTTCTTTTTCCTATGGTAGATTTCAAGACAATGGATTAATTATTTAGTTACAAAATATCAGTAACTAGTCATCATGATCAGACTAACTAAAATAAGTCAATTCACTGACATTAACCCCAATGATCATGCAAGTTAAGGACACTAAATTGATTTTAAAGATATTTGGACTTTGAATGATAGAATCTATAGACTACTATTCAATGGTAAAGTCTAGTAATCAAGGAAATATTATGATCAAATATTGTTTTCTAACATGGTTAAGCAACTAAATTATCACCTATATAAGGATATGACTAATCTCTAGCTCTAGCAATTTAATGATCATAAATAACTAGGTAAATCAAGTTCATGCAATTAACTGCAGTTTAACTACACAATCTTGAGGAAATGCAATAAAGATAGAAACTATAACAAGCTAGGTTTAGATATATCAAACAATATTTAAAGCAAAACTAACTGCATAAATCCATCAAATAAGAAATCAACACATAGTATTAGGAGTTCATTTAATCTAAACGAAAGTAATGGTTATTAGCCCATAATTAAAAAAAATCACAATAACACTATGTAATCTTAGCTAAACATGGTTAAACTAAGAAAACCGAATGATTATACATGAATCCTTGCTCCAATCTCCTTATCCTTTAATCTCTAGTTGAATTCTGCCCTCCAAGGGTTCTTGGCAGGGTTTTTCTTCGTTAATTGTTGCAACCCTCTATCCTATAACATCTTAAATTTACCAAAAATCCGAATATATATAGTCGCCTAAAATTCAATTCCCACGATGTGGGGAACAGATGCCACGTCGTGCTGATGTGATTCTTTGTCGTACATGAACTCGTAGACCAACACATAGATTTTTTGGTGATTTTTTTATTCTCATGTTGTGAGGTTAGAGGTCTCACGTCATGAGAACTGGGAATTTGCATTTGGCACAAAAGCAAAAGTCGTCCGAAATTTTATCTAGTTTCCAAAACATTTTTATTCTCGTCAATCAAATTTACAAGTCATGATATATGGCCAAACTATTGACGAGGGATCCAACTGTCCAACAATATCATTTTTGTATCTTTTTTAGCTTTAGTCCTCCATGATAAATGTATCGTCTTGTGATACTACTATGATGCAAGATAGTGAAAGATACTTGGCGATTCTCAAAGCAGTTGAGTAATGGTTCGAAAACCAATTACTCAGCTAAGAAATAGGACACACCGGTTTGATCGGTTGTTTTAGTAGGTCTAGACAAAAATTGAAAAAATGAAGTAAAATCTAATATTAACTATTTAAATAAAATTTGAATCACTACTCCTTAGTCTAGGTGAGGAGAAAGGTGTGTTTCTTTTGCAGGGACAAAAAATATGTGTAAGTTGTGGAGATTCAAGACACATTGCAGATGAGTGCATGAGAAGTCAAGAGGAAATCAATCAAGTAAACGGAAAGCGTTGTAAAACTTGTCGAGTTGGCTGATTACCCGTCCGACTACTCCCCACTCAGCCCCTTACCGAGGTGGGTTACAAAATCCAAGTACTCCCCAATCGACCCCTTACTGAAGCGAGCAGTGTTGTATAACTCGACCAAAGAAGTGATTAATATGTGTGATATACTTAATGATTTATTAGTTAACACACACGCATGTGATTATTTCTACATATATATCTTAACTTTTCAGTAACTATTCATGAAGTGATACCATTGTTTGTTTTTCAGCTTTTTTTATATTCACATGTATCTAATTTATATATATATATATATATATATATATATATATATATATATATATATATATATATACATATATATTTCAATCAACTTATGATTTTAATATATATAATTTCCCTAGAAATATTTCTACATGAATTACCAAATCCGAGTACTTTTTGAGTGCTCTCGAGTACTCCCGAGTACTTGCTACTCGGTATTCAACCAAACAGGTACCGAGTAGCGAGTTCTACAACCTTGTGCACTACTATGGTCAATTCTAAAATAGTTTGTGGCCATGCAATCAGAACTACAACAAAGGCGAGAACTATAACAACAATGGAAATTACAAAAACAACCATCAAAGAAATTTCCAAAATAAAAGTCAGTCAAAATAGTTTCAGTAGTCTAACTTCAACCAAGATAGAACACTAAAAAAGTAGGAAACGGTTGGACAAAATCATGGAGTTCATAACTCAAAAGTGTCCGAAAGATGACACGAATTCAAAGTCCATATCAGTTATTGAGAAGCAGATTGCTTAATTGGCGGAACAAATGGGGAAAAGAGAAGATGACAAGTTTCTGAGTAATACAACAGTCAAGCCATCCCATAATCAAAGACTTGGAAAAGAGCATCAAGTAAACGAGATAATCACGTTGCATAGTGGAAAAAATGTCGACAATAAGGTAAATACTCATCCCATTGTTAATGATAGTGACACTGAAGTCATTTTGATGAAAAATAAGATATTGAGAAAAGTTTTAAATCTGAAAAGCAAGATATAGATAAGGGTAAAAATGACCCTAAAGTTGGCGATCATGATCTAGAGGTTAATATCACAGCATACCCTTCAGCTTTAGAGAAAGCAACATTTTTGCCTTTTGGAAAGCGATGGCCGAAAATGGAAGACATGTGGGATCTATTTAGTCAAGTTAAAATAAATATACCATTTGTCAAACTTATTAAGCATGTGTCTTGTTGTGCAAAAATTTTAAAGGATTTGTGTGTTCAAAAACGCAAACTACAAGCATACCTCCCTAAAAAGGTTGATTAAGAGAGCATGTGAGTTCCATCATTACAAATACCCTTCCACCCAAGCTTAAGGATCCCAAGGAACCTTCAATTTCTATTAACCTTGGTAACATTAATATCAAAATGGCACTCTTTGATCTTGGAGCTAGTATTAATATACTTTCGGGGAATCTTTTTGATCAACATGACTTAGGCACTATGGAACAAATTGATATTATTGTACAATTAGCCGATAAGTAAACAAAAATTTCTCGAGGTGTATTATATGATGTCATGATTAAGGTGGAGGATTTTTGTTACTTAGTTGACTTTCTCATGCTTGACACTGAGAGCACCCATAAGGAAAGTCAACCCACTATCAGTTCGAGTCGCCTGTTTTTTGTAACAATGAATGCACAAATTAATTGTCAAACAGGTGTCATGGATATCTTTTTCGGTAATAGGAAACTTTTAATTAATGTGTTTAATATTTTCTCTAACTCATCATCGGATTATGAATGTTATCAGGTGGATGTGGTTGATAACTTAGTGCATCAAGTGACTCCGAAAATCTTACACTCCGATCCATTGTAGCTTATTCTTTCTAATGACAGGGATGAAGTGCTAGATTTGGAATACATCTAGATGGTTGAGGAAGCATTTTTAAATGGTATTGAGCAAGGGAGGCCACCATGGATCCATCAAATTAAGAAATTGCCAGCAAATTGATCGGACCCGCTTAAGCCATCTTTGGATTAGCTACTCACTCTCGAAATCAAAACATTACTATTGGTGATTTCCAAGTACAAGGGAGCAATTAGATGGACCATAGTAGATTTAAAGGGAATTAATCCAGCCGCATGTATGCATCGGATTATCACTAAAGATGGAGCAAATCCATCCTCAGAACCAAAACAAAGTTTCAATCTGAATTTTCGAGAATTTGTTAAAAAGGAGGTGTTTAAATGGCTTGACGTGAGTATTATCTATGCTATATCTGACAACGATTGGGTGAGTCCAACACAGATAGTGCCAATGAAATCAGGCATTATAGTGGTAGATACAAAATATGGAGAGAATGTGTCAACAAGACATGTCATTAGATGGAGAATTTGCATTGATTATCACAAACTCAATGTTGCAATGTCAAATGACCATTTTCCTCACACTTTTATTGTTCAGGTTATTGAAAAGTTATTTGGGAAAAAAATTTATTGCTTTTTGGATGGATACTCGGGGTATAATCAAATTGCCATCCACCCGGAGGATCAATCCAAAACCATATTCAAATGTCCTTATGACACCTTTGCTTTTTGAAGGATGTCACTCAGCTTGTGTAATGCACGCATCACATTCCAAAGATGTATGATGGCTATTTTTTCAAACATGGTGGTGGTTTGACAAATGATTTTCATGGATGAATTTTCTATTTTTGGATCTTCTTTTAAGACATGCTTAGACCAATTAGAAAAAGTTTTAAAACATTGTATTACATCTAATTTGGTTTTAAGTTTGGAGAATAGTCACTTTATGGTCAAAGAAGGAATTGTACTTAGTCGTGTTGTCTCAGAGCATGGTTTGAAACTCGATCGGGCCAAAGTACAAATTATTTCTACACTTCCTCCACCTAGTTCGGTAAAAGGCGTATGTTCTTTTCTTGGACATATCAGCTTTTATTGAAGATTTATCAAGGATTTTAGTGTGATCACAAAACCTCTTTGCAATTTAATTTTAAAAGTTGCACCATTTTCCTTTTCATCAAGCATGTATTGAAGCTTTTACCATATTAAAAAATAATCTTGTTGAAGCCCCTATCTTGCAATCATCCAATTGGACTTTACCTTTTCAAATCATGTGTGATACGAGTCATTATCCACTAGGGGCAGTTTTGGTACAACGGGTAACTAAAAAACCCGTTGCATTATGTTATACGAGCAAAATGTTTTCGGATGCACAATTGAATTACACAACTACCGAAAAATGGGTTCATGCAGCCGTGTTTGCACTATAAAATTTTAGATCTTACATTCGGGGATATAAAGTTTTAATTTTTACCGACCATAGTGCCATCCACTACCTCTTGGAAAAGAAGGATACCAACCCACATCTCATAATATTGATCGACCTTCTTCAAGAGTTTGATCTTAAAATTTGCAACCAAAAGGGTTCCGAAAATGTTGTACCAGATCATTTATCAAGAATCATCAATAATGACAACTCAAAGAAGTTATTCAAGAAAAATTTTCAGATGAGCATATTCTTGCTATCAAAACTGCTACGGATCGCTAATTTAGTGAATTATTTTGTGATAGGAAAAACACCACCATATTGAACTGCTCAACAAAGGAGGTTCTTCCATTCGAAAAGGAAGTACTACATATGGGAGTACTCAAATCTTTTTAAAATTGGAGCAAATCAATTGATTAGGCGATGTGTACCACATACGGAGCAAGAAGACATTCTTCGACATTATCACTCATGCGTACAGAGGGAATTTTAGTGCCAAAAAGACAGGGAATCAAGTTCTACAAAGTGGTTTTGCTGGTCCTCCATTTCTAAAGATTCACATATATTCGTGAAAGTGTGTATTCGTTGCCAACAAGTTGGGGGGATTTCAAGATAGGATATGATGCCAATGATCTCAATTTTAGTTGTAGAAAATTTTGACGTATAGGGCATTAATTTCATGGGTTCATTCCTCACTTCTTTTGGTAATCTATACATTCTTTGTAGCAGTAGATTATGTATCAAAATGGGTTGTAGTAGAGGCTTTATGCACGAAAGACTACAATGTTGTTTGTAAATATATAAAAAAATATATCTTTAAGACATGGAATCCCACAAACTATCATTAGTGATGGGGGTTTCCATTTTAAAAATTATCATTTTCAAAGTTACTAAAACACTATGATATCATACATAGGATAGCCACTCCGTATCACCCACAAACGAGTGGACAAGTAGAAGTGTCAAATAAGGAACTAAAACGCATCTTGGAAAAGACTATCTATCCCAACTGAAAAGATTGGTCGTTAAGGTTAGATGATGAATTATGGGCATGTTAGATAACTTATAAGACACCTATTGGAATGTTCCCGTACCAGCTTGTTTATAGGAAGCCATGTCATCTGCTGATGTAATTGGAACATCGTGCCATGTGGACCATTAAAAATGATAATTTTGAATTAAGTGGCGCAAGTACGAAAAGAAAATTTCAAGTTGTTAAACTGGAAGAAATTAAAAGGGAACTTTATGAAAGCTCAAGAATCTACAAAGAAAAGACGAAGGCATTTCACAATCAACATATTATCCGAAAACAATTTTTTGAGGAGTAATTGGTGTAGTTATTCAACTCTCATCTCAAACTCTTTCCCAGGAAGTTGCAGAGTAAATGCAGCGGACCTTTATGGTGACAAACGTGGATGATCATGGTGCCATTGAAATTAAAGACACGAAAGGCGACGAACCATTCAAGGTAAATGGACAAAGACTCAAACTGTACATCCGAATGGTAGATGGAGACATGAAACTCGTTGAGAAAACAACACTCGATCAACCTTAATATTCAGACACAACTTAGTTGAGGTAACACGTCTGACCGAAGGCGTAAAACTTAGTGTTTTCCGGGAGGCAACCCGTAAATTGGGTGTGTTTCTTCATTTGTCATATTTTGTGGTTATTTGTTTATTTTTGTATTGAGGACGATCTAAAGTTTTAAGTTGGGGAGGGGATAAATATTTTAGTTCTTTTCTTTAATTTTTTTTTTTTTGCATAAATTAGGTGTCCCGACATCCTAAACGCACACTAAAACGCTAGAAGGAGAATCTCCAACACCCCAGCATCTTAGACGCATACAAATGGCCTCTCCTAAGCTATATAACGGGCCCTAGCCAACATACATAACGGGCCCTGCCCAAACCACATGATGGGCCCCGCCCGAACTGTAACACCCTATTTCAGGTCATTTCATAAATTAGGGCCATGACCCGAAGATCAAGTATCATAAGGCCTCAGGCTTTAAGGAAAGAGAAGTTTAGAGCCAATAGGTTGTGGATAATGTAAGTTGTGGGTACCAAGAGTTTGGTTTGTGCTTTAGATCCTAAGGGTATAATAGTAAAGTGATTGTTCGGGCCATTCGTGAATTTAGGATTTAAGTTTGGAAGTTTTTAAGACAAATGAGAGTTGATAGGATTGTAGAGCATCTCATTAACTTTATGTGGATATAAGGATCGTTGATATCAGAGTTAGATCAAAGAAGTTATGGCCTTCAGAAGTTAGAAGGTTTTCGGACTAAGCCTGGTACATTGAGCTTACAGGATACATCAGGCATACTATCTTGGATTGATCGTGGAACAGCTTAGAGTATGCTATGAGTACCTGGAGTGCGTTGGGCATAGTCCAATCAGATGCAAACCCTAATTTAGGGTCTTGGACCCTATTTAAAGGCATTAAATCGTCTTCAAACCATCTTATCTTCAGCCTCCATCCCATCAAAACCCTAGCTTGTTCTTGTGCTTCGGTGGTTAAATTTTGGTGTTTTTGTACACTTCGAAGAAGAAGGATCATGGTTTTCAAGCATTATTTCGAGTGGAGCTCCTAGATCCAGAGTCTTCATCAATTTTGCTAGCATCTGAAGGTATAAAGATTCTATCTTGATGAATTTATGTGTTAGATCTAGTCTAGGGCTTTGTTTTGGGCATATTATGGTCCCTTACTATAGAATATTAGAATGTTAGATCTTAGTATTTATGATGATTTTGGTGCATAAAAATGTCATCCTTATGGGTTTGGATGAACCATGTAAGAGTTGGTGTTCATATTATTGACTTAGATGGATAAAACGGGTATTGGGTCTCATTAAGACATGCAAAGGAGTAAAGTTGTCCACTTTACGCGTTAAGACCTTAAAATGAGGTTAGATCTGAGTTTGGACATTTAGTCTTAAGCATTAAGTGCTTATTATGAGTTTTGGACATCTGTGCAGTATGTTGAGCATACGTATGCATACGCTCAACGTAATGCATGGATTCCCCATTTTCACGCTTTGGCAAGTTGTACGTTACGCAGCAGCAAGCTATACGTGGGGCGTACCCAAATGGTACGCTGAGCGTACTCAACCAGGAGCCATTAAGGCTTTTGATTTTGGACCACTTTTGGACTCTAAGTTTTTAGGCTCTTGTTGGGCCACCAATATTGCTGAGATGGGCCATTGTTAGGCTTTGGGCCAATTGAGGGGAAGGATAAAATGGTCTTGTACCCTAGGAGTTAGTTTTAGTAAATTAAAGTCCCGAGTGTGGGTTATGACTTAACTATTGATTTTGATTGTATTTGAATGGTTAGTGCGAGGATTCTCCAATCATGTATCCCAAGCATATGTTTGATTTTCAGCGGTTTGAGGTGAGTTTGTTCACTATACTGTAGAACACTAGGAATTGTATGTTCTTGTAGTCTTTGTGACTCTTGTTGTATGTGTTTTATGCATGTGTGCCAGTTTACTATATGTATGTGGTGTGAAATACACCCGGTACAACCTTATGCTGACATATGAGTTGAAATAGACTTGGTGGTGAAATAGACCTGTTACAGCCTTGGCTAACATAGGAGGTTAAATAGATTCGGGGGTGAACTAGACCAGGGGTGAAATAGACCTGATACAGCCTTGAGCTGACATATATGTATGGTATGCGGTATTTTGGGGAACTCGTTAAGCTTTGTACATATAGTTTATGGTTATGGTTATGGTTACAGGTACTTTCGGTTCGAGAGGGAAGGGCCTGGCTTGTTCGCAGTACATCCACCCATGTTTTCTGTAACTTTATGATTTTTGGATTGTATTTTAATAACTATTTTACTCTAATATGATTTTGTATGATTGAAATGGATCAATGGTGTTTATGGTTGAATTAAAAAAGAAAATTTTACCTTATAATTTTTGGGACGTTACATGACCTAGATAACCATATATAGAGACTATACATCCAGTTCTACTAATTCAAGCACATAGAAGCTATAGTATCGACTCTACTCTATTAGCTCTTATATCATACCATATATATATATATATATATATATATATATATATATATATATATATATATATATATATATATATATATAATGTAGCACATTATAGTGAGATAACTCACCAAGACAATTACTAGGAAGATTGACAACTTTCTAAGTAATTCTACTGTCGATTCAATTGGCGGATAACACACTGAACAAGTATTAACCTATAATACTTTAGCCCATTAATTTCTATGATGATTTGGTAATGAAAGCTAGATTTTTCACTAATCCCAACGAATACCGAGAGTCCTATCAAGTAAGGATTAATCAGGTCTGACAGTCGAGAGGCAGGACCATTTCGGTTTATAGCATTTCTTAAATCCAACAACCAAGTCAACGTGACCATTCTAGACACATCTCCTGTAAGTAGGCCTATCAACATTATAACTGGAATTACTAATAAATCTTATATATATATATATATATATATATATATATATATATATATATATATATCCATAAAAGCGACTATAAATATAAATATAAGTTACAATTAAAGCACAATAAGTGTAACCTAAATTATAGAGAACTTCTAGCGAAAATCGGGAATTATGTGGGCATAACTCTGACCTGATAGCTTCTAATTGTCGTCGCTTCGATGTCGTACGGCCTCATTAAAGTAGTCGGGAACTAAGGAGTAAAGGGATACAAACTAGAAAGTATTCTAGAATCGGAGGAATTGTGTGCAGGAAAATGAGCTGAAACGAAGGTCTTTTTAGGCTAGGAAAGGGTGTGCGTCGTGTATCTGTCGGAAATAATGACGTGGCAAGCAACGGGTCGTGATACATGTCGAGATTCGAGTGGGGGTGTCAGGCGCGCCGCGCATCTACTCTGTGCGTGCGGCTGGGTGCGAGACTTTCTGTTTTCTTAAAAATTACATAACTTTTCCGTACAAGTTGTGTTTTCTACGAGTTTATATCCATGCGTAGCTATCGACGAAATCTACAACTTTCGTTTAGACTTCATTGGCTAATTTTTACTTTGTTTCTAAAGTTCTATTTCACAGACTTAGACTGTTAAAGTCCGTGTAAAAGTCATAACTCTCTCACACAATATTCGTTCTCGACTGTCTCTATATCGACGAATGACTATGGACGAGATCTTCGACTCTAGTTTAGATTGTTATTCATGACAATCGATTGATCTTAATTTCGGTTTCTGTGTCGTGTACTGCTACGCTGAAACTTCAAAAATCATAACTTCCTCATACGAAGTTAGATTTGGATGTTCTCTATATGCACGCTCTCGGTTTTATGACTTCTTTTTTGTTTGGATTGCTTAGGCTAATAAGTGATCCATCTATGATTCGTATTTTATGACTGAGTAGTTGTGTCAGTTTAATCGTGAAACTTTGAGAAAGTATAACTTATTCACTCGAAGTTAAATTTACACGGTCTATATATCTACGGAAATTATATTGATGTTTTTCTACATATTAACGGTGATTATTTTGGCTCAAAAGTAATCTATCTCTACTTTGAATTTTATAATGACGATTTATCGTGAATTACGAAAATGAGGTGTTACATAAAATAACAATAACATGAATTAAAAATAATTTATGGATTTTTGATAGTGAAACACTATACGAATCATTCAGTGACAACATTGACAACATCGGACGTTCAATGCATTGTGTGTGTGTGTGTTTTTTTTTCTTTTAAACTCTACTAGGATATAAATCTACCGTAATAAATAAAGATAATTTTGTCAAATATCAACTTCTTATTCAATCTGAGATATGTCATTTTCTTAGAATTTTAAAATTATTTTTTTACCATTTGTCATTTTTGTATTTTTTTTTTCCATTTTTATTTAGTTTCCACCTATTAAATATCACTTCATAGTAATTAATGTGAATTAATGTATATAGTAAACCTTCCATTTGTAAATTATTATTTCTATTAATATATTAATGATTTCATTTGTGAATTTATATTAATTAGTTTTAATAGTATATAGATCAATTAAGACAAATTACATAAATGATCGTTGTGGTTTATTCTATTTATTGTATTTATTTTGAAAGTTACTTTAAAAAATACTTAATTTTTACACATTCAAATTTAGCATGATTTTTTAAAACATGATAATAATTTTTTATTACTATAAATTGAATTACTTATTCATCATTTCATTTATATTTTTTCAAAATTTTACTTTATAAAATACTTAATATCTACACCTTATATTTAACTTTTTTAATCAATCCGTGTAATATACACGTCTCACACCTAGTGATGTAATTGATACAATTTTAAAAGTTCAAAGATAACGAACCTCTAAAAATATTAATGAATAACAAATCAATATAACCAAAATAGTTGAACACCAATTTCATACTTACCCATTAGTAATATGTTAAAAAAAAAAAATCCACACTATAAGCAGCTTGTTGCTCTTTGTTCATATTTTCTATAAAATCAGGATATATCAATGAAATAAGACAAAAAATGAAAACAAAAATAAAACTTATATGTGCCTAAAAAACAAATGTACAAACACATAAAGACTCTATTTTTAGTAAAAAACTGGCGTCGCAATTTTACCCACTTGGTCTATGACGTCAAGCACCTCCGCCCTGCTCCTCACCATCCTATGAAACAACTCCCTAACCTGCAACTGCAACGGCCCCAACCCTACCTCCATTCTCCGACATATCTCCACCAACTCCATCACCTGTTCCGCCACTTCTTCCTCCTTCTCCACCCCTAACGGAAACTCAAACACCTCCGTGAATTCAACAAGATTCTGAGCTACTCTCTCTATCACTTGAATCTCCGCCAACAGACCCGCAGTCCCTTTCTTTTCCTTCTTCTTCCACTCCTCTCCGATCTTCTCCTGCAATCCGATCATCGGATGTGCCCACCCCAGGTGTCTCGGAAGTTGGAAATGGGCCCCCAGTCCCACCTTTTCTTGGCACGGCACCGCCGTAACCATCGTCCACATGACGAGAACCAAAACTGAACTCATTACGTACACCGGAAGAGCCAGACCAGTTGGCTCGCCACCGCGGGGAGCCACAAGATTGTTCGACATCGCCTGGATCTGCTTTGATGCAGACCATGATTTCGAGAAACAAAAAGAAAATGATCTGGGGTTTCCACTAATCGTCCGATTATGCTTAACGATTGGAGGAGCAACAACACCACCTCCGCGGCGGCTCATCGACCACATTCGTTCAGCTGATTTTCCAACTTGGTGGTTGTTCTCCTTGTCGTCAACCATCATCGACGTCAAGAGAGTGTTCAAAGCTCGTTTTGCCCTTCTGACGTGTCCTTCAACTATTGGCCGTTGTTCGAGCGCCTCCACCGCGATCTGGGCAAGCCGCTGCCAATGGCGGAGCAGCTCAATTCCATGAGTAATCGCATTACAGATATCTAAAGCCTTGACGGTCCGGTCGAGGTGATCTGGGATCAACCGGTCGAGTGGCGGTTTGGAGAAATGAGTGGCGTCGCGGCCGATGATCAAGACCGCTTTAAATTCAGACTCGCAGCAAAGATAAACGTCGAGGAGTTTTCGGAACCAAGCGATGGATAAGAAGGTTTCTGGCGTATCGACGACGGGTATTTCTTCTCCGGCGACGGGAGGTAAGGGAGATTGAGGTGGTAAGAGTTGAAGGAAACGATCGGAAACGTGTTTCTGAAACAGTTCGAGCCCTTCAAGCTCTTGTTCATGGTTGATGTCCATGGAGACGACCTGGTTCCTGCGGATGCTAATCCGATTGAGGAAGGAACCATGGTGGTCCGTGGGCGGCATGATTGGAGAATTGGCCGGAAAAAGTAACAGAGAATGCAAAGGAAATGTTTGAGAGAAGAAATGGGGCCGGAGATGGAGGGTTAAATATGGTGGAATCGGTTGATGATGATTAGAATTGTCGGGGAGTGAGACCGTTTCTTGTTCCAACTACGCACTTGCTTGATGCTCTCTATTCCTTTTATTCACAAAATGCTCAAAATGATTATGCTTAACATTTGTCAATTGGAATAATAAAAATTAAATACTAATAGATACCGTAATGGAATGACAAATGTTTAGGGTAACAAAACAATCCATGGAATCACCATTTTTTAATGTACATTTAAAGAAAGTAATAAAAAATTAGTAAAAATAACTCTTTGGTTCCAAATGGACCGTCAGGACTAAAAAAAACATTTATTTGATTGATTTCGGAATGGTATTCCGGATTTCGGACCAACATTCCGGATTTCGGACTAAAATTTCGGATTTCGGGAGAAAAAAAACTCCTAAATTTCAATAATATGTTCGAAATCTGAAAACAATTCCGAAATTTAAAGAAAAAAAAATTGTTTTTTACTTTAGATTTAACAAAAAGTTTAACAAACATAATAATGGGAACTATATATGTACATAAAATTAGATATTTTATTGAAAAACAATGACATTAAACACTTCGAAACGTAATATTCGAAATCCAAAAAAAACATTTCTTCGAAAAAGAAAAACTTTGGAATATGAACATTACTTCGTAACGAGGCATTCCATAGAAAATGATTATTTTTCAAAAACTAATAAAAAGATGGTTATTTCATTGAAAACCCTTTCTTTAATGGTTAGATTACCTAATTTCCCAAAAATGTAACCACAAACTGAAAAGTCGTAGAAGAATCAAAAAATATAGACCGGAAAACCAAAACCAAACATAAAAAAGGTTTGGTTTCTTCATTGTAAAAAACTGAAATATTGGGTTTGTTTTCTATTTTAGGAATTAAAAAACTTCAAAAAAAGGACCATACCAATTTGTATAATTTGTTATAAATATATTTAAGTTACATATAATATATACATATATATGTAATTCTATAACAATGAGCATCATGACAAGTCGGTTAAGATGGTGAACATATAAATTTGACGTCTGGATTCGAATCTTTTAGCTTATTTTTACTTGATTTTTACTTCTTGTGGTTTACACATACCATGTCTTTTAGCTTATTTTTACTTGATTTTTACTTCTTGTGGTTTATACATACCATGTATATAAAAACATTTAGTTTCTTCATCTATAAATAACAATAACTAACTACAAACCTTAAGATTTGGAGTTTGATTCCATATTAATTTTGAACACCAAAAATTCTTTTTTTAGTATAAGATTTTTGTAGTTGCGGTTTGGGTTAAAAAAACTGAACTAAAATGGTAAGTAAAGGGCTGCAACTCCTCTCTTATCACTTGTATTGTGATATCTGCAAAATGAACGTAGAACTGTTGTTTATTTAATGAAAAATAATATTTTTTAAAAATAAAATAAAAAACAATTTATAGATATTTAATTAACAATTTATAAAGACAAAACTTCAAAAATGGTTCCTGTATTTTCGAAAATATCAAGTTTAGTCCCTAAGTTCAAAAAACCTTACAAATGGTTCCTGTGGTTTCAAAACTTTTAACAAATGGTCCTTTTCGTTAACTCCGTTAGCTTTTGGCCGTTAAGTGGAGAGTATTTATGTCATTTCACTGCCACAGGGACCATTTATGAAGATTTGCCTTATTTTTTTTAATAAAAAAAATAAAAAATATAATTATTTAATATTAAAGTGTCCCTCTCTCTCTCTCTCTCTCTCTCTCTCTCTCTCTCCCTCTCAATAAATACATCGTCACTATTGGGTGCTCAACCACAACCACCCCGATCTCCTTATCATCCTCCTTCGGCCCCTCTCTCCAAACTCTGCCTCCACTATCGCTTTCTTCTCTTCTTTTCCACCACTACCACTGCTCTCTTCCTCCCATCCCTCTCCATAACCTCACCACCACAAAAACAACTTGACACCATTATTACTCACTATGTATTCATTGATTTTCGTATCTACCCTAGCTACTTCCAAAACCAAACGCTAGGATCAGATCTTGCCCTCTGTCGTGATACCGAACTCGTTGGCCACGTCATCCTCAGCTTCTATAGCAACCTCTTCCCCGTTATTGTTTCCAATTTCAAATCTATGTGCACTGGTGTCTCAGGTTACTACAAAGGAACGCTAATTCACAAGATCTTTCCTGGTCAGTTTTTATGGCGGGACATCAAGGACAGAGGGATAAAGGATAAGTAAAGCTACCGGTAGGTTTGGTTAGAATAAAGAGAGTGTCGACCCTATGGCTTGAACCTGTAGTTGGTTAGATGTTTTGTTGATTGTAGTTCTGTTTTTGTAGAGTTGAAGTTGATACATAATGGGGTTGATTTCAAGAATACTGATGGGCATTATATTTGGGATTGTGATTCTTGCTGGTTGGCGGCAGATGATGAGATATTGAAGCAGTAAACGAATTGCTTGTTTGGGTTCTTTGATATCTTTGTTTGGTTTTGATTAACCAATTTGATTTTTAGGGTCTTACTTTTACTACTGATTTTCATGATTTTGTTGATGTTAGGGTTTACTGTAATCTGTAATTAAAACATAATTTACCATCAGCAAGAGTTGTATGACTGCAATTAGATGTTTTAGTGATCATAGACTATGCATAAGAAATGGGTTATCATGGGCTTCTTTTCATTGTTGAATTTCCATGCTTCTTGAACTAAACATGATGAAGTGAAGAAAGGGGGATGCGATTAAAGTAATGTTGTTGGTTTGGGTTTTGGTGGAGGAGATTAAAGTGAAGAAGGAGGGAGTAAATTTGTTCATCTGACTGTATTATTCAAAAGGGTTAGGAAGAAGAGAGAGAGAGAGAGAGAGAGAGAGAGAGAGAGAGAGAGAGAGAGAATGTGTGTAGGACCCTTTAATATTAAATAATTTTTTTTATTTTTTATAAAAAAAAAAATAAGGCAAATCTTCATAAATGGTCATTGTGGCAGTGAAATGACATAAATACCCTCCACTTAATGGCCAAAAGCTAACGGAGTTAATGAAAATGACCATTTGTTAAAAGTTTTGAAACGACAGGGACCATCTGCGAGGTTTTTTGAACTTAGGGACTAAACTTGATATTTTCGAAAACCACAAGGACCATTTTTGAAGTTTTGTCATTTATAAATTAAATATATGACAAATATGATGATAGATATAAGAGTCAAATTTGAAGAACTTTGATTTTAGGGACCAAAATTACCAATTCACAAAGGTTGAGAACCGACTCATGATTGACCAACTAGGACTTGAAAGTCATAAAATATATGGTGAATTGTTATTTACGAAAATATTGCGTTACTAGTTGCTTTCCAAGTTAAAATGTTTGTTTAGGTGTAAGCTTTTGAAGTTCAATAACTAAAACTTCCAACTAGACAAAACGTGAAGGACTAATTTAGAATATTCAAAACATATCGATAAGAATGGGAAGATTATGGGGCAAGTATATGAGAATACGAAGTTCCATTAAACATACTAGTCAATTTGGTGCCCATTCAAGAAAAATCAAACTAGAACATCCATACTGTACTATCTGTAGCATGTGAGGATATTTAAGCTAAAGGACTATCCCCATTTGAGATAAGAACATGATCTAGAAGAAAAAGAGGCTTGAAAACGACTATTTATATCATTTCATGGTGATTTGGAGTGAATTAATTGAAGGAAAAACAAGGGTTTGAAGGCAAGTGAGCACTTAAGAGCTTGGAAGGTAGTTTACTCTCCTTTTCTTCCTTAATTCAAATCTAGAGATTGGGGAATTGCTTCCAAATCCAAAAGGTGGTGATTTCGTTAGTGATTAGTTTTAAGATTGGATGTTCGTTTTATCATTTGAACTTCTAGACACCATGGGATCAAACCCTATTTGATTCACGTAGAATTGGTGAGTGTTGGAAAGTTGAAGCTCCATCAATGGTGGAAAACTTTAAATCCGATTTTACACAATTAGGTAATGATTTGTCCATGATTTGGTTTTATAAACATTAAGGAATAATCATTGGGTCAACACTTCATAATAGAAATGTTTAATTCCATTCTCTTTGATGATTTGGGTTGATTGAGTCCCTAAACCCACATTTGAGTTTTAGTCATGCTTTAATGAGTTTTACATTGATGACAAAACTTTTTAGTAATTTCAAAACTAGATTACCATATTTTATTAAGTTTTCATCAGCTAAATGTTGTGATTCCATAGTTTCTTTTTGAAGTTGTGAGTGAAATTCCCATTACCAAAAGAAAAACTATCATTGGAATGGAGTATAAAATTTGTAAGGTGTGTTAATCTTCAAACACGGAAATGATTTAGTAAATGTAATGAACCAAGTGAAATAGAACACTTTTGATGTTAACAACTAAAACCCATGGTGCAATTCTTCTCATTACTTCATTAATAGAATTAAAATCACCACAACACGTTAGTTATAATTGGTGCCACAACTTGGGTTTGGAATATGTTTTATAAATTAGAATTGTTGAAATAGAATAAGTATCTAGTAGATTTTGTTTAGAAACTAGTAACACTTATTTTATTCATTCAAGCTATAGGACTTTCCCCCATTTAAAATGAGAACATGATCTTGACGAATAAGGGGTTGAAAAGGACTATATATATCAATTCATGGTGATTTGGAGTGAATCAATTAAAGGTGAAGCAAAGGCTTGAAGTCAAGTGAACATATAAGATCTTGGAAGGTAGTTTACTCTCCTTTTCTTCGCTAATTTGAATCTAGAGATTAGAGAATTGCTTCCAAATCATTGGTGATTCAGATAGTGATTAGTTTTAAGATTGGATGTTCGTTTTCACATTTGAACTTCTAGACACTATAGGATCAATCTCTATTTGATTCACGTGGAATTAGTGAGTATTGGAAGGTTGAAGCTCCATTAATGGTGGAAAACCTTTAACTATGAGTTTACTCAATTAGGTAATATTTTTCCATGATTTGGTGTTATAAATGTTTGAGGAATCATCATTAGGTCAACATTTCACAATAGAAGTGTTTGATTCCATGGGTTGATTGAATCCTCAAACCCACATTTGAGTTTTTCTCATGCTTTAATGAGTTTTACGTTGATGATGAAACTTTTTACTAATTTTAAACTAGATTACCAGATTTTATTAGAGGTTTATAAGCTACATGTTGTGATTTCCTATTTTTCTTTTGAAGTTGTGAGTGAAATTGACATTACCAAAAGAAAAACTATCATTGGAATGGTGTATAGAATTTGGAAGGTGTGTTAATCTTCAAACATTGAAATGATTTAGTAAATATAATGAACAAAGTGAAATAGAACACTTTTAATGTCAAAACCTAAAACCCATGGTGTAGTTGGTTTCACAATTTAATTGGTAGAATTAAAATCACCACAACACTTTAGTTGTGGTTGGAATCACAACTTGGGTTTGGAATTGGTTTTATAAATTAGATTGATTGGAATATAATAAGAATCTAGTAGATTTTGCTTACAAACTAGTAACACTTATTTTATTCATTCAAGCTAAGGGACTTTCTCCCCATTTGAGATAAGAACATGATCTAGATGAACAAGAGTGTTAAAAATGACTATTTATATTATTTCATAGTGATTTGTAGTGAATCAATTGTAGGAGAAGCAAGGGTTTGAAGGCAAGTGAGCACCTAAGAGCTTGGAAGGTAGCTTACTCTCCTTTTCTTCCCCAATTCGAATATAGAGATTAGGGAATTTCTTCTAGATCCAAAATTGGTATTGAGTTCATGATTAGTTTTAAGATTTGATGTTCGTTTTATCATTTGAACTTCTAGAAACCAAGGGATCAAACCCTATTTAATTCATGTGGAATTAATGAGTATTGGAAGGTTAAAAGTGCATCAATGGTGGAAAAGCTTTGAATCTGAATGTATATAATTAGGTAATGATTTGGTGTTATAAATGTTTGAGGAATCATCATTGGGTCAACACTTCACAATAGAAATGTTTTATTCCATTCCCTTTGATGATTTGGGTTGATTGATTTCCCAAACCCACATTTAAGTTTTACTCATGCTTTAATGAGTTTTACATTGATGATGAAAATTTTTAGTAATTTTAAAACTAGATCACCAGATTTTATTAGAGGTTCATAAGCCACATGCTGTGATTCCCTATTTTCCTTTTGAAGTTGTGAGTGAAATTGGCATTACCATAAGAAAAAATATAATTGGAATGGAGTATAGAATTTGGAAGGTGCGTTAATCTTCAAACATTGAAATGATTTAGTAAATGTAATGAACCAAGTGAAACAGAACACTTTTGATGTTAGAAACTAAAACTCATTGTGTAGTTGGTCTCACAACTTCATTGGTAGAATTAAAATCACCACAACACTTTAGTTGTGGTTGGATTCACAACTTGGATTTGGAATTGGTTTTATAAATCTGATTGGTTGGAATAGAATAAGAATCTAGTAGATTTTTTTTAGAAGTTAGTAACATTTATTTTCTTCATTCTAAGTGTTTGGTATTGAAATTGGAAGCTATTAAGAGCTTATTGATTTAATAAGGGTGTTAATGGCTATTTATGTGGTGAGTTATGGTTGTATTAAATTGAATTGACCTTTAGTTTGTATCAAGGTTTTAAATTTATATAACTTGTTTATTCTCATCAAGATTGAAACACACACCAGACAATGTATCTAATCGTGTCGCAATATATTTGTGGCAACACCAGGTATCAAACGCTACGACAATATGTATGATTTGATTTAGATAATAAAATAATAAATTAAACTAAAACCAGAAAACTAAAAATGTAGCACCTGGTTCCTAGTATTTAAATCTTATTTGAGTGTTTTCCATTTTTAGCCTTGGACTCGGCGAGTCATAGGTCAGACTCGCCGAGTAGAGCTGGGACCCGGGACACGCTATAAGTTGGCGACTTGGCGAGTCACCGCTGTTGGATGAAACCCTAAGTTTCAAGGGTTTTCACCCTATTTAAACTCTCATTTCGCCCCAATCTCGCCCCCATTCACCCTCAGAGCACTATACCTTGTTCAAGAGTTGTTTGCTTGTGAGTTTGAAGCATTTGGTGTGCTCTCTTGAAGTTTTGGAGTGGGAAAAAGAGTAGATCAAGAAGAAGAAGAGGAGGTCAAGCATCTTTGAGCTTTCTCAGTGTGTTCCCTAAGGTATGACTCGATTTTCCCCGTGCTTTCATGCTTATAGTCCCTTATAGCTCCATTAAAGTCTTTCTTGAACCATTTCCAAGCTTGTGTATGTGTGGGGGTTCGTAATAAGCTGAGTAACCTCTAGATCTAGGCATGGTTGAGCTCCAGGAGCTCAGATCTACTGCCTTTATGGATCCATGTTGCATGAAAACCTTAGATCTACTCTTTTGGTGCATTTTGAACCCTAAAACCCTCATAGATGGATATTTACACGTAAAGTTGGAAACTTTACGTGTTATTCATGCTCTAGGAGCCCATATCTACGAATGGCATGGACTGGATTTGAGCAAAATCGCATCTATGGCTCTTGCATGAAGCATAATCGGCGAGTCGCTCATCTGACTTGGCGAGTCTGGTCGCGAGTCTCCGAGATTGTCCCCTTTTAGCTGTGTCGAGTTGTGTAGTGAGTCCAGGGTGGACTCGGTGAGTTGGAAGCCTAAAACTCACCCATAATGTAACTCGGCGAGTCGATGCCCAGACTCAGCGAGTTCAAGGCAATCTCTTTAGATCAAGAACAGACTCGACGAGTTGTTCATACAACTCGGCGAGTCACAGTATAAATTGTTCATCGGATGAAGATGAACACAACGAGTTGTTCATACAACTCGGCGAGTAGGATGAAGGACTTGAACATCAGTTTGGGAAGGAGAACTCGTCGAGTCAACGCCTAACTCGAGTACTCGACAAGTAGAAGTAGAATTCAGGTCAGTCGTTTGGACATGGACTTGGCGAGTTGGCGAGCCAACTCGGTGAGTCGGGTCAACTGAAAGTTGACTCTAACTTTGACTTAGGGCATGATCAGGGGTAGAATGGTCATTTTACCCAAAGGACAGTTAGCCGTATTTGATTAAGTGTTTGGTGGGAATTTCAGCCGGAGGATTTTCGGAGCAGCAGCAGCAGACAAACTATTCCCACACAGATCAGCAGCTACTACGAGGTGAGTTACCTTCCAGTAGCGGTGGGTCTAAGGCCACAATGCCGACCCACCGGTAAGAGATGTGTGATTAGATGATTGTCTTTGTGATATTCATCTAGGGTTGCTACTACCTGTGATATGTTTATGTGTTAGTGACAGTAGGGGGAGATAGTCCCCCAGAACACCGGTCGATAGGGCCGAAGGGGAGGTCACGCCCAACCATACTAGATAGACTGTGTGATATATGTGTTATGTGGTAGTAGTAGTAGGGGTGAAATAGTCCCCGGTTTCCGGTCAAGAGGTCCGAAGGGGAGCGAGCACCCAGATATGCTAGGCAGTATCCGGTCGAGAGGACCGAAGGGGAGGCCAGCACCCAGATATGCTAGGCAGTATCCGGTCGAGAGGACCGAAGGGGTAGGTCGGGCACCCAGATATGCTTGTCAATTTATGTATGTTATGTGATTGTATGTTATGTGGTACTATGGGGGAACTCACTAAGCTTTGTGCTTAGAGTTTACAGTTTTGGTTTCAGGTACCTCTTCATCGAAGGGGAAGGAGCTGGCACGGTAGCGGCACATCATGCACACATGCTGGTTTCCGCATCTATTAGATTTCCCTAGGATTTATACTCTGATATTTTGATTGGTTGTATGATTTGGCTTTTAGACATGGTTTACGATGTGATGTGGTTGATCAAACAATGTTTTTAATTATTAACGTTTTCTAAAGTAATGTTTTAAAAACGAAATTTTTGGACGTGAAAATTGGGTCGTTACAAAAAAAGGGGGTGTTAGATCTATATTAAACTTGATTAAAGACTTACAAAACTCAAACAAAAGCAAAGAACGTGATTTAAACAAGAGTTTTAAAGTACTTCCACTTATATTTTCCAATGGTTAATTTATTAGAAGTGCAATGGATTTAACAAGTTAATTATCAATACTTAATGTGACTAATTATCTTGGTCTAATTAACTAATATTAATAGTTATACAACAACTAACACAATGATCTTGCAATTAACTAACTAATTAATCAATTAAATATTCAAATTATGAAAGAATTGATATAATGATTAATCTTAATGGTCATGAAAATCAGTTAAATCGTATTATGGTTATCTAATACTCTCTTACACGTTTAAGTTCATAAATATATCACCTAATCCTAGGATTTGGTGTGTTTCTAGTCCTAATAGTTTATCATCATTAACTATTAAGATACAAGTTAATATAATCAAATGTATTCTCGACTACATAAAATTCGATTGTAGGTAATAAAAATTGTAACGTTAATACATAAGTTAAAATGATCAATCAAACATAATAAATAATCCGAATTTGTAAATCTAACAAATAAATCAAAGCATAGTATTTTGGTTTGATCTACTTCTAAGCGGAAGCAAAAGGGTATTAGCCCATTATCATAGCTAGAAAAACAGAAAATAATCAAGGAAGTATTGCTAAGCATGATGTCTAAAACAAACCTAATGATTAAACATTGTTTCCATGGTTCGGTCTTCAAAATGATTCTCTAGTCATGTTGTTCATCCTTGAAACTCTTTTGATCTTCTGGATTTTCATAAAAAACTCGTCTCCCAAGTTGTGACTTAAATGCATTATGATTTTAGAAGAGGATGACATCTATTTATAGGAGCTGAGATTCATGGGATTTATGTCACTAATGGTATATTACCGCATTGTGGTTTTATGAGGTCTCTTAATCAAATTCAACTTCTAATGCTTTGTCGTGACACAAATATAATAATGTTGGTCCCAAAACCCTAACACTTATGTATGAATCTAATAGAAACGCGGAATAATAACACAAGTATTTGAAAAATAAAAATTGATTTTATTTATAGGGGTTTCACTAAGAACAATACAATGATTCATAACTTACTAAGAACTCTAAATCTACTCTACATAAAATTCATCTCTCAATTAATGAGAGTGGCTAGTATAAATACTAGTCAAAACCTAGGAGATCAACTTTCTACAGATTCTCCAAATCTTCTGTATATCAAATTCTCAATTTGATGGGATTGAATCTCCAATGATAAATGCAGATCTAATATTTTAAGGAATGGATCAGATCAGATATTCAGATTGCTTCTTCACCAAGTAAATCTGATATGCTCCGGATTTAGACCGCAACATCAGCACATCATACGCTAATCAGGACATCAACGTCATGGGAGTTATGCTACTCATGGCATCAATGTTAGCATCAGGGACACACGTTGATCAACCTCCACTTCAGCTAGAGTAGATTCACCTTCAGTAATGTATAACCATCAGTGTGTGTCATCAGTGTAACACCTTATCACTATGCCATCAGTGTAAGACCTTCAACATATGGACACACTGATCAGGTCTTCAGTGAATGCTCTTCGTGCCGATAATACTTTCAGTGCCTCTGATGATGATACTATATTCAATGTATTTTGCGCATCAGGGGACGATCTTCAGTCTTTGATGTATGAACTTCCATCAACATATCTTCAGATTAGCTAACTAAACAAACTATGATAAATCAATTTGTCTAAGTTATATTATTTACACTTACATAGACAAGACTGAATGTCTACAATGAGTAGATAAACTATAACTATAATGTATATATTTTACACCATCAAATCTATACAAATATGTATCCCAACAATCTCCCTATTTGATGATTTTAAAACCAAACTAAAAAAGAATGAAATAATGAATAAGTATAGTTGATGTAATGTTTTGATTTCTTCTCCCCCTTAAATTTTCCTTCCCCTCAGATAAACAACATTTAAGGTCTGTTCCCCCTTAGATAAATAAAATTTTCTTTTAAGAGTGTCTGTTATTCTGTGAATGATTAAGTGACAACATAGCAGAACTAAACATTTCTCCCCCATTTTAACAGCATCAATAATCATTGTCTTATTTGTATTTTTATTTTTTGTTTTTTTAAAAGCCATCAAGTAACCTGAAATGAAAGAAAACATCAAAAAATTTGAAGGATAAGAGAGATTTTGGTGTATCACAATATTGTGTTGTTGCAATAATAGATCACTTACATAGTTTTGTGTAGCCTCATTTGCGTATAGTTTTATATGTTGAAACATTAACCACTTCTATTAAAAGAAAAAAAGGAGAGAGTGGGTAGGTGTGTTTAATATATCATGGTACATGCTATACCCATCAGTGTCTAGCATTTGACACTGAATCATAAAGCTTTTAAGAAGAGTTTAAGAGCAAGAATAGGTTGGTGCGTGTGATAAACTATGATATATATATATATATATATATATATATATATTAACCATCGACATAGAGTTTTGAACTTTTATATGTGCATGGTATTATACAGTGAATCATTAAGTTCTATATTAGAAGATTTGTAGTTTAATCTCTTTGTCGGGACCTGCTCTAAGCTCACCAAGTACTTGATAAGAGTGACAATTCTTGTTGCAGGTAGTACATTCAAGCTTTCTCTTGTTTTGATCATCAAATTTGTCTTGATAAATTGTTGTTTCTCTAAATCAACAAAATCCAACTCGGATCAACCAATGATTTCATAAGTTACTTCTGATTTTGTTAATTTCTTCAAATTATAATCATTTCCAGTTATCTTCTTTCCCTATTTTCCCACATCTCCGAAAATCATGATTAAAGACATAGCAATCTCTACCTCTATTGCGAGTTACTATCAGCCAACATGAGAGATAATCAATAAGCACAATAGCAAGAGATACCAATCAGCTTCAATATATTGGTTGAAAATTTGTTAACCCTTATGATAGAGTAAGATTTTATAGCCATTTCTTTCCCAAGCTCGAAAACATACAAAACAAGAAAGAAAAAAAAACTTTTTTTTCTTTATTTTTAAAAAAATATTGAAACCATTTAAGACAAAAATTCCCTATGCACTCTATTTTCCCATGCGTTCTCCTTCTCATATTGATGACACTATGGAATTCATTCTTCTTTTCAAACGAAAACATATCTTTGCTTTTGATCAGAAATCCCCAACTATAATATTAAAAATACCAACCTTTGAATTGTCAGCATCTTTTATTTTGATAGAAGCTCCATTTCACTGATGGTAGTCAAAAGCACAAAAATATCATAGACCAAACAACTACATGTAAATATCTGCAACACTACCCTTTCATTTTTATGTGAACTCATAAAGGAATTGACCATAGGATCCTTTGACATGCCACGCAATCACTTTTACAGGATGTGACTTCTTTCGTTTTTATGCAAATCAAACAATCAAAACTAGATTTTCTTTGATTTGAAGCAATCTGACAACTGCAAAGCCTGTTTTCTTAATGAAGACTTCACAATATAACCTCCAAAAATCATTTAACATCATAAATAAAATAAAATATAGACACACTCTTTTATATTTTTTGCTTAATGAGAGACATCAAAATATTAACTTTCAAAATTTTAAAGTCTTTCAATTCATCAGATTTAAAAAAGAAAAAAAAAAGACTTCGGAACCCATTTCAGAGTGGGTATGAGAGCATATCTCACTTCTAAAATTTTTTGATCAAATGTAAAACAACCAGCTTGAGGTTTTAGCACCATCTTCTTCTTTCTTGAAGACTTTTGATTCCAATCTTTCTTTCTAACTTCATTAATTGGCTTTGTTTCAGGCTCAGGAGATGTACTCTTCGGAACCCAAACTTGATTCATCTTCCTTGGTTCTAGAGATGGCTTCTTTGGAATCTATACCTTCTTTGGCTTTGTATACTTTGACTTCTTTTTCATTGTTTGGTTTGCCATGTAAAATTAACAATTGAAACAATAACATATATCGAAAAGCTTACAAACATGAGATCTTATGATGTTCGAAGTTACAGCTGGATCTTGAGTTCTTGATAGGACGAGACTTCTTGGCAGCATGAACTAGAGTGGCAGTTCGAACTTTATCTCAAAGGTGAACCCTCTTGGTGTTGAGACTCGTCTTATCAGTGTGACTTGACTTAACAGCATGAACTGACTTTCCAGCATGAACTAACTTGGTAGTGTGAACAACCTTATCAGGGTGAACTGATTTGTCATCGTCTGATGTCTTTGCAGTGCGAGTTTAAGTGGCAGTACGAGGTTTCTCACCAATGTGAACTGAAGTCATTCTAGTGTGAGGTGAAACTGAGGGAGTGGGTCGCTTGAGAATGGAAATGCGTTCTGATGATGTTTTTCGAGTATGAGCACATTGTGGTTTCTCAATAGGAAACTTTTCAGCATGAGGCTTGTTAGTGCAAGAGCTATTGTGATGTTCATCAGTGTGAAAACTGGGGTTTCTTGAAAATGAGTTTTCATCAGGTTTTCCTTCATTTTTAACACTAATAGATGAAAAAATATTCTTTTGAACATCCTTTTTATTTAATTTTCTCCTTTACATCTGATATCTCTTTCTCCCTTTCAACCAAATATTTCTTCAACACTTCAATGTCTTCTTGTTTCTGATTGATGACTTTGTATTTTATATCTAGTTCAGCCATGAAGAAAACAGATAAAGGTCCCTTTGGATCATACATCATTTCAAGAAAACATGACAAAGGACTTGCATCAATTACCCTTTTATTTTTCAAATTATTCTTTTGTTCTTTATCACCATGAAGATTTGTATATTTCTTGATCCTCCCACTTAAGAATAGTTCTCTCATTTGAGAGACATTATTAGGACCAAACATATCAGATGTAGTTAGATAGTACCACATATAAGAAAACATACCATACTCTCTCTTTTGAATGTCTGATGTATTCTTCATATCTTGATGATTGTATAAGATCTATTCTTCTTCTTCTTCTTCTTCTTTTGATTTTTGAGTGAATAGTGATTGAAATTCTTAATCTTCAACAGATCCTAGAATGGGTGTTATAGCCTGATTGGATACCACTTGATATTCCCAAAACTCCAACACTTGTGTATGAATCTAATAGAAACACAAAATAATAACACAAGTATTTGAAAAATAAAAACTAATTTTGTTTATCAGGGTTTTCATTAAGACTAATATAATGATTCAGAACTCACTAAGAACTCTAAATCTACTATACATAAACTTTGTCTCTCATAAACAATAAAATCATCATCTCTCAACTAATGAGAGAGGCTAGTATAAATACTAGTCTAAACCTAGTATTACAGATTCCTCATTTGATGGGATTGAATCTTCAATGATAAATGCAGATATGGTATTTTAAGGAATGGATCAAATCAGATCTTCACTAAAATAAATATGCTATGCTCCAGATTTGCACATCAGCATCAGCATGTCATATGCTGATCACGACATCAACATTAGGGAGTTATGTTGGTCAGGGCAACAACATTAGCGTCAGGGAGACATGCTGAGCAACTTCATCTTCAACTAGAGTGGTTTCAACTTCAGCAGTGTATAACTATCAGTGTATCACCTGATCAGTGTGTCATTAGTGTAAGACCTTTAGCGTATGGACGTATTGATCAAATCTTTAGTGAATGCTCTACATGATGATAATACTTTCAGTGCCTCTGATATTGATAGTGTCTTCAGTGTCTTTTTTTTATCAGGGGATGATCTTCAGTCATCGACATATGAACTTACATCCACATATCTTTGGATTATCTAACTAAACAAACTCTGACAAATCAGCTTGTCTAATTTATATTATTTACACTTACTTAGACAGGATTGATTATCTACAATGAGAAGATAAACTATAAATATAATATATATATATATATATATATATATATATATATATATATATATATATATATATATTATTTATAGTTTATTTTCTCATTGTAGATAATCAATCTTGTCTAATATATGTATATATATATATATATATATATATAGCATCATCATATCTATACATATATGTATCCCAACAAATAATGCCGCATCACGGTCTTCTGTTTTATGGCAATATCAACTCCATTTTTGTTACAATTCTTTCCTTTTGTTAATCAGCTACGAAGTTATATGCCTTTATCCAATTCAAAGCATATTTAGTATCATTTATCTTTAAATATAACATTTAAGATTAAGTTATTAAGATAATTTCCCAAAATCATAACTAATTGTGGCAACATCGTGAGGATCATACTTAGAGGGGTAAGGGTAGTAACTTTAATTAGGTGTATACCTTATATGGATGGTGTAGTGTTCTATGTGTTGAAAGATACCTTAAGTAAGAAAGCTTAAGCCTTAGAAGATTCGAAAGGTTTTCTCGATGACCACTTTGAAATAAGGCCCTAGCGGTGGTTGGACTAGAGTGATGTTGTATCTACGAGGAAATTCAGATGAAGCATCGTGTTGGGATATGGGAAGTATATGTGGTTGTATTGACACTGTTTGTACCAATACTTAATGACATCGTGCAAAACCTGTATTTCACAACGTTAGAGTAGCGAACGCAATGAACCGGGTAGCTATGTCACATGTGAGATCTCGTCAGGCTATTAGTGAACTAGGTTATCCTTTAGGGTTTAGCGATATAGGGATTCATATTGGCGATGTAGGGACCTATATGCATTGAAAATTAATAATAATAATTACAACGAGGAGTGAGGGAAAATAATTATGGCATTGAACTATTAGTAATAGTAATTACAACGAGGACTAAGAACAAATAATTACAACAATGAATTCAACAAGGAACGGTATGTAATGTAATATTATAACGATGTATAATGATTGTAAGAGGTGTTATGTACTTTGTGTTGTTGAAAACTTGTTGTATGATGAAAATTTTATTAATTGACCCGGTAAGGGAATTTGTATGTTTCAGTTTGACACGGTACGACTATTTAGCTCACTAAGCAGTTGGTAACACTTGTTCCGTGTTGTGTTTGCCATGTTTTCCTTCTATAGGTACATGTTTCTTAATTTTTTATGTTAGTGAGGTTGGGATCTTATAGGTAGTATGTTATTTTGCTTAGTTGATAACATTTGGACTTGTCATGGTAGTCAATATCAATATGTTAGTTTATCAAACTTAAGAATTTTTATTTTGATTTGTTTTTGAATTAAGAACTTTTATTTTGATTTGTTTTTGAATTATAAGCAACGTTGGTGGTTGTTTTTTTTAAATATTGTTTAAAAGACTTATGATGTTGTTTTCTATTAATTGAATGTTAAAATAAAAATAAAAATTATGTTGAAAAACACGACATTACAATGATGTTATAGCGTGATAGAAGGGCCCCTTAGGATAATTAGTATTATTAGATGGTGTCAATAAAGGGAGACATATTCATGATCTTAATCCAAGGAATAATAAGCACTTGTGAAGCTCGAAAGATGGTTGTGGTTGCTCAGTTTGCCTAAATTAATATTTGGGGCGAATGGGCTATGTTGAAGGAGGTTTTGTTATTGGGGATGTATTATACGATGTTGTTGCTATGTCTGGTTCCACCATGACAGGTTTTTGTCTCGACGATTTAAATTATGGTCTAACTTCAATGTTGTTATCTAACATATGTTCTTTGTTGTTTTCTTTGATCTTATACCTCACTCAAATTTCTTGGAAGTCAAGATAGGCTTCTAAATCATCATAGTCTTAGTTTTAGTCGTATAACCCTATTGTATGTAACATGTGTAATGGTAGTGGGCCCCATGTGTACTTTTTTCATTCATGAGTACACTATCCAAAACATATATGTTTTGTACTATGTTGGTTGTGGTTCTAGATTCAATGTTCGGGATCTAGGTGTGTTTTAGAGAAGTCTATATGTTACAGAGTCTGAAGTCTAAAGAGAACTTAGGGCATCTCATCCATACAACCATTCTATTATGACATCCCCAAAATCTCGGCCAGAAAAGACCGATTTCATTTATGCTTTTTAAAATAATTTCAAAGTAAATCATTTTGATTTAAAAGAGTTGCAGAATTTGTTCCCAAAAACAAAATATGATAAAATAATATTTATCAAAGCATTTTATCAAGAGATCATTTTCATTATATAATCAAAACTCGGGATGTCATGTTCCGATACAGACCATAAAGCATAAACGATAATATTACAAGTCATTCAATAAATATATACATATACAGATTGGTAAACAAAACAACTCGATGATTCATCCATCTTATGCCCTTGCGTCACTTCCTGTAATACAAATAAAACTGAGTGGGTCAGGCTTGGGAGCCTGGTGAGCATATAGGGTTTTCAACCCACAATAAATAAATTATACTTAATTTCACCAACCAACATCTAACCCGATTACCCATTCCCGTTATCTTCACTTTACGTCCCTAAAACAACATCTATCTCAAGGGACCTAATCTAGGATTTTCATCGGGACGGACATTACTGCTAAGGGGTTTCCTCAACAATAGATATCCTAAAGGCAACCATGAAAGGGATAGAGTACACCGGTGAACACATCGTTCACAACACCTACAGGTTATGAACCTGCTAGCGTTCCACAAGACTGTCTAGAAAGAGTCTGTGGTCGTCATCCATACTCTGCTACATGACTAGGTCAACAACAAGAACATCGATGTCTCTCATCTGTTTATCACACATCAACTATCTACCCATGTTCTACCCAACATATTAGTAGATAAAAATATATATTTTTATACATAGTTTAAAACCTATATAGCATGTTCAATCAATACATATTCCACATAACAGATGAGGCACACACACATAACACATGTTTCATAGAGAATAAATCGGATCTATGAGATAGAAGAAAGTGAGTATACATTCACACATATAACAACCAAATATACACATAACACGTATTTCGTATAAAATACTTCATAATTAATTATGCGTTAGAAGAAGGTAACTACACACTCACACGTATATCAACAAAATATATACACATAACACGTATTTTATATAAAATACTTCATAATATAGCGTTGGAATGTAAATGACTACACATTCACACGTATATCAACAAAATATATACACATAACACGTATTTTATATAAAATACTTCATAATATTGCGTTGGAATGTAAATGACTACACATTCACACGTATATCAACAAAATATATACACATAACACGTATTTTATATAAAATACTTCATAATATTGTGTTGGAATGTAAATGACTACACACTCACTTAATCAGAAGATGATCGGGTAGCACTACGGCTTGCAGAAGTGGTATTTCTCCGTAGATCTGGAAGATCTTCACAAAACCGGGTTCCTCGCGGGCAGAGCTTCGGCTCAGGAATCGCACTTCTCGGGATCTTCGGGGCTTCGGGACTTGCTTCGGGGCTTGGGAATATTACCGGGGCTTCGGGGTATAAACGGCACGCTAAACGAGGCAAAAAATGAGAGAAAATGGAAGGCTTTTGTAAAAGAAAGAAGCTGGCTTCGCATGCCTTTTATAGAGGCTGAGCCTCGTGCGTACGCTGGGCGTACTCAGCTACGCGGGGCGTACTCCTTCGGAGGCGTCACTACGTGTGTCATCGATCCTCTTCACCATCGCATACGCACTCCAAACACTCGAGTGGTATGTTAGGCGTACACCAGTACGCTGAGCGTACTTCGAATGAGTCCGGTGACTCCCCTTCGGATAATATCGGATATAATAAATAAATTTAAATATTAATTATTTAATAAACTTTGAAAATTCATATCTTCTTCATACGAACTCCGTTTTCGACGTTCTTTATATCCACGCGTAGGTGAGACTACGCTCTACAACTTTCGTTTAGACTCTTTCTGCTAATTTTGATTTTATTTTTATTATTTATTTTTATTAAGTCGGGATAGAAAAACTTCGTTATAAATTCATAACTTCTTCGTCTGACGTCCGTCATCGCCTAACTTTTCATCGTTTCGCTACTAACAACGAGATCTTCGATTCCCGTTTAGATTGTTTTGGCTAAAAACCGCTTGATCTCAAATCGAGTATTCGGGCTGCATACTGCCAAGTCGAAGCTTTAGAAAATCATAACTTCCTCATACGAAGTCAGATTTTGGTGTTCTATATATATTCGGAAACCTCGTTTCAACTACTACAACATTATCCAAAGATACCGAGTTTATTTTACACTTAAATTTTGACGCTCATTTTATTCTTAATTAATCATATCACATAATTAAGTAATTAAGCATGAAACACATAATACTCAAATAATACGTTCTTATTATTTCAAATTGGGTTACAAAGGTTAACCTAGACTATTACATTGTTAAAAATAGCAAGCCCAGAAACACAGGCGTTACACCTATCATTCCACCTCATCATTCCACTTCTATACAACACTAGGTGTGAGACCCGTATGTTATACGGGTTTGATAAAAAAAATTAAATATAAAAGTCTAAATAAAAATTTATTTAACTTTGAAATTTTAGATTTTAAATTTAAAATTTAAAATTTAAATTAAAAGGAAACATATTGAATATTATATGAGTATTAATATTGTAATTTATTGGTTATTTTCACTTATGATAATTATTAATTAAGGTTTAAATATAATATGTTAATTAAGAAAGGATAAAAATATAAGAAAATGACAAATAGAAAAAACATTTAATCAAAAGAACCAAAACATAAGATGTGTACAAATTAATGAAAGAACATGTAATAATATTATTTCCGTTTATTAGAGATATTCCTTTTAAATCTCTCCCATCCATACAACTTTGATATCAATCCACCTCACCCCTATATTTATATCACATTCATTATATATTTATCACCCAAAAAAAAAAGAAAATCAAAATCCACACAACCATTCAATAATCTTACAACCCCAAAATATATATCACACCACCTCACCACCCTCTAATCCATACAACAATGATACCACTCTACCTCACCCTCATGCAACCCTTATACAACCCCAATTAGCGATGTTTTACATCATTGGGTCCGTTTGCCAAAAAATTGATAGATAAGTATTGTACTTATATTTGATTATAGAATATTCACCATATGCGTTATTCTTCAAATCCTATGACCAAATACGTACAAATTATTATTTTGAAAATAGAACCTAAAATCTAGTTTTTGAAATTATTTTATATTTGTTCTTTAAACAAATAATATGGCATATCTTCTTTTTGGATATTATTGTGACCTAACCTCATATACTTTTGAGAAAGTATTGAGGGGAAACGCCATTAAAAGGCACTGCAAGCACATTGCCATCAATCATAAGCCATGTTACATTTTTGTCTCTACCCTCCACAATAAATTTGTTGTCTAAAAACACGCTATCGGTTTTTATATATTTATGAATTTTAAATACATACTTGCATTGCATGTGGTATACTATATTACAGTAAATATGATGGTGAACACGATATAAAATGTTTACTATGAGAATTTTAAGAATATCTAGGATTGAGAATGTAATATTAAGAAGTAATTACGAGATTGCGTAATTTGGATCATTAATCGAAATCGTGAATTAGGACTTAGGAGTCACTGGAAAGATACTCGTATTTTTCAATATCATCACATAAAATCTTAATAGATAACATTGAACAACTTTTTATAACAAAAATATCTACTGACCAGTGGACATTTTAGCTGTGGTGCAACATTTGAATGACTTTTTTTTTAAATTTAGTTAATAGTTTATACATCTCAATTTTGTTTATTACACATACGTATATTTATGAATTTATATACTTTAGAGTATGTAGACTTATGTAACATGAAAACAAATCACATAAATCATCCATTGTTGGAAATTTTAGTATAAATATGTATATGTTTACTAACTTTGGACGTATATAAATATATACAGATTATATATATATATATATATATATATATATATATATATATATATATATATATATATATATATATATATATGGGTAAAGTGAATATACCTAACAACCTTATATAAGCTTAGGTACCTAACCTCATTAAACTAGGTCATTTTACATTAAATTTTCATTGCAATCATGCAAAGTTCTTAAACTTTATCCATAAACATGATTTAGTTCAAAAAAATTTGGAAATTCATCATTATATTTCTCCTACATCATTTCATTTGTAGCGGTAGGATATGAAGCCTATCAGGCGGTATTCAATACAAATATGTGATGTGAAAGAAAGATATTGGTGAAAATTCACAGATTTTGGAAGTAATAAAGTTATGGGGTTGAAGTTTAAGAACCTTAGGCAATTACAATGTAAATATGATACAAACCGATGTAGTTTTATGGAGTTAGGTACCTAAGCTTATATAAGGTTGTTAGGTATATTCACTTTTCCCTATATATATATATATATATATAATTAACTTTAAGTGGGTTTGTATTCCTCTTCATGAGAGCTTCAAAACAATATATCGTATATCCAAAATGGAGTATATGTGAATAAGATATCAATATTTCATTTAAGAATAGAAGTTGGCAAAAGAGGTGGGTGTAATAATAAGTCCCACATTAGTAGGAAGACTATACTCAAGTGAGTTTATAAGCTTGAATATATAATAGACTTACAAGCTTGTATTTATAGTTTTACTCCAATTCCTACCCGCGCATATAGGGGGTGCGAATCTTGGATTTCGTAGGCCAAATTCACCGAACTTGTGCATGGGCACGACCTGCAGGCACGAATGCAACTCCAAAAACTAGGCATGTTTATGCTCATTCACCGAACTTGTTTTATAAAAGCGGACATCTACTGCCTTATTTGATACACATATGAAAAATACTCATCTTCTTCCTCCTTTCCTCTACAACTATTTCCAATGACTATTTCTGGCAAGTAGCCATATCTGGTAATACACATTGTTTCGGTTGTTGTATCCTATAAACAGACAACGATTCTGTTTAAATGAATCGAGTTCAACTCGAGCCTCAACCATTGTGTTTTTTCTAGCAGAATTTTCGATTCAGAAACAAAGCCAATAACTAATAGTCCAATATTTTCGGCAACTCTTTCAGGCAAGTAGCCATATCCAACAATACACGTTGTTTTGGTTGTTGTGCCCTGGGAACAGACGGCAAATATGTTTAAGGGAATTGAGTTCAACTCCAGCCTTAGCCACTGCATTTATTACTAATGTTTTTCTTGCAAAATTTTTGATACAAAAATAGAGCCAAGATCTAACAGTCCATATGGTTAGGCTATACTCATAGATCTAGTTTATGTTTTTTTTTTAACTCACGCAATTAATCCTGAAACCATCTTTGTCATTTTGTCATCCATAGGGCTAAAAAGTTACTCTTTTACCATTAAATTTGAGTACAATTATGTTTTCCATGCTTGACAACATAGTATTTGTTCTCTATTTCTCCCTTTGTTTGTTGTGAAGGCTTCTGGACACTCTTTTTTTGGTTGTGTGCAACCCTCGCATGCTCATTCAAACTAGCAAACCACAACTTTGTGTGTCATAATTATGTGTGCGACATCTCGAATTATAAGTGTGATAGCTAACCTCATGTATCTATCCATGCTCTTTCCTCGAACTAACTACAATGCACATAACTATCATTCCATCTCTTCTTTGTATTTATTCCATCTCGAAGTTCTTTTATTCACCTGACAATAACATGATCCACCCCCATTTCTTCTATGATAACAAGCATTATATATGTCAATGTCCTCGTTTTATATTTTGGAAGTCTTATATGTAAGCAGTCATCTATCATCAATTGGACGCAGTCTTAAGTAAAAATAAATTAATATATATAAGAATTGATCAGAATTAATTTGGAATTAATTTGGCATTAATTTGGAATCAGATGGAATTAATTAGAAGTGTAAGATCTGCTTTGTAATTGTTTAATAGTTAAGCAAATGATGGATTCTAGAAACCTCCTACCATGGATGATTTTGAGGTGAATTGTAGGGCAATCTAGAATGCTCTGTTTGATATAAGTAAAGTAGATAATCACTGGGATTTGAAATAATATTATTTTATTTTCATATATAGGGTTTCTAAGGTTTTCTAGCAGCTATATAAAGGGACCATTTCCTTACAAATTTTGGCCACTCATTCATATAGATACTTAGCTGAAAATTATCTCCCCCTCTCCTCTTTTCTCTCTTGTGTTCTAGTTTCTAGCTTTGGTTGTGACCCATCAGAGGCATCATACTTTTGGTGCTTGTTTTTTGAAGATCTACAAGGAATGATTCAAAGAAATTGTTTACTATAATAATTCAAAAGTTATGTAACCCTAAATCTAGTAAATTTGATTTTACTATGGTTCATGTAGGGTTTATAGTTCATTGTATGTTTCCTTTAATGTGAAGAAATAGATCCTTATATTTTGCATGTACCCTTAATTGTTAACTGTTATTTTTCCGCATGTACATGATTTCAGTGGTATCAAAGCCTTGTTGTCTAACATTAATTGTGCATGGGATGAATTGGAAAAACAAAAAATTGAAAAAGGAGCGCCGCGCTTTACAGGATTTTTTCAATTTCTCCTTGTTTTTCTTTCCTAATCTGATTAGTAGGTTGTGTTTAGTCGTTATCTAATATTGGCTCTGTTAAAAAACTAATTTTTAATTTCCTTATATGATTAAAAACCATAGTTTGAGTTTTAAGGAGATAAACATGGAAATATATAATCTAGTTATAAGATAATTGCATGATTATACTCATGGATTTTAATATTTAATTTAATTAATATTAATCAAAAGATAAATATTATTAAATCCATAATTTAGTTAAACAATTTAATTAATTTAACTAATAGTTGAATTAAAAGATAAAGATAAATCATTAATTGGTTTAAAAGATAAATGAATTAATAGTTAATTTAAAATTAAATTTTAAACCATGAAGATTTTAAATGCTTAAAATAAATCCTATGCATATAAAAAATGTGTAATTACTATATGTATAAGAAAAGTCAGTCGAATCTCTAGTACCCCTCATTCACAAAGCCATGTTGTAAGTGAAGGATTTTGAGCATTCTAACACTCCTGATGTGTACATTTAACCCTAGAAACCTTGGATCTATGTTTTTGATGGGTTTTAGCCATAAGAACTTTCCTATGTGCGCATGCAAAACCCTAATGCTTGGATCTAGGCTTTCTAATTAAACATGCTTTGAATCCAAGACTTCTAATGGCTAATTAGGTTAAATAACAACATTGAAACAGATCTAGAATCATACCTTTGAGTTCCTTGTTGATCTTGTTGTCTTGGAGCTTCTAGAGTCACAAATGTCACTCCTCTAATGGCTTACAAACACCAATAGCAAGCAAGATGATTTAGGAGAGAGGAGAGGGGAGGAATTCGGCCAGAGGTTCCTTATTTTAGGTTGTGTCTCGAATTTCCTCACCCCTAGGGTCTATTTATACTTGTAGACTCCTTAAGGGTTACAACCTAAACCCTAATTGGATAATCTTCTCTTAAGGCTATCCAAATCCATTCCATAGATAACCCTGTGGACGATTTTGGCTTATCCAAGCCCTAGAAATCGTCCATCCTATCTAGGATAAGGATTTATAGTCTAAAGTGTAACTATCAAACAATTGACAGTTTATACCCTCTTATTTAATTAATCTCTTTAAGTCACCAAATTAATACCAATTAATTTATGACTTATATTAATCAAATAGCCATATATTATTCCTTATAATATTTACTCTCTCTTAACAAATCATCCTTCAAGTTGCTATGGTGAAGGCAACCCAAAAGGACCATGCACAACCGGATATAGTTATAGCTTTAGACACTATTCCAACAGTCTCCCACTTGGATAAGTCTAGTAACTATACAAGTACAATTCGGTTTGCAATCGTATCTCTCAAAGACGCTGTCAACTCCGATCTAATCAATCTTGTCCTTTAGATAAGGGATCTTACAGTCCTCTGTTAGATATCATGTTGACAATCCTATGGAATGGTTAGTCAAGCATTTAGATTTCTCGATCTCCGATTTATTTGACATAGAACTTAATTAAACACATCAATTCAGTTCTGACCGGGCCCGACACATAAGTCAAATCAAATCATCGAGTGGCCAAGATATCTCTTCTACCCTCTTAGGATAAAATTTACAGATAAACTTCGACTTATATGCATTTACTTATTCATTAACCAACTATACACAACAATGCGTTTTATAACACCAAGTTACTGATGCATTTTCGCATTATCAATGCACAATCAATTAACAAATAATAAACCATATATCTAGGTTTTAAGACTATATGATATTATCGTCTTGCGATCACCTTTTATATCATATTCCATAAGGTGATTCCAGCAAGCGCGGGTTTATTCCAATGCTCAAAACCAGTTCATAAGCACTCATGAACGTTGCAGCAACCCTTGCTATGTCTAACACCATTTAGACATTCTACACACCAATTCATGACAATCTTCATTCATATCTACTCCCAACATATGAACGATTGTGGACCATTTGAATAATTCGATTATTCCTAATAAACTCGATTATTCCTAATAAACTCAATTATTCTGGAAGTCAAAACATGCAAAGTGAAACAATAGTTAAACAATTAACATGTGACAGTAACTTTACTCATAAATAAAACTCCTTTATTTAATCATCAAATGTTAATTACATTTATCTATTATACGTTTCTAATACTATCTAATCTATACTAATATCATCCTTTAGCCCAATACTCCTAGCATGCTGCAAGTGCTTAACCCTACTCAGTCCCTTCGTAAGCGAATCTGCTGGGTTATCTTCTGATGATATCCTCTTCACTACGAGTTGTCCTTCTTCTACACGATGTCTAATGAAATGATATTTTCTGTTGATATGTCGAGATCTACCATGATCCCTCGGTTCCTTGGTCAAGGCAACCGCACCTTCGTTATCACAGAAAATCTCCATGGGCTCCTTTATGGCCGGCATAACTCCAAGATCACCGATGAAGTTCTTTAGCCATATTGCCTCCTTCGACGCTTCGCTCGCTGCAATGTACTCTGATTCACACGTTGAATCAGCTACGGTTTCTTGCTTGGAACTCTTCCAAGTCACTGCTCCTCCATTTAGGGTAAAGACCCATCCCGACTGTGAACGGTAGTTGTCCCTGTTGGTCTGAAAGCTGGCGTCACTATACCCTCGCACCTTCAAGTCATCACTCCCTCCAAGGACTAAGAACCATTCCTTCGTCCTCCGAAGGTACTTAAGGATGTTCTTCACCGCAATCCAATGTGCTTTGCCAGGGTTCCCTTGATATCTGCTAACCATGCTCAAAGCGAAGACTACATCAGGGCGAGTACAAGTCATAGCATACATGATTGAGCCAACTGCGGAAGCGTATGGTACTCGGCTCATTTCTGCTATCTCAGCTTCGGTACTCGGACTTTGAGTCTTACTCAACTTGGCATTTCCTTGTATCGGTAATTCTCCCTTCTTTGAGTTTTCCATACTTAAACGTTTTAGTACCTTCTCCAAGTAAGTATTCTGACTAAGTCCAATTAGTCTCTTACTTCTTTCTCTTACTATCCTTATTCCCAAAATGTAAGAAGCCTCTCCGAGGTCCTTCATAGCGAAACACTTCCCGAGCCAGGACTTGACTTCCTGCAGAGTCGGGATGTCGTTCCCTATGAGTAATATGTCATCGACATATAAAACGAGAAAGCTTACTATACTCCCACTAGCTTTGACATATACACAAGATTCGTCTTCGCTTCGTACAAATCCAAACTCTTTGACTTTCTCATCGAAGCAAAGATTCCATCTGCGAGACGCTTGCTTAAGTCCATAAATGGACTTCTCAAGCTTACACACTCTATTCGGATGCTTCGGATCCACAAACCCCTCTGGCTGAGCGATGTAAACATCCTCAGCCAACTTTCCGTTAAGGAAAGCGGTCTTGACATCCATTTGCCAAATCTCATAATCATGAAATGCGGCAATTTCTAGCATCACTCTAATAGATTTAATCTTCGCAACTGGTGAGAAGGTCTCATCATAGTCAACTCCGGGAGTTTGAGTAAAGCCCTTCGCGACCCATCGCGCTTTATATGTGTGTACGTTCCCATCCACGTCGGTCTTCTTTTTGAAGATCCATTTGCACCCAACGGTCTTACGTTCGGGCACATAATCAACCAAATTCCAAACTTGGTTATCGTACATGGATTGGATCTCGCTATCCATTGCCTCTTTCCATTTCGCAGACTCCGGGCCTGCCATGGCTTCCTTATAGCTATTAGGTTCATCAAGATTTACTAGTGTACCATCACTAATATACGTTTCCCCTTCGGTAGTAATATGAAAACCATAAAACTGGGGATGAACTCTAACTCTATCGGAACGTCTAAGAGGTAAGGATTCGTCAATCGGTTCAACCGGAGTTTCCTCCTCGGGTTGAATGCCAGCGGTAGAGGTTCCTTCATTTATCGACTCTTGAATCTCTTCAAGTTCGATTTGCCTCCCACTGTCTCCTTGGCTTATGAGTTCTCGCTCTCGAAAAACTCCTCTCCTCGCAACAAAGACAACATTGTCTTTCGGTCTATAGAAGAGATATCCAAAGGATGTCTGCGGGTAGCCGATGAAAATACATCGCTCACTTCGAGGTTCAAGCTTGTCGTGAGTATCTCGTCTTACGAAAGCCTCGCAACCCCAAACCTTGATATGTGCCAACGAGGGAGCTTTCCCTGTCCACATCTCGTGAGGTGTTTTGGCAACCTTCTTAGTAGGGACTCGGTTAAGGATATGGGCGGCAGTCTCTAAGGCATACCCCCAAAAGAAGATAGGTAGTGAAGCACGACTCATCATAGAGCGAACCATATCCAATAAGGTTCGATTACGCCTTTCTGCCACACCATTCAACTGCGGTGTCCTAGGAGGCGTCAATTGCGAAACTATTCCACACTCCTTGAGATAATCGTGGAATTCAAGACTTAGGTACTCTCCTCCTCGATCGGATCGAAGCATCTTGATTTTCCTACCCAATTGATTCTCCACTTCATTCTTGAACTCTTTGAACTTTTCAAAGGTGTCTGACTTTTGCTTGATTAAGTAGATATACCCATATCTACTATAGTCATCGGTAAAAGTCACATAGAAGTGGTTCCCATCCTTCGTGGTTGATCTAAAAGGTCCACATACATCGGTATGTATTAGGTCCAATAGTCCCTCACCCCTTTCACAAGTACTCGTGAAGGGTGACTTAGTCATCTTTCCAAGTAAACAAGACTCGCATGTGTCATCTTCCCTAAGGTCGAATGACTCCAACACTCCATCCTTTTGGAGTTTGGCTATGCGTTTCTTGTTGACATGTCCAAGACGACAATGCCACAAGGATGCTTTATCCATACTAGTGGAAGAATCAATATTCAAAACATCATTTCCTAAGTTATCAACAATCATAACAGTTTCATATATTCCATTACATGGTATAGCTTCAAAGTAAAAGACACCATTTAGATAAGCCAAAATAGAACCATTCTCATTATTAAAAGAAAATCTAAATCCTTGTCTATATAAACCATGAAATGAAATGATGTTTCTAGCCATTTCTGGCGAATAGCAACAATTTTTCAAATCTAAAACCAAACTATTCCTAAGCACTAAAGAATACACTCCAATCTTGGTCACAGGCGACGATCTTCTGTTCCCCATGATTAGATTGATCCTTCCTTGCTCCACATCCCTACTTTTTCTTAGTCCCTGCACATTAGAACAAATGTGATAACCACAACCGGTATCAAGAACCCAAGAAATAGCATGATTAGAATCGTTAGATTTGATTGTGTATATACCTGCGAAAGATGGCTTGATCTTTCCTTCCTTGATGGCTTGTAGGTAATCCGGGCAGCTTCTCTTCCAATGTCCTATCTTGTGGCAGTGGTGGCACTCTGCCTCCTTTGGGTTGGAACAAGGCTTAGAGGGATCAACTTTGGTCCCACTAGAAGAGGCACCATCTCGGGCTTTCACCTTGCGATAGTTGTTCGATGAAGCTTTCCTCTTCTTTCCCTTCCCTTGACCAATAGCCAAGACAGGAGCAGTGGACGGATTGGGAGTAGGTGCAACAGAGTTGTCCTTGAAGTTGCTCTCAGCAACCCTCAAGAGACCTTGGAGTTTGCTTAGGGTGACCTCCTCTTTGTTCATGTGGTAGGTCATCCTAAATTGATTGTACATCGGAGGCAAAGAGTGAAGCACCATGTCGATCGCCAAGTCTTCACCGAAGTCAACATTTAACTTGCGAAGGCGGTCGACATACCTTTGCATCTTTTGCAGGTGCACGGTAAGAGATTCTCCATGACCCATCTTAGCGGAGATCATGTTAGTGAAAATCTCGTAACGCTCTTGTCTCGCGTTTTGGTGGTACCTCTCCAACAAGTCTTGATGCATCTCGTATGGATACATGTCCTCGTAGGACTTTTGGAATTCGGAGTTCATGGTGGCGATCATGATGCAATGTACCTTCGTTGCATCTCACTCATGAGTTTCAAAGGCGGTGATTTCGGCGGGAGTAGCAACTTTGGGGTTGATTTTCTCGAGCTTCTCATCGAGGACATACTCTTTATCCTCATAGCGAGCAATGGTGCGAATGTATCTTATCCATTCGCTAAAGTTCTGTCCATCAAAGGTGACCTTTTGGCAAAGGCTCATCAATGTGAAAGAACTAGCAGCAGCGTTGTTTGCGTTTGACATCTATAGAAAGGACAAAGATAGATTAGAACAAGAATCCCTAATTATCACCCAATAAGAAAAATTAGGGCTAGGATCCAACAATAACATTTACATATTAGAAAAGGGATGTCGTAATCTAACATGCAAATAAATTGAAGGTAAGTGAATGACGATTCACTAATTCTCCATTACAAAACTTAAACTATTAGTCCTAAGTGTTTTTGAGAATTCCTAGGTTCGGATGAGATTCATTGAACTATTCAATGGCATGTTTAAATCTCGATATCCCCCTCTTGTTTGTGACTGGGATGCCGAGGATCACAAAGCGGGTGTGAATTACCATGCAAATTCACATGGTGCCTTCATTGTAACGATCACCTATTCGATGTGCCGGTAAACTACACACGCTCCATCGAACTATGATAAACAATGAATCACCCTTTGCCACCTTCGCTTAGAACCAATTAGTGTGCCGGTAAACCACACACGCTCCACTAACTTCTTAGCAAGGTGCAAAGTGTAATTTCATGGGATTGCATCAATTCACTTTTCCTAAAGTAACTAAGATTGGGAAATTTTTAAAACGTGTAGTTACTTTGTATTTCTTATTATACTTTTAATGAGAGGATGAGGTTGCCCTATCCTACCCGTTCGGCTAACGACCCTCCACCAATCAAGCAAGCGGTGGGTGTGAGTGTACACCCATTAAGCGCCATTTTATAGGCCGCAACCTTATACCCACCTTATAGATTGGCTTCGTGAATGAGGCCTACTAACGGTAAGACTAGCATTTAGTTATACATATATATATTATTCTAGTAATATCATATTAGTATAGGGTTGTATTTTAAAACTTTTTCAAAATCTAGGGTTTGAAATTAAGTTGTCTAAATTAAAACTTTTAATCACAAATATAAATTTCAAAGCTTTAGGGTAGGTTTTAAACATTTAAAACATGAAGGATCAAATAACAAATAATTCCAATTAACAATTAATATCCTAATTATCTTTATTTGATTTATCCAAGATTTCTTTTAAGATAATTATCAAAATAATTAATCATTATCATATAAGGAAATTAAATATTTTATTAGATGATAAATATCTTTAATTAGATCAAGATAATAGTCATATATATCAAAAAATCGGATTTAGATTGATCTAATATGATTAAGGTAAGTTTCCATAAGATAATTATGAAAAAATCCCGAATCTGGCCATTCCTGACGCCTGGACTCGCCGAGTGCACAAGGGGACTCGCCGAGTCAGTGACTCAAAAACCCAAAAATCGAATTTTGCAGGTTTGTTTCAGTTAATCAAGCAACAATTTAAAGAAAACCAAGCTAGGCTCTCATACCACTGATGGGTTTTAGCCATAAGAACTTTCCTATGTGCGCATGCAAAACCCTAATGCTTGGATCTAGGCTTTCTAATTAAACATGCTTTTGAATCCAAGACTTCTAATGGCTAATTAGATTAAACAACAACATTAAAACAGATCTAGAATCATACCTTTGAGTTCCTTGTTGATCTTCTTGTCTTGGAGCTTCTAGAGTCACAAATGTCACTCCTCTAATGGCTTACAAACACCAATAGCAAGCAAGATGATTTAGGAGAGAGGAGAGGGGAGGAATTCGGCCAGAGGTTCCTTATTTTAGGTTGTGTCTCGAATTCCCTCACCCCTAGGGTCTATTTATACTTGTAGACTCCTTAAGGGTTACAACCTAAACCCTAATTGGATAATCTTCTCTTAAGGCTATCCAAATCCATTCCATAGATAACCCTATGGACGATTTTGGCTTATCCAAGCCCTAGAAATCGTCCATCCTATCTAGGATAAGGATTTATAGTCTAAAGTGTAACTATCAAACAATTGACAGTTTATACCCTCTTATTTAATTAATCTCTTTAAGTCACCAAATTAATACCAATTAATTTATGACTTATATTAATCAAATAGCCATATATTATTCCTTATAATATTTACTCTCTCTTAACAAATCATCCTTCAAGTTGCTATGGTGAAGGCAACCCAAAAGGACCATGCACAACCGGATATAGTTATAGCTTTAGACACTATTCCAACAGTTTTTGCTATGATACATGAAAAATTGATTTTCCAAGGTTTGTAAGTCCCTAATTTGCCTGTGTATCAATCAAATCCGTTTGATGGTGCGGAATCCCAATCAAACGGATGATGTCAGATCAAATAGAAGAGAAGGAGAAGAAGAATAATATGAATCTTGAATGTATTGATAATATGAATTAAGTTCCTTACACAAGATTCACCCACACAAACGTTCCTTTCTCTCTGGCCGTAAACTCCTTCATGTTCATCAATCTATACTCCTCACCCTAACACCTATATTTATACCTGGTGAATATGGGCTTGGTGGACATGGGCCGTAAATGGGTTTACGGCCGTAAACTCAACCGTAAACATGACCGTAAACTCCAAAAATATTACAGAAAAATATAATTGCCTAGAAAAGCAAAGTATAAACCATATTTTTGACCCAACAATGTCCCCCTTGGTTTATAGCTTTCTTTTCTTAATTGACCCAACAAGCTCCCCCTAAAAAGTAGCTGGCTCTTCTTGTCAATCTTCAATGAGAGCTTGGCTTCAACATTTATCTTCAATGAATGAATTCATCTTGAGCACTTGGGCAATTCTTCAAGATTTGGAATTGAACGCACATTGGGTGAGGATGCTTGATGTACTGATTCTTGAAAGATGACGCTTTTAGCTTGAAAATCTTCAGAGAGAACATCAAAGAGAACAAATCTTCTAGATCACTTCAGCAGGTACAACAATAGTAGCAGACTGATTGAGGAGGCTTCAATGCAATCCGTCACATATTTTTCAAGTCAGCTTGACCTTTCTTCTGGGGTTGAAGGATTTAATGTCGAATGAATAATCTTCATTTCTTGTTCCTTCGAATGCGAATTCTTCGATGCTCACGGACGAGGCTTTGGCTCAGAAGTCTTCAACACAAACTCCATGAGTCTTATCTATACTTGAAATCACTTTTCAAGACAAAACAAAACTAAAAGAAAACTTAGCACACAAATGAAAATAGAAACAAAAATATTTTTGGACTTTTGATTTTTCTGAACAGGAAATAAAACAGAAATAACACTATTTTTGAATTTTAATTTTTCTGATTTTTCTTTGATTTTACTTTTCTGAATTTTTTTTTAATTTTTAATTCTCCCCTAGCTAATATTTAAATTAGAAGAAACTATGACAAATTTAACAAAAATAAAAATGATATCTAACTTTAAGAGTGATTTGGGATCAAAGTTTTTAGAAAACCTTTATCCACTTGTCGGTGCCTTCTATCTTCACGTCTTTGTCTGGTCGATCGCCGGTATTGTTGTCCACTTAAACACGAAAAATTATGCCAATTTTAGGACATACTAATAATTGTAAGACAAAGTGATCCTAAGTCCCTAGATATTATATCTGATCCTAAGTTCTTAGATACTATATCTTAAGGACCATTCATCTGACGACGACCAGGGATATTGTTGTCCACCTAAATTGAGCAGCGAGATCTACAGACAATCTGTATGTGTCCAATTTTAAGTGTACTGGAACGTGTTTCCCGCTTCCTGATATACCCCAGCCATCAAGAACTTCCAGAGTACTCCTTACATCGGGTGAGCAGACAACCATTCAGAGAGAGGATAGATTCAGAATTCTATTACTTATTACTCCAGAGGGATTGAGAAGAAGAAAGTTGCATATGTTGTGTACCAGGTCGGATTAGAAGTCACGCAAAGGAGACATCATATGACTAACAGATAAGAAGAATTTCATATATATAACTTGAAGAGAAATATAGTTGCATATGTTGTGTACCAGGTTGGATTTGAGGTTACACAAAGGCGACAACATATGACTAACAGACGGAAAGAAATAAAATGATATTCTATAGACCTAATTTATCGGAATTTACTAGTCGCCCCATCCAACCGGAATTAAGGATAGAATCCTCACATCGAGGAAAAGTTAAACCACGGTTCCAAGTACAGGTTCAATTAATGTGACGAGTAGATTCCCATATATATCTCCCTGCTCAACCTATCCGAGCGTCGTATTGTCAGGCTGAACGTATCTAACTCGGTCAAGATTTGTCAAGTCTATAAATTTCCTAAGTTCAACTTTGCCTACCGTCGCATCAAACCCGAGCATAGACCCTTCAACTTCGGATACGTTACACAGACTCAGGTTGTCTGTTATCACTTGATAATATCACTTCCCAAAAATCTCCTGCAAGCACATTCCATTAACACCACATTTTTTATTTTCTGATTTTCTAATGTTTTGGGATTTTTTTTTAATTTTTGTTTTGTTTTTATTTGTCCCCCTAAATTTGTGCATAGGAGAGAAACGAAAGTAAATGCGCAAATTTAAACTATCCTAAAACAAAAATTAGTCTTTAAAGTGAATCAGCTTAAGAAAAACTCAGGAGTATAGAGAAGAAAATGCAAACCGTAATTCACCAATTCAATCTGCATCCAGAAGGTCTAAGAACAACACACATAATCTCAGAACAGATCTGAAAATTCTTCATGTCGTTAAGCACAAACCCCATGTGATCTCTTCCTTTTTTTCCTGCAAAAGGACACATACTCTCAAGCAAAGGTCAAAATGTTGTACAGTTGAGAGATGTCCCCTATTATATGCCTGAAACAGCCAGTACCAACAAACTGAATTCTGATGATATGCCTCCATAGCTACTCCGACCCAGAGCGAGATTAGTTGGTCTTTGGAACCCAGTCCATTTTGAAACTGGGTCGACCTTTGTCATCAACACACGATACTCTCTCCCATGACATATCCTGCTTATCACAAGCAGAAGATGTAGAAACGTTAGAAGCATTAAGAGATTTAGGAGTTTTCACCTTTGGCACCCATCTATATTCAAGTTTAACCCATTTCTTGTTCGATCCGATGGGTTCCTCGGCACCTGCTTTGGAACTTGAAGCCGATCTTCGAGATGACTTTGACTTAGCCGGTCTTTGTTTCACTGGAGCATCTCTTGGATTGGGCTTCCTGGCCGACACTCCCTTCTTGCCTTTGGGATTCAGATTCTTGGTCTTCTGCGTGTTCCAGTCACCATTGTCTGAACGTGACCTTGAGGGATTTCTTTTGAAAAATCTCCCTCTTGGTGCGTTCTGCCAGCCTTGTGCATAGTAGGGAACATATGCTCGATTAGGACAATTTCTGGCAATGTGTCTAGGTGTTCCACAGTGAAAACAAGTCTTTTTCTTCACTGTGAATTTATTTATTCCTTCCCCTGGTGGCATATCCTTGCCTTGTCTCTTATTGTTCCCAGATGCACGCTTGCAATAGGCACTCTGTTTCACTGGAATTGGTGGCCTGTATTTACCAACGGTAGGTTGATTAGAAGCAACAGATTCATAGTTCAAGGGGATCGTTTTTTTGTTCAGAAAAACTCTCCTTGTTCTCATCCTCTGTTACTTTGCCTGCACAAGAAGTAGCAACTCCTTGTTCCATATCGAAGATGTGGCTCCCTGTCAGTTTCGTCCTGTGTCATAGGGATGGATGTGTAGTTATGATTATAAGGAGGAGGTACACTATCATACCCTAGACCCTTGTTTTGATTTTCTTTGAATTTTAATTGGGTTTCATATAAGGACTCGATTGTCTGACTTGACGCAATATAATTTTTGAAACTGACATCAGTTTTTCCACACTTAATTTTTACAGCGTCAAGTTCTTCAGTTACAGCAGCAAGTTGTCTCTTAACATAATCATAATTTTCACACTTGTTGCTATACTCTTCCTGAAGTTTCCTAAAGTCCTTGGTTTTTGCTTCTAACTCAGCCTTCAGGGGTTTCTGTCGTTTCCTGAGTTGATATCCTTCATATCTCAGGTCCTCAACTTCTCTTTTTAATAAATCAATTAGTTCCCGAAGAAATTTAATCGTATCTTCACTAGATAGTGTACATGAAACTTCACATGATTGAGAACTTGAAACTTCATTGACCGATATGTTTTCAGAACTCATTGTATTTCCACACTTCAAAGCATCAAGTTCTTCAATTACATCAGCAAGACTAAGACGATTGAGATCTTTTGTCTTCTTGATGATAGTCACATCCATATCCCACGATTTTGGAAGAGAATTCAATAGCTTTTTGTTTATCTCAGATTTAGACAAGAAGATCCCATCTATATTCATCTCGGTAATAAGTGTAGTAAATCGCTGCAATTGAGTTTTGAGGGTTTCTCTAGGGATATAATCGAAAATGTTGAAATTTTGTCTTAACATATCCTGACGACTCTGTTTCATGTTTTCAACTCCCTCGTAGACCTTAAAATCAATTAAAAAGCACAACTAAGACCTAAAATCAAACTTAAAAGTCAAACCCTTTGATTATACACCTCAAAAGTCAACCTTAAAAGTCAAATTTAAAAAGTTAAACTCAAAAGTCAAACTTGAAAAGACAAACTTAAAAGTCAAACTGAAAAACTAAATTTGAAAATTTTAAAGTTAAACGAAAAAATCAAAAGTCAAACTTGAAAGTCAAAGTCAAAATTTGAAATAAAAAGTCAAAAATAAAAACAATTTTATTATTATTATTATTATTATTTTTTTATTTTTTTTATTTTGGATGAAAATAGAATTTAGAATTAAAAGGAATTGAATTTTGGGCTGAAAGTGTAAAAAATGCGAAACTTTAAGCGAAAAAGACAGGTTATGTTTTAAATTTCGGACGAATGACACAAGTTGCTTGCTAGTTGAGATGGTAAGGCGCTGTTTTATGGAGCTGGAGGTCGTGTGTTCGATCCCCAGCAACTTTAAAGTCCTATTGGATTTTTTTTAAATGAGAAGCGAAGGTGGATCATGGGAGGCTGCGCTTGCGAGGCCGAGTTGGGAGGCCAAGAACTCAGAAGCCGGAAACGTGAGAGTCCGAGCCGCAAACTACTGAGCCGTATACTCCGAGCCGAGGCCACAAACACCGAGCCGCAAACCTCGGGCCGTGAACTTCTCGGAAACCCTATCTGCTGGCCGCCACCCCCTCGCGGGTTACGACCAAAAACAGTGATTTTTGCTCCTTTTTTGCTCCAAAACTCGATCAAAAACTCTTTTTTATAAAAAACACAAAGAACAAACCCCCCTTAATTTTCAGAGATCTATCCAAAAACGCAAGAATATTTCAAATATAAGATCAAATAATTCCCCAAATCTGACAAAATTGACTGATGCAACTTGGCTCTGATACCAATTGTAAATCCCTAATTTGCCTGTGTATCAATCAAATCCGTTTGATGGTGCGGAATCCCAATCAAACGGATGATGTCAGATCAAATAGAAGAGAATGAGAAGAAGAATAATATGAATCTTGAATGTATTGATAATATGAATTAAGTTCCTTACACAAGATTCACTCACACAAACGTTCCTTTCTCTCTATCCGTAAACTCCATCATGTTCATCAATCTATACTCCTCACCCTAACACCTATATTTATACCTAGTGAATATGGGCTTGGTGGACATGGGCCGTAAATGGGTTTACGGCCGTAAGGTGTTTACAGCCGTAAACTCAACCGTAAACATGACCATAAACTCCAAAAATATTACAGAAAAATATAATTGCCCAGAAAAGCAAAGTATAAACCATATTTTTGACCCAAGACGGTTCTTCACCTATCTAGCATACCATGGGGAACTTCTAAACATAAATGCTAGAATAAGAACATACCTTTTGTAGTTTGGATTACTTGAGAACCTTGTGAGCCTAGAACCTCAAGTGTAATGCCTCAAATGTCTCACACAACACTACAACTCTTGGAATAAACTTGAGAGAAGTTCACTTAACCTCAAAATCGGATTGCCCTCTTGTTCTTCACTTAGAGACCGATTTTGTTTGCCTTGGGGATTCTTCTATAGTTGTGGCACAAGTAGGGTTACACAATGTAAATGCTAATTGTCATAGCTTTTCATATTCCATGATCTATAGGTTTGTAACCCCCATGGATTATCCATGGAGCACCTTATGGGTTTTAGCCCAATCCATAAAAACCATGGATCATAAGCCCATTATATAAGAATAGATTATTTACACAATCAACCCCATATATTTAATTAGTCTCTTTTTGATCACTTAATTAATTCCAAATAAATTATTTGATCAATACTAATTAAATAATATTTTATATATATTAGAACTTATAATATATTAATAATCCTTAAGTGTCCTTTCTCTCATTTAGTCTATCCAAGTGTTGCAATGCCATGCAACCTAAATGGACCATTCCAACTAGGTCAAGTAGATCCCAGAAATAGTTATGAACCAAGACACCTAATCCAACAGTCTCCCACTTGGATAAGTCTAATAATTATATCTGCAAGAATAACTTCAGGAACCGATCAACAATTGTAGCTCTTTCAAGGTCTCGCGGAACTGAGATGATGATGATACGCCATTTAAGATAAGTGATCATATAATCTTATGTTCTAGATATCAGCCGGACAAATACATGGTACAATATCTTACTTATTGTCCAACAGTTTGTTTCCCGATTTCCGATTTGTTTGACATAGAACTTAATTGAACACTTCAACTTAGTTATGACCGGGCCCGGTACATGGGTCAACACAAAATCATCGAGGGGCCCAGATATCGCTTTTAATCCAAGAAGGAATAGATAAAATTCGACTCATATGTTTGTTCTACTACTTGTTAAATCATACACAAATGTACGTTTTATAACATCGAGTTACCAATGCGTTTTTGTACAATCAATGTATAACTAACTCATAAGCAACAAGTCATATCTCTAGGTTTGAAGATTATATGATATTACCATCTCACGATCACTCGAGATAGATTCCATGAAGTGATACCAGTGAGCGTGGGTTAAATCCAATACTCAGAACTTATGAGCACTCATGAATGTTGCAACAACTCGTGCTATGTCCCATACCTTGAACATCTACAATCCAACTTCATGACAGTCATGATTCATATCTACTTCCAACATATGACCAACTGTGGATGGTTTGAATAACTTAGTCATTCGGGAAGAATGACCTAGTTATTCTGGAAGTCAAAACATGCAAAGTGAAACACAAGAATAATCAAATCAAATATGGTCTCAGAACTTATGAATATAAATAGAACATCTTTTATTTATCACCATATTGATTACACATTATTGATTTCATATTGTTTGAAACTATCAACTTTATACTTGAATTAAAACAATAGTTGTCCCATGCTCCAAGCATGTACACTATGGTTTTTTCTAAACACTAGTCATGCCATACACCAAGTATGCACACTATGTTTTTCCAAACATTAGTTATGCCATACACCAAGTATGCCCACTAAGTTTGTCTATGATCTTTACTCTGTGAAATAGATCGATTGAACATAATTCCAATGATACTCATTTCACAATCCCAAATCCTTATCGCAAATGCAAGAATTCCAAATTCCTTCCATTTACCTAAATCTATTAGATTCTAAACTTATATGCATTGGTCCTCTTGTAATGATTATGCATAAAGCCACAAAAACTTGTCAACAGACATTACAGAGTATTCCAATAGAAATGAACTCCATGGAAACGAAGTCTCATATTCAAGGTTCATTGCTTTGAACATTCTTCTTGCATTAAGTTTCCTAATCTTACACAGATTTAATGAATAACTTCCACCTAAAGGAACATTTCCATATTTCCCTTTTGACTATTACTCCTGAACAAGAGTTGACTCTTTTCAGAATATGTCAATATGGTCTTTCCAAAATTAACACTTTACTTTCAACTGTCCCTGAGAAACCAATCTTTGGTAAGCCTTAGATTGTCCTCGGTAATTGATTAATCAAATTAGTTATATCTAGTTCTAGTACTTTTTCCCTCTTAATAATCTAGGCATTTAGAAAATTTTAGAACAGATGAATATTATAGCACATGCAATCGATTGTATATTGGAAGCATATGGAACACGATTCATAAAGACATGATACTAGACCAGTCTGTTGCTATAATATTTCTATTTTTATTTGCTAAGTTCTCATAATTCAAATTATGAAAAGGGATGCCATAATCATAATCAAATTTTAGAACGCAAATAATGGACCCATATATAGAATTTCCTTATGTTGAGCCATTCCAACATAATATATATATATATATATATATATATATATATACATATATATATATATATATATATCCTTGACTAAAGATGATTAAAACCTCAATCTAAGCTTTTAGAATTGAAATAAGGTATAATTTCTTCTCCTTTAATTATAGCAAAACAACTTTTTCCCAATTGAAACCTTTTGTTTTCTATAATTAACATTGCTCACTTGCAACACTTATTATAAATATCATGCCCCCACTTGCATGATGATTATGAGCATAATACTTATGCTCCAACTAGATTTGACATGTACTCAAAAATCACCTGGACTTCTAGAAGTTAATACTTTATTGACCTTCTTACCAAAGTTCATATGTTTGATACGAGATGCTTTGATAAAACTTTATCAAAATCATACACCTTTCCTTAGATAGCACACATGTGTGTCTAAACAATTTCAGAACTATGAAAAGGGATGTCGTAATCATAGTCTCAACTATTTAGACCTTTGCCATTTCTCACAAGTCCATGTTAGTGTGCCGGTTAACCACATACGCTCCACTAATGCTCCACTAACAACTTTGAGGATGCAAATATCACAATTGATATCTACTTAAAATCTACTTAGTGAAAGCATTTCCTCACCATTATTTTCATGAACCGGAGAGAAACCTTATGACACTTTAGATTTTTTAGTGTATGTGCTCCTATCCATGTGAATTTGTCAAAACCATAATCACAAGACAAGCTTAGTAACAAATCCAAACTCTTATGGATTGAACTTGTGCAGTCTTAACTTCTTGCCACCTGGCAGCATAAGGGCCTGCCGTTGCTTCCAAGTTGTTATGCAACCAATTGAGAACTCTTATAACTTATATACAAAGCCAACTTTAACTAGAATGGGCACAGAAATAGGAATATGTCAATACGATAGGTTATAAACCTCAAGTCGTGTGTTAGTGATAAACTAAAGGTTTTTCTTCTTGATTAGATCTGGAAGCTTTTTCAAGATCTTTAAGACTCCCACTGTCCTCTTGATATATAAGACTCACTTGCCAATTATTCAAGAGATAGTGTGAATTCTTTATCAAGACAAACACTTCACACAATTGGCCTTAGTTGGTCTTTGTTGTATCCAAAACATCACAACTTACCAATTTCAAATGTGCAAGAGTAGGACAGATTTTACTCTTACATTTGACAATTATTATAAACCTTTCTTTAAGATATGTCACTCAAGTTACAATCTTGGAATATGACTCTAAGATTTGTTTTTGGAACGAAGTATGACTCATCTTCTTGATTTAACCACTTTAACAATTCATGATTCCTCTTTTTAGCCATAAGAATGCACTAAGATGTCCTTAGAGGACCAATTGCGATATGGCTTCTTAATCATCAAGATGATCACAAAACATGATACTAAAGTACTCTCCCATCTTTTCAGATTTGAGTAACTTTTATCTTTCTGCCTAATTTGATTCTTCTCATTCGTTCTGTCATACATCGAAACTTTTCCAATGTTTCATAATTATACTTAAACTTGTAAGTATAACCATATTAACTAAATTTTAGTAAATCATGACAAATAGTCTTATCAATATTTTTGTGGTGGACTTAACCAGTGCACAAGAATGTGTACTCGATCCCTTAGTCCTTCACTCGACTCACATATACATGTGAACAAGGTATTAGTCTTAATTTTCCAAATATGAAAAATTCTCATTCATCATACGACTTGCATGATTCCAAGTTTCTAACCAGCTGAAACTTGGGTAATGAGAATCTTTCATTATTTGGTAAATTATGACACTACCACAAACGAAAGAATCAAATCCATTTTCCAATCTTGGTATCAATGGAATCATATAAACAACAATTTTTACAAATACCACTGTAAGGATATTTAAAATAAATTAAAACAAAACTTTTCTTTTATTTAAAACTTGTGGAAAAACTTATCCTTACAATGCAAATGCATATAAAACTATGTTGTTATCTATTCCTAAGAAATCTATCACAACTCTTAAGCAGTAGCTCAAAAATTCTGATCACTGAACCATGAGATCGAAATCCATCTTCGCGATCAGAATCAACTTACTCTTCTTTAAGCTTCCTCACTTTTCTTTGATTCTTAAAGCTTCAACATGTGACCCAGTCACATCATGTAATAAGAATCTCCAAATAGGAACTTAATAGAGTTAAATAGTTGACTTACCTAAAGTAGAGTCAATTTTTTTTTACTTGATCAACCTTATGATCTTTCAGGTAAATCGAGCAACTTTGCAACCAATGCCCCCTTCCTTTGGCAATAGAACCATATGGACTATTTGGTAATGGTACATGGGACTGTCTCAGACTTAGCCTTTCTCTTTACCATTTGCTCAACTGAGTTGACTATAGCCGATCCCTTTCCATTGGGAAGAGAAAGCTTCTCTGGATATCCAATGTTACCAATTGTTAATGTCTATTGTAGTTTAGGAAGTTGATCTACTAATCAAATTTGCTCTACCAGTGCTCCAAATCATTGCTGATTCAGCAGCACCAAGCAAATAGATAAGATCATTAAGGGTCATGTCATAGTCTTTTACATAGTATTCCCAAAGGACCCTTACTATAAGACTTAGAAAGTGATTGAACAACCAACTTTCTCAAGACTTTGACACCCAACTCTCCCAGATTGTCAATATGTGACTTCATCTCCAAGATGCGAGCACACATAGACCTTGTTTGCCAATAGGGATTGAGTGACCTTGAACTTGTGGGTTAGGGAGAATAATTGGAGGAGGTGGAGGAAGTGAAGAATGATTTACATGATCCAACCACGAGACATCATCTTCATTAGGAAAGATTGTTCCAAGAGATTTGGGAAGATCATAGACTTCTAAACCAGACATCTAATGAGAGATATTCAAGATAGTTGATTTAAAGTCCTTAATATAACTCCCAATATGACATACTAAGGTTAGGACCCAACACAATATGTTATAACTTGGAAGAGGGATGTCGTAATCCAAGCTATAGAATATTTGAAGGTAGGTAAATGACGATTCACCAATTTCCACCATGAAAAACGAAATAATTATTAGGTTTTAATTGGTTTTGAAACTCCTAGATTCTTTGAGATTCATTGAACTTTTCAATGACATGTTTCAATCTCGAGCGATTCCTTCAGGTTTTATGATTGCGATGCCGAGGACCACAAAACAAGGTGTGAAGTAACCATGCAAATTACTTGGTACCCTTAATGTTTACCCCTCAATCGATGTGCCGGTTAACCACACGTGCTCCATCGATACTATGATAAACATTAAGTTACCCTTTTCCTACGTTGTTAAGTCCAGGTTTGTGTTCCGGTTAACCACACACACTCCACTAACGACTTAATCAAAGTGCAAAGTGTAATTTCATGGGTTAGCACCTTATTCAAATTTTCTTAAAGTAACTAAGATTGAGAATTTATAAAAACATTTAGTTAATTTATATTCATCATACTTTTAATGAAGATTTAAAGTCCTTGTCTTACCCGTTCGGCTAACGACCCTCCATCGATCAAGGAAGTGGTGGGTGAGAGTGGACACCCATTAAGCTGTCATTTTATAGGCAACACCCTTATACCCCCCCTTATTGATCGACTTCGTGAATGAGGCCTACTAACGGTAAAACGACTTTTTCTTATACACATATAATTATTATTAAAATTATAATATTATAAAGTATAAGGGTTGAGTTTTAACTTTTAAAACTCTAGGGGCTGGAACAAAAGTTTTTAAAGTGACTTTACATGTTCCAAAACTTGAGGGTAAGTTTTGTAACTTTCAAAACTTTTTGTTTTTCATAACTTATAAGTTAAATGGTTTATTAAAATGAGACACTTTTCAGTTTATGTAACCTATGTGTTTCATATGAACTTTAAGAGAGTGACTTTTGGTAATCCATAACTAAAGGACAAATTATGGATTCCATTAAAACACATAATGATCAAGAATTAAACTAACAAGCAAGTTACAAATAATTCCTATGATCTTCTAAACTCATAAGTTCATGAACATGCATATCAACAATTTCAAGAATCATAAAATTAACCATATAAAACTTGAAATTTTGATAATAACCTTTGAAATTAGATTAGCATAATCATTACCACATCAAAAACAGATTTTAAGGTTCAAAAAACAGTTTAGGGTAATGATCTTCATCCAATACCAAGGAAAACCCCGAAATTCTACATACAAGGGCATCACCACGTCATGGTAAAGACTACCACGTCGTGGTGATCAGTCAGATGCAAAAAAATGCAAAATTTCAACTTTCGAAAAAACATATAACATCAAGTATCAAGAAAACAAACCTAGGCTCTGATACCACTTAAGAGTTTTGAGCATTCTAACACTCCTAAAGTGTACATGCAACCATAGAAACCTTGGATCTATGTTTTACTATTATACATGCAAAACTGATTTTCCAAGGTGTTTAACCTATCTAGCATACCATGGGGAACTTTTAAACATAAATTCTAGAAGAAGAACATACCTTTTGTAGTTTGGATTCCTTGAGAACCTTGTGAGCCTAGCACCTCAAATGTAATGCCTCAAATGTCTCACACAACACTACAACTCTTGGAATAGACTTGAGAGAAGTTCACTTAACCTCAAAATCTGATTGCCCTCTTGTTCTTCACTTAGAGACCAGTTTTGTTTGCCTTTGGGGCTTCTTCTATAGTTGTGGCACAAGTAGGGTTACACCATGTAAATGTTAATTGTCATGGATTTTCATATTCCATGATCCATGGATTTGTAACCTCCATGGATTATCCATGGAGCACCTTATGGGTTTTAGTCCAATCCATACAAACCATGGATCATTAGCCCTGATGTGTGTATGTGACATCCCCAAAATCACGACCAGAAAAGACCGGTTTGTTTATGCTTTGTTTAAAAATCAGAGTAACATTTTAAATAAAAGTGTTGCGGAATTTGTCCCAAAACAAAATATGATAAAGATTTATCAAAAGCATTTCCATAGAAATGTATTTCATTAAAAGACTCGGGATGTCATGTTCGTACAAATCAAAAGCATAAACAGTACAATATAAGCCTTACTACATTATTTCATATCTACAGGCCTATATCCGTAATCCCTCGTCCAAACATCATATCTATGCTCAAGCGCCACTACCTGTAATACATAAAACTGAGTGGGTCAGGCTTGGGAGCCTGGTGAGCACATAGGGTTTTCAACCCACAATAAATAAGTTTATTAACTTCATTAAATTAAACAAACCCGATTACCCATTCCCGTTATCCTCACATGATGTCCCTAAGCATCTATCATACGGGACCTATCCTAAGGATTATCATCGGGATGGACATTACTGGTAAGGGGATTCCTTAGCAACAAATGTCCTTAAGGAAACCATGTGGGGGATGGAGTACATCTGGTGAGCACACAGTTCAAATAAACATATAGTTTGAATAAACACCTACAGGTTGCGAGCCTGCTAGTGTTCCACTGGTCTGTCTAGAATAGTCTGTGGTCATCATCTATACTCCGCTAGATGACTGGATCATCAATAACATCTATAACGAGGCCTCTCATTATTTTATTTTGTCACACTGCAACTATTACATCTACCCATGTTTTTCCCAACACATTTTGTAGATATAAAATACATATACAATTTAAATCTTTGAAAACATGTATAAAACATTCATCCAACACAGATAGCAAGCATTCAGATATCATGTACACATAGCATGTAATTTATATTAAATACTTCATATCTATGTGTAAGCTGAAAGTAACTATGCACTCACCTGAAAGGTGGTGACTCAGCTCGATACTCTCACAACGATTTTCCTTTGATAAAACCTAGTATTGATACCACTAGGGTTTAGTCTAATGATAACCGCGACAAATTAATTGTCTGACTATTATTATTATTATTATATAAGCGTTAATAACACTCAATATAACTTATAATAATAGCCCAAATAATTATTTTAAGGACCTAATAACATTCCTATATTAAAACATAAGCTAAACTAAAGATAGGATAGGTACAGCTCACTTACAGCGGGTTTTTCTCGAAAACCGAGCTTCGCTGGAGCAGCGTTCCCGAGCCGAAAGGCTCTTTTCTCCGGACTCCGGGAGCCTCGGGGATTCCTTCGGGTGCTAGGGGGTTTACAACGTTCGTTCTCCGGACTCCGAGTTGGTGCATGTGGCAACCTTCTGGTGGTGCCACGTGTCCAATTCTGGTGGTGCCACGTCACCCCCTATCGCGTATCAGTCTTCAAACTTAGAAAAATCATAACTTTCGCATACGAGCTCCGTTTTCGACGTTCATTATATCCACGCGTAGGTAAAATCCAGATCTACAACGTTCATTTAGACTCCGTCGGCTAATTCTCGATCGATCTCAAATTTAACAGTACGAGGCATTTAGACTGTTAAATGACCGTGAAGAATTCATAACTCCTTCATATGGACTGCATTTTCGTCTGTCTTTTTACCGTTGAGTTCCTATTAATGAGATATTCAACTCTCATTAAGTCTGCGTAAGCCAAAAACCGCTCGAACTAAAATTCGAGTTTCGAGCCGTGCACTGCTAAGCCGAATCTTAGAAAAATCATAACTTCTTCGTACGAAGTCAGATTTTGGGCGTTCTTTTTATCGATGTTCTTAGTTTAACATATTCTACAACTTTTGTTTAGATTGCTAAGGCTAAATCTCGTTCTATCGTAAATTCACTATTTACGCTTTCCGGTATCGTGCCGGTTATGTCGCGAAACTTCGATGGGTCATAACTTCTTCGTTATAACTCGGATTTCGGCGTTCTTTATATGTACAAAAACCTTGAGACATATTCTACAACTTTATTTAGAGATATCGGATTATCTTACACTTTAATTTTGACGCTCATTTTTATTCTTTATTAATTATACATTTATAATTAAATAATAAACACATAAACACACATAATTCACATAATACTCAAATATTTCATCTTTATTACTTCAAAAAGAGTTACAATAGTTGACCTAGACTATTACATTGACAAAATGCTTAGCCCTGAAACCCGGGCGTTACAGTGTAAAACCAACTAGTTTTAATCCTACTAACTTAAACACAAAGACAAACACACGAAAGACAGTGTACTTATCGATTAGCAGTTTAGTTCAAGTAAATAGAGTATCGAACACATGGAACGGTAAACAATTAAAATAAATGCTAATATTATCTAAATAAAACAAGTAATCGAAAATGGGTTTTCTCTAGTTTTGCAAAACTAGAAACTTAAACAATTAACTAAAACTTAAACTAAGAAACTAAGAGTTAAGCAAATAAAAATCAACTAAATTCAATAATTAAGGAGACTTCTGTTTAGGTTCGAATCATTTATTCCTATGGTTGATTTTATGACAAGTGCAATGGATTAATTGGCATTGGCTACCGATTAGTGTGATTAGGTTCACGTTCGTTATTACTAATCCTTAGAAAACACATTAACTCAAGCAGTGGTCAGTTGTCTAAATTAACGGATTTCCTAGTTATTAATTCGGGTTAAATAAGACTTGTAATGGTTAATTAAATTGGCCCTTCATTTAACCTCTTGCCGATGTTCATCAAACAAGCACACACATTAACTTACCTATCTTCTAGTTAATTCTAGTTTCACATTCGCTATTCCTAGACATACAACTATGTGGTCATAATAAATCATATGAAATTAATAACTAATAGATGTTTATACAACTTCATTACTGATTTATTAACAGAAGAATAGTTATTGTTAACACATAAGGTTCTTTAACAAGCCTAATAAAACATAATCACCAATTAAAATTAATCCTAATCAAATAATCAATCCATGTTCACAAATTCATCTACCTAAACAGAAGTTATGAGTTTTAGCTCATGATTACAGCAGAAAGTTTATCAAAAATGAAATATAATAGTTTACACATAGTTCAAACAAAAGATTAAGTAAAGAGTAAACCTAAATTGCCTTTTATCTTCTTAAAATTGAAAGCTAGCGTTGTTTCGCGAGTTCCAGGGCTTCTAGTTGCACCTCCAGTCACAAATTAACCCCCAAGGGTTCCCACATTCATTTGGGTTTGAATGAGAAGTGTTTCTGTATACATATTCTGAAAACAGTGGCTACTCGGCGAGTCCAGTGACCTATTCGACGGGTCCATCACTTAAACTCCCATGTATGACAAGGCAAAGTAAAGAATCGTGAAACTTCTGACCAACTCTTCGAGTTGATGGCCTACTCGTCGAGTCCATTTGGAATCAGCATTTTCTCAAAACACCAAAGTCGTCCGAAATTGTGTCTAGTTTCCATAACATTTTGAATCACGTCAATCCGAGTTACGGTTCATGAGATATGGCCAAAACACTGATGAGGGGTCAAGCTGTCCAGCAACATCCTTCTTTCTTCAAAATCCAAGATCCAAGCCTCCAATTGCTAGTTCCGCTTCCTTTTCCTTCCGACCATGTCATTATTGCTAAAAAAATGAAATTCTAAACTAATTAATCACCTTTTTTTTTCATTAAATCAGATAAAATCAACATAAAGTATTAAGATAATGCATGAGGTTTATAACTAAATATGCCCATATCAAAATACCCCACACTTGACTTTTGCTTGCCCACAAGCAAAACTGAATTTTAGTACACTAATATTACATAAAACAATCCCAATTAAACCCAGCCATTATGCCAAGACCGCAACAATTACGTTTGTGTCTAATATGTTTCCTAAGGAACCCCCCTCAATTCTAAATACTCACAATCCTCATAAACACTCGCCCACTTCTTTTGAACAATGCTCATTTTATGCATCCCTTTGAATCCATCCCCAGAAAACTATTTTAACCTCAAGGTATTTTTGGTCAAGCAACCCAAGCATACATAATCTAGAAAAAATTAAATTTTTTTTCCGATACCATTATGGAGCTCTTTTGGAATTCTTCACTTTCTTGATAATTTAAACTTTGATTTCTTTGAATTCTTCAAATTCCCACCTTTTTGATTTCTTTGATTTTTTGGGTATCTTCAACTTTTGAACTTTTGGAATTTTGGTCTTTTGATCTTCACTTTAACTAGTCCAAAATTCTTACAACTTTGCTTGTAATTCTCTCTCTTTTTTTCACATGTAACTCACTTTTTTTCACTCAAAACCCTACATGCTTAAGCAGGGGCGCTCAACTTCAACCTTTAATGGTTAAAGTTCAAATTTTCCTGGATACATTTCTGGTACACAATGCTAAACATATTGTGTCCCTCAAACTAAGCGAGGTTGTATTTTTGTCCCATGCTTTCACTAGAATAAGGGAGGCCACAAATGCATTATAACGTATATAGGCTCAACTAAACATTTGAGTCCTCATAGAATCATCAAATATAATACTAGCATGATCCCTAATTGCTTTTTACCAAAGTTTCCTAAATTAGATCCTCGAAATTTTATGCAATTTTTTAAAAAATTAAGCCTAAATTAGGATTTGAAATTGACTAATGCAATGTAACCAACCCCTACCCCACACTTAAATCATGCAATGTCCCTATTGCATGTTATGCATGAAAAAAGAAAAACAGAAGACTAAAGAGGGAATTGGAACAAACTCCCTTGTGATAGTAGTCGCGAGGTAAATCTTTAACATTGAAAGCTCCATCTTCAACTGACTTTAGACATGGGAACAACTCATCCATGCCTCGGGCATCAAATTTTGTGTGGTTGACAGCTCTAAATATGTGGGAAAAAGCATCTTGGAATCGCCTAGAAATGGTCTTCAAAAATATAGACAATTGCCGCCTTGAATTGAATCAAATCTTCGACTCAAAGATAAAAGAATGAGCAACTCGTCGAGTTTTATGTGGAGACTCACCGAGTTGAATCGTCATATGGGCAGAAATCGTGAATTTTCGCTGGAACTCGTCGAGTTATAAGGGTGCACTCAACGAGTTTTCGGCTCTGATCGTGAAAATTCTTCTTTCTACTTCAGGTCTGTTTTTTATGCCAAAGACGGTATTAGGGTAATACACCTCCTTAAATTCTTCAATGACGAAACTCCTTTTTAACCGTTATAACCATCAGACTTATAAAATCACTCAAATCTTCTAATTTTCTCGTCTACGACTCGACCCCTCACTTTACTTCCTCTTGCTTTATTCGTTCATTCTATCCTTCACCCTATATTCTGAAAAGATCAAAAACAAATACCAAGTAATAAAAAAAATATCAAAATAAAAATCCTAAATTATCCCTAAATACTAGAAGTTTAGAAACAAAAAGAAAAGCAAACTCTAATAATGGGGTGCCTCCCGCAAGCGCTTCTTTTTGTGCGAGTCTTTAGCTGGACTCCCAAGTTAATAAACTTCTAATAAATTCAATGCCCATCCATTCATTGGATTAAATATTTTCTTTGGACCAATTTGTAAAATTCAACTCTTTGCTTCAAAAATTGGCCAAACGAGCTTGAATTCATAAGACCCAAGAATATTGACAAGGGTTGGAACTAGTTTGATACTAATCATAAATGGATCATGATTTAGAGCATTATCCAAAGTTGGAATCGTCAGCCCATGCTTCGAAACACAAAACGAAAATACAGGCGGGCCATGTTGTGGTAATGGTTAAACCACAGCTTGGTTCCTCCAATTCAGCTTGTTCTTGTTCTTCGTCTGACCTCTGCTAGCAACCTTTCCAGCTCCCCCAAATCTTTTTTCTGGATTAAATTCTTCATCTTGTAAATCTTGCTTTTGTGACTCAAATTGTTCTTGATGGTTAGACAAGATGTTATCTAACCATCTATCAAATTTCTTCAAATCTTCATCCGATCCACAATCCTCATCTGCTTGCTCAATTTCCTGCACTACTTCCTCAAGAAAAGCATCAAAAATATCGAGATTTGGAAAATACATAATAAATAAAAATTAAAGTGTATAAAAATAATAAAAATATATGATAACAATTAGCAAATAAAATTAACTATTTAGAACTGTTCCCCGGCAACGGCGCCAAAAACTTGATGTGTGTAAAACAAACTAGTTTTAATCCTACTAACTTAAACACAAAGACAAACACACGAAAGGCAGTGTACTTATCGATTAGCAGTTTAGTTCAGGTAAATAGAGTATCGAACACAAGTAACGGTAAACAATTAAAATAAATGTTAATATTATCTAAATAAAACAAGTAATAGAAAATGGGTTTTCTCTAGTTTTGCAAAACAGAAACTTAAACAGTTAACTAAAACTTAAACTAAGAAACTAAGAGTTAAGCAAATAAAAATCAACTAAATTCAATAATTAAGGAGACTTCTATTTAGGTTCGAATCATTTATTCTTATGGTTGATTTTATGACAAGTGCAATGGATTAATTGGCATTGGCTACCGATTAGTGTGATTAGGTTCACGTTCGTTATTACTAATCCTTAGAAAACACATTAACTCAAGCAGTGGCCAGTTGTCTAAATTAACGGATTTCCTAGTTATTAATTCGGGTTAAATAAGATTTGTAGTGGTTAATTAAATTGGCCCTTCAGTTAAGCTCTTGCTGATGTTCATCAAACAAGCACACACATTAACTTACCTATCTTCTAGTTAACTCTAGTTTCACATTCGCTATTCCTAGACATACAACTATGTGGTCATAATAAATCATATGAAATTAATAACTAAGAGATGTTCATACAACTTAATTACTGATTTATTAACAGAAGAATAGTTATTGTTAACACATAAGGTTCTTTAACAAGCTTAATAAAACATAATCACCAATTAAAATTAATCCTAATCAAATAATCAATCCATGTTCACAAATTCATCTACCTAAACAGAAGTTATGAGTTTTAGCTCATGATTACAGCAGAAAGTTTATCAAAAATGAATTATAACAGTTTACACATAGTTCAAAAAAAAAGATCAAGTAAATAGTAAACCTAAATTGCCTTTTATCTTCTCAAAATTGAAAGCTAGCGTTGTTCCATGAGTTCCAGGGCTTCTAGTTGCACCTCCAGTTGCAAATTAACCCCCAAGGGTTCCCACATTCATTAGGGTTCGAATGAGAAGTGTTTCTGTATACATATTCTGAAAACAGTGGCTACTCGGCGAGTCCAATGACCTATTCGACGGGTCCATCACTTAAACTCCCGTGTACGACAAGGCAAAGTAAAGAATCGTGAAACTTCTGACCAACTCTTCGAGTTGATGGCCTACTCATCGAGTCCATTTGGAATCAGCATTTTCTCAAAACACCAAAGTCGTCCGAAATTGTGTGTAGTTTCCATAATATTTTGAATCACGTCAATCTGGGTTACGGTTCATGAGATATGGCCAAAACACTGATGAGGGGTCAAGCTGTCCAGCAACATCCTTCTTTCTTCAAAATCCAAGATCCAAGCCTCCAATCGCTAGTTCCGCTTCCTTTTCCTTCCGACCATGTCATTATTGCTGAAAAATGAAATTTTAAACTAATTAATCACCTTTTTTTCATTAAATGAGATAAAATCAACATAAAGTATTAAGATAATGCATGAAGTTTATAACTAAATATGCCCATATCAAAATACCCTACACTTGACTTTTGCTTGCCCACAAGCAAAACTGAATTTTAGTACACTAATATTACATAAAACAATCCCAATTAAACCCAGCCATTATGCCAAGACCGCAACACTTACATTTGTGTCTAATATGTTTCCTAAGGAACCCCCCTCAATTCTAAATACTCACAATCCTCATAAACACTCGCCCACTTCTTTTGAACAATGCTCATTTTATGCATCCCTTTGAATCCATCCCCAGAAAACTATTTTAACCTCAAGGTATTTTTGGTCAAGCAACCCAAGCATACATAATCTAGAAAAAATTACAATTTTTTTCCGATACCACTATGGAGCTCTTTTGGAATTCTTCACTTTCTTGATAATTTAAACTTTGATTTCTTTGAATTCTTCAAATTCCCACCTTTTTTATTTCTTTGATTTTTTGGGTATCTTCAACTTTTGAACTTTTGGAATTTTGGTCTTTTGATCTTCACTTTAACTAGTCCAAAATTCTTACAACTTTGCTTGTAATTCTCTCTCTTTTTTTCACATGTAACTCACTTTTTTTCACTCAAAACCCTACATGCTTAAGCAGGGGCGCTCAACTTCAACCTTTAATGGTTAAAGTTCAAATTTTCCTGGATACATTTCTGGTACACAATGCTAAACATATTGTGTCCCTCAAACTAAGCGAGGTTGTATTTTTGTCCCATGATTTCACTAGAATAAGGGAGGCCACAAATGCATTATAACGTATATAGGCTCAACTAAACATTTGAGTCCTCATAGAATCATCAAATATAATACTAGCATGATCCCTAATTGCTTTTTACCAAAGTTTCCTAAATTAGATCCTCGAAATTTTATGCAATTTTTTAAAAAATTAAGCCTAAATTAGGATTTGAAATTGACTAATGCAATGTAACCAACCCCTACCCCACACTTAAATCATGCAATGTCCCCATTGCATGTTATGCATGAAAAAAGAAAAACAGAAGACTAAAGAGGGAATTGGAACAAACTCCCATGGGATAGTAGTCGCGAAGTAAATCTTTAACATTGAAAGCTCCATCTTCAACTGACTTTAGACATGGGAACAACTCATCCATACCTCGGGCATCAAATTTTGTGTGGTTGACAGCTCTAAATATGTGGGAAAAAGCATCTTGGAATCGCCTAGAAATGGTCTTCAAAAATATAGACAATTGCCGCCTTAAATTGAATCAAATCTTCGACTCAAAGATAAAAGAATGAGCAACTCATCGAGTTTTATGTGGAGACTCACCGAGTTGAATCGTCATATGGGCAGAAATCGTGAATTTTCGCTGGAACTCGTCGAGTTATAAGGGTGCACTCGACGAGTTTTCGGCTCTGATCGTGAAAATTCTTCTTTCTACTTCACGTCTGTTTTTTATGCCAAAGACGGTATTAGGGTAATACACCTCCTTATATTCTTCAATGACAAAACTCTTTTTTAACCGTTATAACCATCAGACTTATAAAATCACTCAAATCTTCTAATTTTCTCGTCTACGACTCGACCCCTCACTTTACTTCCTCATGCTTTATTCGTTCATTCTATCCTTCACCCTATATTCTGAAAAGATCAAAAACAAATACCAAGTAATAAAAAAAATATCAAAATAAAAATCCTAAATTATCCCTAAATACTAGAAGTTTAGAAAGAAAAAGAAAAGTAAACTCTAATGACAGGTTGCCTCCCGCTTGCGCTTCTTTTTGTGCGAGTCTTTAGCTGGACTCCCAAGTTAATAAACTTCTAATAAATTCAATGCCCATCCATCCATTGGATAGATATTTTCTTTGGACCAATTTGTAAAATTCAACTCTTTGCTTCAAAAATTGTCCAAACGAGCTTGAATTCATAAAACCCAAGAATATTGACAAGGGTTGGAACCGGTTGGATACTAATCATAAATGGATCGTGATTTAGAGCGTTATCCAAAGTTGGAATCGTCAGCCCATGCTTCGAAATACAAAATGAGAATACAGGGGGGCCATGTCGTGGTAATGGTTAAACCACAATTTGGTTCCTCCAATTCAGCTTGTTCTTGTTCTTCCTCTGACCTCTCTGCTAGCAACCTTTCCAACTCCTCCAAATCTTTTTTCTGGATTAAATTCTTCATCTTGTAAATCTAGCTTTTGTGACTCAAATTGTTCTTGATGGTTAGACAAGATGTTATCTAACCATCTATCAAATTTCTTCAAATCTTCATCCGATCCACACTCCTCATCTTCTTGCTTAATTTCCTACACTACTTCCTCAAGAAAAGCATCAAAAATATCGAGATTTGGAAAATACATAATAAATAAAAATTAAAGTGTATAAAAATAATAAAAATATATGATAACAATTAGCAAATAAAATTAACTATTTAGAACTGTTCCCCGGCAATGGCGCCAAAAACTTGATGTGTGTAAAACAAACTAGTTTTAATCCTACTAACTTAAACACAAAGACAAACACACGAAAGGCAGTGTACTTATCGATTAGCAGTTTAGTTCAGGTAAATAGATTATCGAACACAAGGAACGGTAAACAATTAAAATAAATGTTAATATTATCTAAATAAAACAAGTAATAGAAAATGGGTTTTCTCTAGTTTTGCAAAACAGAAACTTAAACAATTAACTAAAACTTAAACTAAGAAACTAAGAGTTAACCAAATAAAAATCAACTAAATTCAATAATTAAGGAGACTTCTATTTAGGTTCGAATCATTTATTCATATGGTTGATTTTATGACAAGTGCAATGGATTAATTGGTATTGGCTACCGATTAGTGTGATTAGGTTCACGTTCGTTATTACTAATCCTTAGAAAACACATTAACTCAAGCAGTGGCCAGTTGTCTAAACTAACGGATTTCCTAGTTATTAATTCGGGTTAAATAAGACTTGTAATGGTTAATTAAATTGGCCCTTTAGTTAACCTCTTGCTGATGTTCATCAAACAAGCACACACATTAACTTACCTATCTTCTAGTTAATTCTAGTTTCACATTCGCTATTCCTAAACATACAACTATGTGGTCATAATAAATCATATGAAATTAATAACTAAGAGATGTTCATACAACTTAATTACTGATTTATTAACAGAAGAATAGTTATTGTTAACACATAAGGTTCTTTAACAAGCTTAATAAAACATAATCACCAATTAAAATTAATCCTAATCAAATAATCAATCCATGTTCACAAATTCATCTACCTAACCAGAAGTTATGAGTTTTAGCTCATGATTACAGCAGAATGTCTATCAAAAACGAAATCTAATATTTTACACATAGTTCAAACAAAAGATTAAGTAAAGAGTAAACCTAAATTTCCTTTTATCTTCTCAAAATTGAAAGCTAGGGTTGTTCCACGAGTTCCAGGGCTTCTAGCTGCACCTCCAGTCGCAAATTAACCCCCAAGGGTTCCCCCATTCGTTAGGGTTCGAATGAGAAGCGTTTATATATATATATATATATATATATATATATATATATATATATATATATATATATATTCTATAAACTGGGGCTACTCGGCGAGTTCAGTGACCTGCTCGACAAGTCCATCACTTAAAATCCCGTGTACGGCAAGACAAAGTCAAGAATCGTGAAACTTCTGACCAACTCGTTGAGTTGTTGGCCAACTCGTCGAGTCCATTTGGAATCAGCATTTTCTCAAAACACCAAAGTCGTCCGAAATTGTGTCTAGTTTCCAGAACATTTTGAATTTCATCAATCGGAGTTACGTTCATGAGATATGGCCAAAACACTGACGATGGGTCAAGCTGTCCAGCAACATCCTTCTTTCTTCAAAATCCAAGATCCAAGCCTCCAATCGCTAGTTCCGCTTCTTTTCCTTCCGAGCATGTCATTATTGTTGAAAAATGAAATTCTAAAGTAATTAATCACCTTTTGTTCATTAAATGAGATAAAATCAACATAACGTATTAAGATAATGTATGAAGTTTATAACTAAATATGCCCATATCAAGCCCACTATATAAGAATACATTATTTACACAATGAACCCTATATATTTAATTAGTCTCTTTTTGATACTTAATTAATTCCAAATTAGTTCTTTGATAAATACTAATTAAATAATATTATTAATATATTAGAACCTATAATATATTAATAATCCTTAAGTGTCCTTTCTCTCATTTAATCTATCGAAGTGTTGCAATGCCATGCAACCCAAATGGACCATGCCAACCGGGTCAAGTACATCCTAGAAATAGTTATTACTTAGACACCTAATCCAATAGTAATAGGGGTATAAGAAGACAACATATAAAATGATTGTTGAATAGGTGTCATTTTCATTTACTGCTCCTTTGTGTGGCGGAGGATCCTTCGACGAACGGATTTGATAGAATATAAAAAGATTAAATATAATAAAAAAAGTACTAAAACATTATTCAAAAAAAAACTTTTGTTACTTTAGGAAAAATATGAAACGTATGCAAATCCATGAAAACGCACATCATTTCTTTGTCAAGTCTTTAGTGGAGCGTGTGTAGTTAACTAACACACTAATGTGCGACTAGAAACTGAAAATGATGGTAAGTAATTTATTATAAGATTGTTGATGGAGCGTGCGTGGTTTACCTGTACATCAATGTGAGATCATAAACGACTTCGAGTATGTCATGCATGTTTGCATGGTTATTCACATATTGTTTGTGATCTTTGGTATCTCGGTCACAAATGGAAGAGCATAACCTGAGATTACACATGTCATTGCTAAGATTCAGTGAATTTCAAAAGATCTAGGAATTTCATATTAGATTTAAATTGGAATTGTGCCTACTTGCTCATTTCGAATTGTATTTAGGGTCCTAGCCTTGAATATTAATTTGGGTTAAAATAGTAAGGATGTACATCAACTAACTAAAATTGTGTCTCTCAACTGATGTCTAGAAATGGTGAAACTTCTGCTATGCAAAACTCTACTTCAAATTCAAACTTCACTCTCTTATTGATTCTTTCAAAGGAAAAGCTTATTGGTCCAAACTACATGGGCTAGATGAGATACTTGAAGATGACTCTTCATTATCAGAACAAAAAGAATGTTTTCGATAACCCCATTTCTTAGATTGATGAATTGACTGCTATTCCTGAAGAATTAGCTCTTTATAAACAACATACTGACAATGCCACTAAGGTCACTTACATTCTGGTTGCAACCATGGTACCTAAGCTACAAAACTTCTATGAGTACTACTGGTCGTACGAAACGAGCTTGGATCTTGCTAAAAAATTTCATAAGAAGTCAAGACAAGAATGTTATGATGTCATCAACTCCCTAATGGGGTGTAATCTAAAGGAAGGAAAATTTGAATGTGTTCATGTGCAAAAGATGCAGAGATATGTGGAAAGTTTAAAGCAACTCAATGTGAAATTTGATAAGGAGTTGGCCATTAACATGGTCTTTAACTCCCTACCTGCTAGTTATGATCAGCTTATTTTAACTTATCATTTGAACAACACAGAGACCACATTGACTCAACTCCATAACTTTTTGCAAACTGTTGAATCAGGAATGAAGAAGACTCATGTCCCTTCTGTGACAAGTGCTCATATCCTGGCCATTAATCATGGAAGAGGAAAGAAAAGGAAGGCAAACTCCAAACCTAATTGGAAAGGAAAGCACATGCTAGAGTGTCTAGTAGTGGGTCAAAGGGGAAAGCCTATCCTAATATTCCAGTTGTTAGTTATTCGAAATAGGCCACCCACTTTTCATTACAATAAAAAGGGGCATTTGAATAGAAGTTGCCTAAAATACCTTCAAAAGTTGAAAGAAGAAAATATCAAACCTTCTTCTAATCAATAACACACAACTTTCTCATTCTTAGTCCCTTGATACAGGATGTGGTTTCCATATTTGTTCTGATTTGCAGGGTTTAAGAGAAAGTGAGGAAGTGGAGCATGGAATCTTGAACCTGGTCATGGGAAATAGGTGTACTTCACCTATTACCAACATTGAGACTTATGGAGTTGTGCTTGATGGTGGTGTGATAGTTGATTTAGTTAATTATTGTTATGCTTCAGATATAACTAGAAATATTATTTCATTTCATGCGTTATTTAGACAAGGATGTTTTTTTCATTTGATAAAGACAATGGTTCTATTTTGGTTTACAAAAATGGTGTTTCTATATGCAAAGCCTTTCCTTTTAATGACGTGTATGAAACTATCATATGTGTTGATAACTTAGGCAATAGTGTATTCAGTATTGATTCGTCTAATGGTGTAGACAAAACAAGCTTATGGCATTGTCATCTTGGGCATATAAATAAGAAACGCATAAACCAAGTCCAAAAGGATGGAGTGTTGGAATCATTTGACTTAAGGTCAGATGATGAATGTGAATCTTATTTATTAGGCAAGATGACAAAATTACCTTTCATGGGAACATGTGAAAGAGGTGAGGGATTATTAGATTTGATACATATAGATATATCTCATAATATGTGACATCTACTGATGATTATAGAAGATATGGGTATATCTACTTACTCAAACATAAATTAGAAACTTTTGAAAGTGTCAAAGATTTTAAGCACGAGTTCAAGAATCAATTGAGAAAGAAGATAAATATGCTCTGATCTGATAGAGATGGAGAGTATCTTAGTATCGAGTTCAATGACTACCTCAAGGAATGTGGAATTGTTTCACAATTGATACCTCCAAGAACACTACAACTTAATGGTGTGGCTTAGAAGAACAGTCGACCCTTGTTGGACATGGTTCGTTCCACAATGAGTCGAGCCACTCTTCCTATATCATTCTGAGGGATGCCTTAAAGACAATTGCCTATATCCTAAATCTTGTTCCCATAAAGAAAGCTGCCAAAACATCTAATGATATGTAAAAAGGGAAACTCCTTCCCTCGTACATATCAAAGTATGGGGTTGTTAGGCTCTCGTAAGATGAGAAACTCATGACAAACTTGAACCTAGAGTCGGGAAGTGCATTTTCATTGGTTACCCATAGAAATCCTTTGGATACTTGTTCTACATACCTAGTTAGAACATGGTCTTCGTAGCTCAAAAGGGAGCCTTTCGTGAGAGATAGGTTGTATTCAAAGAAGATAGCGGGAGTGTTATTGACCTAGAATAATTATAGAGTCATCCAATGATGGAACCTTAGATAACACTAACACTCAACTTGAGGATGAGATTCCGGTTGAGCCCATTGACAACTCATTACCTCTTCGTCGATCTAGTAGAGTTAGCATGCCATCCGATTTTTTATGGATTTCATATAACTAAAAATGGGGACACGTTCATCAGTCATAATACACTGGTGAATTTAGATGAACCTGCTAACTATAATGAAGCGATGGCAAGCCCTAAGGTTGTCAAATGGAAAGAGGAAATGTGTAGTGAGATTCAGTCCATGTATGATAATCAAGTATGGAACTTGGTTGATCATGTACCTGGTAGAAAGATAGTAGGATACAAACAGATCTTTAAGAAAAAAGACCAACATCGATGGGAAAGTACACACTTTCAAAGTTAGGTTGGTTGCGAAGGGCTTTACTCAAACCCAAGAGATTAACTATAATGGCACCTTTTCACCAATAGTGAAGATTAAGTCTATTAGGATAATGCTTCCATTGATGCCTTTCATGATTATGAGATATGAAAATGGATGTTAAAATTGCTTTCCATAATGGAAAGTTAACTTAGGGCATCTACATGAGTCAAGAAGAAGGTTTTGAACATGACAAATTTCCTGATAGAGTGTGTAAGCCTGAGAAATTCATCTATGGATTAAAAGAAGCATCTCACAACTGGAAGCATTGTTTCCATGACAAAGTCAAAGATTTTGGATTATATAGAAGTGAATATGATTCATGTGTATATCTCAAAGTTAGTGGGAGTGTAGTGACGTTCCTAGTATTTTATGTAGATAACATACTACTTATATGAAACCATGTTCCAACCTTACAAGAAATGAAAATTTGGCTTCGGGAAATGTTTCTCTATGAAGGATCTAGGGGAAGCGAAATACATTATTGGAATAAGGATTTATAGGGTTAGAAAGAAATGTCTTATTGGACGTATCTAGAGTACATACAAAGATAAAATATTGAAGCGTTTTAGTATGGAAAATTCCAAGAAAGGGGATTTACCCATTCATCAAGTTGATAAATTGAGTAAGACTCAATGTCCCAGTACTGCTGAAGAAATAGATGACATGAGTCGAGTCCCATATGCATCTTCTATAGGATCGATCATTTATGTTATGACATGTACTCATAATGATGTGTATTTTGATTTGAGCAGGGTTAGTAGATTTCAGGATAATCCATGCAGAGCCCATTGTACAACAGCCAAGAATATTATAAAGTATTTACGAAGAACCAAAGAAATGTTCTTAGTTTTTGGTGGTAGTGACACATCAAGAGTGATAGTTTATAGTGACGCCAACTTTCAAAGAGATAGTGATAACTATTTTTCAAAGTTTGGTTGGGTGTTCCTATTGAATGGTGGAGCGGTGACATGGAAGAGTTCCAAGCCGAAAATGGTGATTGATTCTGCTTGTGAATTAGAATACATAACAGTGAGTGAACTGTCAAATGAAGTAGCTTGGTTGAAGAATTTCATTTGGGATCTTGGATTCATTCCAACTATTGAGGAACCAATGGAAATCTTTTGTGACAATGATGGTGCAGTTGCTTTAACCAAAGAATCGAAAGATCATGGAAAGTCCAAGCACATTGAAGGGAAATATCATTACAACACATATAGAGTAGAAGGTGATCATCTCTTGGTGAAATGAGTGTCATCAGAAGATAATCATGCAAATCCTTTCACAAAGGCTCTAAGCAAAGCACATCCACCATGCAAGGAGCATTGATTTGAGAGATGACATTAGTTTTAGTAATTATTTGATAAACTAAAACTTTGTAACAAAATAAATTGTAATTGTTTTGGTGATTAAATAATGGATATTTATTTATGAGTATGTGTACTACATTCTTTAATTATTTATTATTGTGTTTCATTTTGCATGTTTTACTTCTTGAATAATTTTATTATTATTCAAATTTTGTAGACATTCATAATTTTGGAAGTAAGTAGTGAATCAAGACTGTCATGAATTGTTTGTAGATTGTCTATGGAGATTAGGTATTGCATGCAAATTGCTATAATGTTCATGAGTTCTTGGAAAATGGAGATTTTAAGTATTAGATAAACCTACGCTTAGATATTACTTCATGAATTTTATTACCGGTAATTCTAAGACGATAATATCTACTGTTCTTAAAGCAGAGATATATAGTTCGTAGTTTGAGAATCAGTTGTACATTGGTTTACCCTAAATGCATCTCGTAACTGGATGTTATAAAATGTAATTCCATGCATGAGATTGTAAGTACCGTCCATGAGTACATAGTCGGAGTTATTTCTTCCTTTGTCCCAAACTGGAAAAGCAATATTTTTGGGCTCCTTAATGATTTGATATTGACATTGTAGTATTGGGCCCATCCGAGACTAGATTATATGTTCAATTGGTATTCTGATAACGTCATCATAAATCCGGAAATCGAATCTTGGACAATGAGATTGATTACAATCCATATCTCTTGTCCCTATGATATCATGAAGAACAAAGAAGTAGTTAATCACTTATCTTTGTGCTAATGTCTAATTTGAATAAGAGTTCGACAGTGGCTTAGGAAAGCAAACTTTGTTTTTTGGTTCAAGGTTATACTAGCAATTTTAGTTATTGACTTATCCAATTCGGAGACTATTGGATTAAGGTGTCTATGCTCATAACTAAATTGTTATAAACTTGTAATTAGAAGCAAAGTCCTTTTTGGGATGCCCACATAACTAAAAATTGATTAGAATGACATTTATAAATAATTTATTAATTTATTATTTGATTAATAAATTAATCAGAAATATATTAAATTATTTAAGAATTGATCAGAATTAATTTGGAATTAATTTGGGATCAATTAGAGTTAATTAAAAGTGCAAGGGCTGCTTTGTAATTGCTTAATAGTTTAGCAAAAGAGAGATTCTAGAAAACTCTCAACATGGAGAGTTTTGAGGTGCCTTGTAGGGCAATCTAGAAATGCTCCATTTGATATAAGGAAAATAGATAATCACTATGATTTTAAATAATAATATTTTATGTTGAAATCTTGGGGTTCTAAGGCTTCCTAGCAGCTATATAAAGGGACCATTTCCTTGCAATTTTCTGCAACTCATTCTTATAGATACCTAGCCGAAAATTATTTGCCCTCTCCTTTCTCCTCTTTCGTATCCTAGTTTGTAGCTTAGGGTATGAACCATTAGAGGCATCATACTTTTGGTTCTTGCTTTCTGAAGATCTGTAGGGAAGGATTAAAAGTAATTGTTTACCATAACAATACAAAATCCATGTAACCCTAAATATAGTGATTTCAATTTTACTAGGGTTCTTGTAGGGTTTATAGTTCATTGTATGTTGTCTTTAATGTCTTTAATGTGAAAACATAGATCCTTATAGGTTCCATGTACTCATAGTTAAAGTGTTATTTTTCCGCATGTACATGATTTTCGTAACCTATAACACCCATCAGTAAGGTACACATCCTAAAGCATGCTATAAAATAAATCTATTAGCAGATAATAACAAATAAGGTGTATAACCTAAAGTATTCTAGTTCTTGTGTCTATATAATAGCAAGTTAGGTAAACAACCTAAAATATACTAGACACACACCTCACCATCATCACTTAACATTCTAAGTTTAAGTCTACAAATTATCATTATTTCTATTTCACTTAAATTGATGCTCTGATACCAACTGTGGCATCCCCTAATTTCAGAACCCAATAAAACTTATTCTTTATGATTTAAATACCATGTTGTCTTTGTTGTAGAAATTCCTAGTTTATTAAATCATTTTGAGTACAAATGTTGATTCAAAAATAACAAAACCCTAAGGATGTCATAATCAATAAACAACATAAGTTAAAGCATAAAGACATATCGGTCCTGAATACTATTGTGTGTTGAGTCTTAATCACTTGATATCATAATCAAGTTCCAGCTGCCTTAACACCATCACTTAGGATGCATATAATTTATTTGGGTCAGTTTGAGAACTTGGTGAGACACATAGGATTTTCAATCCCATAATATTATTATGATATTAATTCATATATAAATATCCTACAAAACCAATTTTACCAAAAATTAGGTTATATAATTCAACGAATATATCCATATAACACCACACCCATACATACCAAACTAATTGATTCTCACAAATTATAATTAACGATCATCTAGAAGAATCATATTACCTGATGAATTGCTTAGAAGCAATGGTATGACTACACAACTAGGGGATTCCTTGTCATGTGGAAGTCAGAAACACAACCCCATGCTTAGAGCATTTGATAAATATGGTATCTCATTTCATCTATGTACGTGGGTTATAAGTTTACACTAACAACGTAATTCACAAGACTATCTAGAATAATCAAATGTCATCATCTTACTCTGGTAGATGACCAGACATACCTTATCGAGTTTGTTGTCTTAATAAAAAATAACCTCAAAAGCCACTAGATAGCTAGGGTAAGTAAGGTTCGAATCCACGAGGATTTTGTGGTCAAACCTTGTACTAAAATAGTCAATAGAAAAAGTACTGATACTTTTAATTGTTGTAAAATCACTTTTAATTAAAAACAAATCAAAGTTATAAACTTTATCAACTATGAATTACTGAAATGAGACTATCAATGAGAAAAGTAAGGCACTTTGGTTTAGTTATGGAAAACATAGATTCACACACTTTATTCCCTAAAATCCTAATTAAATTACTTAGGTGCAATTAGGGTTTATTATCTTGTAACATATAATTTTGGGTACACAATATGTTCATTCAACTAATTGTCTTACACCCTAGATCTAATTAGATTGGGAACAATTAGTGAATTGAAAATAAAGTGTCTTGCAACTACCTATTACAATATTAAGTACTTAATCTCACAAGTTTGAATAATATATGTGGATTCAATCTATTGTACTTGTTCCTAAACTACTTGAACTTAGAACAACGATGAATTGACAATACACTATTTTACTTATGACATCAAACAAATTCACACAACCCAATCTCAATTATTACTACTAAAAACCATCACATGAAGCATAAAATAACAACTAAAATCAATTAGAATCAAGTAATAATCAAGTTTGTTCATCCAAAAGTCCTAAACATCCCCGAAAGTAAGCCTAATGGTTTAGCCTTCCACAGAATTCAATAAGTACATAAACGAAAACAACAAAATTCGACATAACCTTCATGAACAAATAGAAGACCATAAAAACTATTAATGTCTACTATCCAGAAAAGAAAAATTAAAATGAATGAACCATGAGGAACGAGTAACAAATTTTTAAAGCTTGGAGAAAATGATGATGGAATGATAGATTAATGATCTTTAATTGATTGATGTTGAAGTTGACGATTTTTATCTTCAAATCCAAAATTTTGATGAATGGAAATGCGGTTGGAAAAGGTTTTTGAAGTGTTCTAAACCTCTAAACCGCAGCAAAATCGTCTTGGAAGAAGGGGCAAAAAGTCCTCTAGGGTTTGCTAATTAATGGGTATTTATACATGAGAAAAGGCTTGAAATTCCGCAACTTTCCGTACACAATTTTGCCATCACCATCCTAGAAAATAACCCAAACTATCCTGCTTATAAGTGAGATGGTTTACGATTTCTATCATTTTGTTTCTTTCTGTTCCGACTGTCCTAAAAAAGGTCTAAGCAGTCTAAGATTAAAAGTAGAACAATTATGCTTCTCCTTCGTCTTCCGTGGTCATTTTGGAGATGAAAATAACAGAATCAGAAAAAATGCAAAACATGAAAGTTGTATGAAAATTTGTCTAGTTTCCAAAACATCATGATTCAAGTAACTTGGAGCTCCTCATATTGAGATATGAACAAAACATTGAAGAGTGGTCAAATTTCCCAACACCATTTTCTTCATAACTGTGCGCAATTCAACCCTACGCTTGTTAGCTTCCTTTTACTTGTTTTGCATATAATTTCCGTCCAATTCCATAAGTTTTAATTACCTAAACATTTGTTCAACATTCTATCAAAGTAGGGTCATTCTTGGGTCATCAAACATCAAAATAAACAAAATAAAACATTTTATATTAAAAAAAATGGTTCAATCAATACCCCCCGGTTGTCTAATACATACCCACCATTTCTGGTTGTCTAGAAAGAGGAGAACTACTACTGTAACGCCCATAGATCAGGGCTAGTCAATTTAGAGACATTAAGCGTCAAAAATGACTTTTTGATGGAAGATTATTTTGAAGGAATAATCTTAATTAAGTTATAGTATATGTTACAAGGTTTTCGTGCATATAAAGAACGCCGAAATCCGAGTTATAACGAAGAAGTTATGACCTGTCGAAGTTTCGCGACAGAACCGGCACGACAAAGCGCGACGTAAAAAGTGAATTTACGTTAGAGCGATATTTAGCCGAAACAATCTAAATGAGAATCGAACATCTCATTAATTGTAGTAAAACGATAAAAAGTTAGGCGAGAACGGGCGTCAAACGAAAAAGTTATGAATTTATAACGAAAGTTTCTGTCCCAGCCTATTAAAAATAAATAATAAAAATAAAGTCAAAATTAGCCGACGGAGTCTAAACGAAAGTTTTAGAGCGTAGTCTCACCTTCACGTGGATATAAATAACGTCGAAAACGGAGTTCGTATGAAGAAGATATGAATTTCCGAAGTTTATTAAATAATTTGTATTTAAATTTAATTGAAAAATCCGGTATTATCTGAGGACGAGTCATCGGACTCATCCGAAGTACACCCCGCGTACTCGTGTACGCCCTGCGTACACCGAGGATGTTGACACTCGCATCAAGTGGCTTCGGATGACAAACGCAGTGACGATTTCGGACCTGTACGCCCCGCGTACTCCGAGGCTCCAGCCTCCTATAAATAGGATGCGAGGGCAGCCGACTCAATTCCTATTTTTCTCTCTTCTCTCTCCCGTTTTACCTCGATATGCGTGCCAGAAGTACCCCGAAGCCCCGGTAATATTCCCGAGCCCCGAAGAAACTCCCGAGGCCCCGAAGATCCCGAGAAGTGCGATTCCGGAGCCGAAGCTCTGCCCGCGAGGAGTCCAGTTTTTGTAGAGATCTTCCAGATCTACTGAGAAATACTACTCCTACGAGCCGTAGTGCTGTCCGATCATCTTCTAATCAAGTGAGTGTATACTACCTTTCATAAACGCAATAATAATCCAAGTATGGTTTGAGTGTATTGAGTATATTGTTGTTTATATGGGTGAGTGTGTGGTTACTTTCATCTAACGCATAATTATTAAGTATTTAGTATAAAATATGTGTTATGTGTATAATATAAAGTTGTTTATATGTGTGGGTGTATAGTCCCTTTCATAAACACGGGTATAATACAAGTATTGTTTGAATGTATTAAGTATATGTTTGGGTGAGTGTGTGGTTACTTTCTTTTAACACATAAATATGAAGTATTTGTTATAAAATACATGCTATGTGTTTATATATTATTGTTTATTTGAGATGAGTGTGGGATGGATGTTTTATATAGTTTTTAAATGAGTTAAACTGTATATGTATTTTATATTTACGATTATGTTGGGTAGAACATGGGTTGATGAGATTGTTGGGTAGTGATAAAACGATGAGGTATGAAAGATGATTAAGAATGATATTGGCAGATGCACCAATTAGAGAATATCATAATACTAGCAGATACGTTTAAGAATAATATCGGTAGATGCACCAAGTAGTGAATGTCGTAATCCTGGCAGATGCGCTTATAGGATAATGTCGGCAGATGCGCCTAAAAGAGAATGTCATAAACCTGGCAGTCGCGCCTCATAGTGTATGACGTAATCCTGGCAGAGGCACTTAAAGGATAAGGTTGGCAGATGCGCCTTATGTAGCACTGGAAGTTTGTGCTAATTCCTTAGGTAAATCCTTAGGAATGAATGAATGACGGGTAGTTGAATTCCTAGGGTAAAATCCTAAGAAATAAAGAAGATAATAAGGATGGGTAATTGAGTTGATTGTTTGATGGTTCAATATAATAATTATATTATTGTGGGTTGAAAACCATATATGCTCACCAGACTCCCAAGCCTGACCCACTCATTTTTCTCTGTATCACAGGTATTAATACGAAGACATATTTCACAGAGAGATTTAAAGGAGATATAAATCAATTGTGTAATTAAATGTAAGTTCTGTTTATGCTTATATGTCTGTATCTGAACATGACATCCCGAGGTTTTATTATTAAATGAAAATACATTCTCTTCGAGAAATGCTTTGATAATTTTTATCATATTTTGTTTTGGGAACAAATTCCGCAACCATTTTCTTTAAAAGATTACTCTGATTTTATAAAACAAAGCATAAACAAATCGGTCTTTACTAGCCGTAAAAATGGGGATGTTACAACTACACTCCACTTTAATCTCACATCTTACCCCATAATGAGACTACTCATTTATTCAACTTACTTTGAACTAAGTATCCTTTGCAAGCCTTAGTTTATAATTAGACCAGACTACAATACATGTAATCACTTCTAATACAGTTTACCTATTCATGCAATACTATCACAAAACATGGTATACATTTAGCAATAATATGTAAGCTTTCAATATACCTTTAATTTTTTAAGTAATAATAGTTCTATTAAGATTCTCCTACACTATTACCAAATATACACTTAACACATATTCTAGATAATAAGCATTCAACGTACATATAAACATTCAACTGATATTAAATACTTTTATTAAAAATCATTCTTATGAAAGTAATCATACACTTATTGTATTGGGTATACATTTAGCATAGAATATAAATAGCAAGCTTTTAGCATATATTTATTATTTTAAGTAATAGATACTTTTATTATAATCATGCTATTGAAACTAACCACGTATTCACCTTGTTAAATGTGGAAGACTTTCAGGAAAGTTAACTCTTTGTCTAACTTCTAATTTTCCCTTTTAAATGACTTAAATATAAATATTACTACGTTTCAGTAATCGTTTATTTTATTATAAGACTATTATAACAATATCTCAGATTCCTCATTAATCCTAAGAATACTAACTTCTATCAAATATTGAATGGCCACATAATATCATATTAAATGAAGCAACCGTTTGCTATAAAATATACCTAGATATCACTCTCATAAATAGATCAACCAGCAGTATAGCTAGTATTACTATTATATTTCATTCATAGGTTCATAACAATGATAATGAACACAAATATAAGTTACACTTAAAAGTATAATAAGTGCAACCCAACTTACATGTTTTCTAGCAAAAACTTGGAACCTCCGTGAGCAGAAATTCGACGTTGAATACTTCATTCTGTTGGGATTTCCAATGCTACAATGCCTCACTAAGAATACTCCGGAAACTCAGAAATTCAGATATCTAGGGAGAGGGAATAGATCTCGAGAGAATGATGTGGAAAAAGTGAAGAAAAATGAAGTATTTATAGCAATTTGGGAAAGTCACGTCGCACCTTGGCCACATGTGGAGTTTATGTAAAGCCACATCGTCACTTGTTTGATAGAGGAAGAGAGGTCCGCCATTGATGCATGTCACCTTCCTTTTGGTGCAACGTTGCCTTTCACTAGTAATTTCTCGCATTTTTCGAAAAATCTTAACTATCATATACGAGCGCTGTTTTCGATGTTCTTTATGTCCACTAATTCATAATTCTAAGTACTACAACTTTCCTTTAGATCTTAACAACTAATTTACACCCAATCCTCACTTTATATTTTATAAAGAGTACACTGTGAAAGCTCTTGCGAAAATCATAACTCCTTCATACAAGTTTCGTTCTCGACATTATTAATATCTTCGGTTTCATAATTACATAAACATCAACTCTCATTTACATTACTTTGGCTAAAAATAATTTATTTTCATTTCGTATTTTATGAAAAATACTAATGCACTGTGTCGAATGAGCAATTTCGAAAAATCATAATTTTTCATACGGCATCCGATTTTTCCGTTCTCTATACTCATGGGTTTGTAATCACAATTACTACAATTTTCATCAAGATTATTTATTAAAAAATAATCTTTTAATTATAAACGTTATTTATCACTATTCGATATGTTTATAACAGTATTTTATACAAATATTATAACACAAAAATATTTATCCGAATAACATGTAGATAGTAATCATATAGAAATCACAATTTGTAAACACGTAATATGTAATAATAATTCTTATTTATTTATTTACAATAATCATATTCCAGGATTTTAATTATTCAATAAATTGAATAATCATAACTATCATCTCTTAAATATCTAACCCGAATATATATATCCCACATTGTATATTACTAAAGTGGAGCCCCTCTCAATTGATTATATTAAATCTATTGTTATATGAAAATACATTGATTATGTTGAATTCTTCTAAGCCCACCTCTGTGTAAAATCACACTGTCCCCACCCCCATTTATTTTTATTTTTATTTTTATTTCCTATTGATTTTATCGTCATTCATATTAATTCATTAATTGTTATTTTGACAAAGATAGTGTATCTATTTTTATTCAGGTTTAGTCAAGAAGTTACTAGCTACATGGTTATTCACTTCTCTAATCAATAGGTTGGTAAATTCTAATTCTTATCACATATTTTGTTTCCTATAATTTGTAATTAAAAATTTATTATTGATAATTTGGTTTATTTTGAAACAAAAACTACCCGAACTTAAATTAAGCAACATACTTCTTATACTCTTATAAATTTTACTTAATTGAATTCTTTTAAAAAGCAGTCTAAAATAGAGCATAATATGATATTTATCTATGTTCTAACTAGTTTTTTTAATAAAAAATATTAATGGATGAAAATTGTTAGTACAAATTTTATATTTTAATATCTTATTATGATGTAAGCATCCTTCATCTTAAAATTCTGGCTTCCGCGATAACAATTCTATCAAATTATTAATTAACCATTTATAGCTAATCTAGTAACACTAAAATTACTATTTTTATTTAACATAATTGGAGGAATCATTCAGGTGGGGCCTAATGCACGATCTACCATAGTACACCCTCCCCACTCCGCCGTGTGCCGTCGTTAATTTACTTTATTTATTCCGCCGGCCGTCCGATTATAAATTTGCTAAGAGTAACTTACAGCTTGGGTCCTTGTGGTTTAGTAAGATTCATAATTATAGTCCAACTATTAAAAATTTAATAACATACATCCTTATGTTTCAAAAACAAATTATGTTGCATATTTATTGATCCACTTAAAAAGACAATTTTATCAATTCTTTTATCTTTTTGTTTTCTTAAACATTTGAACTTTTTTCATATACATATATATATATATATATATATATATATATATATATATATATATATATATATATATATATATATATATATATATGTGTGTGTGTGTCTGTGTTTAGGTTCTATGGAAAACTAAAAATCATAAAAATGCATAAAAAAATACTTAGAGATTACCAAAAAAAAAAAAAGGACTTTATATATACAAAATTCGCAACTTTTTCAAGTATTTCTTTCAGCGAAATTGTTAAAAAAAACCTATGATTTTTTGATGTGTAGAATAAAAGAAATAATTTTTTTTGTGATCTCTAAGTATTTCTTTTATGTTTTATTTTATGATTTTTAGAGTTTTTTTTCCATATAATCCTTACCAATATATATATATATATATATATATATATATATATATATATATATATATATATATATATATATATATATATATATATATATATATATATAAAGAGAGAGAGAGAGAGAGAGAGAGAGACAGAGAGACAGAGAGAGCTAGGTTCAGTTGTTTAAAGTAAGTATTGTGTTATTATATGCATAAACGTGGGCAAATCAAAATTAAATAAAAAAATAAATAATTAAACAAACAAATCAGGGTAATTTAGTAATTTGCTTAGTAACTTCCAAAAATAATCCCTATAATCGTGGTATTGACTTTTAACCTAATCTCTACCGTTTAAATCTCGTTCCCCTCTTTATCTAAAAACCAAATCTAATATGGCAGAAAACTCGTAGCCCTCAAGAAAACCCGTCTGGAGATGGACGAGGAAGGCATCCATGGTCTTCTTCGCCGTCGTAATCCTCTTCTTTCTCCTCATATTCACCCCTCTCGGTGATTCCCTTGCAGAGTCTGGTAACCAAGCTTTGATCCGTTCCAACACCGCTGATCCTAAGCAACCCCACTGACACTGTGGATTATATGCCTTGTGAAGATCCGACCCGGAACAGTCAGCTTAGAAGGGAGATGAATTTCTACCGGTAAAGGAATTGTCGGCCGCCAGATTAGACGTCGTTGTGCTTGATCCCTGCGCCTCAAGGTTATCATGTCCCGATTCAGTGGCCTGAGAGCTTACACAAGGTGAATTTAGTTAGCATATCTCCGATTTCTACTTATCTGATTCTAATTAGGGTTTATGTAGCATTTTAAATCTCGTTCCCTCACCTTTGACCGATCCCATCATGAAGAATCGTATTTGTTGTGAATCAGAAGTAGAAGAAGAAGAAGAATACAAGAGAAGAAGAAGATGGAATGCAATTGAGATTGGGGAAATACGAGATTGGAGCAACTCTTGGTGAAGGGAATTTCGGTAAGGTTGAATATGCTAAAAACATTCAAACCCAAAACTCTTTTGTTATCAAGATCATTGATAAAGCCCGCATAATAAACCTCAAAATATGCGATCAAGTCATCTTCTTTCCCTTCCTATTTTTTGACATTCACAAACACCGCCGAATTTATCAAGGTTTTCACTCTCTTTAATTCGGTTCTACTGGAACGGTCTTCATATGGGTTTCAATCAATTAATCTATCTTTGTTAATTGTGGGTTTGAACTTTACACAGCATAATGCTACTTTTTGTTTTATGGAAATCAACTCTCTCATTCTCATTCTCATTTTCTCTAATTAAGATCAAAAGCTTTGCAACTGTCGAAGATTTTGATTGGATTTTTTTATAAGTTTTGAAAAAAAATATTATTCTTGATACAAAGTTACAAACAATGTTTGGTTTGTTACAAGATGTATCAGAGAGGAAGGTTAGATTTACATCCACTCATTTACCAAAGGAATTGCTAGAGAGAATTGAGAACACAGTAACACATATGGGATTTAAAGTTGAAAAGAGGAATGGAAAGATTGGTATGAATTATGATGACATTGTAGAATATTTTGTTATGGAATTTGGATTACGACATCCCTCTTCCAAATTGTAGAATATTTTGTTAGATCCTAGCCTCAATAGTTCATTTGGGTGCCCTATTGATGATTTTATCAACTAACTTGAATTTCTCCTGTTTTGTAGATGTCCAAGTCTATCAACTATTATCTTCCTGAATCCGTTGGAAAAAGTTTTCCGCTTAAAGATGATGTTCCACGATTGGATTATGGAAACAGAAATCAATCTTCACTTCCTTTACCTCCTCCAATAATTCTCCCGGACCCACATGTTCGAAGACTTGAAAAGTTCAAGGTCACTCAGGCTTTACTGGCAAACAAACACGAAAATGGGAAGTATGTATGTGCTCATGTCTTGGATATGAAGTTGAATATTGATAGGTTGGGGATGTTAGGTGTCGATGTCTCAAGGAAGTTAGTTGTTGACTTGGTTCTTCAGTCACTTCCCGAATCATATAGTGAGTTCATAAGAGAGTACTATGTGATGGACCATGACGTCACCCTCATTGATTTGACTTATTTGCTTATTGTTGCTGAATCAACAATGATTTGGCACATTGGTTGAGCAAATTTGTCTGATAAATCAATATCCCAACCTTCTATGGCCAATCACAACATTGGAAGTCCAGAAAAGTTTTCTCTACGCAAGACAAAGCCTGAGTCTGAGATAGTCTCGTGTACCATCTTATATGGTTCTACTGCCAAAAGAGGGGGACATTGGTTACGAAGCTGCCCTGACTACTTAAGAGATCTAAGAGATGGGAGAGTCAAGATGTATGACTCTACTTCAGGTAAAATCCACTATCTAACTCTATTAAGTTTTCTGAATACATGATGTGATAAGATTACATTTTGATGTTTTGTAGGATCAAAGAAAAGAAAGGAAGCTTAAAGGAAGAAGTGAGCTGAGTCTGATCGCGAAGAAACGAATTTCGATCGCATGATTCGATGATCAGATTTTTGAGCTATTTCTTAGAGTTATGATAGATTGCTTAGGAATATGTAATAACATAGTTTTCATTCGAATTTGCGTTGTAAGGACAAGTTTTCCACACCTTTTATAAATAAAATAAATTTTGAGTTTTGTCTTATTTATATTTCCTTGCAATGTCATTTGTGAAAATTGATGCTTGTGTGTTTCTATTTTAAGCAATATTAAGTGGATGTGATTCTTAGTTATGTTATTTATGGTAGTGCTGAAATTTTCTAAGTAAGGAAAGATTCTCATTGCCCAAGTTTCAATTGGACAGAAGCTTGGAATCATATGATTTGAGTCATGTGATGTATGAAATCTTAGTACTTAGAAAATTAAGATTAATTCCTTGTTCACATAAGCATGTGAGTCAAGTGAAAGACTAAGGGGATCTGGTATGCAATGTTGTGTATTGGTCAAGTCCCACAAATAACAATAAGATTTTTCATCATGATTTACTAAAAGTCTAGTAAATGTGGTTATGCTTACAAGATTAAGTATAATTCTGAATCATTGAAAAGTTTCAATGAATGGCAGAACGAATAAGAAGAATCAATTAGGTAAAAAGATAAAAGTTTCTCCGATCTGAAAAGATAGGAGATTACTTTAGTATCATGTTTTATGATCGACTTATTGATTATGAAACCATATCACAATTGATCCTATAAGGACACCTTAATGCACTAGTGTGGCTAAGAAGAGGAATAGGAAATTGTTGAAATGGTTAAATCAAAAGGTGAATCATACTTCGTTCCAAATCAAGTCTTAGAGTCATACTCCAAGATTGTGACTTGAGTGACACATCTTAAGAAGTTTTTAGCACACTCATCAAATGTGGAGTAGAAAAAATGTTTTTCTTACTCTTGCACATTTGAAATTGGTAAAGTTTTGACGTCTTTGATAAGACAAAGACCAACTAAGACCAATTTTGTGTAGTGTTTGTCTTAATAAGAATCCTCACTAACTCCTGAATATTTGTTTGTCAAGAAATATTTCTTAACAAGAGAATCTTATATGTCAAGAGGTCAGTGGGAGTCTAAATAATCTTGAAAAGGTTCAAGAACTAATCAAGAGTAAACCATTTAGACACTAGCACACCACTTGAGGTTTGTCACCTATCGTGTTGACCTATTCTTGTTTCTGTGTCATTCTAGTAAAGTTACTTATGCATATGAGTTCTACGAGTTCTCAATAGATTGCATAAAGGCAAGCATCTTGTTCAATGAAAGTACACTGGCTAGTATAGGTGAGCTGCTAAATAACTTGGAAGCAATGGTGTGACCCTTGATGGCAAGAAATTAAGAATGTACAAGTTCAGTCCATATGAGTTTGGATTTGTCTTAAACCTTGTCTTACGATTATGTTTATGAAAATTTACGTGGATAGGAACCCATACACCATAAAATCTAAGTGATAAGGTTTCTCTCTGCTTCATGAAAATGATTTTAAGGAAACGCTTTCACTAAGAGAGATTTTAAGGAGATAGTAATTGTTATATTTTCATTCTCAAATTCAATTATGATTACGACATCCCTCTTCATAGTTCGAATTGTGAGAAATGGCAATAAGTCTTAATATTCGGGACTTACTAATGTAGGTTCTGAAATAGTTTAGACACACATGTGAGCTATCTAAGGAAAGGTGTATGAGTTTGAGAAGCTTAGATAAAGGCTTATCGAAGCATATCGTATTAGAAATACCAACTTTGGAAGTCAATAAGTATTGATTTCTAGAAGTCCAATTGTTTTCTGAATACATGTCAAAGCTAGTGGAAGCATAAATGTTATGTTGATATAGATATAATTATCATGTTAGTAGGAGAAAAATTATTATTTTAAGTGTTGCAAGTTAGCAATATTAATTATAGAAAAAAAAAGTTTCACTTTGCAAAGTTGCAGGGGTTGAAAAGTTGTTTTGCTATAATTAAGAGGGAGAATATTATACTTCATTTCAAATCTAAAAGCTCAGATCGAGAAATTTTAATTGAATTTAGTCAAAAGACATATATGAATGTTATGTTGAAAAGGTTTAACATAGGGGCATTCTATATATGGCAGTATTATAGCAAGAAACTGGTAAAGTATCATGTTTTTCATTATGAATCGTGTCCCATACGCTTCGGGTATAGGATCGCTTGCATATGTTGTAATATTCGAACTTTCTAAATTTTCCAAATTCCTAGGGCATTAAGAGGGAAAAAGGACTAGAACTGGATTCGACTAAATTAATTAAACAACTGTCAAGGACAATCTAAGGTTCGCCAAGGATTGGTCACTTGTGGGCAGTTGGAAGTATAGTAACGAATGGACCATAATGACATTATTGTGATTAGATATTATTCTATTAATAACGAGTTGTCATATGGAAAATATGGAAATGTTTCCGTATTGGGAGTTCGATATCGAGAATCTATGTCTAGATTAGAAACTTTTATGCAAGAAGGGTGTTTAAAGGAATGTACTTTGAATATGAGACTTCATATATATGGAATTGCCTTGTAGCAACCTCCAATAGAGCACTTTGTAATATATTAGCAAAGTCTTGTTGGTTTTGATGATGTGACATTACGAAGGGATCGTTGCATAAAATGTTAGAATCTAACATATTCTAGTAGTGGCGAGATTCTTGTATTCTTACACCAGCGATAAGGATTAGGAGTTGTGAAATGAGCATCATTGGAAATGATTTCAATTGATCTATTTCACAAACTATGAACCATATGAAAACAGAGTGTGCATGCTTGGAGCATGGGACAATTGTTGTTATAATTCAAGTGATAAGTTGATTATCTGAAACATTATACAATGAATAATGAGTAATCAATATGGTGATTAAATATAGGTCTTTTATTTATACTCAAAAGTTTGGGGCCATATTGGATTCAATCAATTATTCTTGTGTTTCACTTTGCATGTTTTGACTTCCCAAATAATAAGATTATTCAAACCATCCACAGTTAATAAATACTTTGAAAGTAGGTATTGAAGCTAGACTATCATGAATCTGACTGTAGATTGTCTGAAGCGTTTTAGACATAGCAAAAGTCTGTTGCAGTGTTCATGATTACTCATGAAATAAGATTTGAGTATTGGATTAAACCCACGCTCACTTGAAGCACTTCATGGATTTTATCAAGGGTTATTAGTGAGACGATAATATCTTATATTCTTGAAACAGAGACGTGTGAGTTGTAATTTACAAGTTCGTTGCACACTGATAATATGTAAACACACCAGTAACTTGGTGTTATAAAGCATATTGTTGTGTGGGATTTGATGAGTAGGTACAAGGGAGCATTTGAGTCGAATTTTATCCATTCCTTTTACCCAAAGTGAAATAAAAGCGATATTTGTGGGCCCCTCGATGATTTAGTGATGACGCCCTAAGCGCTTGGCCAAGCTGGGACTAAGTTGATGTGTTCAATTGTAGTCTGTTGTTGGTCGTCATAAATCAGAAATCTGGTAACAACACATGAACAGAAAGTATGATTAAAATCCATGTCTCAGTTCATACGATATCTAGAATGGAGGAATATATGATCCTTTATCTAAACAACACGTTACTGATAAGATCAGAGTTGACAACGACTTTTGAAAGCTACGATTGCTAATTAGTTTCTAAATCCGTACTTGCAAAATAGTTATTAGACTTATCCAAGTGGGAGACTTTTGGATTAGGTGTCTAAGCCCATAAATATTTTGGTATGTACTTAACCCGATTATGAGCATGGTCCTTTTGGGTTGCCTTCACTCATGCAACCTGATAGGATGATAAGAGGAGAGATAGTAGAATTTTTTATATGAATAATAAATTGGTACTCGAAAATGGTTTTATTAATATATTGCAAGTTTAATATATTATTTGGAAATAATATCATTTAATTAATATTGATCAGAAATTAATTTGGTGATCAAAAGAGACTGATTAAATAAAAGGGATTGATATTGCAATTAATTGTTAGTTGCTAGTTGGGCTGATGGACTCCATAGAGTGGAGTGGATGAAATTTATGGGGAAGCCCACAAGATTTCGTCCAAGGGCTCTAAGGAAGGAATCCATGGGCTGCTTAGGCCTTAAGTAGGAATTAGGGTTTCCTTCAGAAACCCTAGCAGCCCACACAGTTATATAACGAACCCTTTACATAGATTTTCGGCCCTATGAGTTTTATAAGAAACCCTAGCCAAAATCCTTCCCTCTCTAATTCATCTTGTTTCATTGAGTGTTTATGATTCCATAAGAGGTGCAACATTTGAGGCACTAAGCTTTCAAAGGTCAAGGACATTCAAGGAGAACTTGTTATTACTACATAACAAGAAAGGTAAGATCTAAACCCTAGTTTATACATCAATTTGATTGTTATATGCTAGTTCATAGGATCATTTCTTTGATATTCAATGTTGTTGTGTTCATAGTAGAAAAAACTAGATCAAAGCAATCAAGGTTGCATGTACACCATAGGAATGCTGTTATGCTCATAACCCAACAGAATAGTCTCAGCTTGAGGAGGAGGAGATGCTGGTTTTGGAGAAGTTATATCTTGGATCATTGGCTTAACATTTTCCTCAAAAGGAGGGGTTAATCCACATTGTACAACATCATCAGCAGAGGAAGAGGATGAAGTAGTCGATGAGAATCAAATTTGCGTGTTCATCCTTGGACGAGAGTTCATTCCCTGAGCAAAGTCTTTTCCCTTATTAGTAGCTTATTCTTCTTCATCTTTATAAGTGTCTTCTTCTTCATTGGACCCTTCTTTATTACCCATGTCTTAATCATCATCATTATCATCCTCATCAATCTCTTCTTCAGAGTCAGAGGATTTAATCACATAGGGTTTGTCAATCCATTTTTGCATCCTCACTATAATATGCAAATCATATTCAGTAGTAGCAATATTAATGATCTTTGAGGAGAAGGCAAGATTTGGAATGATAACTCCATAACTTTCAACATAGCCTACCTCACGCAACAAGATCAGTCCAAGCCAACGAGTATAGGGAAAATACACTAGATTCTTGTTCCCTATGATGTAGTCAATCACTTAATCAAGAAAAAGTTAAGCAACATCCAGTATTTTGTTGTACACAATAGAAAATAAAATCATTTTCTCAAAGAGGTTTAGTTGGTCTAAACTCTCGGTCTTGTGTCGAAGACACTTTCCAATTACGCCGGTCAAATATATCCATCTAACAATAAAACACTGACGAAGAGTGTTTTTTTATGGATCATGAGTGATACCCTAAAAATTGAAATTATACCCTAATTTTTAATGAACAAACTTGCACTTTTTTCAGAGGGAGTTTCAGAGTAATTTTCTAATCGAGAAAGATGAAGACCAGTTCAAAAAGGTTCCACATCAGTAGTAACCCTATATTGATAATCTCCAGTGGTTCTAGTAATGGTTCGAGCATCAAAATCAACAGAGCATGAATAATAGAACTCACATACTTGTTTAAAATAGAATGGGCCTGGGAAATCATAGAAGGCATACTGAAGAGCATAACTCTTGACATAGTCGATGAAGTCTCAGATTCCTGAGTTCGCGAACTGCTTTAGGTTTTCATTAGAGAAAGCCACATTGTTTTCTTTAATGATGATGGGAGAGGCATGTGACATCCCCATTTCCACGGCCATAAAAGACCGATTTTTGTTTATGCCTTATGAAAATCATAGTACTTCATTTTATAAAAAGGTTGCGGAATTTGTTCCCAGAAAAACACGATAAATACGTTATTAAAACATTTTCGAAGAAACGTATTTTTATTCATCTTAAAACGTTTGGGATGTCATCGTTAATACAGAAACATAAGCATAAACAGAACTTACAATTATTTACACTAGTGATCTACATCTCTTTAAATCTCTCAGTGTAATGTCACTTCATTTCGTCACCTGTGGTATACATAAACTGAGTGGGTCAGGTTGGGAAACCTGGTGAGTACATAGGGTTTTCAACCCACAATAATATAATTATTATGTTTAATCAAACAATCAACCCAATTACCCATCCCCATTATCTTCTTTACTCTTTAAGGATTTAACCTAAGAGTCATCTATCCTTCATTCGTTTATTCCGAAGTCCCTTACTTCCAGGGTTCTAGGACTGGCACTAAATCCATAGCTGCCAATGTTCGTTCATAAAGCACTAATTCCATAGCTGCTATACTCTATTCATCGGGTACTAAATCCATAGCTACCATTCTTTATCTAATAGGTACTAAGTCCATAGCTACCAATGTTCAACAGGTACTAAATCCTTAGCTACTAGCGTCTAACTAATAGGTACTAAGTCCATAGCTACCAATTCCCAACAGGTACTAAATCCATAGCTACCAACGTCTAACAGGTACTAAGTCCATAGCTACCGGTGTTTGTCCCATAGGCACTAAGTCTATAGCTGCCAATGTATACTCACGTCATCTTCTATCTCTCATCATTTATCTACCCATCATCATACCCAACATATTCTTATATATAAAATACGTATACAGTTTAAATCCTTTAAAACATGTATAAAACGTTCATCCAGCATAGACAGCAAGTATTCAGAGAATATGCACACATAGCACGTAGTTTATATAAAATACTTCATATCTATGTGTAAGATGAAAGGGACTATGCACCCACAACACGTAAATTATATAATAAATACTTCATATCTATGTGTAAGATGAAAGGGACCATGCACTCACCTGATTAGGTGGTGATTCCGAACTCAGACAGCACTTCGTTATCTCAAAACAATTTTCCTCGACAAAACCTAGTATCAATACCACTAGGGTTTAGTTTTTAACGTTAACCACGGCTAATTAATAGTCTAGCTATTATTACTATTATATAAGCGTTAAATAACACTCAATATAACTCATAATAATAGCCCAAATAATTATTTTAAGGTCCTAATAATGTTACTATAATTAAATAAAATCTATATTAAATATAGTATAGGCGTAGCTCACTTACAGCGAGTTTTTATTAAAAACTGGGCTTCGCTGGAGCAGCGTTTCCAAGCCGAAAGCTTTTCTTCTCGGAGCCTTCGGGCGCTCCGGGGCTTTCTTCTCGTGCTAGGGAGGTTCCGTAGACGTGGGAGGGGTTTAGGGAGGCTAGAGAGAAGTTAGAGAGAGAAAGAGAGGCTTATGGTGTGAAGAAAATATGAGGAGTTCACCCTTGTATTTATAGGAGTTTTATAGTAAAGTAGGCTCTAAGCTTCGTCCGTAACTTTTGCATACGAGCTCCGTTTTTGTCTGTATTTTTACCGTTGAGTTCCTATTAATGAGATCTTTAACTTTCATTTAGACCTCGTTGGCTAATTCTCATTCTATCTCGGATTTACAAAACTGTATCGAATTCGCCGCGCTCGAAAAGTAGGGACTAAGCTTCGTCCATAACTTTCGCATACGAGCTCCATTTTTGTCTGTCTTTTTACCATTGAGTTCCTATTAATAATATCTTCAACTCTCATTTAGACCTCGTTGGCTAATTCTCATTCTATCTTAGACTTACAAAACTGTATCGAATTCGCCGCGCTCGAAAAGTAGGGACTAAGCTTCGTCCATAACTTTCGCACACGAGCTCCATGTTTGTCTGTCTTTTTACCGTTGAGTTCCTATTAATAATATCTTCAACTCTCATTTAGACCTCGTTGGCTAATTCTCATTCTATCTCAGACTTACAAAACTGTATCGAATTCGTCGCGCTCGAAAAGTAGGGACTAAGCTTCGTCCATATCTTTCGCATACGAGCTCTATTATCGACGTTCTTTATATCCACGCGTTGGTATTTACGAGTACTACAACTTTCATTTAGATCCCGTCGGCTAAAAATCGACCGATCTAAAATTCAGATTTCGGGCTGTGCACTGCTATGCTAAATCTTAGAAAAATCATAACTTCCTCATACGAAGTCAGATTTGGGCGTTATTTTTATCGATGTTGTTATTTTAACATATTATACGACTTTCTTTTAGATCGCTAAGGCTAAATCTCACTCTATCGTAAATTCACTATTTACGCTTCCCGGTGCCGTGCCGATTTTGCCGTAAAACTTCGACGGGCCATGACTTCGTCGTTATAACTCAGATTTCGGCGTTCTTTATATGTACGGAAACCTTGTGACATATACTATAACTTGGTTAAAATTATTTATTCTAAATAATCTTTTTCCGAAAAGTCGTTTTCGACCCATATTGCCTCTAAATTGACTTGCCCGGATCTACGGGTGTTACAATTATCTCCCCTTTAGGATGATTACGTCCCGGAATCATCAACGAAACAGGGCTCGTATAATAACTCCATACGTCATCTCTTCATCCTAGGTAATAATTATAACTTCTATATTCCTTCAAGTCTATCTCTTAGACTCATTGACTGTATGCAGTACTCGATCGTGCACCTGCTCTCTACCTCAGGCTAGACTTCAAATTATGACCTATCATCATGTGATGCACGTTTAGACTTAGGTCTCTTAGAGTTAAATTCTAAAATAGACTATGCCTTCCTTCATGTTCTAATGTGATATAATCACACTTTAACATGTAGCGTTTCTGGCTACCAACTTCTTTAACAACGAACACGATACTTCTATTGATCGCTTTGATTTCAATTGTTTGGTTTTTTTCGGACGCTACATCGAACTTGGTTCTCTGAACCACGTAACCTACTCATTGTATTCGGACTCAATGTGATATGACCACTAGAGTCGGGATAACAACAATCTTCTTAGTCATTACCGAAACAATGGTAGCGACATACATGAATAAAACAAAATCAATTACTAGTTTCTTGGTAACCTTGTGACTTTCCCTGATCCAAGTGTGAGTCCTGTGCTTCCGGTAGTATAGGCCTCTACTACCATTCACACCTACTCATACTCGTCCCAAGTATCGTCTCACAGTTTCCCAAATCACCATGCAGCAAATCACACAACAATTTCACACACCAGATAACAAAACGAAGATTTCATTATTTCTCGAAACTATTACATAGGTGTTCAAGTTCACCCTAGACTATGCCTCTACTAGGCTACATCGTACGAAACTATGGCTACTGCATAATCCGATCTTCGGGTAAGAATTCCTCATTCTTGATTCCTTGCATGGTTCTCTGCCTCGTCAAGGATCATGTGAAATGCCCTCGGCCTTGGTGGTGTTTCTGGTCTTGCTACTTTATTTTTCCTTGGGCATTCTCTGGACATGTGCCCTTACCTCCACATCCGTAACATACTTTGTCATTATGCGTGCAGTCTTTGGAATAGTGACCAGTCATCCCACACTTCTAACAAGTCACTTCTTCGTTGCACTTTCCACCATGCTTCTTCTTGCATCTATCACACCATCTTGCTTCACCTCCATCTGCTCCTCCAAGCTTTGAGAATTTGCTTTCCTTGTTCGGCCTCGAAGATCCTTCAAACTTCCGCTTCTCTCCTACCTTATCTTTTTCTAGACCCTTTTCTCTTATCTGGACCTCTACGTTCTTAGCTGCCCTAACAGCTGCTTTCAATGTAGTTGCCATTTTGACCATTGGGCCAAAGTCAATGGGCAGTCCGTTAGCAAACCTATCAATCTTGGAGAGTTCAGTAGGCACCAAGTAGGGGAATAGCTTCATCCTTTCGGTGAATGCGGTGGCATACTCGTCAATACTCATCTTCCCTTTCTTCAGGTTCTAAAACTCGTTGTTTAGGTCTATCAGATCTACCTCCGAGCAGTACTGCATTTTCAACTGCTCCAAAAACTCTTCCTACGACATCCTTAAGGCTTCTCCTCGTGGCATCATATCTGCCAATAGCTTCCACCAGCTCAAGACTCCAGCTTTCAGCTGTCTTACTGCGAAGACAGTCTTCTGTTTCTCATTACAGCTGCAGCTCTCAAACACCATCTCCATCTCAGAGATCCAATCCATAATCTCAACCGGCTTCGGGCTTCCTGAGAGGCTTGGTGGTTTCTGTTGGGTTTTAGCCATAAGAACTTTCCTATGTGCGCATGCAAAACCCTAATGCTTGGATCTAGGCTTTCTAATAAACATGCTTTTGAATCCAAGTCTTCTAATAGCTAATTAGATTAAACAACAACATTAAAACAGATCTAGAATCATACCTTTGAGTTCCTTGTTGATCTTCTTGTCTTGGAGCTTCTAGAGTCACAATTGTCACTCCTCTAATGGCTTACAAACACCAATAGCAAGCAAGATGATTTAGGAGAGAGGAGAGGGGATGGAATTCGACCAGAGGTTCCTTGCTTTAGGTTCTGAAAGATTGTACACGAATTCCACACCCCAAGGGCCTATTTATACCTTTAGACTCCTTAAGGGTTTCACCCTAAACCCTAATTGGATAATCTTCACTTAAGGCTATCCAAATCCATTCCATAGATATCCTTATGGACTATTTAGAGCTATCCTAAAGCTCTTAGAAACCGTCCAAAGTCAACCCTAATGGATTTACAGTCTAAAGCTTAACTATCAAACAATTGACAGTTTATACCCTCTTATTTAATTAATCTCTTTAAGTCACCAAATTAATACCAATTAATTTATGACTTATATTAATCAAATAGCTAAATATTATTCCTTATAATATTTACTCTCTCTTAACAAATCATCCTTCAAGTTGCTATGGTGAAGGCAACCCAAAAGGACCATGCACAACCGAATATAGTTACAGCCTTAGACACTATTCCAACAGTCTCCCACTTGGATAAGTCTGGTAACTATACAAGTACAATACGGTTTGCAATCGTAGCTCTCAAAGACGCTGTCAACTCTGATCTAATCAATCTTGTCCTTTAGATAAGGGATCGTACAGTCCTCTGATCTAATCAATCCTATGGAATGGTTAGTCTAGCATTTAGATTTCTCGATCTTCGATTTATTTGACATAGAACTTAATCGAACACATCAATTCAGTTCTGACCGGGCCCGGCACATAAGTCAAATCAAATCATCGAGTGGCCAAGATATCTCTTCTACCCTCTTAGGATAAAATTTACAGATAAACTTCGACTTATATGCATTTACTTATTCATTAACCAACTATACACAACAATGCGTTTTATAACATCAAGTTACTGATGCGTTTTCGCATTATCAATGCACAATCAATTAACAAATAATAAACCATATATCTAGGTTTTAAGACCATATGATATTATCGTCTTGCGATCACCTTTTATATCGTATTCCATAAGGTGATTCCAGCAAGCGCGGGTTTATTCCAATGCTCAAAACTAGTTCGTAAGCACTCATGAACGTTGCAGCAACTCTTGCTATGTCTAACACCATTTAGACACTCTACACACCAATTCACGACAATCTTCATTCATATCTACTCCCAACATATGAACGATTGTGGACCATTTGAATAATTCGATTATTCCTAATAAACTCAATTATTCTGGAAGTCAAAACATGCAAAGTGAAACAATAGTTAAACAACTAACATGTGATAGTAACTTTACTCATAAATAAAACTTCTTTATTTAATCATCAAATGTTAATTACATTTATCTATTATACGTTTCTAATACTATCTAATCTATGCTAATATCATCCTTCAGCCCAATACTCCTAGCATGCTGTAAGTGCTTAACCCTACTCAGTCCCTTCGTAAGCGGATCTGCTGGGTTATCTTCTGATGATATCCTCTTCACTACGAGTTGTCCTTCTTCTACACGATGTCTAATGAAGTGATATTTTCTGTCGATATGTCGAGATCTACCATGATCCCTCGGTTCCTTGGTCAAGGCAACCGCACCTTCGTTATCACAGAAAATCTCCATGGGCTCCTTTATGGCCGGCACAACTCCAAGATCACCGATGAAGTTCTTCAGCCATATTGCCTCCTTCGACGCTTCGCTCGCTGCGATGTACTCTGATTCGCACGTTGAATCAGCTACGGTTTCCTGCTTGGAACTTTTCCATGTCACTGCTCCTCTATTTAGGGTAAAGACCCAGCCCGACTGCGAACGATAGTTGTCCCTGTCGGTTTGAAAGCTGGCGTCACTATACCCTCGCACCTTCAAGTCATCACTCCCTCCAAGGACTAAGAACCATTCTTTCGTTCTCCGAAGGTACTTAAGGATGTTCTTCACCACAATCCAATGTGCTTTGCCAGGATTCCCTTGATATCTGCTAACCATGCTCAAAGCGAAGGCTACATCAGGGCGAGTACAAGTCATAACGTACATGATTGAGCCAACTGCGGAAGCGTATGGTACTCGGCTCATTTCTGCTATTTCGGCTTCGGTACTCGGACTTTGAGTCTTACTCAACTTGGCATTTCCTTGTATCGGTAGTTCTCCCTTCTTTGAGTTTTCCATACTAAAATGTTTTAGTACCTTCTCTAAGTAAGTATTCTGACTAAGTCCAACTAGTCTCTTACTTCTTTCTCTTACTATCCTTATTCCCAAAATGTAAGAAGCCTCTCCGAGGTCCTTCATAGCGAAGCACTTCCCGAGCCAGGACATAACCTCCTGCAGAGTCGGGATGTCGTTTCCTATGAGTAATATGTCATCGACATATAGAACGAGGAAGCTTACTACACTCCCACTGGCTTTGACATATACACAAGATTCGTCTTCGCTTCGTACAAATCCAAACTCTTTGACTTTCTCATCGAAGCAAAGATTCCATCTGCGAGACGCTTGCTTAAGTCCATAAATGGACTTCTCAAGCTTACACACTCTATTCGGATGCTTCGGATCCACAAACCCCTCTGGCTGAGCCATGAAAACATCCTCAGCCAACTTTCCGTTAAGGAAAGCGGTCTTGACATCCATTTGCCAAATCTCATAATCATGAAATGCGGCAATTGCTAGCATCACTCTAATAGATTTAATCTTCGCAACTGGCGAGAAGGTCTCATCATAGTCAACTCCGGGAGTTTGAGTAAAGCCCTTCGCAACCAATCGCGCTTTGTATGTGTGTACGTTCCCATCCACATCGGTCTTCTTCTTGAAGATCCACTTGCACCCTACGGTCTTACGTTCGGGCACGTAATCAACCAAATTCCAAACTTGGTTATCGTACATGGATTGGATCTCGCTATCCATCGCCTCTTTCCATTTCGCAGACTCCGGGCCTGCCATGGCTTCCTTATAGCTATTAGGTTCATCAAGATTTACTAGTGTACCATCACTAATATACGTGTCCCCTTCGGTAGTAATATGAAAACCATAAAACTGGGGTTGAACTCTAAATCTATCGGAACGTCTAAGAGGTAAGGATTCGTCAATCGGTTCAACCGGAGTTTCCTCCTCGGGTTGAACGCCAGCGGTGGAGGTTCCTTCATCTATCGATTCTTGAATCTCTTCAAGTTCGATTTGCCTCCCACTGTCTCCTTGGCTTATGAGTTCTCGCTCTCGGAAAACTCCTCTCCTCGCAACAAAGATAACATTATCTTTCGGTCTATAGAAGAGATATCCAAAGGAAGTTTGCGGGTAGCCGATGAAAATACATCGCTCACTTCGAGGTTCAAGCTTGTCGTGAGTATCTCGTCTTACGAAAGCCTCGCAACCCCAAACCTTGATATGTGCCAACGAGGGAGCTTTCCCCGTCCACATCTCGTGAGGTGTTTTGGCAACCTTCTTAGTAGGGACTCGGTTAAGGATATGGGCGGCAGTCTCTAAGGCATACCCCCAAAAGAAGATAGGTAGTGAAGCACGACTCATCATAGAGCGAACCATATCCAATAAGGTTCGATTACGCCTTTCTGCCACACCATTCAGTTGCGGTGTCCTAGGAGGCGTCAATTGCGAAACTATTCCACACTCCTTGAGATACTCGTGGAATTCAAGACTTAGGTACTCTCCTCCTCGATCGGATCGAAGCATCTTGATTTTCCTGCCCAATTGATTCTCCACTTCACTCTTGAACTCTTTGAACTTTTCAAAGGTTTCTGACTTTTGCTTGATTAAATAGATATACCCATATCTACTATAATCATCGGTAAAGGTCACATAGAAGCGGTTCCCATCCTTCGTGGTTGATCTAAAAGGTCCACATACATCGGTATGTATTAGGTCTAATAGTCCCTCACCCCTTTCACAAGTACTCGTGAAGGGTGATTTAGTCATCTTTCCAAGTAAACAAGATTCGCATGTGTCATCTTCCCTAAGGTCGAATGACTCCAACACTCCATCCTTTTGGAGTTGGGCTATGCGTTTCTTGTTGACATGTCCAAGACGACAATGCCACAAGGATGCTTTATCCATACTAGTGGAAGAATCAATATTCAAAACATCATTTCCTATGTTATCAACAATCATAACAGTTTCATATATTCCATTACATGGTATAGCTTCAAAATAAAAGACACCATTTAAATAAGCCAAAATAGAACCATTCTCATTATTAAAAGAAAATCTAAAACCTTGTCTATATAAACCATGAAATGAAATGATGTTTCTAGCCATTTCTGGCGAATAGCAACAATTGTTCAAATCTAAAACTAAACTATTCTTAAGCACCAAAGAATACACTCCAATCTTGGTCACAGGCGACGATCTTCTGTTCCCCATGATTAGATTGATCCTTCCTTGCTCCACATCCCTACTTCTTCTTAGTCCCTGCACATTAGAACAAATGTGATAACCACAACCGGTGTCAAGAACCCAAGAAATAGCATGATTAGAATTGTTAGATTTGATTGCATATATACCTGCGAAAGATGGCTTGATCTTTCCTTCCTTGATGGCTTGCAGGTAGTCCGGGCAGCTTCGCTTCCAATGTCCTATCTTGTGGCAGTGGTGGCACTCTGCCTCCTTCGGGTTAGAGCAGGGCTTAGAGGGATCAACTTTTGTCCCACTAGAAGAGGAACCATCTCGGGCTTTCACCTTTCGATAGTTATTTGAAGAAGCTTTCCTCTTCTTTCCCTTCCCTTGACCAATAGCCAAGACAAGAGCAGCAGACGGATTGGGAGTTGGTGCAACAGACTTGTCCTTGAAATTGCTCTCAGCAACCCTCAAGAGACCTTGGAGCTTACTTAGAGTGACCTCCTCTTTGTTCATGTGGTAGGTCATCCTAAATTGATTATACATCGGAGGCAAAGAGTGAAGCACCATGTCGATCGCCAAGTCTTCGCCGAAGTCAACGTTTAACTTGCGAAGGCGGTCGACATACCTTTGCATCTTTTGCAAGTGCACGGTAAGAGATTCTCCATGACCCATCTTAGCGGAAATCATGTTGGTGAAGATCTCGTAACGCTCTTGTCTCGCGTTTTGGTGGTACCTCTCCAACAAGTCTTGATGCATCTCGTATGGATACATGTCCTCGTAGGACTTTTGGAACTCGGAGTTCATGGTGGCGATCATGATGCAATGTACTTTCGTCGCATCTCGCTCATGGGTTTCAAAGGCGGTGATTTCAGCGGGAGTAGCAACTTCGGGGTTGATTTTCTCGAGCTTCTCGTCGAGGACATACTCTTTATCCTCATAGCGAGCAATGGTGCGAATGTATCTTATCCATTCGCCAAAGTTCGTTCCATCGAAGGTGACCTTTTGGCAAAGGCTCATCAACGTGAAAGAACTAGCAGCAGCGTTGTTTGCGTTTGACATCTTTGGAAAGGACAAAGATAGATTAGAACAAGAATCCCTAATTATCACCCAATAAGAAAAATTAGGGCTAGGATTCAACAATAACATTTACATACTAGAAAAGGGATGCCGTAATCCAACATGCAAATAAATTGAAGGTAAGTGAATGACGATTCACTAATTCTCCATCACAAAACTTAAACTTTTAGTCCTAAGTGTTTTGGAGAATTCCTAGGTTCGGATGAGATTCATTGAACTATTCAATGGCATGTTTAAATCTCGATATGCCCCTCTTGTTTGTGACTGGGATGCCGAGGATCACAAAGCGGGTGTGAATTACCATGCAAATTTACATGGTGCCTTCATTGTTACGATCACCTATTCGATGTGCCGGTAAACCACACACGCTCCATCGAACTATGATAAACAATGAATCACCCTTTGCCACCTTCGCTTAGAACCAATTAGTGTGCCGGTAAACCACACACGCTCCACTAACATCTTAGCAAGGTGCAAAGTGTAATTTCATGGGATTGCATCAATTCACCTTTCCTAAAGTAACTAAGATTGGGAAATTTGAAAAAGATTTAGTTACTTCGTATTTCTTATTATACTTTTAATGAGAGGATGAGGTTGCCCTATCCTACCCGTTCGGCTAACGACCCTCCACCAATCAAGCAAGCGGTGGGTGTGAGTGTACACCCATTAAGCGCCATTTTATAGGCCGCAACCTTATACCCACCTTATAGATTGGCTTCGTGAATGAGGCCTACTAGCGGTAAGACTAGCATTTAGTTATACATATATATATTATTCTAATAATATCATATAAGTATAGGGTTGTATATTAAACTTTTCAAAATCTAGGGTTTGAAATTTAAGTTGTCTAAATTAATGCTTTTAATCACAAATATAAATTTCAAAACTATAGGGTAGGTTTTAAACATTTAAAAACATGGAGGATCAAATAACAAATAATTTCAATTAACAATTAATATCTTAATTATCTTTATTTGATTTATCTTTGATTTCTTTGAGGATAATTACCAAAAAATAATTAAAACAATTAATTAATTATCATATAAAGAAACTAAATATTTAATTAGTTTATAATTACCTTTAACTAGATCAAGATAACACTTATATTTATCAAAAAAACGGATTCATATTGATCTAATTGGTTTATGGAAAGTTTGGATAAGATAAACACAAAGAAATCCCGAATCTGGCCCTTCCTGACGCTTGGACTCGCCGAGTGCACAAGGGGACTCGCCAAGTCAGGCCTACTCGACGAGTCAGTAACTCAAAACCCAAAAAATCGAATTTTGCAGGTTTGTTTCAGTTATTCAAGCCACAATTTAAAGAAAACCAATCTAGGCTCTGATACCACTGTTGGGTTTTAGCCATAAGAACTTTCCTATGTGCGCATGCAAAACCCTAATGCTTGGATCTAGGCTTTCTAATAAACATGATTTTGAATCCAAGACTTCTAATAGCTAATTAGATTAAACAACAACATTAAAACAGATCTAGAATCATACCTTTGAGTTCCTTGTTGATCTTCTTGTCTTGGAGCTTCTAGAGTCACAATTGTCACTCCTCTAATGGCTTACAAACACCAATAGCAAGCAAGATGATTTAGGAGAGAGGAGAGGAGATGGAATTCGACCAGAGGTTCCTTGCTTTAGGTTCTGAAAGATTGTACACGAATTCCACACCCCAAGGGCCTATTTATACCTTTAGACTCCTTAAGGGTTTCACCCTAAACCCTAATTGGATAATCTTCACTTAAGGCTATCCAAATCCATTCCATAGATATCCTTATGGACTATTTAGAGCTATCCTAAAGCTCTTAGAAACTGTCCAAAGTCAACCCTAATGGATTTACAGTCTAAAGCTTAACTATCAAACAATTGACAGTTTATACCCTCTTATTTAATTAATCTCTTTAAGTCACCAAATTAATACCAATTAATTTATGACTTATATTAATCAAATAGCTAAATATTATTCCTTATAATATTTACTCTCTCTTAACAAATCATCCTTCAAGTTGCTATGGTGAAGGCAACCCAAAAGGACCATGCACAACCGAATATAGTTACAGCCTTAGACACTATTCCAACAGTTTCGCACCCAAGAAATTCTTGTACATTCGCCCATCCTTGTTGTTTCTCCCTTCTGGGCCATCCCTTTGCTCACCTTGAGTCCCTACTTGACTCACTTGGCGGCTGTAGTTCCCTTCCTCAGATTGCTCGGGAACTGGCTCCGTTGGTTCAACACGTACGGTAGGTTCGTCCCTATTCAACATCTGTCTCATTTCTTCCCTTTGTTCAGCTAACATAGCCCGAATCATGGCTTGAACTCCAGCCATGATGACTGGCTCAGGCGCAACTTCTTCAGCAACAGGTATTTGCTGAACCACTGGGGGTTGGTTTCGGTTCCCAATTGCATTTACGTTTCCGCTACGGGTTCTTGCCATCTTGATCTCTACACCGAATATGGTGAATCTAGATCTTTACTTAGGATTGACGTTTAAATCATCCTTATCACTCCGAAACGTTTATATGGTAGTTCTAATATCGTATTCGTACGTTTAGAATCCTAAACACATAAGGTTTCCAGATCCGGTCGGCAACAGACCATAGATCCGATCAAACTATAGCATAACAAATCATTTAGCACATAAAAGCAATTTAGGCATCATTCCTAAATTAAGCTAGTGCTCACACCTCACAATCATCGCTTAGCATTCTAAGTTTAAGTCTAGAAATAAATCCATATTCCTAGTTCGCTTAAACTAATGCTCTGATACCAACTGTGACATCCCTATTTTCACGGCCAGAAAAGACCGATTTTTGTTTATGCTTTATGAAAATCAGAGTACTTCATTTTATAAAAAGATTGCGGAATTTGTTCCCAGAAAAACACGATAAATACGTTATTAAAACATTTTCGAAGAAATGTATTTTTATTCATCTTAAAACGTTTGGGATGTCATCGTTAATACAGAAACATAAGCATAAACAGAACTTACAATTATTTACACTAGTGATCTACATCTCTTTAAATCTCTCAGTGTAATGTCACTTCATTTCGTCACCTGTGGTATACATAAACTGAGTGGGTCAGGTTGGGAAACCTGGTGAGTACATAGGGTTTTAAACCCACAATAATATAATTATTATGTTTAATCAAACAATCAACCTAATTACCCATCCCCATTATCTTCTTTACTCTTTAAGGATTTAACCTAAGAGTCATCTATCCTTCATTCGTTTATTCCGAAGTCCCTTACTTCCAGGGTTCTAGGACTGGCACTAAATCCATAGCTGCCAATGTTCGTTCATAAAGCACTAATTCCATAGCTGCTATAGTCTATTCATTAGGTACTAAATCCATAGCTACCAGTCTTTATCTAATAGGTACTAAGTCCATAGCTACCAATGTTCAACAGGTACTAAATCCTTAGCTACCAGCGTCTAACTAATAGGTACTAAGTCCATAGCTACCAATTCCCAACAGGTACTAAATCCATAGCTACCAACGTCTAACAGGTACTAAGTCCATAGCTACTGGTGTTTGTCCCATAGGCACTAAGTCTATATCTGCCAATGTATACTCACGTCATCTTCTATCTCTCATCATTTATCTACCCATCATCATACCCAACATATTCGTATATATAAAATACGTATACAGTTTAAATCCTTTAAAACATGTATAAAACGTTCATCCAGCATAGACAGCAAGTATTTAGATAATATGCACACATAGCACGTAGTTTATATAAAATACTTCATATCTATGTGTAAGATGAAAGGGACTATGCACTCACAACACGTAAATTATATAATAAATACTTCATATCTATGTGTAAGATGAAAGGGACCATGCACTCACCTGATTAGGTGGTGATTCCGAACTCAGATAGCACTTCGTTATCTCAAAACAATTTTCCTCGACAAAACCTAGTATCAATACCACTAGGGTTTAGTTTTTAACGTTAACCACGACTAATTAATAGTCTAGCTATTATTACTATTATATAAGCGTTAAATAACACTCAATATAACTCATAATAATAGCCCAAATAATTATTTTAAGGTCCTAATAATGTTACTATAATTAAATAAAATCTATATTAAATATAGTATAGGCGTAGCTCACTTACAGCGAGTTTTTATTAAAAACTGGGCTTCGCTGGAGCAGCGTTTCCAAGCCGAAAGCTTTTCTTCTCGGAGCCGTCGGGCGCTCCGGGGCTTTCTTCTCATGCTAGGGAGGTTCCGTAGACTTGGGAGGGGTTTAGGGAGGCTAGAGAGAAGTTAGAGAGAGAAAGAGAGGCTTATGGTGTGAAGAAAATATGAGGAGTTCACCCTTGTATTTATAGGAGTTTTATAGTAAAGTAGGCTCTAAGCTTCATCCGTAACTTTTGCATACGAGCTCCGTTTTTGTCTGTCTTTTTACCGTTGAGTTCCTATTAATGAGATCTTTAACTTTCATTTAGACCTCGTTGGCTAATTCTCATTCTATCTCGGATTTACAAAACTGTATCGAATTCGCCGCGCTCGAAAAGTAGGGACTAAGCTTCGTCCATAACTTTCGCATACGAGCTCCAATTTTGTCTATCTTTTTACCGTTGAGTTCCTATTAATGATATCTTCAACTCTCATTTAGACCACGTTGGCTAATTCTCATTCTATCTCAGACTTACAAAACTGTATCGAATTCGCCGCACTCGAAAAGTAGGGACTAAGCTTCGTCCATATCTTTCGCATACGAGCTCTATTATCGATGTTCTTTATATCCACGCGTTGGTATTTACAAGTACTACAGCTTTCATTTAGATCCCGTCGGCTAAAAATCGACCGATCTAAAATTCAGATTTCGGGCTGTGCACTGCTATGCTAAATCTTAGAAAAATCATAACTTCCTCATACGAAGTCAGATTTGGGCGTTCTTTTTATCGATGTTGTTATTTTAACATATTATACGACTTTATTTTAGATCGCTAAGGCTAAATCTCGCTCTATCGTAAATTCACTATTTACGCTTCCCGGTGTCGTGCCGGTTTTGCCGTAAAACTTCGACGGGCCATAACTTCTACGTTATAACTCAGATTTCGGCGTTCTTTATATGTACGGAAACCTTGTGACATATATTATAACTTGGTTAAAATATTTATTCTAAATAATCTTTTTCCGAAAAGTCGTTTTCGACCCATATTGCCTCTAAATTGACTTGCCCGGATCTACGGGCGTTACAAGGCAGGATCATGAGGACCTTTGACAACATTTTGTTGGGGACAAACTCGTATATAGGATTTGACATGGTGAAATCTTGAGAATGATGATGGTTGAGAGCGCTTTTCTAGATAGAAATAGAGAGTTAGTTACTTGAATAGCTTGTAAAAGTGACCTAGGATGGAGTATTCCTAATTTATACCAAAAAGTTTCTTCCCTTTTTATGTAATCATGATTGATGAGATATGCGTTGTAAAAATCTCGTATCCTAAGATAATGATGGACCTTTTAGTCATTATCTGTGACATCCCCAAAATCACGGCCAGAAAAGACCGGTTTTGTTTATACTTTATTTCAAAATCAGAGTTATCTTTTAATAAAAGGGTTGCGGAATTTGTCCCAAAACAATAATATGATAAAGATTTATCAAAAGCATTTCCATAGAAATGTATTTCATTAAAAGACTCGGGATGTCATGTTCGTACAGATCAAAAGTATAAACAGTACAATATAAGCCTTACTACATTATTTCATATCTACAGGCCTATATCCGTAATCCCTCGTCCAAAACATCACACCTATGCTCATGCGCCACTACCTGTAATGCATAAAACTGAGTGGGTCAGGCTTGGGAGCCTGGTGAGCACATAGGGTTTTCAACCCACAATAAATAAGTTTATTAATTTCATCAATCAACAATAACCCGATTACCCGTTCCCGTTATCCTCACTTTACATCCCTAAACACCTATCATAAGGGACCTAGCCTAAGGATTATCATCGGGACGGACACTACTGCTAAGGGGATTCCTCAACAATAAATGTCCTAATAGGCAACCATGTGGGGGATGGAGTACACCGGTGAACACATTGTTCACAACACCTACAGGTTGCGAGCCTGCTAGTGTTCCACTGGACTGTCTAGAAGAGTCCGTGGTCGTCATCTATACTCCGCTAGATGACTGGATCAACAACAACAACATCGAGGCCTCTCATCATTTTATCACACATCACCTATTACATCTACCCATGTTTTACCCCAACATTTTCGTAGATATAAAATACATATACAGTTTAAATCATTGAAAACGTGTATAACAACGTTCATCTAGCATAGATAGCAAGTATTCAGATAATATGCACACATAGCACGTAATTTATATAAAATACTTCATATCTATGTGTAAGTTGAAGGTAACTATGCACTCACTGGAAAAGGTGGTGATTCCGAACTCAGACAGCGCTTCGCTTCTTAAAAAGAATTTTTCTTCGACGAAACCTAGTATTATTACCACTAGAGTTTAGTTTATTATTCGTCGAGACTAATTAATAGTCTAGCTATTATTATTATTATATAAGCGTCAAAAAAAATACTTATATAACCCATAATAATAGCCCAAGTATTTATTATAAGTTCCTAATAACGTTACTATAATTAAATAAAAGTTATATTAAAAATAGCGTAGGCGTAGCTCACTTACAGCGGGTTTTATAGAAAACCGGGCTTTGCTTGGAGCAGCGTTCCCGAGCCGAAAAGCTCTTCTTCTCAGAGCCTTCGAGCACTCCGGGGCTTCCGCCTCGTGCTAGGGAGGTTCCCTAGGCTTTTCGGGGGATTTCGGGGCTAGAGAGAGGTTCTAGAGAGAGAGAGAGAGTAAAGAGAAGAAAGAATGGGAAAGGTGTGAAGAAAATGAGGGTGGGAGAGGTGGTATTTATAGGGTGAAATGTGGCTGAACTTGGTGCCACATGTCACCATCTGGTGGCAAGCCTTGGGGAGAAAGCAATGGCCAAGATTGTGCCACATCACCCATTTTCGCACAGCACACTTCCGACTTCTAAAATCCGTAACTTTCACATACGACCTCCGTTTTTGACGTTCTTTATATCCACGCGTAGGTAATAATAAGATCTACAACTTTCATTTTGACACCGTCAGCTAATTCTCGACCGATCTTAAATTTAACAGTACAAGGAGATTATACTGTTAAACGTCTGCGTAAAATTAATAACTTCTACATACGGACTCTGTTTTTGTCTGTCTTTTTACCGTTGATTTCCTATTAATGAGATCTTCAACTCTCATTTATGTTGCGTAAGCCAAAAACCGCTCGAACTAAAATTCGAGTTTCAGGCCGTGCACTGCTAAGCCGAATCTTAGAAAAATCATAACTTCTTCATACGAAGTCAGATTTGGGCGTTCTTTTTATCGATGTTCTTAGTTTAACATATTCTACGACTTTTGTTTAGATTGCTAAGGCTAAAAAGTCTTCTATCGTAAATTCACTATTTACGTTTCCCGGTGTCGTGCCGGTTTTGTCGTAAAACTTCGGCGGGCCATAACTTCTTCTTTATAGCTCGGATTTCGGCATTCTTTATATGCACGGAAACCTTGAGACATATTCTACAACTTTATGTAGAGATATCGGGATTATCTCACACTTTAATTTTGACGCTCATTTTTATTCTTTATTAATTATACATTTATAATTAAATAATAAACACATAAACACACATAATTCACATAATACTCAAATATTTCATATTTATTACTTCAAAAAGAGTTACAATAGTTGACCTAGACTATTACATTGACAAAAATGCTTAGCCCTGAAAACCCGGGCGTTACAATTCTCACCCCCTTAGGATGATTCCGTCCCGGAATCATGCATCAGCAAACAGATGTGGATAGCGACTCATCATGTCATCCTGTGTTTCCCAAGTGAGATTCGGCCCATTCGAATGTTTCCATCGGACTAGCACCAAGTCGACCATCTTGCGTCGTAACTTCTTAGTCTTACGATCAATAATTGCCTTAGGCTCTTCGATCAGCCTTTTATTCTCATCCATCCTTAATTCCGAGATTGGAATTATGTCGGGAACATCTCCCATGAATTTCCTCAAATAACACACATGGAAGGTGTTATGAATACCATTGAGTTCTTCGGGCAATTCCAACTTGTAAGCTTGGTTCCCAATCCTCTGAAGAACTTTGAATGGTCCAATAAACCTTGGACTCAACTTTCCTCGTTTCCCAAATCGTATAAGTCCCTTCCACGGTGAGACTTTAAGTAAAACGGAATCCCCAACTTCGAAGGTTATCGGTCGTCTTTTCTTGTCGGCATAGCTCTTCTGACGATCCTGAGCTGCTAACATTCTTTCCCTAATCACCTTCAATTTCTCAGCAGTCTCATGGACTATCTCGGGGCCCATAAATTGCTTCTCTCCAGCTTCAAGCCAACAAGACGGCGTACGACACTTCTGCCCATACAAGGCTTGATAAGGAGCCATCTTGATGCTCGAGTGAAAACTATTGTTGTAGGAAAATTCTACCAGAGGTAAGTGCTCGTCCCAATTCCCTTGGAATTCGAGGGTACATGCTCTCAGCATATCTTCCAACGTCTGAATCGTTCTTTCACTCTGACCATCAGTTTGCGGATGGTAAGCAGTACTCAAACACAACTTTGTACCCAACTCCTCTTGTAGACTCCTCCAAAACCTCGATGTGAAACGACTATCACGATCTGACACAATAGTAAGAGGGACACCGTGAAGTCTTACAATTTCCTTCACGTAAGCATTTGCGAGCTTATCCATAGACCACTTCTCGTTGGCTGCTATGAAGTGTGCACTCTTGGTGAAACGATCCACGACTACCCAAATCATGTCGTGACCATTCTTCGTTCTGGGCAGTTTAGTCACAAAATCCATGGTGATGTCTTCCCATTTACCCATGGGTACAGGTAAGGGTTCTAAACTCCCATACGGTTTTTGATGTTGTGCCTTAACCCTCGCACATGTTACGCACTCAGCCACATACTTCGCAACATCGAGCTTCATCGTCGGCCACCAGTAGTAGGGTTTTAGGTCCCTATACATTTTAGTGCTACCGGGATGAATCGAGTACATGGTCTTGTGTGCTTCTTCCATTAGAAGATCTCTTATTCCTCCCGTCTTAGGTACCCAAATTCGATCTTGGAATACCTTCAGTCCTCGACTGTTCGTACCGAACACTAACGTTTTTCCCAAACGTTCTTCCTTTCGGTCATTCTTTTCTAAGGCTTCTTCTTGAGCTTTCCTGATACTTTCCACAATCGTCGAGACGACTTCAATTCTTAACGCTCTTGGCCTTCTTCTTTCAAGATTGACTTTCCGACTGAGAGCATCAGCAACAATATTTGCTTTACCTGGGTGGTAAAGTATCTCACAGTCATAGTCCTTGAGAAGTTCTAGCCAGCGTCGTTGCCTCATGTTCAACTCCTTCTGATTAAAGAGATACTGGAGACTCTTATGATCAGTGAAGAGCTTGCACTTCGTGCCGTAGAGGTAATGCCTCCATATCTTTAAGGCGAATACTACCGCTGCCAACTCCAGATCATGAGTGGGGTAGTTCTTTTCGTGCTCTTTCAATTGTCGAGATGCGTATGCTATCACCTTTTCTCTTTGGGTCAGAACACAACCTAACCCGACTCCAGATGCATCACTATAAACTGCGAAATCTTCGACTCCATCGGGTAGAGAAAGTATCGGCGCTTCACATAACTTCTTCTTTAGCTTCTCGAACGCCTCATCATGTTTCTCACTCCATGTATACGTAGCTCCTTTATGGGTCAAAGCTGTTAATGGAGCAGCTATCAAAGAAAAGCCTTGGATAAATCGTCGGTAATATCCGGCTAATCCTAGAAAGCTTCGAATCTCCGTGGGATTCTTCGGACGTTCCCACTTCATTACAGCTTCGATCTTGGCAGGGTCAACCATTATTCCTTCTTGGTTAACAACATGACCCAAGAATTGGACTTCCCGTATCCAAAAGTCGCATTTGGAGAACTTTGCAAAAAGCTTCTCCTTCTTTAACACCTCCAACACTTCTCGTAGATGCTTGCCATGCTCCTCCTGGCTTTTCGAGTAAATGAGAATGTCGTCGATGAACACTATCACAGATTTATCGAGGAATGGTTTACAAACCCTATTCATCAAATCCATGAATGCTGCGGGAGCATTGGTTAGTCCGAACGACATAACCAAGAACTCGTAGTGTCCATATCTTGTTCTGAATGCAGTCTTCTCAATATCCTGCTCTCTCACCTTCAGCTGATGATATCCTGACCTAAGATCGATCTTTGAGAAGTAGCTCGAACCTTGCAGCTGATCGAATAGATCATCAATCCTCGGTAATGGATACTTGTTCTTCACCGTTGCCTTATTCAACTCTCGGTAGTCTATGCACATCCTCATGCTTCCGTCCTTCTTCTTCACGAATAACACCGGAGCTCCCCAGGGTGATGAACTAGGTCGAATGAAACCGCTATCCAACAGCTCCTGAAGTTGCATCATGAGCTCCTTCATCTCCGTCGGTGCTAATCGGTAAGGTGCCTTTGCTATCGGTGTTGTTCCTGGTAATAAGTCTATACGAAATTCTACTTGCCTATCAGGTGGTAATCCAGGAAGATCTTCGGGAAAGACTTCCGGATAATCGCACACAACCGGTATATTCTGCACCTCTTTCTTTTCTTTCTTAGCATCGATTACGAATGCCAAGTACGATGCACATCCCTTGGACAAACATTTCCTAGCTTTCATCAAGGATATGATTCCAGAACTCACTCTGCGTTTGTCCCCGTACACCATAAATGATTCCTTTCCGGGTGGGTTTATCCTAACTATCTTCTTTCGGCATAATATCTCGGCATCGTTGGCGCTAAGCCAATCCATACCCAAAACGATGTCGAAACCGTTTAACTCTATGGGTAATAGTTCCTCCTGGAATTCGTTTCCGTTTAGGTCAATGACGATGTTCCTAATACGATTACTAACAGGTACGAATTTGCCACTGGCAACTTCTACAATTAGGGCGTTATCAAGTTTTTCTACAGGTAATGCTAATTTCGCACTAAATTTATGCGACACAAAGGAGTAGTTGGCTCCGGAATCAAACAGTATATTTGCAGGCAAACCATTTACAAGAAAGGTACCTGAAGCGACGTCTGCTGCCTCCTTTGCAGCCTCGAGCGTCATCTGGAAGGCTCTCGCCTTCGGCTTTGGTGGTATGTTGGGTCTTCCTGCCTCCTTCTTCTTCGGGCAGTCCTTCAAAATGTGCCCTTCTTCATTACACCCATAACATGCCTTCTGGTTAAGGGTGCATTCATTGGCATAGTGCCCAGGCTTTCCGCATTTGTAACAAGTGACCCCTCCATCACACTTCCCAAAGTGCTTCTTCTTGCACTTGTCACACCACTTTGCTTCTGATCCTCCTCCTCTCGAACCAGGTTTCGAGAATCTACTCTTCTTGTTGGACTTCGAGGATCCATCGAACTTCCGTTTCTCTCCGACCTCAGCCCTTTCCAGACCTCTTTCCTTTTGTTGGGTCTCCACATTCTTAGCTGCTCGAACAGCTGATTTCAGAGTGGTTGCCATCTTGACTGTTGGGCCAAAGTCAGCCGACAGTCCGTTCGCGAATTTCTCAATTTTAGAAAGTTCGGTTGGCACTAGGTATGGAAACAACTTCATATTTTCCGTAAATGCAGCAGCATAGTCATCGATGCTCATTCTCCCCTTCTTCAAATTTTGGAACTCATTGTTCAGATCAATCAGGTCTATCTCTGAACAGTACTGCACCTTTAGTTGTTCCAAGAACTCATCCCATGACATTTTCAGGGCTTTTCCTCGTAGCATCATATCTGCCAATAGCTTCCACCAACTCAAGACTCCAGTTTTCAATTGTCTCACAGCGAAGACAGTCTTCTGATTTTCGTTGCAGTCGCAGCTCTCAAACACCATCTCCATCTCGGAGATCCAGTCCATAATCTCAACAGGCTTTGGGCTTCCTGAGAGACTTGGTGGTTTTGCACCCAAGAAATTTTTGTACATCCGCCCATCCTTGTTTCTTCCTTCTGGGCCATCCCTTTGTTCACCTTGAGTCCCTATTTGACTCACTTGACGGCTATAGTTCCCTTCCTCAGATGGCTCGGGAACTGGCTCCGTCGGTTCAACATGTATGGTAGGTTCGTCTCTATTCTCGCGGAGCATCCGTCTCATTTCTTCCCTTTGTTCAGCTAGCATAGCCTGAATCATGGCTTGAACTCCAGCCATGGTAACTGGCTCAGGTGCAACTTCTTCAACAATAGGTATTTGCTGACTATTGGGGGTTGGTTCCTACCTCCATTTGCGTTCACGTTTCCGCTACGGGTCCTTGCCATCATGATCTATACACCGAATAAGGTGAATTCAGATCTTTATTTAGGAGAGACGTTTTAAATCGTCCTTATCACTCCGAAACGTTTACATGCTAGTTCTAATATCGTAGTCGTACATTTAGAATCCTAAACACATAAGGTTTCCAGATCCAGTCGGCAACAGACCATAGATCCGAACAAAATAACGGCATATCATGCATAAAGCATTTAGCACATAAAAGCATTTTAGGCACAATTCCTAAAATAAGCTAGTACTGACACCTCACAATCATCGCTTAGCATTCTAAGTTTAAGTCTAGAAATCCTACAAATTCCTAGTTCGCTTAAACTAATGCTCTGATACCAACTGTGACATCCCCAAAATCACGGCCAGAAAAGACCGGTTTTGTTTATACTTTATTTCAAAATCAGAGTTATCTTTTAATAAAAGGGTTGCGGAATTTGTCCCAAAACAATAATATGATAAAGATTTATCAAAAGCATTTCCATAGAAATGTATTTCATTAAAAGACTCGGGATGTCATGTTCGTACAGATCAAAAGTATAAACAGTACAATATAAGCCTTACTACATTATTTCATATCTACAGGCCTATATCCGTAATCCCTCGTCCAAAACATCACACCTATGCTCATGCGCCACTACCTGTAATGCATAAAACTGAGTGGGTCAGGCTTGGGAGCCTGGTGAGCACATAGGGTTTTCAACCCACAATAAATAAGTTTATTAATTTCATCAATCAACAATAACCCGATTACCCGTTCCCGTTATCCTCACTTTACATCCCTAAACACCTATCATAAGGGACCTAGCCTAAGGATTATCATCGGGACGGACACTACTGCTAAGGGGATTCCTCAACAATAAATGTCCTAATAGGCAACCATGTGGGGGATGGAGTACACCGGTGAACACATTGTTCACAACACCTACAGGTTGCGAGCCTGCTAGTGTTCCACTGGACTGTCTAGAAGAGTCCGTGGTCGTCATCTATACTCCGCTAGATGACTGGATCAACAACAACAACATCGAGGCCTCTCATCATTTTATCACACATCACCTATTACATCTACCCATGTTTTACCCCAACATTTTCGTAGATATAAAATACATATACAGTTTAAATCATTGAAAACGTGTATAACAACGTTCATCTAGCATAGATAGCAAGTATTCAGATAATATGCACACATAGCACGTAATTTATATAAAATACTTCATATCTATGTGTAAGTTGAAGGTAACTATGCACTCACTGGAAAAGGTGGTGATTCCGAACTCAGACAGCGCTTCGCTTCTTAAAAAGAATTTTTCTTCGACGAAACCTAGTATTATTACCACTAGAGTTTAGTTTATTATTCGTCGAGACTAATTAATAGTCTAGCTATTATTATTATTATATAAGCGTCAAAAAAAATACTTATATAACCCATAATAATAGCCCAAGTATTTATTATAAGTTCCTAATAACGTTACTATAATTAAATAAAAGTTATATTAAAAATAGCGTAGGCGTAGCTCACTTACAGCGGGTTTTATAGAAAACCGGGCTTTGCTTGGAGCAGCGTTCCCGAGCCGAAAAGCTCTTCTTCTCAGAGCCTTCGAGCACTCCGGGGCTTCCGCCTCGTGCTAGGGAGGTTCCCTAGGCTTTTCGGGGGATTTCGGGGCTAGAGAGAGGTTCTAGAGAGAGAGAGAGAGTAAAGAGAAGAAAGAATGGGAAAGGTGTGAAGAAAATGAGGGTGGGAGAGGTGGTATTTATAGGGTGAAATGTGGCTGAACTTGGTGCCACATGTCACCATCTGGTGGCAAGCCTTGGGGAGAAAGCAATGGCCAAGATTGTGCCACATCACCCATTTTCGCACAGCACACTTCCGACTTCTAAAATCCGTAACTTTCACATACGACCTCCGTTTTTGACGTTCTTTATATCCACGCGTAGGTAATAATAAGATCTACAACTTTCATTTTGACACCGTCAGCTAATTCTCGACCGATCTTAAATTTAACAGTACAAGGAGATTATACTGTTAAACGTCTGCGTAAAATTAATAACTTCTACATACGGACTCTGTTTTTGTCTGTCTTTTTACCGTTGATTTCCTATTAATGAGATCTTCAACTCTCATTTATGTTGCGTAAGCCAAAAACCGCTCGAACTAAAATTCGAGTTTCAGGCCGTGCACTGCTAAGCCGAATCTTAGAAAAATCATAACTTCTTCATACGAAGTCAGATTTGGGCGTTCTTTTTATCGATGTTCTTAGTTTAACATATTCTACGACTTTTGTTTAGATTGCTAAGGCTAAAAAGTCTTCTATCGTAAATTCACTATTTACGTTTCCCGGTGTCGTGCCGGTTTTGTCGTAAAACTTCGGCGGGCCATAACTTCTTCTTTATAGCTCGGATTTCGGCATTCTTTATATGCACGGAAACCTTGAGACATATTCTACAACTTTATGTAGAGATATCGGGATTATCTCACACTTTAATTTTGACGCTCATTTTTATTCTTTATTAATTATACATTTATAATTAAATAATAAACACATAAACACACATAATTCACATAATACTCAAATATTTCATATTTATTACTTCAAAAAGAGTTACAATAGTTGACCTAGACTATTACATTGACAAAAATGCTTAGCCCTGAAAACCCGGGCGTTACATTATCCAAAAAGTTACCGTTGAGATAAGAAAGTTACACCAGTAAGACATGTCATCAGCAGCATTGAACATCAACATAATCGATCAGTGAGTAGATTAATGATGGTTACCCAGTAAGTTTGTGATGTCTCCTGATAGTATGGGCTTAAAATCTCATTCACTGACATAGTATTGTGAGTTCATCAGCGTGTGGTTTCATATGTTGACTCATTAATCACTTTTATTAAAAGAAAAAGGCAAGAATGGTATGATGAGTGTAATACATTCCGGTATGGAATGGACCCATCGGCAAAGAGTGTTGAAGTTTTATCTGTGTATGGATAATACAATGAATCCTTAATTTCTTAATAGAAGAATTTTTGGGAAAGAGTGGGTAGGTACGTGTAGTATATCATGAACAATAATATACCCAACGACACAAATTTTTCGAATTCTCATCAGTGTTTAGAATCATACGTTGAATCATAAAATTCAATGGAAGAATTTATGGAAAGAATGGTTTGATGTGTGTGATAAGCTGTTGTGTTTAGCTTAACCATCAACATATATTTGTCAATCTCTCATTGGCATATGGTACATTATGCTGAATCATAAAGCTTTAAAGGAGAATATAAGGGCAAGAATGGATTGGTGTGTGTGACAGGCTACGATACATAGATTGAACATCGGCACAAAGTTTCAAACTTTTATCAGTGTGTGATATATCATAATGAATCATTAAGTTTTATGAAGAAGATAAAGGGAAGAATGGATTGTTTCAGTCACACCGAGGTGGAATTAGCGTGAATCATAAACGGTGTTAATTCATCAACAAAAAGTGGTTCATCTTCCGTATCATGGAGTTAAGTTGCGGTCTGGAACTATAAAGTTCACCATCACTTCATTTAATATGGTATAGGACAGAATAATAAATAGTATAAGAATACACCAAAAGAGTTAGTCAAACAAGGAGATATTCTAAAAGCGATATTTTGCAGCTTTTTCAGAAAAATGATAAAGACTCGATTCACCAAATCTTATGCATTGAAGGGCCATAAATGTACTTCCATTTTCCAAGACATCTACCCCTCAACATTGTCTATGAAAGAGAGCAAACAAGATCAAATATATAAAAAAACACACAATTCTTAGTAGATAAAAAGAGAGAATGCCTTTAATCGTTGAGATATTGTAGATTAATTCCAAGATTCATGTTCACCAAGAATGAAGGTGGAGCATAAACCAATCTTTATAACCAACGAGTTAAAAGGATCCAATTTTTGTAACCTTCGAGTTATAAAACTCAGCAAGACAAATCTCAAAGGTTCCACTCATTGTGATCCATGAAGGAAGAGAAGGTGGGACCACTGTGTTATTGAATACTCATTTGGATCTCTGAGAGGATGGTGTAGCCGTGAAAGCATCAATCGAAATTAGACATGCTATGTCACATAACTTCACTTCATCCTGTTGAAGCATAAAAAAGTTCTTCAAGATAGAAGAGATATGTGTCCAAAAGAACATCCTTTGACACAATTCTCTCCTATCTACTCTCATCAAAATGAAGCAACATGTCAATTAGTGTATCCATCAACATCAGTGAGAGGTCAGTTGGTGTTGAAGAAAAGATATAGAGTCAGCGTTAACTAGCTCTACCAGGAAGGTGATGCATTCAAGGAATGACACACCGATCTTATCGATTAAGATCAATGTTGAGATGGAGATAGTGGATCCTGAGATATTTAAAAGGTGAGAGAGAAGATCATATATAGGAAATGTTAGTAACAAAATGTCCTTTGGTAAAATAAAAGTTAATTTTTTTGAAGCAGAAAGTCATAACAAATAATACTAAAAATAGCAGCTTATGTTCAAAAGTTTAAAAGTAGCGAGGCATGAGGTAAAAATAAAGTAACAATGTTTGAAACAAAAAAAAATCAAACCATATAAACATTGTTGTACATGAGTGCAGTAAGCATAATTTTGTTCATAGAATCAAAAACCTTTCCTTCATGGCAGTCGAAAATAAATTTATAACTAGCGTCACAATATTTACTGATGGAGATGAGATTTCTCTTTAGGCCTTTGACATAAAACACTTCATTCAGCTTGAATGCCCAGCACTCAAAGGCTCCCACTCCAGTAACAACTTATTTATTGTTGTCGCCAAAACCACATTGCGAACATCTTTCTTGATAAATTATGTTAAGAGGGACTTGAGACCGGTCATGTGTCTAGAGCACCCACTGTCTAGGTACTAAGTATGTTCTAGATTTAGACTTGACCCTTGTAAAACCTGAGAATTATCAACGTCACACATTTTTAGATTACCATCGGGGGACTCATTTATAAGATCCATTATACCCTTAACATTCACACCCTCATCTTCAGATGTCTCATCTTCTTCCACCCATTCTTCATGATCTACTTGTTTTGCAGTGTAATCTTATGGCAAAGAAATGTTCTCCTTCTTCATGTAGGCCACCAGCTTCTTGTATAAAACTTTATAGTTCGTAGGAATTTAATCTTCTTTTTCTCTTTGCAGTCCCTAGAAAAATGGTCAAGACTACCACAATTAAAATAATTACGTGAGTTTTTATTCTTTGAAGAGGATCTCCATGCTGAACTGCCTCCATTAAACTGAGCTTTTCACAACCTATTTGATTTTCTTTCTTTGTAACGCTTGACAATAAGTGTAGCACTGGCTACAAGTTCATCAGTGAGATCTTTATCATTCTCTTCGCCCTGATATGAGTTGTTTGAGTCGCTGATGTGCTTCATTGCTTCATTTCGAGAAACCAAGGCTACAAAATTTTCCTTGCTTGAGCCCTTCATTATTTCTTTAAGAAGAGCTTTTCCCTCTTCGTAATTTTGTAAATTTCCAAAAAAGGAATTCAGATACATGTCGTTGATCTTTTAACCATTCTTAAGGACATCAACATGATGTTCCCAAATTTTCCCTAAAGAATCCAGAAACTTTAGAACCAAATAAGAGGAATTCTTGACGATTCCCAACCTGCGGATATCATTAACTAAACGGTTAATCCTATTAAAAGTTTAAGTTAAGGACTCGCCTTATTGATCAAATAAATGCTCATATCATCGATTGAGGTTGTTGATGCTTATGACCTAAACTTTCACAGTACCTTCATAAGCCACTATCAACGTTTCCATCATCTCTTGGGCTGAGTCACAATTCTGCAAAAGATGATACATGTGTTACCAACCTCTTGTCACCATCATCATATTTGGTCTCTGTTTTTTGCTTCAGAGGATCAACTAGAGCATTGTTGGCCATGGGATAGTACATAGGAATGTGAGGACCTTTTTCAATAATTTTACGCATCTCATAGTCCATGATTTCAAGACAAACATGGCCTTAGTTTTCCACCTGAAGAAGTTGTGTTCATCGAAAGGAGGAGTTTTTTTTAGACCAAAGGATTTGGGATTATTAGAAGTCGACATGATTACTTGCGTGTATCAAAAACCTGCTTTGATACCAATTAAAGGTTTGTATCAATCGAATAAACTTCAAGTATAAAGAATAAAAACAAACTAATCTAACAAAAAAAGAACAGATCCTAAATCACACAAGGAGTTCTTCAGATTGTCTTGCACCAAGAAAGGGTTTTTCTTCACCAAGAAGACGATTTTTCACAAAGACGGTCACAAGACGAACTTAACATTAGGGTTTTCCCTAATATTGATTATATACTAATCTATACAAGTATATCCCTTGATTGAAGGGACTATATCTTGTATTCAATTGTGCAGTTTCCCGCACGAGCTGCACTGACCCCAGCCATGTTGGCCCCCAAATCATGGATCCGAAGTCTTGGGTCTCTTCTTGGAACCCTCCCTTGCCTACACCTGATCTGGCTCCTCTCTTCCCTAGGTGCTCCAAATCAATCTTCTACTCACAGAATGATAGAGTGCGGGATCCAACAATAACCATAACCTCAACACGAATCGCACCCAAGCGCACATCCAAGATATCCAGAATCCCTTTCTTTGGCTGAACCAAAGTCCACCAAGATCCAATCTGAAACACCGCGAGTAATCTCCGAAGATATGAACTCCCATGACCACGCATCAATCGGCTCAGTAACTGCTACTGAGCTGAAACCAGAATATGGACCCCATTCCCGAGTGCTCAACACCATACTGAAACAACATGCAAAAAGGTCTGAATATACTCAAGAATCCTCATCCGAGAATAATCGAAGAACATTAAAGCTCACACACCACAACTCATGATAAGAACTTCCACCCCTACCGTTGGTTGCCTTATGCATGCAAATTATACATAGAACATGATCAAATAGATTGTCGAATAAAATGTTGGATTAGTGTCTAAGTCCATAACTATTTTGGTATGTACTTGACCCGATGGTGCATGGTCCTTTTGGGTTGCCTTCACCAAAGCAACTTGATAGGATGAATTATGGAGAGAAAGGATTAAATATGATTTATTAATGTATTATGAGAATAATATATTAAAGGAGAAATCATATTGTTTAATTAATATTAGTCAATAATTAATTAGTAATTAGTTTTGTGACTAAAAGAGATTAATTAAACTTAAGGGACTGGAATTGTAATTATAAGATAGTTGCAATTTGGGCCATGGATTGCCTTGTATTAAGGAGTGGACGAATTCTATAGGGGAAGCCCATATGAAAACGTCCAAGGCCTTAAGGAAAGGGCTCCATGGGTTGCTTAGGGCTTAAGCATCCAAATTAGGGTTTCCTTGTTAGATAACCCCAATAGTCCAACTATATATAGACCCCTTAAGGCTCAAAAACGTGTCTAAGCTTCTTGTTAGGGTTTCTACACGTTTTTGGTAGCCTCCATCCTCTCTCCTCTTCATCCTCTTGCTTATGGTGTTTGTGAACCATTAGAGGAGTGACAATTGTGACTCTAAGCCTTCCAAAGTCAATACAAGGAGATTTTGGATTGTTATTGCTACATAACAATCAAGGTAACATTATAAACCTATTCTTATGTTAATATGATCACTTGAATGCTAGAATTAGGGTTTATAGTCTTGGATAACTTGCATGTACAATAGAGAAACCTAGATCCAAGCTTTAGGGTTTGTATGAGCACATAGGATGTCTTATGACCAAAACCCATCATAAAAGACTCTACCCTAGAACCACAACCAAACAAGGAACAAGAAATAAGGCCAAATCAGTTATTATGGGGCTATAAGTTCCTAACCGTATGCAATTTTTAAAGAATGCACTTACCAATTACTGATACCAATAACTATTCCCATCCCATCATAGCATCCAATGCTCCCAAGGCTACAAGACATCACATATCATGCCCATCCACCGCTGACTAATCATCACTAGCATGTAAGTCTACCAGCTCTTACAATAGACATACAAATGCATCTCTCCTATCATTAGCCATGATGGGTTTTGAGCATTCTAAAACTCCTATGGTGTACATGCAACCCTATAAACCTTGGATCTATGTTTTCTCTATTAAAAATGCAAATATTCAATATTCCAAGGTTTTATCCTAACTAGCATATTATGAAGCAACTATACTACAAAATTCTAGCTAGAAGACATACCTTTTGATGTGGCTTGAAGTCTTGAACTTTAAGAGTTTATCCCCAATGTGTGGAAGCCTCAATTGGAATCATAAATCAGCAAAGCTCCTTGGAAAACTTGAGAGAATAGTAAGCACACTAGAAATTGGCCCACTCTTGTTGCTCACACACTAGTGTCATTTCATGTGCCAAAGACCTCTTTATATAGTATGGAGGATTAGGGTTACATTCATGTAAACACTATTACCCATGACCATTCATTTCCATAGAATCCAAGGGTTAAAAACTCTGTGGACTATCCATGTAAGTTTAGCCCAACCTAAATAAACTTGGCTTATCTTTTATATATATATATATATATATATATATATATATATATATATATATATATATATATATATATATATAAGAGTCCATATTTAATTAGTTCCTGTTGATCACTAACTTAATTTTTGATCAATACTAATTAAATAATATGATTCCATATTAATATATTAAAACTTATAATATATTAATATAAATCATAAACATACTATTCACAAAAGACTATCCATATAAATTGTTCTGGTGAAGTGCAGCTGATGTGTGTAAACTCAACTAGTTTTAAACCTACTTTTAACTATAAAATAACACACAAAGGCAGTGGACCTATCAATTGTGGTCAAGCTAAATAATTAGGGTATCGAACACAGGGAACGGTAAATTAAAACTAAATACTAATTTCATCTAAATTTATTACTAAGTAAGGGTTTTTCTCTAGTTTACAACACCAGAAACTTATTAACTATCACTTAAACTAAAACTAGAAAAGCAAAGATTTAAGTAAATTCAATAATGAGAAGGACTTCTGTTTAGTTCAACTCAATTGATCCTATGGTTGATATTATGGTAATAGTGCAATGGATTAATTCTTCTATTGGTTACCGATTCAAGTGATTAGATTCACATTCGCTGCATTAATCCTTAGAGAACAAACTAACTCAAACAATGATCAGTTGTCTAATTTAATTTAATTCACTAGATTATTTATTCGGGTTAATTTAGACTTGTAATAGCTAACTAATTTAGTCCTTTAGTTAACTTCTTGTTGATGGTCATCACACAAGCTCACACATGAATTTACCTATTTTTCTTATTAATTCTAGTTTCATGTTCATTAATCATAGTCATATGATAAAGTGGTCACATACATATGAGGTTGATAATTAAGAGATGTTCATACTATTTAATTATCTTCCTATTAACAGAAAAATAGTTATCATCCACACATAAGGTTCTTTAACAAGCTAAAATCAACAAAATCACTAACATTAAATTAATCCTACCATAATAATCAATCCATAGTATCAATACTGTATCCCCAAACAGAAGTTTAAGAGTTTTAGCTCATGGTTGAGGTGATTAACAGCATAAAAACGAATTCTAATTGTCTAGCCATAATGGAAAACAAAAAATTAAGTAGAATGATGTAGATTTGCCTCAAATCTCCTTCGGGATTGAATTCTAGGTTGTATCTTCGTTCTTCAGGTTTCTCCTGGCTCTGATTCGCAGCTTGCTTCTTCCCAAGGCCTCCAGAATGTTGAATGTCGATCTGAGAAGCCGTATATATAGATTCGACCCGACTCGCCGAGTCCATCACTTAAATCCCATGTACGGTAAGTCACGAAGTCTTTATCTTCTTGATCCTTCGCTCGAAATCGCCGAGTAGGCGACCCTACTCGCCGAGTAGGTGTTGTTTTTGGTGGTTTTTCTTCTTTGTTCAATTCCTGAGCTCCAAATCACTTCTCCTGCTTCCTTTTGCATCCAAGATTAAACTTTGGACTAAAAACATAATTCCAACACTTTTAAGTATCTTTTGTCCATGAAATGCAATAATTTAGCTAATAAATGATAAAAATATATGCTTAATATAAGACTAAATATGCAAATATCGGCAGCCCAAATGGACCATGCTACTCTCGGGTCAAATACATACCAATAATAGTTATGGGCTTAGACATCTAATCCAACAGTCTCCCACCTGAATAAGTCTAAAAATATTATTTCATATGACTCCAAAACCCGACTAGAAATCGTAGCTCTTAAAGCCGCTATCGAACTCTGATCTAGTTAATGACTTGTCCATTAGATAAGGGATCATATATTCCTCCATTCTAGATATCATATGGACTGAGACATGGATTATAATCATTATCTCTATCTATTCTTTGTTTCCCAATTTCCGATTTATGATGACTGAGTAATTGAACAAATCAAATCAATCTAGGCTTAGCCAAGCACTTCGGGGTGTCATCACAAAATCATCGAGGGGCCCACATATATCGCTTTTATCCCTTCAAGGGTAAAAAGAATGGATAAACTTCGACTAATATGCTTGTTCTACTACTTGTTGAGTCATACACAAAGGCGCGTTTTACAACATCAAGTTACCAAATGCGTTTTCGTGCAATCATTGTATAACCAACTCGTAGTCAACAACTCATATCTCTAGGTTTCAAGAATATAAGATATTATCGTCTCATGATCACTCATGATGAAATCCATGAAGTGAGTCAAATGAGCGTGGGTTTAATCCAATACTCAGAACTTTATGAGCACTCATGAGTGTTGTAGCAACTCTTGCTATGTCCAACATCTTAGACATCTACAAGCCAACTTCATGATAGTCTTGATTCATATCTACTTCCAACATATGACCGATTGTGGATGGTTTGAATAACTTAGTCATTCGGGAAGAATGACCTAGTTGTTCTGGAAGTCAAAACATGCAAAGTGAAACAAAAGAATAATATAATCCAATATGGTCTCAGAACTTAGGAATATAAATAGAACACCTTTTATTTATCATCATATTGATTACACATTATTCATTGTATACTGTTTCAACTAATCAACTTTATACTTGAATCAAAACACTAGTTATGACATGCTCTCAGTATGCACACTATGTTTATCCAAACAATAGTCATTCCATACACCAAGTATGCACACTATGTTTGTCCAAACATTAGTTATGCCATACACCAAGTATGCACACTAAGTTTGTCTATGATCTTTACTTTGTAAAATAGATCGACTGAACATAATTCCAATGATTCTCATTTCACAATCCCAAATCCTTGTCGCAAATGCAAGAATTCCAAATTCCTGCCATTTACTGAAATCTGTTAGATTTTAAACTTATATACACTGATCCTCTTGTAATGATTATGCAAAAATTCACAAAGACTTGTCAACAGACATTACAGAGTATTCCAATGGAGACAAATCCATGGAAATGAAGTCTCATATTCAAAGTACATTGCTTTGAACATCCTTCTTTCATTAAGTTTTTTAATCTTACATAGATTGAATAACTTCCACCTATGGAGTCATTTCCATATTCCCATTTTGACTATCACTTCTGAGCAAGAGTTGCCTCCTTTCAGAAAATGTCAATATGGTCATTCCAAGATTAACACTATACTTCCAACTGTCCCTGAGCAACCAATCTTAGGTAAACCTTAGATTGTCCTCGATAATTGCTTAATTACTTTAATCATATCCAGTTCTAGTACTTTTTCCCTCTTAATGCCATAGGCATTTGGAAAATTTAGAAAGGATAAATATTATAGCACATGCAATAGATCCTATACCCGAAGCATATGGGACACGATTCATGATGTCTCACATAAAGGCATGATTCTAGATCAATCTTTTGCAAAAATATTTTTATTTTCCATGTTTTCATAATTCGACTATGAGAGAGAGAGACTTTCCTTAAGTTGAGCCATTCCAACATAAAACTCATATATATATATCCTTGTCTAAAGATGATTAAAATCTCAATCTAAGCTTTTAGAACTGAAATGAAGTACAATCTCCTCTCCCTTAATTATATCAAAACAACTTTTCCCAATTGAAACTTTTGTTTTCTATAATTAAGATTGCTAACTTGCAGTACTTTATTATAATTATCATCCTCCCACTGATATGAGAATTATTAGCATAACACTTATGCTCCCACTAGCTTTGACATGTACTCAAAAATCAGTTGGACTTGTAGAAATCAATACTTTATTGACTTTCTTACCAAAGTTCAGATTTCTAATACGAGATGCTTTCATATAACTTTATCAAAATCACACACCTTTCCTAATATAGCACACATGTGTGGCTAAACAATTTTAGAACTATGAAAATGGATGTCGTAATCATAGTCTCAATTGTTTAGACCTTTGCTATTTCTCACAAGTCCATGTTAGTGTGCTGCTTAACCACTAACACTCAACTAACGACTTTGAGAATGCAAATATCACAGTTGTTATCTACTTAAAATCTTCTTAGTGAAAGCATTTCCTCACCATCATTGTAACACATGGTATGTTTTTCTCTGGGACTCGATGAGTTGGAGGATCAACTCGTCGAGTAGGGACGTGGCTGCGGACATTTTAAGTGACCGAATCAACGAGTCGGGAGACTGACTCGGCGAGTAGGTGCTGGATAAGTGAAACCCTAAATCTGAGGGTTTTCACCCTATATAAACAACTTAAATCAGCCTCCCTTATCCCTAACACTCTCTTGAAAGCTTCATATCGAACCCTAGGTATTTGTGTGTGAGTTAAGGCCATTTTTGTGTTCTTGTGTGGATTGTAAAGCTTGGAAGGAAGAAAGGAGCTTGGAAATCGAGTTGGGTCCATTAGATCCAAAGATCTTACTTCATTTGCAGCAACTTCAAGATATAATGTGTGACATCCCCAAAATCTCGGCCAGAAAAGACCGATTTTCATTTATGCTTTTAAAATAATTTCAGAGTAAATCCTTTTGATTTGAAAGAGTTGCGGAATTTGTTCCCAAAACCAAAACATGATAAAACAATGTTTACCAAAGCATTTCATAAAAGAAATGTATTTTCATTATATAATCAAAACTCGGGGTGTCATGTTCCGATACAGACCAATAAGCATAAACGATAACATTACAAGTCATTCAACAAATATATACATATACAGACTTGTAAATAAAACAACTTGATGGTTCATCCATCTTACGCCCTTGCGCCACTTCCTGTAATACAAATAAAACTGAGTGGGTCAGGTTGGGAGCCTGGTGAGCATATAGGGTTTACAACCCACAATAAATAATTAAATTAATTATTATCAACCAACAATAACCCAGTTACCCATTCCCGTTATTCTCACTTTATGTCCCTAAAATAACTAACACAAGGGACCTAATCTAAGAATATTTTCATCGGGGTGACAACACATGCTGCGGGGGTTCCTCAGCAATATAAGTCTAATAAGGCAACCATGAGGGGGATGGAATACAGCGAATGAACACCCAAGTTCATTAACACCTACAGGTTATGAGCTTGCTAGCGTTCCACTGGACTGTCTAGAAAAGTCCGTGGTCGTCATCTAAATTCCGCTAGATGACTGGATCAAAACAACATCAAGGCCTCTCATCTGTTTATTACACACCAACTATCTACCCATGTTCTACCCAACATATTAGTAGATAAAAATATATATTTTTATACATAGTTTAAAACCTGCATAGAATTCTCATTCAATACATATTCCAAAACAACAAATGAGACACATACACATAACACGTATTTCATAGAGAATAAATCATATCTATGATATAGAAGAAAGTGAATATACATTCACGCATATAACAACAAAATATACACATAACACGTATTTTATATTAAATACTTGATAATTATGCGTTAGAAGAAAGTAACCACACACTCACACATATAGACAACAATATACTTAGTACACTCAAATCATACTTGTATTATTATAGTGTTTATGAAAGGTAGTATACAATCATTTGATCAGAAGATGATCGGACAGCACTACGACTTGCAAAAGTAGTAATCCTCAGCAGATCTAGAAGATCTCTACAAAAATCGAACTTCTCGCGGGCAGAGCTTCGGCTCGGAAACCGCACTTCTCGGGATCTTCGGGATCTCGGGACTTGCTTCGGGATGCGGGAATATTACCGGGGCTTCGGGGTGGCTTAGGGGGTAAAAACGCAGAGCTTTGGCACGAAATGGAGGAGAAATGAGCAATTATGCCCGGACCCCTCGCATCCTATTTATAGGAGGCTGGAACCTCCCAGTACACGGGGCGTACGCCTCCGAAATCGTCACTGCATGCGTCATCCGAAGTGTCGACACTCTTCACTGTACACGGGGCGTACTCCGGATGAATCTAGTGACTCGTCTTCGGATAAGGCCGGATTTAATAATTAAATTTAATTATTAATTATTTAATAAACTTCGGAAATTCATATCTTCTTCATACAAACTCCGTTTTCGACGTTCTTTATATCCACGCGAAGGTGAGACTACGCTCTACAACTTTTGTTTAGACTCCATCGGCTAATGTTGACTTTATTTTTATTATTTATTTTTAATAGGCCGAGACAGAAAATTTCGTTATAAATTCATAACTTCTTCGTTTGACGTCCGTTCTCGCCTAACTTTTTATCGCCTTGATACTGACAACGAGATCTTCGATTCTCGTTTAGATCACTAAGACTAAATATCGCTCTAACATAAATTTCACTTTTTACGTCATTCAGTGTTGTCGGTTCTGTCGCGAAACTTCGACAGGTCATAACTTCCTCGTTATAACTCGGATTTCGGCATTCTTTATATCTTCGGAAACCTTGTTTCAACTACTAAAATATTATCTAAAGATATCAAGTTTATTTTATACTTAAAATTTGACGCCTATTTTTATTCTTAATTAATCAAACCACATAATTAAGCAATTAAGCACAAAACACATAATACTCAAATAATTCACTTCTATTATTTCAAAACGGGTTACAAAGGTTAACCTAGACTATTACATTGCTAAAAATGGCAAGCCCAGAAACACAGCCGTTACATAATGCCCCTGTCTTGACTCATCTATGTGTTTATTCATCTTTAACTTGGGATCTCCATGGATTTCTAAGTCGTTTTCGTATTTGGAAGTGTTGAGTGAGTTTTGACTTCAGATCTGGGACTTAAAAGGGGTCTCATGGCATAAAGGTGCCAACTTTAGGGCCATGAGAGCCCCATGCACATTGTAGGACACTTTATATGGATTTTTGAGCTAAAAACCCATGCATGTGCATCAAGTTTGGAACTTTACGTATAAAATGGACATTAGGAGGACAGATCTATGGTTTTGGTGTGTTAGACCTCATTTAAATCAACTATATGGAATTGGTCAAGGTTGGACTCGGCGAGTTGTTCTTGGCACTCGACGAGTCGGTGACCATTGTGCACCAAACCCTTTAGGTGAATGGGTAAGTGTTAGGAAGGAAGTCCTTTGTGGGTTTAGACACGAAAAAGAACGTGGAAGCCATGGGACTCGGAGAGTGGTATGAGCAGACTCGGCGAGTCCATAGTAATCTCCCAATATTTGAAGATGGACTCGACGAGTTGTTTATACAACTCGGCGAGTCATAGACTGGACAAGTTCTTAAGTTAGAGATGAACTCGACGAGTCGGATGAAGATCGTCCCGATGTTATGATTGAGATACCTCCGGAGAGGCAGGTGGAATTCAGGATCGACCTAGTCCCTGGTGCGGCTCCGATAGCCAAGGCACCATATCGGCTAGCTCCTCCTGAGATGCAGGAGTTGTCTATACAGCTGCAGGAGCTGTTAGACAAAGGATTCATTAGAACAAGTAGTTCTCCCTGGGGAGCCCCGATTTTGTTTGTGAAGAAGAAGGACGGGTCGCATTAGATGTATATAGATTATGGGGAGCTAAACAAGGTAATGGTGAAGAACCGTTACCCACTCCTGAGGATTGATGACCTCTTTAACCAACTTCAGGGAGCATCTTGGTTTTCCAAGATTGATCTGCATTCAGGATACCATCAGATGAGGGTCAGAGAGGACGATGTGCAGAAGACTGCGTTTCGGACACGCTATGGCCACTACGAATTTATTGTGATGCCCTTCGGGCTCACTAATAATCCTGTCGCATTCATGGACCTCATGAACCATGTGTGTAAACCGATGTTAGACCGGTCTGTGATAGTGTTTATTGATGACATCTTGGTTTACTCCAAGACGCAGGAGGAGCACGAGGAGTATCTACGGGAGGTTCTGGAGACTTTGAGGAAGGAGAACTTGTATGCTAAGTTCTCTAAGTGTGAGTTCTGGTTGTGCGAGGTGCAGTTCCTTGGGCACCTCGTCAACCAGGATGGGATTTCAGTGGACCCGGCTAAAGTGGAGGCCGTGATGAGATGGGAAGTTTTGAAGTCTCCATTTGAGATTCGAAGTTTCCTAGGGTTAGCCGGCTACTATCATAGATTCATCCAGGATTTCTCTAAGATAGTCGTAACCCTGACCAGGCTAACAAGGAAAGTTGTGGTCTTTCGTTGGGGGCCTGAGCAGCAGGCCGCATTCGAGACTCTGAGACAGAGATTGCGCGAGGCACCAATCTAAGCCCTGCCACAGGGCATGGAGGATTTTGTTGTGTATTGCGATGCGTCCATCTCAGGTTTGGGTGCAGTTCAGATGCAGAGAGGGATGTCATCGCCTACGCGTCGAGGCAGCTGAAGCCTCACGAGACGAATTACCCGATGCATGATTTGGAGCTGGGGGCTGTTGTGTTCGCCCTCAAGATTTGGCATCATTATCTCTATGGGGTTCGCTGTACCATCTACACGGGCCATAAGAGTTTTAGGTACCTTATGGATCATCCGAATCTAAACATGAGGCAGCGTCGGTGGATGGACGTGGTGAAGGACTACGATTGTGAGATCTTTTACCACCCGGGGAAGGCCAATGTTGTGGCTGACGCGCTTAGCCGCAAGGCAATGCCGATCAAGGATATATGTATGAGGATGACGGTGGTGACTCCGCTGTTGGAGCGGAACCGGGAGGCCCAGTAGGAGCCTATGAAGGAGGAACATCGGAATAGCGAGCGGGTTGTGGGTCAAGTTTCCTCCTTTGACTATGACAGCAGAGGGTTGTTTACTCTACACTATAGGGTGTGGGTCCTGTATCATGGGGGTGTGCGCCAGGTATTGATGGAGGAGGTGCACAAATCTCGATTCTCCATTCACCCCGGGGCGACGAAGATGTATAGGGATCTTCGTCTGGACTATTGGTGGCCCTGCCTGAAGCGGGATGTGGCATGGTACGTAGAGCGGTGTTTGACCTGCAGGAAGGTCAAGGCCGAGCATCAGAGACCTCACTGCAAGATGCAGCCATTGGATATTCCGCTGTGGAAATGGGAAGACATCACAATGGATTTTATCACAAAGCTTCCCAGGACTGCACGGGGAGTGGATTCGATCTGGGTCATCGTCGATCGAATGACCAAGAGCGCCCGTTTTATCCTGGTTCAGGAGATTATTTCAGCCGAAAAGTTGACCAACGTTTATATCAGGGAGGTGGTAGTGCGGCACGGGGTACCAATATCAGTGATTTCAGATCGAGACGTTCGGTTTACTTCCAGATTCTGGAAGAAGTTCCATGAAGAGCTGGGAACTCGTCTACATTTTAGCACCACTTTTAACCCGTAAACAGATAGATAGAGTGAGCGGATCATCCGGACCTTGGAGGATATGTTGCAGGCATGTTTCTTAGACTTTGGAGGTAGTTGGGATACTTACCTTCCTTTGGCTGAGTTCTCGTACAACAATAGTTATCACGCGAGTATTGACTGTCCTCCCTTCGAGATGTTGTACGGGAGGAAGTGCAGGACCCCGATATGTTGGGGTGAGGTTGGTTAGAGGGTTATGGGGAGTACCAAAGTGGTACTCAAGACTACGGAGAGGATCCAGCAGGTCCGGAACAGGCTTCAGACTGCTCAGATTCGGCAAAAAACTTATGTCAACAAGCGCCGATCAGACTTGGAATTCCAGGTCGGGGATATGGTTCTCCTGAAGGTGTTACCCTGGAAGGGTGTCATCCGATTTAGGAAGCGGGGCAAGTTGGGCCCTAAGTATATCGAACCTTTTAGGGATATAGCCCGGCTAGGCAAGGTTGCATATAGGCTGGATCTGCCAACCGAACTCAGTCAGATTCATAGCACTTTTCACGTCTACCAGTTATGGAAACGTTTGGTGCACGAATCAGAGGTAGTACCCTTGGAGGATATTCAGGTTGACGACAGCCCGAACTACATCGAGAGACCGGTGGAAATTCTTGAAAGGAAGTCAAAGGATCTGCGGAACAAGAGGGTGGATCTGGTAAAGGTTCAGTGGCAGCATCGAAAGGGCTCGAAATGGACCTGGGAGCCGAAGGACGAGATGAGGGATCATTACCCAGAGCTTTTTCAGTATCGAGCGAAAGACTTCGAGGATGAAGTATAAAATAAGTGGGGGAGATTTGTAACATCTGGTATGTTTTTCTCTGGGACTCGATGAGTTGGAGGATCAACTCATCGACTAGGGATGTGGTTGCGGACATTTTAAGTGACCGAATCGACGAGTCGAGAGATTGACTAGGCGAGTAGGTGCTGGATAAGTGAAACCCTAAATCTGAGGGTTTGCACCCTACATAAAAGACTTAACTTAGCCTCCTTTGTCCTTAACACTCTCTTGAAAGCTTCATATCCAACGTTAGTTGTTTGTGTGTGAGTTAAGGCCATTTTGGTGTTCTTGTGTGGATTGTAAAGCTTGAAAGGAAGAAAGGAGCTTGGAAATCGAGTTGGGGCTTGTAGATCCGGAGATCTTACTTCATTTTCAGTAGCTTCAAGGTATAATGCCCCTTTCTTGACTCATCTATGTGTTTATTAATCTTTAACTTGGGATCTCCATGGATTTCTAAGTCATTTTCGGATTTGGAAGTGTTGAGTGAGTTTTGACTTCAAATCTGGGCCTTAAGAGGGGTCTCATGGCATAAAGGTGCCAACTTTAGGGCCATGAGAGCCCCATGCACATTGTAGGACACTTTATATGGATTTTGAGCTAAAAACCCATGCATATGCATCAAGTTTGGAACTTTACGTATAAAATGGACATTAGGAGGCCAGATCTATGGTTTTGATGTGTTAGACCTCATTTAAATCAACTGTATGGAATTGGTCAAGGTTGGACTCGGCGAGTAGTTCTTGGGACTCGACGAGTCGGTGACCATTGTGCACCAAACCCTTTCGGTGAATGGGTAAGTGTTAGGAAGGAAGTCCCTTGTGGGTTTAGATACGAAAAGGGACCTGGAAGCCATGGGAATCGGCGAGTGGTATGAGAAGACTCGGCGAGTCCATAGCAATCTCCCAATCTTTGAGGATGGACTCGACGAGTTGTTCATACAACTCGGCGCGTGATAGACTGGACAAGTTCTTAAGATGGAGATGAACTCGACGAATTCAAGAAGGAACTCGACGAGTCGGATGAAGATGGTCCCGATGTTATGATTGAAGGGGAACCCGTCGATTTTTTGCTAGACTCAACGAGTGGAGCCGGGGTTTTGTGTGGAATTAGAGAAGCATGGACTCGACGAGTTGGTACGCCAACTCGGCGAGTCAGGTCAACTGAATGTTGAATTTGAATGACCCTGTTTAGGGTTGTATGTGATGTGTGTTGACTTGAAGGTTGTCGTGTAGGGATCGAGGAGTTGTAGGGAGTCGACTTGTGCGTCGAGGATAGTTCAGACATTGCATGATATTGAGGTGAGTTACCTTCCAGTAGAGGTGGGTCTAAGGCCACAATGTCGGCCAACCAAAAAGGGGTATTTAGAAGATAATGGTCTTTGTGATAATTAACTTGGTTTGGTTATGTGTTGGTTATAAGGTTTATTTGGGTAGTATGTTATGTGTATGGTAGGGATTAGTTTCCCTGACAGTGGTCCTTAGGGCCCAAGGGTAGGTCAATACTCAGATATGCCTGACTGTATACTTATATCTGTTGATTGTATGCTAGTAATAGGGGGTGAAATAGTCCCCAGTTACCGGTTGAAAGATATCGATGTTGATTACCGGTTGAAAGATATCGATGATGGTTACCGGTTGAAAGATATCGATGAAGGTTACCGGTTGAAAGATACCGATGAAGGTTACCGGCGATATTGTATGGTATGTGGTATGATGGGGGAACTCACTAAGCTTTGTGCTTACAATTTTGGTTTTGGTTTCAGGTACCTCTTCATCGAAGGGGACAGAGTCGGCGGTGTAGCAGCGCATCACACACACACACATGTTTCCGCAAGAAGTTTTTGGGACTGTACTCTGATTTTCCATACTTATGACGTTATGGTTTAAAATACAACATTATTATTTTGTAAAGGAATGTTTTATTGACAATGTTTTGGTAAAATATTTATTAAATGCGTTAATTCAAAAATGAAATTTTTGGCCTTGAAAATTGGGTCGTTACAATCATTTTCATGAATCGGAGAGAAACCTTATGACACTTAGATTTTATGGTGTATGTGTTCCTATCCACGTTAATTTTTCAAAACCATAATCACAAGACAAGGTTAATGACAAATCCAAACTCATATGGACTGATGCCTGCCATTGCTTCCAAGTTGTTATGCAACCAATTAAGAACGCTCAGAACTCATATGCGAATCCAACTTTAACTGTAATGGGCACAAAAATAGGAATATTTCAACACGATACGTTATAAACCTCAAGTCGTGAGCTATTGAGAAACTACAAGTTTTATTCTTGATTAGATCTTGAAATTCTTTTAGGATCTTTTAGACTCCCACTATCCTCTTGACATATAAGACTCTCTTGCCAAGACCTATTCTTTAACAAAAAAAATATTCGAGAGGTAGTGAGGATTCTTATCAAGACAAACACTTCACACAATTGGCCTAAGTTGGTCTTTGTTTTATCCAAAACATCCCAACTTACCAATTTCAAATGTACACGAGTAGGACACATTTTACTCTTACATTTGACTAGTGTTAATAAACCTTCTTCAAGATGTGTCACACAGATTACAATCTTGGAGTATGACTCTAAGACTTGTTTTGGAACGAAATATGAATCATCTTCTTGATTTAAGCATTTCAACAATTCAAGATTCTTCTTCTTAGTCATAAGAATGCACTAAGATGTCCTTAGAGGACTAATTGTGATATGATTTCTAAATTATTAAAATGATCACAAAACATGATACTAAAGTACTCTCCCATCTTTCCAGATTTGAGAAACTTTTATCTTTCTGCCTAATTTGATTCTTCTTATTCATTCTGCCATACATCGAAACTTTTCCAATGTTTCAGAATTATACTTAAGCTTATAAGTATAACCATATCTACTAAACTTTAGTAAATAACATGGTTCTAAAAAACGCGCCATGGAGCGCCTTAAGGCATGCCATGGCGCGAGGCGTGGTGTATCTGTTACGAAAACGTCCAAGGCGGGTTTGTGAAGCGTCGCGCCCAAATAACGAGTCAAGGCGCGCCTTATCGCATTATGGCACAAGTTTTTTTCAATGCGCGAGTTTTTTTTTCTTTGGTTTTTTTTTATCGGGCCAAAAATAAATGAGTTTTTGTTAACTTTTTTTATTAGATATTAATATAACACTTTTAAAAACTTCATATATTTGAGAAAATTCAATAATTATATGATTTATATCTTTTAATGTATATAAAACAGTCACACCCTGAAAAACTCCATGGCTCGCCAAGGCTTGTCATGGCTTAACTTTTACCTTGCCGCCAAGCCACGCCTTACGTTATTTAGAACCTTGGTAAATAATGAAGAATAGTCTTATCGATTTTTTTGTGGTGGACTTAACCAGTGTACACGAATGTGTAGTCGATCCCTTAGTCCTTCACTTGAGTCACATATACTTGTAAACAAGGAATTAGTCTTAATTTTCCAAAGATGAAAATTCTCATTCATCATACTATACAACTTGAATGATTCCAAGTTTCGGTCCAATTGAAAACTTGGGTGATGAGAATATTTCCTTATTTGGTATATTTAGACATTACCACAAATGAAAGAATCAAATTCATATTTCCAATATTGCTAGAAACATACAAACATCAATTTTCCATAAATGTCATTGCAAGGAGATATAAAATAAAGTAAAACAAAATTTTATTTATTTATAAAATGCAGAAAAAACTTTTCCTTACAATGCAACTTTAAATGGAAACTATGCTATTATATATTTCCTAGTAATCTATCATAACTCCTAAGTAGTAGCTCAAGAATCCAATCTTCGAACCATGCTATTGAAATCCATCTTCGCGATCAGATTCAACATACTTTTCTTTTAAGCTTCCTTTCCTTTGCTTGATCCTACCATACATCAAAATGTATTAAGAATCTTCAAATAGGAACTTAAGAGAGTTAGATAGTGGGCTTAACTAAAGCGGCTTAACTAAAGCAGAGTCAAACTTTTTGACTTAACCTTCTCTCAGATCTTTTAGGTAGTTAGGGAGAATAATTGGAGGAGGTGGTTAGACATTGATTGCCAATAGGGATTGAGTGACCTTGAACTTGTGGGTTAGGGAGAATAATAGGAGGAGATGTAGGAAGAGAAGTATGATTTCCAGGACATCATCTTCATTAGGAAAGCTTGTTCCAAGAGATTTGGGAAGATCATAGTTGTCTGAACCAGACATCTACTATGGGAAAAATTCAAGTTAGTTGATTTAAGGTCCTTAATATAACACCCAATATGAAATATTAAGGCTAGGAGCCAACATAATATTTTATAATTTGGAAGAGGGAAGTCGTAATCCAAGCTATAGAATATTTGAAGATAGGTGAATGATGATTCACCAATTTTCACCATGAAAAATGAAATAATTTATTGAGTTTTAATTGGATTTGAAACTCCTAGATCTTTTGAGATTCATTGAACTTTTCAATGACATTTTTCAATCTCGATTGTGCCCTATCAAGTTTTATGATTGGGATGTCAAGGATCACAAAACAAGGTGTGAATAACCATGCAAATATGCTTGGTACCCTTAATATTTATCACTTAATCGATGTGTCGGTTAACCACACACGCTCTACCGATCCTATGATAAACATTAAGTTACCCTTTGCCTACCTTGTTAAATCCAGGTTAGTGTGCGATTAACCACACACGCTCCACTAACGACTTAAGAAAAGTGCAAAGTGTAATTTCATGGGTTAGCACCAAATTCACATTTTCCTAAAGTAACTAAGCTTGGTAATTTATAAAAGGTTTAGTTACTTTATATTTATCATTATATTTATAATGAAAATTATAGTCACTGTGCTACCCGTTCGGCTAACGACCCTCCACCAGTCAAGGAAGCGGTGGGTGAGAGTGGACAACCATTAAACTGTCATTTTATAGGCAGTAACCTTATACCCCCTTATAGACCGGCTTCGTGAATGAGGCCTACTAACGGTAATATTGACTTTTTTCTTATATATATATATATATATATATATATATATATATATATATATATATATATATATATATATATATATATAATATTATAATAGTATAAGGGTTGAATTTTAACTTTTAAATTCTAAGGGTTTGGAATTAAAGTGTTTGTGAGACTTTAGAAATTCCAATGACGGAAAGTTTTGAACAATTCAAAAACTTTTGGTTTCCATAACTTATGAGTTTAATATGGTTTTTATGAAAAACTTTTCAAGTTGCATAAGTTGAGGACAAGTTATGGAAGACATAAAAAAAACATTTTATGATGACATTAAAATTAGACACTCTTCCATTTTTCATAACCTATGAATTTTAATGACACTTTAAAAGAAAAAACTCTTCATTTTCCATAACTTGCGGACAAGTTATGGAGTTCATAAAAAACATTAAGATCAAATTACCAATTAACACAATAATCAAGTAATTTTTCTATGAACAAGATCAAACTCATAAGTGAAGATAATTCATATCAACAATTTTCAAGAACTTAGTTAATCACATAAACTAAAAACAAGTCTTGAAACTTTAACAATTATCATTTATTTGGATGAGAATAAACATTAACATAACATCAAAATCAAGTTTTATGAACAAAGACACTTTCTGGTAATGATTCTAATCCAAAACAGGCCAATAAAAACTATTTTTTTTTTCACTGAAAAGTCACCACCTCGTGGTGAACTGGCAAATTCCAAAAAACGATTTTTCTTGCAAATAGCATCAAGTATAACTGAAAACAATCCTAGGCTCTGATACCACTTATGAGTTTTTAGCATTCTAACACTCATATGGTGTACATGCAACCCTATAAACCTTGGATCTATGTTTTTTGTATTATACATGAAAATATTCAATATTCCAAGGTTTTATCCTAACTAGCATATTATGAAGAAACTATACTACAAAAGTCTAGTTAGAAGACATACATTTTGATGTGGCTTGAAGTATTGAACTTTAAGAGCTTAACCCCAATAGTGTGGAAGCCTCAAGTGGAATCACAAATCACCAAAAACTCCTTGGAAAACTTGAGAGAATAGTAAGCACACTAGAAATTAGCCCACTCTTGTTGCTAACACAGTAGTGTCATTTCATGTGCCAAAGACCTCTTTATATAATATAGAGAATTAGGATTACATTCATGTAAACCCTAACACTCATGACCTTTCATTTCCATAGGATCCATGGGTTAAAAACTCTATGGACTACCCATGCAAGTTTAGCCCAACCTAAATGAACTTGGCTCATACTATATATATATATATATATATATATATATATATATATATATATATATATATATATATATATATATATATATATATATATATATATATATATAAGAGTCCATATTTAATTAGTTCATTTTGATCACTAAATTAATTATAAATTAATTCTTGATCAATACTAATTAAATAATATGATTCCATATTACTATATTAGAACTTATAATATATTGATATAAATCATAAACATACTATTATCAAAAGACTATCCATATAAATTGTTCCAGTGAAGTGCAACCCAAATGGACCATGCTACTCTCGGGTCGAATACATACCAATAATAGTTATGGGCTTAGACATCTAATCCAACAAGCCATAACTAGCATGCAATTCAAAGATCCACAGATTAAAGCATAACATATAACATGTATGGGTATTTTTGGAAAACTTACTTGAGCTCGGCTGATTGCATGCACCACACCCTTTTCTTATCTTAGAAAACTCTTTTCTTAAAATGCTTTTCTTTTGAAACCTTACCAAATCCTTAGTTTGAGTTCAGACACACCCAAGAGTATGTCAGAATCCCTCAAACCAATGCTTTGATACTAACTTGTAACGTCCCAAAAATCACGACATAGATTTTTTCCAATTTTTAGATTAATAGATCATTAATACATTTCGTTCCTATAAAAAAATGTAATCATAATTTAGCAAAACATCATCAAATCAAACTAATTCACAGAATGTGGAAACATGTGGTGTGTGCTCAACAATCATCCCGAGCTCTTTCCATTTGAAAATCGGAGTACTTGAAGCACAAACTGAAAATTGTAAGCACAAAACTTAGTGAATCTCCCCAAAAATACCACAGAAGATAAAACCACAGAATATCATGCGACATATATATATTTGCCATGGGCTACCCCTATGGTCTTTAGATAGAAAGCCATGGGCTCCCCCATGGTCTGATATCCAAGTGCCATGGGCTACCCTATGGTCTTGACCTGGAATGTCATGGGCCTCCCCCATGGTCTGATATCCAAGTGCCATGAGCTACCCCCATGGTCTTTCATGCAAGTATCACAGAGACAACTAGCATTCCATAAAGCAAATAATGAGTCAGCATTAGTGCCTTCGACCTATGGATATAGTGAGAAGACTCACCTCACACCGATGAATCCCGTGGATAAATATCTAGTTGCTGGCTGACCGATCCCCAAACTAACAACATCAAAACAGCACCCAATCAACATTTGGATCCCAAACCATATCCATAAATCCATTACTAGGGTAAATGACCAATTTACCCCTTACTTAGTTTGGACCAAGACTTAGGCCCAAACCTAATAATCCAAAAGGTCCAAATAACAAAAGCTACCCAAGGGCCAATCAATGGCCCATTTTTACTAATTGGGTCCAAACCCACTGTAGACATTCTTAAAATAATCATCTTTCCAAAACCCGATGGCACAACAGGAACCAACACAACTAAGCCCAAAAGAAACAACACAGCCTAATCGAATCCCATACCAAAAGAGTCCAAGTCCAAAAAGCCCAATCCCCATCTGATCAGACGTACGGACTGCATATATGGCTTGTACGCACGATGGACGTTGCTGGTCCAAAAATGGGTATCATAGACAGAACGTGTGGCGTTCCCCAATAGTACACACGACGTTCCTAGTGGCCACCCAAAAGTCATTCCATTGACTTAATCCTTTAAGCTAAACTTCCAAAACCTCATAATAGCTAAATATAAGTGACTTGATCCAAAAATTCGAAGGCTTGAAGACTTTGCATGGATTAATAAAGCCCAACACAAAAGATCAACTCCAAAGGTCAAAATTTACCCAAAAATGTCTTAAAAACTTTTTAATACTTTAATACCTCAGTCCAAAATTCCAGATCTGATTCATGGGGACTTCTTAAGTCATAAATTTCCTGAATTTCTGATTTAGCATGACTTAATGGGATCCAAATCAAAAACCGAAGTCCTAAGCTTCACCAAAAGACTACCAAATCATGCATGGAAGGTTTATACTCATCAAGATCCAAACTTTATGACTCCACAACCCTAATAACGATCAAATATGAAGCTCAAAGGTTCTGGAGTAACTTCTACTCACAAGAACCACCTCAAAGGGACCAAAACCATAATAAAATACCACTTAGCTAGATCTACATGAAAGAGTTTCCAAGGTTGAGACTTCATACCTCCAGAAGATAGATCTAGGTGCACAAGGCCTGGATCCAAAAGCTCTAAATCAAACAATGACTCTTCAAGAAGTTCATTCTTCCTCCTCAAGCACCAAAAATACACATAAATCACTTTAAAGCTCAAGAATCAGTCAAATGGAAGCTAGTGTTTTGTTATTAGGGTTAGAAAGGATGGAGGCTGAAGGAAATAAGGGTTGGAGGTGAGTTAAGGTCTTTAAATAGGGTCCAAGACCCTAAATTAGGGTTTTCATCTGGCCTACGAACGCCTTGCAGTCCCAACGAACGCTCAGCATTCCCCAAAAGACTCCGCATCCATTTCGCCCATGAATGCCCTGTGTTCCCTCCTGGTACGCCCCGCGTACCCGGTTTGGTCCAAAACCCTTCTAACTTCAAATGATCATAACTTTTGCATCCCTTATCCGTTTTCGATGTTCTTTATATCCACGGAAACATAACGAGAAGCCTTACACTCCTATCAACTTACTTTTTCATGAAAAAGAATCGAGCTTAAATCCAAATATCATAAAAGGCCTAAGCCAAAGCCTTTACCGATACCTTAGGCTCTAAAACACAAACTGAATACTCGGATCATCCAAATTACATCATCTATCTCCAAATGAGCCCAAACCACAATTCTTCAAGGGTTCTAAGTATGCTAATACCCACTCCTTGATCACCACCCCACAGTGGGAAACGATTCGAAATAGGGCGTTACAATGTTTCTTTCAATTTGATTCTGTCATTTGAAAATTTGGACTTCATTCATGTTGTGGATTGTTATCCAAATATTTTATTACGTCTAACATCTTATTAATCATTCATATTACTGTTGTATCTGCAACTGAAAGTTTTTTTTTTAAAACAAAATTATTGAAGAATGATCTAAGGTCATTAGTGTTACAAGAAAATTTCAATGGTTGTATTATGTATACAAAAGGATATGTTAGAATTGATCTTGGTAGTTTATCATTGACTTTAAATCTAAAATGCTTAAAGTATTATCCTTTAAATTTTGTGTTTTTCTGTATATATTGTGGCTATATTTGTGTTTTTGATGATATCTGTAATGGATTTTTGTAAATGGTATGCCTTTTGAATCATTAATATATTCGATTTTCGGTTTTTTGGGGTCCTTTTTCTTACTTTTGCCCTTAGTCTAATATGTGTATGGACTGGTCTTTTATATATATATATATATATATATATATATATATATATATATATATATATATATATATATATATATATATATATAAAAGAAATTAGAAATGTGTAACAAAAAACAAAACGATAAAAGAAAATGTAAAATGGTATTTTTAAATAAATCAATGATGTGCAATGTATTTTTTTTTTAAAACGACAAGGATGCAATTTTTTAAATTTTCAAAAATTCGACTACAAGAACGAATTTAACAAAACCACAGGACCAAAACTGTAATTTACTCATTTGCTAGTAACGTTTCCCGCACCAATTAGTTACGCATGTTTGTATGTTGTTTTGTTAATAGGGAATTTGTACCTTGGCCTGCATTATACAATCTATATTCTCATAGAAATTATCTAAAATGTCAACTAAAGGGATTGTGATTGTGATGGTGACGGCCGGAGTTAGTGACACGACTACCTACGTTTGCCGTCTTCATATTTTAATTTAAAATTTTAGTTTCCTTTAATCCTCTTGATCAAGGCTAAATCTGTACATTTGTACTCAACTTGGACATATATTTTATGTGTACATCCTCCATCAAGAACTAAGATATATGGGTATGACTTGGTTTGGTTTATGAGCTATTATGTCTTCGAATCGGTTTACTCCGTATGAATATATTTGGTCTCAATCGTAAACCGAACCAAATCAAATTCAAATACCTTTAAATCAAATCAAAAACCGAATTCCAATTTGGTTTGGTTTGGTTTAGAAACCGAAGAAACCAAATTGCTAAAATGTCTTTTATTTAATAATTGATTTTTTAACATTTTTATCTAAATATAATTTATAAAATATACATATATATTTTAATTAATTAATTAATGCAACTCAGTTTTTCGGTTCGGTTTGTCTAAAATTCATGAGACCAGATTCAAATCAAACACCAAATTCAAAATTTGGTTTGGTCTCAGACCAAACCATAAATCGAATTTGAATATGGTTTGGTCTGAAATCGATTTTCGATTCGATTTGATTTTCGGAATTTTCGATTCCAACCCAAATAATTCTCACCCTTACTAAGATAACTTAAAAAGTGTACTCTAGATATGAATCATGGCGTTTACATAAAAGTAGTGATTAAAAAAAAACTATTATGTTCGTAGAAGGCAATTCAATTGTTATGGCTTTTGTTCATTGAAAGTTACTAAATTACATTTTGTTTAATTTTTTTCATGGGTCCGACTACAACCCACCCCACCATCTTCTTGGATCTATCAATGTCCATCTCTTTCTTTGTTGGCTCTGTCACGCGTCATGTTTCACTTAATTTCAGTTAGGTCGAATGTCCAGGATACAAAAACTAGGTCTGGTAATCGTGTTGTGTTCGGGTTGGCGTGTCGCGGGTTGACGGGTTGGCGGGTCAAAATATGCCAACCCAAACACGACCCATTTAAATATACAGGTTACAGGTTGGCGTGTCACGGGTTAGCGGGTTTGGAACATAAACCCATATATGACCCACGAACCCATTTATTTATACGGGTTCACAGGTTGACGGGTTTGTGGGTTAGATTTGGGTTCGTGGGTTAGATTCTATAAATGAAATTAACAATTAAACATAAATAAATTCTTCAAGGTTGATGCAAACATATCTAAATTTTAGACACTTAACTATTTAAGTATTAAAGTGTTAAGCATCCAAATGAAAATTAAAAACATTCATAGAAACATATTCAATGCCTCAATCGCTCATACAGCCATACACCGATACGCCATTTGATTTAGGGAAAAAATGAGGAAAATCAATTGGTTACAAACTTACTTACGACCTTATGAGTTAGGACCACAAGTTAAAATATAAATACATTTAAAAATAAAAAATATTTTTTTTTAATAAAAAATATAAACGGGTTGACGGGTCAACCCATTTATTTTTTGAGAAACCCATACATGACCCGTTTAATAAACGTGTTGGCAGATTGGCGGGTTGACGGGTTGGCGTGTTGAAAAACTCAACCTAAACCCGTTTATTTCGTATCGTGTTGTGGATCGTGTCGCGTGTCGTGTCGAAAATTGCCGGCCCTAACAAAAACATAAAGGAATATCGAGCTAGGCTTAAATGGCCATAATGTATTATTGAGTTTTGTACTTTGTAGTAATGTGTGTTCCTGGTTAAGGAAATAGTCAAATGTAAGGCATTAAATTAAAAGTGAAAAAGAAGGAAAGAGAGTTGTATAATGGAATCCAGAAGAATCCACCTTACATCTTTCCACCGATCTCATGCCCACACTCTTCTATTATTCTCTTTGTATATCACAAAATCACACACTGAGGTCGATGCTAACATCAACCTCATGTACATCAAAAATCATTGACGCCTCTCGCCATCATTGTAAGGCAAGAAACAAACACGTCGAACACATATGAGAATAATTAAATTTATATCTTATATTCAAATGACATCAGAACAAATGGTGATTAATGTGACAACACATTCACCATTAAATGTTAAATAAAAAGTTATACGGAGAGAAATTGTTAGGGAGAGTAACATGTTGCTAAACATTTAGTACTGTTTATACAGTTGGTTGTATTGTCCCTCGTACAAATAGAGTCTATTGGATATAGTGTAAGACTGTAAGGTACGTACAGTTTAATATATTATTAATTATACATCAGACTATGGAGTCATACTAAGAGCTATAAAAATATTTAAAAATAAGTAATTCATTTATTTGATAAATTATAATCTATCAACAAAAATAAGTGAATCATTATTTATTTCTTATTTTAGTAAATCAAATAAATTAAATAAAATATTTTATTTAATAAATCTAAGTTCTAAATTATAATAGTTAATTAGATGGGTTGGTTTTACTTGACTCACTCATCTGAAAAGCTTTTTGAAAGCTTACCCAAAAATGTAAGTACTTAAGGGGCAATGATTATAATTTTGGAAAATATGTTAGGGCCGTGAAGTTTTTATAAAAAGCTTTGTTGGTAAGAGAAAGTTGTATTTAATGGCAGAAAGCTCTGCACGTAAGAGAAAGCTATGTTGGTGAAAGAAAACTATGTTTGTGGTAGAAAACATTGTTGGTGAGAGAAAGCTCTGTTTAGCGATAAAAAGCTCTGTTGGTAAGAGAAATCTATGTTTAGTGGTAGAAAGCACTATTGGTGAGAGAAAACTTGGTTCGGTGGTAGAAAACTTTGTTGGTGAGAGAAAACTTTGTTAGGATTAAGGAAGTCGAGACATAACATTTTTGTGTTTGGTTGAGATTTAGGGCATCATTTCATTGCCTAATTATGGATGAGTCTGGCTCATCCGATTTAGGGTCAGTCTTTCAGTAAGCGTATATAAGCAGTTGTTTAATAGACTTTTGGCTACCTTGCTCTCCTAAAGGACCGTAACGTAATAGGAAGACTTGTAATTTGGTGAGAGTTCTTGAATCCACGTTGGAAGGACATCATACCAAAGTCGTACAATTAGGACTTTGTTTGGAACAAGACATGCAATATCGTTCCGATACCGCAAGAAATCCTTCTTTTGAAACCAAGCATTAGCTCCACCTGACTCGTATACCCCATAACTCTAGTCGTACTATTCGATATCATCTAGCAAAGAAGTCCAAACATGAGAGCTTACATCAGAAAGAAGTAGGCTTAGACACCACATCCAATGGATGACCCCACCGTAAGGGAATCTTCCCTTGGTCGTGCTTTCCTATAAGTAGGCATACATCTCCATCATTATTCTATGCTAGTTTTGTGAGCACTTTTAAAAAACAATAATTGTAATAGCACATCTTTTAGAGTAGTTTGTAAGCACGAGTGATTCTTTTGTTTTGAGAGCTTAAATGAGGTACAATATTGACTGATTGTAATAGTTCACGAAAATTTAATAAAATCCGCTTTCTCCCTTGTTCGCTTGTGGATGTAGGTCAATTTTATCGAACACATTAAATATTGTGTTTAATTTTGATTTCATTTTTCAAAAATTTTATTTCGTAAAGTTTTACCGAAATTCATTTATCATTAATCGGAAGTGTTTAACTTGCTTTGTTGAATTTCCCACCAAAAAAACAAAAACATACATTAAAACCCTAATCCTTCCCTTCCCAACTTTAACAATTGTGACTCCTTCCCCACCTTAGAGGTCAGAGACTTAAAGCCAAAGGAAAGAGAAAGAACAAATTTGATAAGTTGATGTCTAGCAACTATACAAATCTTTTCGTATGGATCCACACATAGTGGCAATCAATCATGATTGTTATCTCTACATTAAAGGATCCTATGTATCAAATATATGATCCAAAAACTTTCTATGACTGATTAGTTGATTGTTCTTGTCTATTAGAATATGTTTTTAGGTTAAATAAAATTTTAAATTTGATTTTCTACAACATATTAATTTTCTGTTGCATGTTAAATTTAAACCGTTATTATTTTTCATGTATTTTGCATTCTTTTAAACTAACTATCAAAATACTTTAATGGTTAAAGTTATATTTTAATTTTTAATGTTTGGATGCATTCTATTTTAGTTAAATATTATCATTTGTAAAAGGGATAATTTCATATATACCCCTCTTAAACTTCAAAATATCATATTTATCCAACTTAATTTCTCAATATCATATTTACCCTTCATAAACCTTCAAAATATCATATTTGCCCAAATCCTTTTTTATAATGTTTTTAATATTTTATAATCATTTTTATATTGTATAATTATTATAATAATTAAAAATTTTAACCATATTATTCTTACGTCTATGATAACAGAGTGTGAACTTCTAAATTGTTAGAATGTCACACTCTTGACAAACAAAAAGATTCATCTTCAACCCTCTTTATGGAATGTATATTTTGATTGTTTAGTTTTTGTTGTTGTTGATTTTTATCATGTTGTAGATAGATGATATTTTAGATATTACAATTGATATTTTGATGTTTAAAAAGTACATATATAGTATTTTGATATTTAAGAAGGACATATATGATATTTTGATGTTTAAAAAGGACATATATGATATTTTGAAATTTTATGAAGGATAAATATGATATTTAGAAATTTTGTGAAGGGTAAATAAGATATTTAGAAACTTTATGGATGGTAAATATGATATTTAGAAATTAAGTTGGATACATATGATATTTTGATGTTTAAGAAGGATATATATGAAATTCTTCTGTTATAAAATTACGTGCATATACTTATAATCACTATTAATTTTGTTCAATACAAATGAATGCGTTGATTTTATCCAATAGAATTGCATATGAATATTAAATTTTTTCCAATACAATTGTATATAAATATTAAAAGTTATTGGTTGTTTTTATTTCAAATTGTTATCGTTTGGGTGAGAGTTCTTTTCCACAGTGTTTGTAATAAATAGATTATGGTTTGTAATTTTTCTTATGAGTTTTTTATTTATTGTAAATATAAAATACTGAACAAATAAGGAGTCCTAGCAAAAATGGACCATAGACAGGAAGTGGATTGGAAGGTTGAAAGCCACCGGCCCAACAAAGACCTCATCCAACAGCAAGCAACTAGAAGCCCGGATTCAACTTCATAATTTAACTATATAAACAAGTTTTATTTGGTTCAAAATTATTATATATAAAAACACTAAACAGGAAAACTAATATCAAGATTATTTCATCATTCTATTGTACTAAAATCAATTTCATTATTTTCAAGATGATTTTTTTTTTAAATAATTTTCAATATTAGAAACATTAATCATGGGGTTATCTTTATCCAAAGTAATCACTAGTGGTTTTTTAGAATCTTGAGAAGAACTTAGATGTTTTCTTTTAAAAAACCCATTAATAGTTCGAATTTTTTTCATATTGATATATAGTACTACTACTAACAATTAACAAATATCAATAAATAAGAAACGGTTTCTTATTTTCAAATAATAATATAAACTATATATGATCTAATAACAATATATATATATATATATATATATATATATATATATATATATATATATATATATATATATATATATATATATACTTTTACACATCTTATTTCGACATATACCATCTGAAGTGTGAATTTATATGCAAATATTTCAAACAATTCCATTTAGAATACATAATAAACTAATAAATATATAAAGTAAAATATACATATACTTTTACACATCTTAACTCAGCATATACCATCTGTCAGAGGTGTAGCTTGTTTATAGTTGTTTATAGTCATAATCACCAAAAAAAGAGATATATTAATTTTACTTTATTGACTATTGTTCTAGCCTAATGTCTAGTGAAAGAAAGACAATAAACAGAGATATAAACAAAAAGAGAGAAATAAAACTACATGCATGAGAATTGAGAACGGAGACCAGTGAAGAGCGCATGATGGTCAACGGACAGCGGAGGTCAAGTTTCATCAGTCAGAGAGAGAGAGAGAGAGAGGGAGAGAGAGAGAAAGAGAATATGGTACGAACACGGTGAACAATCCGGGGACCGGAAAAGAATACAAAATGACAGCGGTAGGCGGCATTGTTCTCCGGTGAGTTTCGAGAAATAGTTTTCTGGCGGTCGGGATAAACTTTGGATTTTAAGTTTGAACTTTTTAGTTTTCTTAAACTTAAACTTGGTTTAAATTGCTTTAATTTTTTTTATCTAGATTGTGGGGGGTTTTTATAGTTTTAAATAAATATTATGTTTCCTTGTTTTATACCTATAATCCTAAAGAAACAAGGTTGGTTTTAATTTGGTTCGTATTTTCCGAAATTTTTGTTACCAGCTATTGTTATCTATATCACTTAAATCGGTTGAATAGTGGTGGCTCCTCTTCTTTCATACTTGATGAATTTTCGGATGAATACATCTTCTACATTTCAAAGACCATTCCATGGTATGCAGATACTATCAATTACTTGGGTACTAAAGAAATTCCACATGCATTTACCAAGTACCAAAAGGCCAAGTTGAAGAGTGATTTCAAATACTATGTGTGGGATGACCCTTATCTTTGGAAACATTGTTCGGATCAACTAATGCGAAGGTGTGCTCACCAAAATGATGTCGAATCAATCTTGAAGTATTGCCATGAGTATGCATGCGAAGGACATTTTGGTCAAAACAAAACCATGCGAAGGGTGTTAGAATGAAGGCTCTATTGGCCAACAATGTCAAGAGATACCTATCTATTTTGCAAGAGTTGTGATAGACTTTAAAGAATAGGAACTGTATCATGAAGCACGAAATGATTCAAAGCCCTATCCTCATTTGTGAGATCTTTGATGTATGGGGAATCAACTTCATGGACCCATTCCCCGTCTCTTTTGGTTATATTTATATACTCTTGGCGGTTGATTACGTCTCAAATTGGATGGGAGCAAAGGCTACAAGGCATGATGATTCAAAAACTGTAATTGACTTCTTGAAGTTAAACATTTTTGCAAGATATGGTAGACCGAGAGCCTTGGTGAGCGATAGGGGCACTCATTTTTGCAACAAAATGATGGAAGCCATAATGAAGAGATATTGTGTCACACACTGAATATCAATCACTTAACATCCATAAACAAATGGCCAAACCGAAGTGTCAAATAGAGAAGTCAAGCAAATTCTTTAAAAGACGGTCAACAACACACAAAAAGATTGAAGCTTGAAGTTAGAAGATGCATTGTGGGCATATCGAATCGCCCACAAAACCCCAATTGGTATGTCTCCATTCCGTCTCATCTATGGAAAGTCTTGTCATTTACCAGTGGAATTGGAACACAAAGCAAATTGGGCGGTTAAAAAGTGTAATTTCAATATTGAAGAAACCGAGAAACACCGAAAGATTCAACTTTAATAAATAGAAGAGTTGAGGAACGAGTCTTATGAAAATGCAAGCATTTACAAAAACAAGACAAAAGCGTTTCACGACAAGCACATCACTCGAAAGCATTTTATTCCGGGCCAAAAAGTTCTTATTTATCATTCACGCTTAAAGCTATTCCCGGGAAAGTTGCGATCTTGATGGTACGGACCTTTTATTGTTATAAAAGTGTTAGATCACGGTGCGGTTGAAATTAAGAGTTTGGAAATAAATAAAATATTCAAAGTGAATGGGCACCGCTTCAAACCATTTTATGAAGGCTTTGACACGAGAGAATTCAACAACGTAACATTGGAAACTCCGATTTACGAAGGTTGAGAGAAACATGGCTATGTCTTGGCAAAGACATTAAATAAATGTATTGTAAATAAATAATCTTCAACATAATCAAAAGTTTTAAAAAGGATGAAAAATGTTTACATATTTGGAATTGTCCAAACCGTAAACATATGTGTGTGTGTGTGGGGGGGGGGGGGGGGGGGGGGCATCCAAAATCGTGAACACCCTTAAGGGTGTAAACCAAACCATGAACACCTTAAAAAGGTGGAATCAAATTCGTAATTCAAGCACTAAACCCTTATTCCATTGACTCAAATTCGTAAACACCCCTCTTCTAGAAGCTTTAGGCCATAAACCCCCCTTATATATAAGTGTTCTAGGCGTAAACACTTTCATTTATCACATTTTTCAACCGTGAACCATTTCCAAATTTCTCTCAATCTTCATCCATGAACAACCCCAAATCCTTTCAATCTTCAAGTGTTTACGCCCAAACTCATTCAAATCTTCATAACTTCCATCAAGAACATTCAAAGTCATCTTCAAATCTTCATAAATTCATATGATCTAACCGTAAACACCAACTCACCAACCGTAAACCCCATTTTCAACCCCAAAAACTCCATTTCCATATTTCCAATTTATTTGTAAGTCCCCTTATAAATAAATAATTATTTAATCCTTCATTTTTATTAATATTATTATTAATTTAAATACGACGTCGAAAATAATTATTTTAGGGTAACGTCATTCGCTCGTACAACAACAACTCGAGGATCGTCTCTACCACTTCGCTATCCCGAACTCAAACGCACATGTGAGGTGAGTTCATACCCCCTACATTTTTAATGTTTTTAATATTTTTACGGGGGGAATACAAGTAAAACACAAAGACTATTGTGTTTATGCAAATATTTTTAAATATTTAAAAACCTTTGCAATTGTTTCAAAACGAGCATTCGTTACACTTCTTAAAAATATTTTATACATTTTAACCCTTCTGTAATATGTCGAGCATAAGGGTAATTACGTAGACAATTAAATTGCAAATGTTTTATTTCACTACGAAACATATATTTAAACTATAGTCGGTATAGTTTGGGAATCTCTACACTATTTTGCTAAGTACAATACACAAAATTTAAACATTTATTCAAACTATAATATATATAGTTTGGGAAACACTACTCTAACATAATGGTACAAGAACATACTACTAAATAATTATTTAATTATAATTATTTTATATTACAAGTACGTAACTATAAGGTTATACCAACATATTCAAATACCAGAAAAGAATCACTACACTACCCAATACGTAAACTAGTTAATACAGGGTTGTGAGGCACTACTTTGGGTACCCACTAGGGTACATGTTCAAGTCCTATAAATTATATCCAGAGTTTCTCAGATGGAGAGCGTGAGGTTTGTGTATAGATCTATACGGGATTGACAATCTTACACCCAAACTGCTAGCTATAGTTAGGCAGGCATGCCTGGGGGTGACAAATGTCATAATAGTGACGCCTGAAGAATGTCGTAGAGGCCACTGGGTTATATTAGCATGGTTATATGAAACTCACAACAGTATAACTAACAAGTATGTTTACGGGATTAATTCTACTTCAATGGTTTTATTGTAATTAATAAGACTAAAATACACTATTTACTCTACAGCTGGTAGTAACCATGCATTTATACAGGGTTTCATACAAACATTATTGTGATTCATTACTTTACTCTACAATTGGTAAATACCAGGTTTTCATACTAAGGTTTTATACATACACTATTACAGTACACTACTTTCATTACAATTGGTGGTATCCAGGAATACATACAAGGGTTTTTCATACAAATACAGATACAATACACTGTTTTTCTAACACAGAGTACACTAATACAATATACAAATACAAGAAACATACATAACTAAACTACTTTCACTATTGAAAATATTGGATTTTCTTGAGAAACACACTAAGTATTTTCAAAGTACAAAGACAAGTTTTCCAGCACTAAAACATACTTATGAACTCACCAACTTAAATGTAGATACACTTTTAAAATCACTTATATTCTCAGGGAGCGATAAGACAGGTACACCCACATGATTTTGAGAAGACGTAGCTTCCAGAGTCACGTCTTTATATACATTTTGATGTCATACAAACAATGTGTTGAACAAATGTAAATACTACTTTATCAATGTAATGGTTATGTTTGCTTTGATTCCTATTATACAATTGTTGTGATATTATACATGACGTCCTCCGCCCCCGAACGTGTCTGTCGTTCCGGTTTGGGGTGTGACATCATGTTATTTAATCTATCTAAAGTTTCAGTGTTTTATGCACAATCTGGAGAGCTTTTTGATCGTATTTTGTCCCATAATCATTTGCATAATCATCCTCACATTCTTTGTCTCTTTCTAAAATTCTCAAGTAACTCAATTTCTAAGCTCATAAACTAATTTTAAGTGCAATTTTGTTTATTATTTTTGATTAGATTCAAAATGTCAATTGTTAAGTGAGAATGTTGCTTCCACAAACAGTTCATTACAACTTAGCATACGTTGATATGTTTTGTGTAATTTTGAATATTCATCGTCTAGTTGTTAGCAAATTTTAATAATGTTGATTTGAATTCTTTGAACGACTATTTAATTGGAAATTGTAGCATTTTGAATTTGAGCTCATGGTTGAAGGAAAATTTAGGGTTTTAGTACAATATCTAAGAGCATTTAGGTCATCTGAATTAGAAATTGGATCTTGTTGAGATCGTTATTTAGTTAGGATGATGTTATGTTAACATTTTATAGTTGTTTTTGTTTTGACATAATTTGGAAGGTCATAATATGAGGCTTATGCTAATGGATGATCAAATATATCATTTTGCTTGTCCTGTTTCCCTAATTTTAGAAATAGCTCCAAGTCAAGAAGTTTGTTGTTCTTCACAAGGGGACAATGACAAAATCCACTGTCATATAGTGTCACTAGCTGGAAAACATATAAGTAGAGATGAAATTGTGCATAATATTAGGAATGAAAAGATACATGACCAATTTGTTATGGGAAATGATGTAAATGTAGTAGGAAATGTTAAAAGTGTTGGTGAGACATTGAATATGAAGGGTAAGGATAAAATTTCTTAAATTGATGAGTCAAAGGTGTCGACCTAAATTATTGATGAAAGTGAACTGATTTATAAAGGTCAGGAACATAAATAGGAAACAATTACTAAAAATTATGAAAATTGAGAGCAGAAAGCTTGTGTATGAAGATGAGATTGTTTTAGCAGAACAAGTGGACAAGGGCAGAGATGGTATTACTCCAAAACAAGGTAGGAGTATTACTTTATTTCGTTTCTTTTATAAACATTTTCTTTAAAGTAATCTTTATTTTAAGAAAAATGAAGGGAAGAGATTGAATGATATGCATGGTGATTTGCAGATGTAAAAAACGTCATACAAGTAATTGGAGAGTGATTGTCTACATACCACCAGAGTAAATTCAGTTGTAGCATGGCATTCTAACCGGAGATTGGAAGAATATATACGAAGAATTTGGAAATGGAATTGTTGATGAATACATGATCAAGACTTTATGAATCCATATCATGTAAGCCTTAGAAGATTGTTGTAATACTGGAAGAGTTGATTAGTGAGTACAGTTTTTTTTTGTGATTATATGCAATTATACTACCGAAAAAAATCTTGACGATAAGATATTGCTATATTTTATCATAAAATAATTTATTATGATTAAAATGTAGAGGAGAAGAACTTGTTATTATAAATATAAAATTCTAGTAAAGGAATTCCTAAAAACCTCTTTGATCTTGATTATTGATGCTAAAATAAGGGAACACATAGTTAAAAAAATGCTAGGGTAGGCATATGTGCAAGAAGGATCCAAGAAGATTGTTGGATTAAGGTGTCTAAGTTGATAACTAAATTGGTATATTCTTGTAATTATAAGCACATTTCTTATTGGGTTTCCTTCATAACTAGAACCTGGTTAGAATGACATTTGTATAGAGATGATAAAATTATTAGTTTATTATATGATTAATAAGTTATAACAAAAAGTTTTTTGATATATTATGTGATTAATATATTAACTAAAAATAGATAGTTTATTTGTTAATTTGTTATGTGATTAAAAATTAATACGAGATCAATAGTTATATAATTGATTGTTAATTTATATGATTAATACATTAATATGAAATCAACAAGAATTAATTAATTATTAATTAGAATTAATCGATAATTAATTTGGGATTAATTGTAACTAATTAAAGGTACAATGATTGAATTGTAATTGTTCTTAATTGAGCAAGGAATGAAAATTCTAGAACCCTGATGTGTATTTTTAATGCACTAGTTTGTTATTTATATGTAACACCCCGACTCTCAGGTATAAAATTTAAAAGCTTAAAGTCATATTCGTAGACCTACTCAACGAGTTAGTTGCCCCCAACTCGTCGTGTAGAAGTGGATCAGGCTGTGTGATTTATGAGGGCTACTCGACGAGTTGGAGGACCCCGACTCGACGAGTAGGAGCTAGAAAATGAAACCCTAATTTTTAGGGTTTGCCCCCTATATAAAGGACTTAATCCACCACTTGTGGTCTCCCTTACCACTTCATTATCCAGAGAAAAACCCTAGCTATTATTTGTTGTTTCCTTGAGCTTGTGAGACTAAAAGAGTGCTTTTGGTGTATTTTGTTGAAGAAGTTGGAAGGTTGAGAAGCTTGGAATGAGAAGGAGCTTGTATATCCAGCATCTACAACATTTGGGCATCCATTTGAAGGTAACAAGTTGTTACCTTTATCATTATAGCATTACATCCTCTTTTGTTGGGTTTAAGGCTATTTTTTAGTATATTTGTGGAGCAGTTTGGGTATTGGTCATGATATGAAGTTGTAGATCTAGACTCCTCTATGTCCCTATAGTCATAAAGTGATCAGATTTAGCAAGATTTGGCCTTTCTCCTTGGGTTAAACCTTTCCATTAGCTTGGTTTTGGTATTTATGACCATGCATGTACCTAAAGTTTGCAACTTTACATGGAAATCATGCCTTAGGAGGTTAGATCTGCAATTTGGAGATTTAGGGTAGCTTAAAAACATCTAAATGAGAAACTGATTGAAGGGACTCAACGAATTGCATGGTCAACTCGACGAGTCAGATTAGGATTAGTCATTGTAGTTTTCTGCATGGACTTGGCGAGTCAGTGAGATGACTCGACAAGTCAGTTAGGGTTTTTCCGACATTTAGACACGCATGGACTCGACGAGTTATCTTGAAACTCAACGAGTAAACTAGGGTTTTCATGATTTCTCGAGTTCTAGAAGGACTCGACGAGAAGGTGAGCTTCACTCAACAAGTTAGGTCAACATGGACTGTTGACCTTGACCGTTGACTTTGACTTTGACCAAGGGTTGACTAGTTTGACTCCTGGGGGTATTTTAGTTAATTGGAAATTTATGGAAGTGGTCATATGATGAATATAGGTGGTGGAGTTTGTGGTAGTGATTCGAGACTTTGATCTTATCACTACAGTTCGTCATTTTTGAGGTGAGTTCTTCTCACTATATCAACAGGCTCAAAGGCATCAATATCGGCCCTTTCGGATTTGTATTTGGGTTTATTGTATGATATGCTTATTGATTTGCATCCTGGTAATTAGGATGGTGATATGCTTAGTGACCTGGTAGATCGGTATCCTGGTATATAGGATAATGCTATGTTAGTGATGTGTTAGGTCGATATCTTGGTTATAGGATGTTGCTATGATTAGTGATATGTTAGATTGATTTAACTGTTATATATATATATATATATATATATATATATATATATATATATATATATATATATATATATATATATATATATATATATATATATATATATATATATATATATATATATATGCTAGCGTATCATATTTATGTGCACATGTTTGTTTGATTTAGAGGTTGGGTTGAGGCAGACCTACTTTGTGCTGAAGGCCAACATACCCTGGGCGGACCGAATTGACTGCAGACTTGGGAGGGCATACTAGTCAGGCCGAAGGCCCGGCGAGCGGTCCGGATAGGCTGAAGGCCCTGAGAGGCAGTCCAGACTTTCTGATGGCTCAAAGAGCGGTCCAGATAGACTGATGGCCCTGGGAGGCGGTCCAATCAAGCAAATGGCTCATTATGCATGCTGTTTGATTATATAATATGATTATGATTGTATGGCGTTGGTATTTTGGGGGAACTCACTAAGCTTCAGGCTTACAGTTGTTGATTTTGTTTCAGATAATTTTGATGATCGCGGGAAGGCGAAGGCGTGATCATACACATCCTTATCTTTTCATGATTTGATTATGGGATACTCTGACATTAAACCATTTTGAAAACAAGTTTTGTAATAATTTTTCGTTTTTTAATGTTTTAAAAAGTTTGAATTTGACATGATTTTTATGGATGTTACATTATAATTCTTAGTCTATCACATCTAAACCACATTTTATAGGCAGTGAACCTGATCTAGTATAGTATAGTTTTGATAGGCAAGGGTGTCAAACTCAATGGGAACAATAGTGAATTAATATTAGAATTTTTTATTATAGGTTACATTAAATAAATGAAAACAATAAAGGGGAGGGGGGGTTATTATTATAGAAACAACTAGTCTCGATAAACTGATTGGAAACGAATCACTTCAGGTACTTTGGTTCAAATTAGGTTACATTTCAAAATCATGGAAAATTACATTAGTGCAATGATCTTTTATTCATTATTCACCGATTCCTAAATTGATTTATGTATTTAGTCCTAGGTTTTGATTCAACACCAGTCACAATGATTTTATGGTAATAAAACAACTATGATTCAAGAATATATATAACCAAATTGTTCTTCTAATCACATAAACTCAACTTTATGTAATAAAGAAACGATCTTTAACACATATGGATTTTCAATCAAACTTGACACAATAAATTAAATAAGAATAAACAAACCAAATATGCAAATTAATCCAAAATCTCATGATTCGTCTAGTCTTGAACACAAAGCAAAAGGTTTTAACACTTAAATTCAAAAAGAAAAACAAAGGAACAAAATTGGAAAACTAATCGTGATTAGAAATGCAAATCGCATGATTCCCAACATGACTATGCTCTTGAATCCTTCAAATTAAGTATATAGAGAGTAGAGATAGAGGGGTGGAGAGGGAGAGAGATAGAGAGAGAGAGAGGGAGGATCTGATGAGTTCAGTAATTTTGAATCTTAATTGGTAAATGAGTTTCAAGTGAATATATACCTGGCGTTTGGTGTATTTATATGTCATAACTACTACGTGTATCATAGTTAAGGATTACTCACTAAGGTCTTTGTAACTTATCTTTTTTGTTTACTATGTGTTTTGTAGATAATTCTTTTTATGAAGTAAGGATCAAAGAATAAAGATAGTTGTGGTCGGTGTTATGGTGGGTGGTAGTAGATTGTGGTGGTGGGTGGTGATGGCGGTAATTGTGAATAGTATTGGTGGTGATGGTTGGTTGTGGTGGGTGGTGGCATTGACGGTGGTGGTAGTGATAATGGTTGATGGTAATATGATAATCTTACACTTTCCATTATGAATTGAAATTAATCCTTTCAATCTTTTGATTAAATGAATTTTCTGCGGTTGACGGAAAAATATTTTTCATGTATGAATTTAATTCGTTAGCAAAAGTTAAACTAAACATAGTAAAAAAGTGAATTAGATTCCAATGAATCAAACAATCCTTAATTTTCTTCCATTTTGAAAGTATTTAAAAAAAATGAACAAAATGTATAATTTAATTTCACTCTAACCCGATAACATGAAACACAATTTCCTTTCGTATTTATTATTTTCTTTCCTTATTTTCTTTTCTATATTTTCATTTCTTTTGCTGGCTAAAATTCGGTATCAATGTGCATCACCCGATAACACAAACCTTATATTTTTATTTATTTTTTCTTTCCTCAAAACTTCATATATATTTTCTTAAAAAATACCGTACAAATAGGACTTGACGACAAGGAATAAGTTATTTGAAAATAATAACTTACGTTTCATGATATTTAAAATTAAAAGAATGAAGGAACAAACATAGTGGACCCTCAAGAAAATTGTGCCTCCATTGCTCCCCCTTAAAGCTAAGAATAATCATTATTCTCGCTTTGATTTCTGAATTACATCGCTTAATTCATTTTCATCACCTTTTATTTGTGTTTGGGTGTGTGTTTTCTAATTCAAGCTTGCGATTCATCCAAGCAACAGTCTTTCAATCTTCACTATCAAATATGGTGAAAGATTTGCATCAACCTACACATATTCTCTCCATTAATTAATAGTCCATTTCACTTGTCACCACCACACCCCAACATCTTTCACTCTCTTGTTAGACTTCTAGCATCCATCATTTTTCTTGTATATTTCTAGTGCTACGGTTTGTTAAATTACATTTATACTTATGTAACGTAAGTCTTCTATATATGGTCGTTTAACTTTCCGTTCATAGAAAAGTTTAGGTCATGATGATTTCTAATGTGTTTCTATTATACTACATTTTTACTTGATAAATATTAAGAAATGAAAAATTATACTGAACTACGCCGTTTGTTAATCAGTGGTCATAATCTACTACTTTTTTCCTTACTATTTCTCAGTAATTTCTTCATCTAGATATTATTTTTAAAGTTCGTCAACAGTGATACGTTTTTACACATTTCGTTAACTATTACACTACACCCAATGAGTGAAACACTAAATTAGACATCCGAATTCCAACTCCTAAGAAATAATTAATACAACTTGGCATTTTCTTAACTGTTGCAATATTATTTCATTTTCATATACAGAATGCGACTCTCCAGTTCCTAAGAAATCATACTACTCGACATTTTCTTAACTGTTGCAATATTATTTCATTTTCACTTTCTAAATGCGACCTCGAGGTTTTAACTTATAAAATCGTATACTTAGATTGCTTCAAGGATTTAAATTGTGTTACTTTTATCGCTAACTACGTCAACAAAATATGTTTTATTAAGAATCAACGACTACGGAATTTTTGAAATAAACATGCTCTATACTCATGAGTATACAACCCGATGCAAAATAGAAAAGGTTGGAGACGTGAAGAATGTGGTAACCATGGCAATTTTGTGGGTTTTATGGAACTACATAACCATAGGATGTTCAATAACAAACTTAAAAACAACAAGGAATTATTAGCCAATGATGTGCAATTTCAGTTTCATGCATTTTTTGGATTAAGAATTGGGTTTGCGTGTAATTTATATACCTGTAGTTGCTCGCTAGCTTCTTTTTAATATATTCCTTTCTTGTTGATAGAAAAAACAGCAAAATAAAATGTCCTTTGAAGTGAATGTCACGAAGGTTTAATTAATCATTTTATTCTGTACATAAAATATGAATATCTGTCCTATTAGAATTTTATGGATCAAATGAACTTCATACTCAATATAATAAACTATATTGTTTTTCAGATAACTAACCATTTTCAACTAATGGAATGTTGTCTACTTATTAAGTAACTACATGCTGGTGGAAAGGGGTTCCTTTGTTACTATTTATGGAAATACATTTTTTGTCCATTCAACTATAACTTTTGCTGTATACCGAAAGAGAAATATTCAATCCTATAACTTTGTAAACGCAAAGTAATTTGCGGATAATATATGATGTTCTTGTATCAAGAGTTACAGGATTTCTTCAATATAGGAAAGCTATAAGATATTGTAAGTTTCTTATATTGTACATTGTTTATTACTTATCCTATAATAACTTAAATGTGCAACAACACAACCATAGGGCAAAGCTTTTGGAATTAATATGAATACATATTTGCGTATCAATTTGTTAAAAAATATGATAACCGTATCAAAATGTATAAGTATATATATTCTAATATAATAGTGTAGATATTTTTGTAGAAAAATAAATAAAGATCATATTTAAAAGAAATTAAATAATTTTTTCCTATCTATTTTCCTATCAAAATCATAATTAAGAGAAATTAAATATTTTTTAATTTTTTCTTCTTATCAGTCTTCTCATATTTTTAGATGATAACAAATGTAATAAAAATTTATTAATTTTATTAGATATAACAAATGTTATAATATTAATTATATAAGAAGGTGGTAGAAATAAAAAAATAAAATGATATTTTATTTCGCATTAACTGGTGCATGATAACCACCATCGGGAATATATAGTCTAGATGCCTACAATTTCAATTAGTGAAATGTCTATTTCGCAATTATATTTATACGTAACGTGTTTGTCATACTCTAGAAATTAATTTTGACAATCCAAACATGAGAAATATAGTCTTTCTCTTGTAGATCTTGTAATTAATCTTTTTTTTTTTCCAACTATTTACTAATACCAAATTCATATTGAATAAAACTATATCATTTATTAGTTGGTGTGTAAACCGAAAAGACATGATCTCGATCGTCTATTTTTATATATGTTGGAGTTTTTACTGTATTTTTAATAATTTTTTCGATAATAAAATCTTAAATTCTACATCTCTAATATTACGTCTGACAATTCTTGACAAGACTCGCGCTACGACACTAAATAAACGGGTTTGGGTTGAGTTTTTCAACCCATCAACCTGCCAACATGCCAACCCGTCAACTCGTTTATTAAACATGTCATATATGGGTTTCTCAAAAAATATACCGGCTAACCCGCCAACCCATTTTAGAATTTTAATAAAAAATTATATATTTTTAAATGTATTAAGTATTATTCGCAATACATATTATACTTTATTCTAGGATATGATACCCGATACCATTGACCATTTCACATTTGACATTTGCCCTAAATAATCTCATTATCTCACAAACAAAATTGAATAAGCCCTCTCTGCTCTCCCCTCTGTGATGAATAACAGAACGAACTCATGAAGAACAACGACATGATTGATTGAATCATTATCGAACAACGTCGACGCCTAAACATGAACGGTGAACGTACAACACAATAGGCAATTGATTTGCTGCGATCCAACCCACAGACAAACGAGCCCAAATCTGATCCCACAAACCCAAATCTGACCCACGAACCTGTCAATCTATGAACCCGTATAAATTAGTGGATTGACGGATCATATATGAGTTTATGTTCCAAACCAGTCGACTCGTGACTCGCCAACCCGCGACCCACCAATTGCTGAAGCGAAGCGCAATCCAACTTTCCAGTCATCCACTTTAAAAAATGAGTGCATAGTTACCTCCAGTTTATACATTGATATACCGTATTTAATTTGTCTGAATGCTATATGTGCTTATTATCTGAGTTCAAAATATCTATGTTATATCAGATAATGGTTTTTCCTAAAATATTATATATAGAGCTATAAACGAACCAAACGAACACGAACAAGGTCTTGTTCATGTTCGTTCGTTTAAGTTAGCCGAACAACAAACGAACACGAACGGATAAACGAACGAGATTTGCTTGTTCATGTTCGTTCGTTTAACAAATTACTTTGTTCATGTTCGTTCATTTATGTTCGTGAACATGCTAAACGAACATAAACGAACAAACATAAACGAACAAAGATAAAAAAAACACAATTAAACATATATGAACATATTATATAGCAATATAGTAAAAAGTAATTGAATATACATGAATATAAATAAACTTAAACGAACGAACATAAACGAGCATAAATGAACATCGTAAACGAACGTTCACGAACATAAATGAACGAACGAGACTATTGATCATGTTCGTTCATTTAACTAAACGAATGATAATTTTTGTTCATGTTCGTTCATTTATTAAATAAACGAACATAAACGAACTTCCCGCCGAACAGTTCACGAACGGTTCACCGAACGTTCAGTTCGTTTACAGCCCTAATTATATATGTATTTTACCATATTCAAAATATATGTGGTAGGAAGTGTAGGAAGAGAAAAAAGAAATGAGATAATAGTTAGATACTAAGCATGTAAAAAAGAAAATATTAAATATGATTAATATCATAACAAAGTTCGTCAATATCATCAATATCATTAGAAAACAGGTTAATATGATTAATAGAACACTAATCATTTATCAAATAATTTCTATTGAGATAGAACTTCTTCAAAGTGTTTAAATTTTATTGTGATTACTCCTTAGGCATCTTCTAGTCGGTCTCTTAGCGTATAAAGACTAATAAGAGATTAAACGGGACCTAATCGATATATATATATATATATATATATATATATATATATATATGAAAGTTATTTTTGATGAACATATGCACATCCGACATTTGTGTGTATATGTACGTTTCATGTGTGCATATTTTTTTCTAGATTTTTTTGTTTTTTGCGAATAAACTTCTATATGACCGACTTAATGCCTTAATTGTTTTTTTAAATCACATGAAATAGTTCGCGGGAAAATATGGATTGCAAAACATATCTCTCATTATATATATATATATATATATATATATATATATATATATATATATATATATATATATATATATATATATATATATATATATATATATAATTTATGATTATTCAAATAAGTCTATTCATCATGTATCACTATCATTAATCATATAAGTGATGGGTTTTGTACAAACAATCAGATGTGTGCATGCAACCCTAGAATTAGATCTTTATTTTCACTATTAGATACACAACATTATGAACACATAAAGAAACCCTAGTATGTCCTAGTATTTTTCGAAATTCATATGGTAGATTAGATTACATACCTTTTGTTATTATATTGCAATAACAACTCAAATCTTCAAATTCTAAGTCTTGAAAGCAAGTACCACAAGTGTAGTACCTCTAATGGCTCACAAACACCAAGAACAATTGGAGAGGCTATAGAGAGAGAAGGGAGGAGGTAGAAGTCAGATCTAGATACTCTAGGGATCAAGTGGACGATTTCTTATGCCTTAGGGGTCTTTATATAGGGTTGAGATTAGGATTTCAGTCCTTATCTTTATCTAGTTGCTTGCCCATCAAGCAATCATAAGATAAGCCTTGGCAACAGCCGAGTGCTGCTGTGAATGTTGACAGAAAAGAAAAAGAAGAATGCGACAAAGATGGAGAGGGGCAAAACGACTGCATTTTTCGACGAAGCAGCAGGTGAAACGGGCTGTCGGACTAGGTGACGCACACATCGGTTGAGGAGGGTTCCAATGGTGGTGGCGGCTACCAGAAGTGAAGAAGGAGGGAAGGTGGCAGTTGTATCACACTTCTAGGGTTAGGGTTATGGAGTGTTTATATACCCAACACCCTAATAAACTTTATTCCATAATAGCATAAATGGTCCCTCCCTTCAGAAATAATTTTGAATTCACTCCTTTATTTTCCTAACAGCGCCTCCTTCTACAAAACCTTTCCAATATAGGTCCAAAATTTACCTTTCAGCCCCTACCTTCCAAAATCTCTTCAATTTGAGTCCCAACTATACCAAACACCCCTTGACTTATGAAATTCTTTTACAAATTAAGTCCCAAAATGTAACATCCGAAAATTTTACGCCAAATTTAAACTTTTCAAGCATAAATAAAACCAAATAGTAATTATTTACAAAAGTGTTTTCAATTCATTATTCGATCAGAGTGTCCCAAAAGCCAGATCATAAGGATGAGGAGCGGTACAGTCACGCCTTCGCCTTGCCATAAACTCCTGAGGTACCAGAAACAATAAACTAAATACTATAAGCCCGAGGGGTTAGTGAGCTACCCCCAAAATACCAATACCACACTGATAATACCATATCTGTAATAACCAACTAATCAACATGCATACTGGGCGATCGGCCTGACTGGATCGCCCTACAGGGTCTACAGTCCAACTGATCTACATCGAGCCTTCGGCATGAATGGACCGCTACGTGGGCCTACAGTCTTCCCGGACCGCTCCTAGGGTGTGTTGGCCTTCAGCACAAAGCAGGACCGCCTCAACCCATTCAACAAGCAAATAACCATGTTCGCATAACAAACATTTATAGGAATATACAAAACATCGAACATATCTATCTCACTGATTACCAAATATAGCAATCTTTCATAACCAGAGCACTGACCTAGCAGGTCACTAACATATCAATCCCTACGGATCATAAGAACATAACATATAGTCTATCCTGATTCTGATCTAACGAATCATATCCACATGTAGCATACCATAAAGATAAAAACTAAAGGGTCGGCCATGGTGCCTTAGACCCTATCGATATAGTGAGGATAACTCACCTTGTAGATGTCGACTCGGAAGATAAACTCCAACTTTCGGATCACTTGACACAGGCTCCACCACCTATTACCATAGTACAATATACTCATAAGTCCTTGACTTTATAAGGTACTCCATAACCCACTAGTGAACCCCTGGCCAAGGTCAAAGTCCTCCGTCAAGGTCAATAGTCCATGTTGACCTTAACTCGCCGAGCACCCTCGACTACTTGTCGAGTTCCTTGAAGCGCTGTCCAACTCGCCATGTCATCGAGGTGACTCGTCCAGTTCCTCCGATTCTTGATCACACTTTTAAGCCACCCATCGAGTTTCCTTCTTGCAATTCGACGGATACATACGCATACATATCCTGGAGAAAACTCATCCGACTCGCCGAGTTGTTCATACAACTCGTCGAGTCTATGACAATCTTCATCGGACTCGCCCAGTTGCTCATCAAACTTGTTGAGTTCAAGGCCATCTTCACGTGACTCACCGAGTCAACCTTGTAACTCGCCGAGTTCCTTCAACCCTTAAGCCATACAGACTCATTTAAGTCATGCAATGGGTCCAAATTACATATCCAAGCTTCAAGAGCATGTTTTTCACGTAAAGTTGCAAACTTTACATGTATGCATGGCTAAAATGGCTCTTAATGGAAATTCTAAGCTCTTAATGGGGTTTCATGCACAAGGAAGGTTTCAATCACCCCATACCCGCAACTTTATGACTCTAAGACTTAGGAAGGGTCCAGATCTGAAGTTACAACTTCAGATCTAGCCCATAGCTCCCTATATCAACTCAAAATCCATAAAACCCTAAAACTCAACCAAAAGAAAAGAGATCTAGAAGGAAAGGGAAGTAAAGATTGTAACTTGATACCTCCAGAAGATGCTAGCTGAGGTAAGTTCTGCTTCCCACACCTTCCTTGCTTCAACTCCTTTGCTCTTCAAGCTTTTCCCTCCTAGCCAACCTTCTTTCCAAGGCTTAAATCACACCAAGAAGAGTACCACACGAATTAGGGTTTCACTGAGCTTCTCAAAGATTGTAAAGAGGCCAAAGGAGGCTGAGGCTCCTTTAAATAGGGTGCAAAACCCCGGGATTTAAGGTTTTTTCTGCCAGCTCCTACTCGTCGAGTCCCTTCATGGACTCGACGAGTAGGTCACTAAATATGGGTATCAAACCCATTGCTACTCGATGAGTAAGCCAACCAACTCGTCGAGTAAGCCTTGAAACCAATTAAATTATTATTTAAACAATACCTGGGAATCGGGGCGTTACTATTCTCCCCCACTTGAACTAGACTTCGCCCTTGAAGTCTGCTGGAATAAATAATGTCGGGTAATGCTCATGCATCTCCGCCTCCAGATCCCATGTCCACTCGGATCCCCTCCGATGTTCCCACTACACCTTCACCAAGGGTATTTCCTTGTTCCGAATGATCTTCTTCTTCCTTTCCAAAATGGCCACCAGCCTCTCCACATAATTCAGGTGCTCATCGACCTGAATGTCATCCAATGATACCACTGCCTCCTGATCCATGATACACTTCCGCAATTACGAAACATGGAACGTGCTATGAATCCGGCTAAGCTCTTCTGGAAGCTGCAGCCTATAATCCACCTTGCCAACCCTGGAAATGATCCTGAACAGACCAATAAAACGGGGACCCAGGTTTCCCCTTTTCCTTAAACGGATCACACCCTTACAGGGTGAGACCTTCAGGAGTACCATATCACCCACTTGAAATTCCAACTCAGATCGGCGTCTGTCGGCATAACTCTTCTGCTGAATCTAAGAGGTCTGCAAACGTTGTCTGATCTGCTGTATCTTTTTGGTAGTTTGCAGAACTACCTTTGTCTGTCCCATCACACTGTGCCCAATCTCACTCCAGTAGACTGGGGTTCTACACTTCCGACCATACAACAGCTCGAAAGGCGGGGGCACCAATACTGTAATGATAGCTGTTGTTGTAGGCGAATTCTGCAAGCGGTAGGTGGGAATCCCAACTCCCACCAAAGTCAATGACGCACGCTCTCAACAAATCCTCGAGGGTCTGGATGGTCCGCTCACTCTGCCCATCGGTCTGTAGATGGAAAGTTGTACTAAATTGTAGCCGCGTACCCAATTCCTCGTGGAACTTCTGCTAAAAATGGGAAGTAAACCTGACATGCCGATCAGAAACGATTGAAACTGGAACCCCATGGCGAGAGACAATCTCGCTGACATACATGTCGGCCAATTTCTCAGCCGACGAACTCTCCCGAATGGCCAAGAAATGGGCACTCTTGGTCAACCGATCCACGATGACCCAAATAGCATCAAACCCCTTCGCCGTCCTCGACAACTTTGTAATGAAATCCATCATGATCTGCTCCCATTTCCACATGGGAATCTCTAGAGGTTGCAGCTTACCATGCGGCCTCTGATGCTCGGCCGTGACCATCCTACAGGTCAAGCACCTCTCAACATACCCAATGATTTCTTGCTTCATTCCAGGCCACCAATAACTCAAACTCAAATCACGATACATCTTGGTGGCCCCCAGATGAATAGAAAAATGAGACTTATGAGCCTTCTCCATCACTGTCTGCCGAACCCCTCCATACATCGGAACCCATACCCGATCGTATCGGGTCAATAACTCGCAACTATCCTGGACAAACAGGGAGCTCTCGCCCTTAATTCTCTCCAACTTACAGTTCTCTGGTCTCATACCCTCAACCTGAGCATCCTTAATCAATCTCACAAGCGAGGAATCCACCGCTATCCTCATACACCTTGCTGGGGTAGAAGACCCAGCTGACTTGCGACTCAAAGCATCCGCAACCACATTCGCTTTACTAGGATGGTAAAGGATCTCACAATCATAGTCCTTGACTACATCCAGCCACCTGCGCTGCCTCATATTTAGGTTCGGCTGATCCATGATGTGTCTCAAAATCTTGTGATCCGTATATATAGTTTAACGGACACCGTACATATAATGCCTCCAAATCTTGAGAGCGAAAACCACCGCTCCCAACTCCAGATCGTGCGTAGGGTATCTCGTCTCATGCGGCTTCAGCTGCCGCGATGCATAGACTACCACCCGTCCTCTCTACATGAGTATTGCCCCTAAGCCCGTGATGGACACATCACAAAACAATACAAAGTCCTCGACTCCCTTAGGGAGTGTCAACACTGGCGCCTCACATAAACACTACCGGAGGGTCTCAAACGCCCTCTGCTGCTCAGGGCCCCACTGGAAATCCACCCCCTTCCTCGTAAGACGAGTGAGGGGTACTGTGATCTTGGAGAAATATCAAATAAATCTCCAGTAGTACCCTGCTAAGCCCAAGAAACTCCTGATGTCTGAGGGAGATTTCGGAGTCTCCCACTACATAACCGCCTCCACCTTGGCCAGATCGACCAAAATCCCCTCCTGGTTAATGAGATGTCCAAGGAACTGAACCTCTCATAACCAAAACTCACACTTCGAGAACTTGGCATATAGCTGTTCTTGTCGCAGGACCTCCAACAGCTCCCTAATATGCTCCTCGTGCTGCTCTCGGGTCTTGGAATACACCAAGATATCATCTATGAACACAATGATCGAGCGATCGAGCATCGATCTGCAAACTCGGTTCATCAAATCCATGAACACTGCTGGCGCATTGGTGAGCCCAAACGGCATCACCACAAACTCGCAATGACCATAACGATTCCGAAAAGCGATGTTCTCTACGTCTTCCTCCCTCACCCTGACCTGGTGATATCCTGACCTCAAATCAATCTTGGAAAACCAAGATGCACCTTGCAGCTGATTGAAAAAGATCGTCTATCCTCGGGAGTGAATAACGGTTCTTCACCGTTAACTTGTTCAGCTCCCTATAGTCAATGCACATCCTGTGCAGACCGTCCTTCTTCCTGACGAAAAGGATCGGTTCTCCCCATGGTGAACTACTTGGACGAATAAATTGCTTCCCTAGCAGCTCCTGCAACTGAGATGATAGCTCCTGCATCTCATGTGGTGCCAGACAGTATGGCGCCCTAGCGATAGGGCCCGCACCCGACACTAGATCAATCCTGAACTCAACCTGCCTCTCTGGAGGCACTCCGAGTAACTCCTCTGGAAACACATCAACAAACTCTCTAACTATAGGGACCTCCGAAACTGAGGGCCAATCCCTAACCCACATATCCACCACGTATGCTAAATAATCGGCACACCCATGATGTATATACTATCGAGCCCTGGCCTCCGAACAACATCCTGATCCCGTCCTGGTGCCCTCGCCATATACCACTAGTTCTCCCCCACTTGGGGTTCGAACTACCACTCGCTTCCCTTCATAGTCGATCATGGCGCCAAATCGACTGAGCCAATCCATCCCTACGATTACGCACACTTCCCCCATGGGAATAGGAATCAAATCTATCGGGAAGGGCACCCCGAAAATCTCCAAATCGCATCCCCAAAAGACCGAAGAAGTAGAAACCTCATGCTCGTTGGCGATTGAAACTCGCAACGGGCACTCAAGCTCATCTACCGGCACACTAAACCCTCTACTGAAAGTCTGAGATACGAACGACCAACTCGACCCCGAGTAAAATAAAACCAAAGCAGGCAAAGAACTCACTAAAAACGTACCTAATCATAGGTACAACCAATGAGCATATCACAAATACAATAACTGAGACATAGAACAGAAACGTACCAGCAACCACATCCGGTGCTGCCTTAGCCTCCTCGGTCGTGAGCTGGAAGGCGCGACCCTGAGCCTTTGGAGGCTCCACCTTGACTGGCCTCCCATCTCCAATCTTCACAATAGCTGGTGCAGGACTCTGCGTCGACTTGCGGTGAGTTGCAGACAGTTGGTCTTCACATGACCAACCTGATGACAATGGTAACAAATCCTCATATCTGCTGGAGGGGCGGACTGATGACAGTCCCTGGCATAATGCCCCTCCTTGCCACATTTGTGGCACCCACCTCCTACTCAACAAACCCTAGAATGACCCCTGCCACACTTTCCACACATGCAGCTCTGCTGACTCCCAGCCCGAGTATCAACGGTCTTAAACCGCTTAGGCACCAGGTAAGACAGTGTCGGTGCCCGATGCTGCTCCTTCAACTACATCTCTAACTCCAACTCACGCAGCCTCGCGGCTTCCTGAAGATCCAATAGGGTATCACAACGCAATGTAGACATGAACTGCCGAATATCAGTCTTAAGCATACTCAGATAATGGGTCATTTGAGACTGCTCTGAAGCAAACTCCGGGCAAAACATCGATCTCTCCGTGAACATACGGGTAATCTCCATCAAAGACTCCCCATCCTGCCTTAAAGTCAAGAACTCCTGAGCAAGCCGTTCCCGCTCCACACATGGAACGTAGCAGGTGCGGAACATATCCCGGAACTGCTCCCAAGTAACAGCAGCTCGCTGATCATCTGTGTACGACCCTGTCGTCAATCTCCGCCAGTCCTTTGCCCCAAGCCTCGGCAGGTTCAGGGCACACCTGACCTTCTGGTCAGCAGGACATGAACACGTGAAGAAACATCCCTCCACTTCAGATAACCACCTCATAGCCCTGATCGCATCCTATGTACCATCAAACATCGGGGGCTTCGTATTATCGAAGTCCCAGTACTAGAAAGACCTGTTGACTCCTCCTCCAACCCGTGCCGCAGTTACAGCCGATGTGGGTGCAGCGGCAGCTGTCTCTGCTAGAGTTGCATATCGCTCATCAAAGTACCCGACCATCGCGGTCTTAATCGACCCAAACATCTCCGGCAGCTACGCTCGGAACGCTGCAGTAATCTCGTCGTGCATAATCTCCCGAATCCTAGCATCCAACTCCTCGGTCCCTATCTATACCATGGGCTCAAGTGCTATTGGCACCTTTGACCCTCCGTATCCCGATCCTGATCCTGATCCAGATCCAGAAGCAACACGTCTCGTCACCACTATACTAAAATATATACAAGTCATTAGATAAATAACATAATATCGGGAGACCAAAACCCAAAAACCCTAGGGGTTGTGACTTCCTTGCCACACATATGGGTCATGTGCTTTCAGTAGTACGAGCCCTAGGGGTTGTGACCAAAACCCAAAATACCAATACCACACTGATAATACCATATCTGTAATAACCAATTAATCAACATGCATACTGGGCCATCGACCTGACTGGACCGCCCTACAGGGCCTACAACCCAATTGGATCTACATCGAGCCTTCGGTATGACTGGACCACCACGTGGGCCTACAGTCTTCTCGGACCGTTCCTAGGGTGTGTTGGCCTTCAGCACAAAGCAGGACCGCCTCAACCCATGCAACGCGCAAATAACCATGTGCGCATAACAAACATTTACTGGCATATACAAAACAACGAACATATCTATCTCACTGATTACCAAATATAGCAATCTCTCATAACTAGAGCACTGACCTAGCAGGTCACTAACATATCAATCCATACGGATCATAAGAACATAACATATAGTCTATCTTGATTCTGATCTAACGGATCATATCCACTTGTAGCATACCATAACAATAACAACTAAAGGGCCGGCCTTGGTGCCTTAGACCCTATCGATATAGTGAGGATAAATCACCTTGCAGATGTCGACTCGGAAGATAAACTCCAACTCTCGGGTCACTTGACACAGGCTCCACCACCTATTACCATAGTACAATATACTCATAAGTCCTTGACTTTATAAGGTACTCCATAACCCACTAGTAAACCCCTCACCAAGGTTAAAGTCCTCCGTCAAGGTCAACAGTCCATGTTGACCTTAACTCGCCGAGCACCCTCGGTTACTCATCGAGTTCCTTGAAGCACTATCCAACTCGCCGAGTCATCGAGGTGACTCATCGAGTTCCTTAGATTCTTGATCACACTTTTAAGCCACCTGTTGAGTTTCATTCTTGCAACTCAAAGAATACACACGCATACATAACTTGGAGAAAACTCATCCGACTCGTCGAGTCTATGACAATCTTCATCGAACTCGCCGAGTTGCTTATCCAACTCGTCGAGTTCAAGGCCATCTTCATACGACTCACTGAGTCAACCTTGCGACTCGCCGAATTCCTTCAGCCCTTAAGCCATACAGACTCATTTAAGTCATTCAATGGCTCCAAATTACATATCCAAGCTTCTAGAGCATGCTTTTCACGTAAAGTTGCAAACTTTACGTGTATGCATGGCTAAAAAGGCTCCTAATGGCAATTCTAAGCTCTTAATGGGGTTTCATGCACAAGGAAGGTTTCAATCACCCCCATACCCGCAACTTTATGACTCTATGACTTAGGAAGGGTCCAGATCTGAAGTTACAACTTCAGATCTAGCCCATAGCTCCCCATATCAACTCAAAATCCATAAAACCCTAAAACTCAACCAAAAGAAAAGAGATCTAGAAGGAAAGGGAAGTAAAGATTGCAACTTGATACCTCCAGAAGATGCTAGCTGAGGTAAGTTCTACTTCCCACACCTTCCTTGCTTCAACTCCTTTGCCCTTCAAGCTTTTCCTTCCTAGCCAACCTTTTTTCCAAGGCTTAAATCACACCAAGAAGAGTACCACACGAATTAGGGTTTCACTGAGCTTCTCAAAGACTGTAAAGAGGCCAAAGGAGGTTGAGGCTCCTTTAAATAGGGTGCAAAACCCCGTGATTTAAGGTTTTTTCTGCCAACTCCTACTCGTCGAGTCCCTTCATGGACTCGACGAGTAGATCACTAAATATGGGTATCAAACCCGTTGCTACTCGACGAGTAGGGCAACCAACTCGTCGAGTAAGCCTTGAAACCAATTAAATTCTTATTTAAACGATACCTGAGAATTGGGGCGTTACACAAAATTACACTTTAACCCTTAGAGATTCAAATATTGTTATTTGGCATCCCTAAACCAACTCCGAGCTAATTATTATTTGGTTTTGGACAATAATAACATAATATAAAATAATAATAAAATTGCTTACCGGGGTTCCGGATTTATCATTAATTATTCTATTTTAAAGGGGAGGTTAAACGTGATTGATTTTATGGGTTGTTGAATAAATGTTGAATATTAGTCGAAATCACAATTTCTTGATGTTCGATGTAGATTCACGCAATTTGATTTTTTATAATTGATTTGGAATTTTTAATTACTATTTTACTGAGATTGATTTCAAATAAATTCTATAATTTAGGAACATCATTAATAAACTATTATTTCTTTTATAAAATAAAATAATTATTTTTACCGTCGTACATCTTTAGTCTTAACTTGATCTAATAGTCAAAAAGATGGTTCTATCATCTATGGTTTTATGAATACACCTGGTTTTATGTTGAACCCATCTCTCTCTCTCGCTCTCGCTCTCGCTCTCTCTCTCTCTCTCTCTCTCTCTCTCTATATATATATATATATATATATATATATATATATATATATATATATATATATATATATATATATATATATACACACATACACACACACAACTACATGAATAACTATATTTAGTCACGATGTTTTTCACCGTTAATACATTAATTAATTCGGTGGTGACACGTTGCCTTTAAAGGGTCGCCGTTGTTTCTTCATCTCTATAATTCCTGTCATTGTCACTAATGCTTCGTCGTCACTATTGTCATTTGTCGCTACTAATGCACCGTTGCCACTAATATCATCGGCCACCATCAACGGTGTCTCCAGTAATTGTACTTTTATCTTTTTTTAAACCATTGGCTCCAAGTGCAGAAAAAAACGTAATACAAATTATTTTTTTTATAAAATATTAATTACAGAAAAATAGATCAACCATTAAAATTTAAAAATGCGACATGCCAAAATATTATTCCAAACATTAACGGCAAGATAAGCTATAATTCTAACAAAATATTACTCCTCGGCTAAATGACTACTAAATACCCCTTTGTCATCGTTATGAGTCTTATAAAAGACTTTGAATCTAATCAAATCTTACTTAACATTAAAAATTAAATTAATTATACTTTTAATAAACAATTAAATGTATCATATATTACTTCTTTGAAACAATTACAACCCCCCTTTGTTTGTGTATTTTTATAGTGCACAAACTTCATTGTTTATCATCGAACACTTTATAAATTTGGACGTTTGAAAATGTTCAACTATTTGCGTACCATTTTCAAGTGATATACCCCTGGGGTTTGGCTAATGCTCTTGGGGTTTGGCTAATGCTCTTGGGATATCTACAAGCCCTCTAACGCTTTTAGTCAGTCGTTTTACTTTTATCGATATCTATAATAATGTTCGTGTAGAAACGCATCAATGCACTCCAACAACTTAGCACTCTAGGGATCCAAGGAAACCCGATCAAAATCAAACTTTCTCTACAAATACAAAAAGTTAGTTAATTAAATACTAATCACAAAAACTTAAATATTATGATATAAATAATTTACATTCGGATGCATGATTATGACATTCGTTAAAGCAAAACAAACATTGTCCCAACTAGATATGCTAAGTGATGTTCTCCCACATATCGTTCAATCTCATGTGGATACATATTATCTCATTTCCCGATACCGAAAAATCTCTATTCTAATAAATGAATAGTTTTAATCTCATTGTGATAAGTGTCACTCTAATACAAGTCCTCATTAATATTATGTTATGTGTCATATGAATATATTAGGCAACCATTTCAAAATTCAAATTTATATTTTCTAATTATATGTTAAATTTGAAGTTATAATAACTTTAAAAATTTGATATATCCCTTAATTAATAATTTATTTAAAACAATTGATTAATAATTATATATTTTTATTATGAAAATTTAATTAATTTTATAACCGTGGTTTCCACGGGTTATAAACTAGTGTAATATATTTGTGAAAATCTAAAGCCTCATGTTTCCCTTTTTTTAGTAATAACTTTGAAAGTTTGATGTTTTTGTACAATCATCTTGTTTTTTTTGCTAGAACAATTGAAAAAGTAAAATTAAAAATATTAATCATAATATTTTATAATAAATGAATATATCCGTCATGATGTAAAAAAGTATATATCACAAGCTAGATTTAGTAAGTAAGACAAAATATACTTTTCACAATTTTTGCTAACCATATTTTTTCCGACCTTGTTTTTACTATTTGTATGTAGTTTTTGACATACTACGTACATGTCGGTTTCTATATTATATAATAATTGAAAAGATATATATATATATATATATATATATATATATATATATATATATATATATATATATATATATATATATATATATATATATATATATAGGTTCAAATGTTTTTGATAACTATTGTGTGCCTGTGTGCACCAATAAGAATTCAGGAAATAATTAATTATTAAATAAATCATTTAAGGGTATTATAGTAATCTTGACATATTTAAATATGGTAGATAATTAATATGTTCTTTATTATTCCTTTAAATATGGGATGTAGTCAAAATCTATTGAAAAAAACCCTAGCCGATCACGTCTACAACGATTTATCCTTCCTCTCGTTTTCCCAGCATTGGTCCCTGCCGTCTCCTCCATCTCCATCGGCCACTGTGTGCTTTTTTAACTCCACACACATTGTCGGACCACCATCATCAGCAGCTGGATTCCACCATCATCCATTCCACTCTTGCTTAACTGCGGTATATATTTAAAGATGGAAAATGGAGACAAAAAAGACACGTGACTGATGAATATATATTCATCGTCTACACTCCTATTTTGATGCTAATTCCTCTCATACACAGTGAGTTTTCATTATTTAGAAAGTCATGGAAATATCTTTTTGTATTTACCCTATATTTTATTTGCATCGATAATGATATTGTTGTAATTTTTTTATTAATTGCAATGATTAATACATATCATTTGTGATGAAAAATAAACAGTTTTTTACTTTGTAACAATTTGTTGCCACTTAGGTTAAGCAATGCTATTGTTGTAGGTAGTGGAATTTACGATTTATTATACACTGGAGTTTATGCCCTAATTCCATTTTAGGCACATTAAATCGTTTTGCATCAAAGATGTATAAATCGTTTCTATTTCAAGGCACCCACTATTACGACGAAGAAAGAAAATGAGAACTTCTTTTTGAATCTCTTGGATATATAAATTTGTTAAAAGTGGTTTGATTTGAGGATTATATTCTATTAGAATAAATTATAATTCA